>NC_089260.1:50467955-51667955 GCF_963930625.1 Muntiacus reevesi
AGACGTAGTTATGGAGGCAGACCATCCAGGGGAAACAGGACAATTTGCCTTAAAACTCCTTCTTGACTGTTTCACTTCCTTGAAAACTGCAAAGACTAAATAACTAGCTGGAGTGTGCATTAATTGAGTAAAGAAAGCGAGTAAGTGCCAAGGCAGGCTACTAAATCTCACAGTCATTCATCTTTTCTATTTTTCTGCACAGGCCCCAGGCAGGCAGATAACACAGCCAAGAGAACCTGGGCAAAGATGGCTGTGCAGGCAGGGTGGGTGGCTGCCGGTCCATTTGTCAGACTCAGCCAGGGAAAGACAGAGCCCGAGAAGACAAGAAAACATGGGTTCTGTTCTCTGACCTTGAAAGAGGAGCTATCATTTCAAGGGGAACATGGATGTCTCAGAGCCGTAAGAAAAAAGCAGGCCAAGTCAGGGGGAAAAGCCACAAACAATGGGGTAACTAGGAGATACCTGGGGAAATGTATTTGTTTTATCCCAAAGTAAGAAGAAAATGAGGAAAATTGCTTTATTTCAGCTCCTGAACTGTTTTATGGGTGATTTCCCAAAAAGATTTGTTTTTTCCTCTGAGCAGTTAAGCATCCACGCTCTCCCAGAATTTTCTCATTCCCATCCAGACAGCAGTAGATCCTCACATTCCTGCAGGTAAAAGCCCTGACACCCCGCTTCAGCATCTAAGTCTTCTTTCTTTTGTTACAGATGCTCTGCCAGGGAGAGAAAAGATTCTTTCTAGAAATAGAATAGCAAAGGGATGAATATGGGGGGGGGGGGGGGTGGTTGGCGGGGAGAAGAGTTGGGGGAGAGAAAGAGACAGAGGTAGAGAGAAGGGAGGGCAGAATAAAGCAGCGCAGGGAGAGAAAGCGGGAAGCCCCAGCCTTCCAGGTCCTCCTAGGTCTATTGTTGCCTTTCTCCGCAGTTGGCCCTGCTGAGAACCGCAGCTCAGGACACAGTCGGCTGATGCTGTTGGCCCTGCCCTTCAGGCTCTGGGTACCATTGTGACGCAGCCCTGAAGTCAGCTGCCCTGTCATCCCTCATCAGCAGTCTTGTACAGGCGGAATGAAATCATTTCTATTGACCCCCTGGCATATTTATAGGCTCTGTCTTTCTGCTGAGACTGGTGGTTATCACTTTCCCCTCCCCTGGTGCTATGTTTATTCGCGCCCCTGTGCGAGGGGAGCGTTCATCAAGGGACCAGGGGGCCCTCTCCCAGGCTGCCCAAACTACCCAATTACTGAGGCTGGAAGGGACCTGGGAAAAAAAAAAAAAAAAAAAACCACCCTGTGCTGGGCCTGTTCTCTGGTTTGTACCCTCTAAAAATAAGACTTTCTGACTCTGCACGCTTCCTCGGTCCAGTTTGCACCCTGACTTTGAACGGGCAGAGCGTTCATTTATTCTTCGTTCGCTGTGTCTCTAAGACCCCCCTTTTCTTGTTAAACAATGAGCGACAGACTCTGCGTTTCCCTCTGGAGGGGTGGGGGGAGAGGATGCCGGCAGAGCCTCGACTCCTCCGTCTTCTTGGCAGCCTCTTCGATGCGCGAGTTAGGCAGACCGGCTCTGCCGCGGGGCGCCCCCCACTCTGGTCCTGTGCTGCCCTCTATCTTCCGGTTTCTTGCTAAAGATGTTGCGGTTTCTTTTAATAAGTGATTTGGAAGAAAAAGTCAAAATTAGGAGGAAAATTGTGTCATGTGATTTAAAGTCATGAGAGCTCTATCTAGACATTCCCTTAAATGCTGATGGACGAAGATGGCAAATTGTTTTTAAGCGTGTGTCTCTTAGGCTTCCCTGGTTGGCTCAGTGGTAAAGAATCTGCCTGCCAATGCAGGAGAGGCAATTCCATGCCTGGGTTGGGAAGAGTCCCTGAAGGAGGAAATGTCTACCCACTCCCTTATTCTTGCCTGTAAAAATCCCAGGGACAGAGGAGCCTGGCAGGGCCCCATGGGGTTGCAAAGAGTTGCACACGACTTAGTGACTTAACAATGACAACAAGAATGTGTCTCTTAACACTTATTAATTTACTTAAAGCTTTGGGTTTTTTTTTAACCAATACTTTCATAATTTCTATTTTCATTGATGTAGTTTATTCTTCAGATTAGAAAAAGAAGTAACAATTAATATTATTGGACCTACTATCTTTGCCTGCAATGCTTTTTGGAGCTCATTACAATGGAACATTTATGAATTAGGATTTTTTTATGTTATGGAAGGCAGAGTTCAAAGAACAGCAACAAAACCTGCCTAGGACACAGAAAACCTGGGTTCTTGACCCAGCTTTGCTTCCACCTAGAATCATGACCTTGTAAGTCATTAATCACTCTGGGCTTTAGCTGCTTTATCTGTGGTTCTGTCTAGAGCTAACACTTCCATACTTACAAGCAGGGGACTGAACAAAGGAAGCCTGGCCAATGACCACGTGATTAATCACCAAGCCATTTGTGAGAATGAGGGCAAAGGTCGATTGTTTCTCCTATCCCCAGGGACCAATGCACAGTGACCAGTGAGGCCGCGGCAGTAACATACAAAGCATGAGAAAGACACCTAGACCAAGTATCAGCTGCAGATGATGTGTTGATCCCTATTTAAAAGTAAAAGTGAAAGTGTCAGTCACTTAGATGTGTCTGACTCTTTTCAACCCCATGGATTATAGCCTGCCAGGCTCCTCTGTCCTTGGAATTCTCCAGGCAAGAATACTGGAGTGAGTAGTCATTCCCTTCTCCAGGGGACCTTCGTGACCCAGGGATGAAACCCACGACATCTGTGTCTCCTGCATTGCAGACAGATTCTTTACCATCTGAATCACCAGGGAAGCCCTCTTAATGTATGAAAATGTAAGCCAATAAAAGACTCTAAATTCAAACCACAACTTGAAGGTTTTCTAAATGAAGGAAAGAAGAGAGAGAAAGAGAAAAGGCAAGAGAAAGAAAGGGAAGTAGGCAGACAAACAAACTACAAACTCTGTTAAAAAAGAAAAAACAAAAAACACTGAGGCATGGAAGAAGACTTGACTTGGAAGGAGATACCACAGTTGTGAACTTCTTCTTATGACTCAGTTCACCATCACTCTCCATGACAAAAAATATTCCAAATTCCTGTGTTTTTCAGCTCACTAGAGAAATGAACACTTTCTTCTTTAGGCTTGTTATTGTTGTTGTCCAGTAGCTCAGTCATGTCCAGCTCCTTGCCACTCCATGGACTGCAGCACACCAGGCTTCCCTGTCCTTCACCATCTCCTAGAGCTTGCTCAAACTCATACCTATTGAGTCAGTGATGCCATCCAACTATCTTGTCCTCTGTCATCCCCTTCTCCTCCCACCTTCAATCTTTCCCAGCATCAGGGTCTTTTCTAATGAGTCAGTTCTTTGCATCAGGTGACTAAAGTATTGGAGTTTCAGCTTCAGCATTAGTCCTTCCAATGAATATTCAGGACTTATTTCCTTTAGAATTGACTGGTTGGACCTCCTTGCATCCACGGGACTCTCAAGAGTCTTCTCCAACACCACAATTCAAAAGCATCAATTCTTCGGTGCTCAGCCTTCTTTATGGTCCAATTCTCACATCCATACATGACTACTGGAAAAACCATAGCTTTGTCAGAAAAGTAATGTCTCTGCTTTTTAATATGCTGTCCAAGTTTGTCACAGCTTTTCTTCCAAGGAGCAAGTGTTTTTTAATTTCATGGCTGCAGTCACCATCTGCAGGGATTTTGGAGCTCAAGAAAATAAAGTATCTCACTGTTTCCATTGTTTCCCCATCTATTTGCCATCAAGTGATGGGACTGGATGCCTTGACCTTAGTTTTCTGAATGTTGAGTTTTAAGCCAGTTTTTTCACTCTTCTCTTTTACTTTTATCAAGAGGCTTTTTAGTTCTTCTTCACTTTCTGCCATAAGGGTGGTGTCCTCTGCATATCTGAGGTTATTGATATTTCTCCCAGCAATCTTGATTCCAGCTTGTGCTTCTTCCAGCCTGGCATTTCGCTTGATGTACTATGCATATAAGTTAAATAAGCAGGGTGACAATATACAGCCTTGATGTACTCCTTTCCCAAGTTGGAACGAGTCCATTGTTCCATGTTGGGTTCTAACTGTTGCTTCTTGACCTGTGTACAGGTTTCTCAGGAAGCAAGTAAGGTGGTCTGGTATTCCCATCTCTTGAAGAATTTTCCACAGTTTGTTGTGATCCACACAGTCAAAGGCTTTAGCATAGTCAATGAAGCAGAAATAGATGTTTTTCTGGAATTCTCTTGCTTTTTCTATGATTGAACAGATGTTGGCAATTTGATCTCTGGTTCCTCTGCCTTTTCTAAATTCAACTTAAACATCTGGAAGTTCTCAGTTCATGTACTGTTGAAGTCTAACTTGGAGAATTTTGAGCATTACTTTACTAGCCTGTGAGATGAGTGTAATTGTATGGGAGTCTGAACATTCTTTGGCATTGCCTTTCTTTGGGGTTGGAATGAAAACTGATCTTTTTCAGTCCTGTGGCCACTGCTGAGTTTTCCAAATTTGCTGACATAATGAATGCAGCACTTTCACAGCATCATCATTTAGGATTTGAAATCGCTCAGCTATCCATAACACCCACTAGTTTTGTTCATAGTGATGCTTCCCAAGGCCCACTTGACTTCGCACTCCAAGATGTCTGGCTCTAGGTGAGTGATCACACCAGCATGGTTATCTGGGTCATTAAGATCTTTTTTTTTAAATCTTACTTATACTAATGCCAAAATCAGCAGAAGAGGTGTTATAACAGCAACCAAAATGGGGGTGTTAATAGGAATGAGTAGAAACTACAATGATAGAGATCATGAAGCACAGACACTGAATTATAAGGAGGAAATAGTTTTGAGAAGAAATTAGCATCACATTGGGTACTGACTCAGAGGGAAAGAGTGAGCAGTAATCTAAAGGCTCCACTTCCTCACTGGGAAAGGGTACAGTGTTCCAGGTTATGTTCCAGGTTAAAATGTCCTGGATCGATATTGGACCACTCAGTATAATCTCATAAAAATTCATGGCATGCCTGTGAATACAAAAGTCCCAAGTGGAGCAGAAATTGGTGCAGGAAAGTGGGCACAGTCCAGGAGGCATGTCCCAAGATTAATAAAGACATGAAACACATACTCAGGATGTGAAGACTATAGCTGGGGTGGATGATCTGCTGCCTAGAGCACAAGGAAGAATGGCAGGTGTTATAAGAGAGGTGAAGACACAGTGCTTTATAATAACTTCCAGTGGGAAATAAAGAAATGCACTGTGGCCTGATTCTATTTCATAAATTGTTATTTTCCCTATAAGTGTATATTTCGCTTATGCAGAAATAAAGAAGTCATTTTTATTTCAACTAAATATACCCAGTTCACCACATCTTTTTCTTTTCTCAAGTATCTTTCTGCATGGGAAGAGGACTTTTTATGCATTGCCAGCTAAGTCAAAAGGAGTTTACAAATAGCCTGCCCTTCTAAAGACCTTGCAAACCAATTTTCTGTGATGCGCTCACAGAACTGTGTGGTCAGAAAACTGCTTTATATACCTCCCAGTGCTGAAGAGAAGACTTTGCTTTCAGGTTCTAGCCAAGACTCTAGAAATAGTTACAAAAGAATCATTTTTTACTAAGAGATATAATTTTGAACTTAACTTCAAACACTTATTAATGTCCTGTTAAATTTACCTGTCGTTTTACATTTAATAATGCCAACCTAGTGTTTATTTTAAAGAATAGAAAACCACATGGAGACTGTTAAAGGGAACATTACCCCATGCACAAGTGGGTTGACCTGGAAATTCTAATACCCTTCATATAATGCCATCTACGGTGGGGGGGGGGGGGTTGTTGTGGGGGCGCTTCCCAGGTGGCATCAGTGGTAAAGAACCTGCCTGCCAATGCAGGAGACATAAGAAACCTGGATTCGATCCCTGAGTTGGGAAGCTCTCCTGGAGGAGGGCACAGCAACCCACTCTAGTATTCTTGCCTGAAGAATCCCATGGACAGAGGAGCCTGGCAGGCTATGGTCCATAGGGTCGCACAGAGTTGGACATGACTGAAGCAACTAATACATACAGATAAAAAATGCCCCTCATAGGAATCTAATAAACCTGGCTGGTTAGTCAGAGGTGCACCAAACACCTAAATATTTTGAAATTTCAGGTAATTGATTTTCAATTTTCTTTACTTATAACATTTCCATGGAATTACAGCTAAGAGCCAAATTCCAACCATCCAGAGCAGATGAATTAGCAAACGCATTAACAGTGAATCAAAACATGTGTTTTGGACCAACCTAGAGAGACCTGTGGTAACATAATAAACATAGACCCTGGGACCAGACTCCTTGGGGTCAAATCCTAGCTTCCTCCATTCTCCAGCTGAAAAGCCACAGATAGATTACTAACCTCAGAACTTCCCTGCAGAGGAGGCTGTGATGATTAAGTAAAGATATGTAACACATGGAAATATCCTCCAGGAATATGTATGTGTGAGCTATTGCTATAACCCAGATTCAACCAGCATTTCCAGAGCTTTCTATTCCCCCAATTATACATTTCTCTAAACATGTACCCTGCTACATAGTTAAGCTATTAATGAAAGATTTGTTTATGTTGCCAAGACTTGTGAAATTCCAAGAACAAAGTTCAGCCAATATTTTAGAGAATGGCATCTGTAATAACAAAGTTTTCCATGTTGACCCAGGAAAAAGGTGAAAAAGAGGGTCAGTGATGAACTTAGGGAATCTGTGGCTCTGTCAAAAAAATTTTATGCATAACTGACTGCACCTCTACGAACATTGTTTACAGGAAATTTCCACAGCTTTCAACAGATGTGAGAAAACACTCAAAAGATGAATAAAAAGCCCACACATGTAAACCAAAATACCGCTCATTTTTTGGATTCCAGACAACCTTAGAATTCAAACAGAACCTAATCCAGGTACTTACCCTTGATCTTTATGTGCCTGCCACCATTTTATGTTACAAGGCAATTATTATATTTATGCAACTTGTCTTCTTTAACTTGCAGTTAAAACATAGATATGCAAACTATAATCACACACCATCTTAAAAAGCAAGGTTATTTATACTAAGTTGAGATTAATTGTTACTTTCATTTAGAATTGTATTGCTAAAAAAAAAAAATTGTATTGCTCCCTTTTCCACTTCAAATGGCTTTAGAAAAAACATCCCATGAAAGACATAGAGGGACATTAGGAAAAACAAGGACTTTGGCATCAAACAGACATGAGTCTGAATTCCAGCTTCCCCTCAGAGGGGACGTGAGAAACCGTCCCAAAAGAATGGCTCAGGGGTCCATCAGTACCACTTTTCTAGATTCCATATATACGCGTTAATATACAATATTTATTTTTCTCTTTCTGACGAACCTATTTGCAGGGCAGGAATAGAGATGCGGGCGTGAAGCATGGACTTGTGGACACAGTGCGGGGAAGCAGAGGGTGGGGTGAGCTGACAGCAGCACTGACCTGCGGTCCCACGTGGAAAGCAGCCGGTGAGAAGCTGCTGCATGGCAGAGGGCGCTCAGCTCAGGGCTCTGTGACGACCAGAGGGATGCGGCGGGAAGAAGGCTCAAGAGGGAGGGCTTATATGTGTACTTGTAGCCGGCTCACTTCCCTGTACAGTGGAAACTAACACAACATAATGAAGCAATTATCTTCCAATAAAAAATAAATGAAAGAAAACGGAATGGCTTGGAGGAATGTTGGGAACCACATAAGAGGCCAAGCACAAGACCCAGGGACACAGCAGATGTGCAGAGCTGCTCTTCTTCCCCTTTTCTTCTCTTTCTTGCCCCATAAGAGGGCGTATCGCAACACTGAAAATGGCACTTATGCCACAGACTCCATCATAATGAGTGTAATCACCTCTGGTTTTATTCATTGCATTCAGAAGCATATTTCCCATGGAAGAAGGAGAAGTAACAGTAAATAAATAAATAGCTTTTAATGTTTAAGTGCAGCAATTTGTTCTATAATGAATTCATGTTAATAAAAAATTTAAAGTGTACATGGAGATTGTAAGAATTATCAGTGTAACATTACTGAAAATGACCAATTCTCAGTCAGTTATTTTGTACACCCTCAGTGGAAAGTTTTGCGTATTTATTTTTAAGTTCTACATAAAGTTATATCTTTCCCATCAGTACATTCTTTTTTAAAGAAATAGACCTTTAATACAAAAACATTTTCAAAAATATTTCTAACACTCGAGTGTGGGGAAAAATACATGCTTAAAAAAATTAGTGACTCAAAGTCTTCATTTTTTGCTTTAAATAGACCTCTTGTCTCCTCAGGGACCAAACCTTTAAAGTTGCCTCAAAATTTAAATCCATAAAGAAAAACTGATTAAAACTTCTTAGACTGTCAACAGTATTTATTATGATAAGGTAAAGTAAAAGCGTACATGCGTGCTCAGTCATGTCTGATTCTCTTCGACCTCATGGACTATAGCCCACCAGGCTCCTCTATACATAGGATTTCCCAGGTAAAAATACTGGAGTGGTTGCCATTTCCTTCTCCAGGGCATCTTCCCCACCCAGGGATTGAACCCAGGTCTCCTGCATTGCAGGCAAATTCTTTACCATTTGAGCCACCAGAGGATGGAGATAGAAAAGTCAAAAAAAAAAAAAAAATTCTTGCCCTCATATTTCACAAGCAAATGGGGGAAACTATATCCTAACTGCAGAAAGGGTTCACATTACATCAAATGTGACTCTGTTTTCTCTTTTAAGTGGATTTTCTTTCATGTTTGTTACCCTATTATTTAACACAGGACTCTAAGTGGCTGTATTTTGCCAGCTCCATAAATGGCATTAGCCCTGGAGCAAAGTGGAACAAGCCAGATCCATGTAGTTTTGATGCGACCATGATGGTGCCAGCCCTCCATTTCCAGCATTTCAAAAGGCCAGTTCAGTTCAGTTCAGTTCAGTCGCTCAGTCGAGTCTGACTCTTTGCGACCCCATGAATCGCAGCACGCCAGGCCTCCCTGTCCATCACCAACTCCCAGAGTTTACTCAAACTCATGTCCATCGAGTCGATGATGCCATCCAGCCATCTCATCCTCTGTCATCCCCTTCTCCCCCTGCCCCCAATCCCTCCAAGCATCAGGATCTTTTCCAATGAGTCAGCTCTTCGCATCAGGTGGCCAAAGTACTGGAGTTTCAGCTTCAGCATCAGTCTTTCCAATGAACACCCAGGACTGATCTCCTTTAGGATGGACTGGTTGGATCTCCTTGCAGTCCAAGGGACTCTCAAGAGTCTTCTCCAACACCACAGTTCAAAAGCATCAATTCTTCAGCACACAGCTTTCTTCACAGTCCAGCTCTCACATCCATACATGACCACTGGAAAAACCATAGCCTTGACTAGACAGACCTTTGTTGGCAAAGTAATGTCTCTGCTTTTTAATATGCTATCTAGGTTGGTCAAAGCTTTCCTTCCAAGGAGTAAGCATCTTTTAATTTCATGGCATCACCATCTGCAGTGATTTTGGAAAAGGTTGGTGGGGTCCCTCAATTGTTATGATTGACTAATGGTATGGGACTGGTATTGACAATAGGGCAACAAGAAGAAAAATCCCCCCATACGCTGGCTGTAGAAGACTGCCAAGGCCCCACAGTACTGCCTCTGCCACCTGAGGGAACAGAGATAGGATGGGAAGAACTGGGGACTGGCTCAGCTATTTCAGAGTTAAACAGAGAGATCCGGACAGCCACATCCCAGCTCAAAGTCAGTCGCTCCATGACTGAGGCGTAGTCTAAGGAACCTGCCTGAGATCTCAAGACAGCTTGCCCAGCTCTGCACTACACGGGGCTGAGCGCTCAGTCCGCCTGGTCGGCAGTAACCTCAACTCTCATCGTCCTTCTCAGAGTGAGTCTGTGATGAAATACAGGTCTAACAAGTGGCCAACTTTTAATATCAGAAAGCACTCCCATCTCTTTAAATGCTTACAAATGGTGTGATGTAACTGTTTACTTAGCACACATCAGGTTTATCCTCAGGACAAGGCAATGACCTACCTTGAATGACAGGATTTCAACTGTTTCTTAGGCCTGACTACTGTTTGCAAAATGCTTTAGAGACTTCCTTATAAATAGACGCTGGAAAGCCAAGATAAGCCTGTGTTTATAGCATCCGAAATCTCAGCAAATATTCTAGCTTGTGAATGATGAATCGGCTAGATTTCATTATCTTCCTCTAAGAAAATGATAGGTATCGGATCCTGCACAAACCCTACCAAGTCCTGGGAACTCTGACACTAAAAAGTCTCTTTAAAGGGCTGTATGTGGAGAAAGGTCCAAACTGTGAGGAAGCACACATTTAAAGGAAAGGGACTTCCATGGTGGTCCAGTGGTTAAGACTCCGTGCTCCCAATGCTGAGGGCCTGGGTTCGATCCCTGATCAGGGAAGACCCATCACAGCCAAACAAATACAAGATAAAATAGAAAATACCAGCACTTTCCTCTGAAATATGTTCTGTACCTTGTCCCCCAGGGAAGGAGCAGTTGTCTTCATCACATGAGATGTAGCGTGTTCTACTTGTCCTTCTAATGGAGGGGGAAAGGACTTAAATCTGAGGTTTATATTCATCATCCTTTCCCTGCCCTGTTTAGCATTCTTCTGCCATCTTTTGGAACCCCAAGTCTCTAGAATCTCTTTGGTTTCCAACAACCAGATCTTTTTCCTCATCTTCCTCACATCCATGCTTTCTTGTATCCCATTCTGCTCTTCAAAGGTAGCTTAGGATAGCTTAGGATACAGAAAACAATCCAGAGTTTGATGACATTATTATTGAGCAAAGCATGGGGAAACACTTTATTCTCTCAAATGGAGGGGACATTAAATATCTATGGAGAACAAGTTAGCAACTGCAGGTGATGTCATTTGGCCTAGCCACACTCTTTAACAGACACACTTTCAGGCATATGACAAGATATTAACACATGTATGAAACTGTTCATGCAATACCGCTTCTAATAGTAAAATATAGAAATTAACCCAAATGGCCAAGAAAAAAGTGGGTTTGTTTTATTAAATTATGGCTTATCCACACAATGCAATACCTGGCTACCATAAAAAACCGATGAAGTTCTTCATGTACTGACACACAATGACATCTAAAGAAACTAATAACAGTGTATCATAGTCCATGTACGGCTGTACTATTTTATTTTTTTTTTATGCAGAGGGAATGGAGCACTGATTTTCGTTGATATCTGATCTTTCAGTCTCAGAAGAGTCACTGTAACAACTGCCAAATTGTTCTATTCAATATTCCCTATCTAAATTGAAAAAGTGCTATGATGATGCACACACAAGCACTTGCAAGCATTATGCATGATTCCAGGAAGATCAGAGTGACGGCTGATTACTTCTCAGGTGTCCTCTACATAGAATGAATCTAGGCTGATGCTGTCGAGGCAAGTTCTGCATTGCTGTTATTGTCTTCCCTCATCTGAAGTAAAAAACATCTCCTAAAAGTAGAGAAGGAGAAAACAGCTAAACCTAAGAGATACAGAAGTGTCCACACATAAGAAGAAAAGTTTGAAATGATAAAGTAGACAGAGAAAGGAGATCTCAGCGAAATGTACGTTCTGATTTACTGGATTTGGGCTTGGGTCTGAGGGGCAACAGGTCTAACAAGCCTTCAGGTGATGTCAGTGCTGCCGGTCCTCCTATCTTGAGTGGCAAACTTTGTCACCATTGTGTACTGCATGTAAACACAGTCAGTAATGACTTCATTAAGTGTTAAATATTTCTGTTCTTGGTGTTTTATGCCACAGACATCCTCGCTCAATTAGTATATAATAATTAGAGAATTTTTTTTTTAAAACAGTGGATTGTCAGCTCAAGCTAGCCAAAAATTTGCAATCCAGTAGGTTTTCAGAAATATATGTATATGCCCACCTGTATGCTCATTAGCTTTGATACAAGTAAAATAACTCTGAAAGGCTCTAGAAGAATAACAGGTTTAACACAGAGTACATGGGAAACATGAATAGCATGTGAACTTTATTATATTTCCTTTTAATGCCTCTTGAATTTGAGTCATATAAATACATTATTTGTTAATAAATATTTTTTTAAAGTTCCTCTCCTCCAATTTCAATGACCTCTTGAAAGTGAAAAAAGAAAGGAAGGAGAATTCATGCATATCTAGACCTACAACAAGCTTTTCCATGAAAGACATGGTGCTGGACTGAGTGCCAAATTTGGAATACCTTCAAATCTACATACAGAAGCAAATAAGTGTCCAATGGCTGCATTTTCAGTGAGTGAGAGTTTTGTATTTTTTGATAGCTTTTTGAAAAATACTTGTTAGAATTATATAAACACAAAAATTTTAAATCACTTTATAAAGAAGGATATAATGAAAAGAAATGGTATCCTATCCACCACTTATCCATCTAGAATGGATCCACAGGAGAGACCATTTTTAATACTTTCTTCCTACGATTACATCCATGTTGACATATAGTGTGTTTACACATCTATTTATAAATTCAGGAATTGTACACATGAAGCATTAACATTTTGCTTTGATGAATTAGAATTATGCTCATCTTACATCACTCCCATCTCCTCCCTTCATTCACTTACAATGATTATATCACTGTTTGAGGGAATTTACATGATTATATTCATGACTATAAAGAATATGTTTTCTTCTCTATTTCTTATTCTATCAACTGATACAGTCTCTCTTGAATCCTCACTGTCTTATGAAAATACTCCTGCCTCCATCCTTCCCTTTAGCAGTCTCTCTACCATTGTTCCTGCAAGCACTGGGGTCTACATTTTACATCTCCAAGGTGATAATATTTACAGTCTGTTTTCAATCAATCATAAATATGGCTGAGCACTAAAGAATTGATGCTTTTGAACTGTGGTGTTGGAGAAGATTCTTGAGAGTCCCTTGGACTGCAAGGAGATCAAACCAGTCCATCCTAAAGGAAATAAGTCCTGACTATTCATTGGAAGGTCTGGTGCTGAAGCTGAAGCTCCAATACTTTGGCCACCTGATGCGAAGAGCTGACTCATTGGAAAAGACCCTGATGCTGGGAAAGATTGAAGGCAGGAGGAGAAGCGGACGACAGAGGACAGGATGGTTGTATGGCATCGCCAACTCAATGGACATGAGTTTGAGCAAGCTCCGGGACATGGAAAGGACAGGGAAGCCTGGTGTGCTGCAGTCTAACGGGTTGCAAAGAGTCAGACACGACTGAGAGACTGAACAAGAACAATGTCCATATTTTACCCTAAAAGGGGTTATCCTACATATTGAAATTTCAGGCAGTGTTCACTTAATTATGCCCATAAAACTGTCATTCACTGTATAACAAAGTAACATATTTTATTTCTTGAACAAATTTTTATTTTTCCTAGCAGTCCTAACTGGTTTCTTATTTTCCTTCCATTACTTAACTTTTTCAAAATTTTAAGACCTCATGATTTTTTCCTAGTATTTTCATTCTTCCTCTGTAATATCCAGTCATATTTTTCCATAGTCTCTTCTATCCCAGAGCCTGTCTGCTGCAATCTGTACCACAGTCTAGGCTTGTGATACAATTCTGTTCCTAAACTTACCTTTTGCCTTTTTTTAGAAGATTTTTTTTGATGTGGACTATTTTTAACGTCTTTATTGAATTTGTTACAGCATTGCTTCTGTTTTATATTTTTGGTTTTTTGGCTGCAAGGCCTGTGGGATCTTAGCTCTCCGACCAGGGAGCAAACCCACACCCCCAGCTTTGGCAGGTGAAGTCTTAACCACTGAAGCACTGGGAAAGTCCCTAAACCTCCCTTCTTGTTGTCCTGGGTTGCATTTGAGTAGGTCTTCCAACAAGAGGAAAATCTCCTGGCCAACAGATTTTTCCAGCACCTACAATGAGGAAATCCTCAGCCTATCAAGGGCTTTTTGAGGAAAAGGACTCATTAACAGAAAAAGTCAAAATATCGTATTTTATGCTCTTTTTTTTTTGGAATGCCACCTAGATAGCAATGCAAAAAAAAAAAAAAAAAAAAAACATAAAATATGGTATTTTAGCAATAGGATTTCCCTGACAGTTGGTTAATAAAGAATCCACCTGCAATATGGGAGATCTGGGTTCGATTCCTGGGTTGGGAAGATCCCTTGGAGAAGAGAAAAGCTACCCATTCCAGTTATCTGGCCTGGAGAATTTCATGGACTGTATCATCCATGGGATTGCAAAGAGCTGGACACGACTGAGCCACTTTCAAGATAGCAATATGCCTTTTTGAGATGACCCCTAACTTGATGATTCTAATAAGACAAGGGAGAACTTGATTTTAATTTAATTATTTAACTCATGCCAGTTGTGACTTATTCTGTTTCATACTGAAAGAGTGTACTTTATTTTTCTTTCCAGAATTATTTGACAGACGTTCAATAGAACCTCTTTTTTATATAATAAAGAGTGCTTAATTGTCAAAGCTGTAAAATATTACCCATGGACTAATGATTAATATTTTGCTATATTTTACTTAAGGTGCTCTGATTCTGAGACTCTCAGAGTCTACTTCCTGTGAGTCTATGATATGGGGTAGGGAAAGATAGTTGGGATGATTTACCAACTTGATTAACTTTTTCCTCTTTTTGACAAAGTACTGTGTCATAATTATGTACAGTCTTGATTCCATTTAAATATCTGTATGACAAATATTCTGCAGAGAGAAAAGAACAGGACTTGAGTAATAAGACTAACTCAGCATACACAGAAGTATGAAATCCTCAGAATTAATGGAATGCATAAAAAGATAGACAGTCTAACTTTTACTTCTGTTATAATTGTTCAATTTATTTCAAATCCTAGTCTTTTTATGCAGAGGTCAATGTCTTGAAGACATTTGATGTACGAATGGCTTATTTTATTCATTTTAATTTTTAAAAATCTGACCTTGAAAACTTGTTTACAGAGCTCACGATCCTATCTTTTATATTTGGTTAGTGAACATTTACTAAATGGTTAGGATGTATAGATTTATCTGGTGCAGTACTAGGTTCTTGGAAGAATCAAAAGACTTAAAATACTAATACCTCACTCCTAGAGATTTTATAGAAACATAAATGTGAATTTGAAGCAACAAAAAAAAATTCAAAACAGGGACTTCCCTCATGGTCTCTGATGGCTAAGACTCTGTGCTCCCAATGCACGGAGTCCCAATGAACAGGTCAAAGTTTGATTTCTGGTTGGGGAACTAGATGCCACATGCCGCAACTAAGAGTTTGCATGCTTCAACTAAGATCCAGTGCAGCCAAATAAATAAATAAGAAATAAATAATTTTTAAAATATTCAAAACACTTAGTAATCAAGGGTTATACTGTGTGGCACTTAGTGAAATCTGAAGAAAAGAGAAATGAGGGTTGGGGTACCCACATACAGCTTAGTGAACAACGATGAGATTGCAGAGTCACCTGTGGGTTATTTTGATACAAACACTTCATGTCAATTTATTGACTATGAAATACAAAATTTTCCCCTACATCTGGAACATGATTTAGCTTCTTGGGGTATGTTCTCAGTCTCTGTGTGTGATGGAAATAAGATAAAATGATTCATGGTTGCTTTGGTAAGTTGACTCTAAAAGTCAATATTTACATGTGTATATGACTTTCAATAGTGCCTGTCATTCTGACTAAAATTCATGCAAGTAGAACTCTTTATTCTCTTCAAGTACCTTGTGCTCAGAAGGCATGATCGTTTAAGGAGAAGTATTAACAGCATCCTGTGACTAGCCTAATGCAGTAGAGATGTCATCACTCAAGGTGGTCCAGGTAGGCTTATTTTAAATATTAGTCCTGTGACCAAGAATTTATGATAGAGGATATTTCACATAAAGAAATAGATATTTCCTGGAAACTTTGAAGACTGAAAAGCAGAAGCATTGAGTTAAACAATAAGAAACTGCCAGTTCTGTAAGTCAAAATGCCAGCAATTTTCTATGGCTGATCATAGAGTAGGAGACTCTTCCAGTTGTGTTCCTTGGTAGTCACCACCTACAGATCAGACTCCATCCCCCTCCCCACAGAATTAAACCTATAAAGGAAAGGCCACTTTTATTTCTAAAATTGGGGGCTGGTAAATAATCTCTGGAGCTATCAAAACAAGAAACTGACCCTTTCTAAATTCCATGAAGTTGCTTTGAGGTTTCCTTTGTAGATCTCCTAGCTAAGAATAAATAGGTTAACAATGTGTATATTCAGTTTCAATAAATGGAATAAAATTGCTAATTCTGGGCCTTTTAGACTCTCATACAGGAAATAAGGAAAACAAGACAGAGAGAGAGATATCTGTCAGCCTTGACCCAGAGTTCTTAAGACAAAGAGGAATAATCTACTGCAGTCTATTCAAGCTTTGGCTTCTCCACAGATCATTACAACCAAGATGCCAATTAACACTAATGTGACAGTGGCTTGTGTGATGTGGACAGCTGGCCACTCAAAAATACACAAGGACCACCTGCTCATATAACATAGGCCACCACACAGGCACCAGATGGTGACAGCATTTGAGTGTTATTACTATAGTCACTTTCACCCCAGCTCTCTATTTGAACTGGACATTTAGGAGAAAGCTGTAAAATTTGCGTTTGATTTTTAGAACAATATGGTTCTCTATAAACCTCACATGGATGACTTACTTGGGGCCAAAGGATCATCACTGGGCATCAGCGGCTCAGTAGAAAGTTCTGCATCATGTGGCAGTTAGAAGCAATTGGCTTAACCAAGATGTATGGTTCCTGCTGAGATAGCCTTCTGGAAACCTTGGAGAAGAGAAATGCAGAAAAATCATCGACAGGAAAAAAGCGGCTTGAGATGCTGGAGGTGGGGGTTGGTTAAAAAAAAAAAAAAAGGTGAAAAATGGTTGTCAGAGGAGAAAAGTGCCAAAGTAGCAAGAGAAGCCAAAACATGCACAGTTTTTGGCTGCATATCCCAAGCCCTTGAAATTTGCTCCCGGCTATACAGATTTTCAAGGAAAAACATTCTATAAACTTTTAGACATGCTTATAGCTCACCAAAAAAAAAAAAAAGATGTAAATACAACTTTTTTTTTTTTTTTCCAGTAAATAGGCACCAGGACATTGAAAGAACATTCAAGAGTTGAAATCATTTCCACAAACTGTGGGAGATGTTCTGGGAAGCTTACTGATGCCCCAAGCTTGGCAGAATAGTTATGAGGCAAAACCTGGTTAGGGCTTGCCCCGGTGGCACAGCAGTAAAGAACTCGCCTGCCAATGCGGAGACTCAGGGTTTGATCCCTGGATCAGGAAGATCCCCTGGAGGAGGAAATAGCAACCCACTCCAGTATCTTGCCTGGGAAATTCCATGGACAGAGGAGCCTGGGGGGCTACAGTCCATGGGGTTGCGAAAGAGTCAAACACGGCTTAGCAACTGAAAAACAAAAACTTGGTTAGCAAATTCTGGAAATAATTTGTACTTTGGACAAACAGAAATCCATGATTGTATTTCCTAGGGAAGAAGAGGCTTGGGACAGCATAACCAAATCCTCAGTTAAGTTAACAACACTGTCTAAGGAGCTAGGGACCACATGTAAAATTGTTTAGCAAATTATAAAACAATCAAAAGAACAAAGAGATTCCACTAATGTTACTGCATTACAGACTGATGTGGTCTCTACTTACGCATGAAAAAACTGAATTCCATTTCCCTAACAACATAGGTAATCCTTATTGAAAGAGCAGCCGGATGTCCAATAAGATTTCCTGAATTTCATAAGGCAGCAAATTTAGCAGGTGGTCCTAAGTCTATGAATCAAACACTTAAGGCTTCTTGGGGGTGAGAGGGATGTGGGTTCCCAACTTAGGAAAACAGGATCAGTATGGGAAAAAAAAGTTGGAGAAAATCTAGAGAAAACAAAAGGAAAGAACAAAGAAAAATACTGGTAAAATTTGACAAATACATTTCTCAGTATTATGTCAAACATGTTTACCAAGCAGCACAATTAATAAAAAATATTCTGTACTAGAGTCCCTAATTATTATTCCACACAGGACAGAACACCTCTTCATTATCCCTTTTTGAATTGATTGTGTACATCAAACAGTCGAGATATAAATAAAATATGCCTGCATGCATAATACCCTCACATTAAAGCTGGAGGCAATTAACCTATGATTTCTCATTAATTAAATTAAAATAACCTTCTAAAAAATGCCTAAAATCAAAACAGATTTCTTTCAGTTTAGATTTTCTCCACAGTGATGCAGAAAAGCTGTTTACCAAATTTATCACACCAATAAAAAAAAAAATGCTGTTCCTGATTTTATCCCAGGCTTGCCTCTAGCTTTCTCCTGAGGTTCCAGTCTCATTTAGCTAAATCCGATTACAATGTCAGGGTTTTACTTTTTTCCCCTCTGTGTTTAAAAATACCTGTTGTCATCAAGATGTTTTTTTCTTATTAAATTGTCCAAACAACTCCCTGAGTTGGATCCACATCAGATAATGGAAAGCTGCACATTATTTGGTAAATCTGCTGAATTTAGAGAGTTGAAGCACATAAATAAGATAGGAGAGGGCATAATAGGGCCTGAGTCCAGGGCAGCCGTCAGCAAGGCTGGGAAGTTCTCATTGACTCCCTGTTCAAGAGACACAGGATCGATTCCTGGGTTGGGAAGATCTCCTGGAGGAAATGGCAACCCACTCCAGTATTCTTACCTGGGAAATCCCACGGACAGAGGAGCATAGTGGGTTACAGTCCACAGGGTCAAAAAACAATCAGACACGGCTGAGCTCACACACACACACACACACACACACACACACACAAGCTCTTTCCAATTCTCCCTCTCCTTCCCTGATTCCCAAGTTACACCAAGTTGTTAGGTATTCATATTTCAAATTTCAGTAGTCTCCCCTCTACAGAGTATTTCATTATAAAACAGGTATAAAAGGATATGTTTCACCAAGGAACATATCTTTAATAGTAGAAAATTTTTGCTTTCCTTTTCTATGAAGTCCTTTGCAGTATCCCCTGAAATCCCACTAGACTGACAGACTACACAGTCACAGACTGACCCCACCTAAAGCCTGACCTTCTGAGTATACAATTGGGTGCTAAAATTTTTCTTAAACTTCATGCACTGATTGATCAATCCCTTCTCCAATGGGCAAAGTATACACATATTTCCACTTTTTCTCCTTCCCTGAGGATCTAACACAGTGTTTTCTCATGGTAAGTCCTCAGTAAATGATGCTCTGCTGAACTGGGTTTAAGCCTGGGTTCATTCCATTCCTCCCTATTTCCACTACCACAGGCCGTTAGTGACAGCCCTTGTCTTCAGGACCCATGGATTTGAAGTGGGGGGAATGTCTTTCACTCTTTTGTCACCTTTTCTTAGAAGACTCATTGGAAAAGTCCCTGATGCTGGGAAAGACTGAGGGCAGAAAGAGAAGAAGGTGTCAGAAGATGAGATGGCTGGACAACATGAACTTAGCAAACTCCAGGAGATGAGGAGGAACAGGGAGGCCTGGTGTGCTGCTCTCCATGAGGTCTCAAAGAGTCAGACACGACTGGGCAGCTGAACAATAACAACAACTTAGTCCTTTTATTGACTTCCTCATGAGCTGCTATCATTTTTTCCTGCAAAAGATTGGACTACTTCCTTTTTCTTGATTCCAACCACCACAGCCTAATATAGACATACTACTTTGCCTTTATAAATTTAAAGCTTTCCCAGACAACCCTCTAATTCCTCTTAACTGTCCCTCTACAATATATACAACCTGTACCCTTTAATAATTCTTCCTGTAGCCTTGTTTTGCCCTTGACCTCTTCCTCACACACCCACAAGAGCTGTAAATCACACAACGTCCATTGTCTATTCAACAAACATTATCACCTTACCACCTTGTAGAGCCCTGGGTTTTGAGTTCTAAAGGATAGAGTCTGTACTCTTACAAAAGAATGGCCCCTCCTCTGCTCTCTGATTGGTCTAAACTAGCCAGTGGTCTAGGGAAAGGCACTTGACCCAGTTTCTGTCCCCAGTGAGCTCTCATGGAAAGTTGCTAAATAAAATGGCAAAGCTTCATAAGGTCAAAATGTTATGCCTCAGTCTCTTCCTTACAGCTTGGAATGTGAATGTAAGATTGTGATGCCTAAAGCTATACCAATAGGTAAGAATAATAGATCAAAAGAACAGAAAACCTCGGGTCTCAATGGCATCACTGAGCTGGGAACCCACTCTTCAAGAATTTTGGCTAAAGAATTAGAGATTTAGATTGAATATTTTTAATTTAGTTGAAAAGGATCAAAAGAAGTTATTTTACTAGACAAGGTAAATCTACAAGAGTGGTTCTTCAATGCCCGATTTGGGAAACCACTGGCACAGAAGACCATGAGTCCTCTGGATACTATGTAGCTTCATGATAAATTCTTTAGTAGGCTGATAACATGCAGGATTTAATGTCAGGGTACACACAAAATCCAACCCAACAAAGGCATCTGAGAAATTCACTATGCATGTATTTAAACAATTGGATCTGTCATTTGTGTTCTGAGAAGTCCCTAAAGAAGTAGAAGCTTGACAGGATACAATGGCATTGGAGAAGCTATTATAGTCAATTCTATGAATCAGGTACCCTGATTCCCCAAGGCAATCTTTACAAGAGCAGGTCAATGGCTTGTGTTTAAGGCTTTCTTTTAAAAATGATATGAGGGATTTGAGAAAATGGTTTCTTTTTAGTTACAATACCTTTTAATAATACATTAAAATTAAACAGGTGCTACTGATACAAATGTACATTTTGACAAAAGAGAATTTTATGACAAATAAATCTTAAAATAAAGTACTAATTTGATTTTTACTGCAGGCCATCATAAATATAATGAAAAACCCTCAAATGTCCTGAAGTATGAAAGTAATGTGACTGAGATCTGTACATATAATTTCAATGTAGTCATCTTGTACATGGTGTGAGAATGTAGTGAAGTTTGATTCTCTTCCATGAAGCAGTCCAGTTTTCCCAACACCTTTTATTGACAAGACTATTGCCCTCTCCATTGATTATTCTTAGCGTCTTTGTCAAATATAAACTGACCATATATCAGTTCAGTTCAGTTCAGTTGCTCAGTCGTGTCCGACTCTTTGCAACCCCATGAATCGCAGCACGCCAGGCCCCCCTGTCCATCACCAACTCCTAGAGTTTACTCAAACTCATGTCCATCGAGTCAGTGATGCCATCCAGCCATCTCATCCTCTGTCATCCCCTTCTCCTCCTGCCCCCAATCCCTCCAAGCATCAGGGTCTTCTCCAATGAGTCAACTCTTCGCATGAGGTGACCAAAGTATTGGAGTTTCAGCTTCAGTATCAGTCCTTCCAGTGAACACCCAGGACTGATCTCCTTTAGGATGGACTGGTTGGATCTCCAAGGGACTCTCAAGAGTCTTCTCCAACACCACAGTTCAAAAGCACCAATTCTTCGGCGCTCAGCTTTCTTCACAGTCCAACTCTCACATCCATACATGACCACTGGAAAAACCATAGCCTTGACTAGATGGACCTTTGTTGACAAAGTAATGTCTCTGCTTTTTAATATGCTATCTAGGTTGGTCATAAATTTCCTTCCAAGGAGTAAGTGTCTTTTAATTTCATGGCTGCAATCACCATCTGCAGTGATTTTGGAGCCAAGAAAAAATAAAGTCTGACACTGTTTTCACTGTTTCCCCATCTATTTGCCATGAAGTAATGGGACCAGATGCCATGATCTTAGTTTTCTGAATGTTGAGCTTTAAGCCAACTTTTCACTCTCCTCTTTCACTTTCTTCAAGAGGCTCTTTAGTTCTTCTTCACTTTCTGCCATAAGGGTGGTATCATCTGCATATCTGAGGTTATTGTTATTTCTCCCAGCAATCTTGATTCCAGCTTGTGCTTCATCCAGCCCAGCGTTTCTCATGATGTACTCTGCATATAAGTTAAATAAGCAGGGTGACAATATGCAGCCTTGACATACTCCTTTTCCTGTTTGGAACCAGTCTGTTGTTCCATGTCCAGTTCTAACTGTTGCTTCCTGACCTGCACATAGGTTTCTCAAGAGGCAGGTCAGGTGGTCTGGTATGCCCATCTCTTTCAGAATTTTCCAGTTTATTGTGATCCACACAGTCAAAGGCTTTGGCATAGTCAATAAAACAGAAATAGATATTTTTTTGGAACTCTCTTTCTTTTTCGATGATTCAGCGGATGTTGGCAATTTGATCTCTGGTTCCTCTGCCTTTTCTAAAACCAGCTTGAACATATGGTAGTTCACGGTTCACGTATTGCTGAAGCCTGGCTTGGAGAATTTTGAGCATTACTTTGCTAGCGTGTGAGATGAGTGCAATTGTGTGATAGTCTGAGCATTCTTTGGGATTGCCTTTCTTTGGGACTGGAATGAAAATTGACCTTTTCCAGTCCCGTGGTCACTGCTGAGTTTTCCAAATTTGCTGGTATATTGAGTGCAGCACTTTCACAGCATCATCTTTCAGGATTTGAAATAGCTCAACTGGAATTCCATCACCTCCACTAGCATACATACAAGGGCTTATTTCTTGATTCTATTCCAATGGTCTCCATGCCAGCACCATACTGTTTTGTTTTTTGTTGTTGTCTTTTTTACTACTGTAGTTATTTTGCCTCTGTTTCAGCCTATCAATAGTGATTTTATCAGCTAGGAATGCCTGAGAGCACTGGGGCCCAGACTATTTGTGGTGAGCCCCACAATGTTGTGACTGGATCAAATCTTACATTTTTTATTATGATTATAAGACATACTTCAGCAAAAACCACCAGGGAACTTAGAAAAAGCAATCCACCAATCCTTCAGGGTTCCTGGCACATCTGGAACCATACCACAAACTCACAGGACTACTGGGAGGAAAGAAAGCACAGACTTGACATTCTGCCTTTATTGGGGTCAAAGGTAGGAGACCTAGGATTTGGTAGGTTCACAGATTATTGGTAAGTTTAAAACATAAGAGCAGGAAGTTAAGTGCAGGAAGGGAAAAGCAAGTATTCAGTTATCTAGGTCACCCAGTGCTTTCTAAAAGATAAACTTCATGGGTGAGGTAGTCTGGCCACTTATTTATCTTGTGGTATGGTGACAAGGTGTGTATTCGAGATGAGTGACTTTGGAATGGATGCCTTGACATGTTTGTGAGTTGATTTTCCATAGTGATATACTTTGATTCTCTTCTTCTTTTATCTTTTGTGACTACATAGGTTTTTTGCCTTGTGGTTATCATGCGTGCTAAGTCACTTTAGTTATGTCCAATTCTTTTGTGACCAGGGGGACTGTAGCCCACAAAGCTCCTCTGTCCATTAGACTCTCCAGGCAAGAATACTGGAGTGGGTTGCCATTTTCCCCTCCAGGGGATCTTCCTGACCCAGGGGTCAAACCCACATCTCCTGCATTGGCAGGTGGGTTCTTTAACCACTATCACCATCTGGGAAGCTCTGTCGTTATCGTGAGGCATATATAAAACATCTTTTACATTTAATGTCTATTTTATATTGATAAAAACTTAACTACAATCACATACATACACACACATACTACATATACATACATACAAAAACTCTACCCTTTTGCCCCCTCCCATAATTTTATGTTTTTGATATCATAATTTACCTTTTTACACTGTATATTCATTAACAAATTATTGTAGCTATGGTTATTTGGGGGCTTCTCTGATAGTTCAACTGGTAAAGAATCCACCTGCAATGCAGGAGACCCTGGTTTGATCCCTGAGTCAGGAAGATCTGCTAGAGAAGGGATAGGCTACCCACTCCAATATTCTTGGGCTTCCCTTGTGGCTCAGCTGGTAAAGAATCCACCTGCAATGTGGGAGACCCAGGTTGGGAAGATCCCCTGGAGAAGGGAAAGGCTATCCACTCCAGTATCCTGGCCCAGAGAATTCCATAGGCTGTATAGTCCATGGGGTCACAAAGAGTCAAATGCGACTGAGTGACTTTCACTCACTCACTCACATGGTTATTTTTAATACTCTTGTTCTTTCATTTTCATAATAAAATTAAATGGTTAACACTACACCATATTACAATATTAGGGTATTCTGAATTTGCTTATTTATCTATCTTTATTAGAGTGCTGTATATGTTCATGTTTTCATGTTACTAATTAGTGCCCTTTCATTTCAACTTGAAGGACTTCTTTCAACATTTCTTGTTAAGGCAGTTCTAATGCTGATGAATTCCCTCAGCTTTTTTCTGTGGAAGCCTTTTATCTCTTCTTTATTTCTGTAGGATAGGTTTGCCAGGTAGAGTAGTCTTGGTTGACGTTTTTTTTCCTTTCAGCATTTTGAACATATCATCTCACTCACTCTTACCTATCAGGTTTCTACTGAGAAATCCACTGAGACTCTTAGAGGAGTTCTAAGTGACAAGATTTTTTTCTCTTGCTGCTTTAAAGATTCCGTGTTTGATTTTTGTCAGTTTTATCATAACACCTCTTGAAGAGGATCTCTTTAAGTTGACTTTGTTTGGTGACTTATGAGCATCATTAATTGGATATCCAAATCTCTCCTCCGATGTGAGGAGTGCTAAGCCATTGTTTCTCTAAATAAGTTTTCAGCTTCCCTTTCTTTCTTTTCTTCAGAACTCCAGTAACTTATGAATTGGTCTTTTTGTTGGTGTACCACAGATATGATTTTCTTCAGTCTTTTTCACTTTTTTTCTTTGCACTCCTCTGATTTACCACCAGGTGGAGAAGTGGGTGTGGGTGTGTGAGGCATGCAAAGTACCAGAAGTGCCCGTGGGCCAGCTGGGGAATCCACAGATGAGCTGTTTCTAGTGGCTCCTTAGCAGGCTTCTTCACGGGATCCCTGACACAGTTAGGATCTGTGTCCATTTAATGCCCCGCCCCACCCACCCAAGAGTTCTGTGTGCTGATTTCCCCACCTCCGCTTGCCCCTCGGCCATGTAACTCACAATTCAGCACTCTGGATGGGGTGGAAGAGCAATGAACCTTTTGGCAGCATGCTGCCAGAGACAAGAGCTGAGGACAGTATTTCTTGGCCCTAAGTTGTGCCACCTAGGGAGTGGTGACATGAAGTCAAACTGTTCCTTCTACCCATTCCAGTGTGTCCTAACTTGTATTTTTTGCTCCAGTGGAGTACTGGAGCTTCTTCTATGGAAACTTGGACTTCCACAAGGACTCTCTGTGAGTGACTGAGTCAGTGTGCTCCAGGGGCTGCCAGAGCATGGGCCAACAGGGGTTGGCTAACAGGCTACTGAGGTGTCCACAGCTGGGACCCAGGTCTGTCTATTACTTGATGTGCTGGTAGATAAGACTTCTCCCAAACTCCTTGGCATACACTGCTAGATCCACAGGGCCTGGCTCCCTCACAGGCGCTTTTGTCCATGGATAGAAGATGAATTTTTATTGTTGAGGGAGAAGAGACAAAAATGAAGGACTTCTTGGGCTGCCATGGTGCTTATGCTGCATGTGTGCTCAGTCATGTCTGACTTTTTGCAACCCCATAGACTGTAGCCTGTCAGACTCTTTCCATGGGATTTTCCAAGCAAAATACGGGAGTGGGTTGCCATTTCCCACTCCAGGGGATCTTCCCATGTCAGGGATTAAACATGAGTCTCCTGCATCTCCTGCATTGGCAGGCATATTCTTTACACTAGCACCACCTGGAAAGCCCTCTGACCATTAGATTTTAATTGACTTCCTGTGCTTATCCTCCTTTGGGAAAAGAATGTCCTGACCATGCAAATATAAGTGCTTCAGTTCAGTGTCAGTTATATATCTTGTTACACACATCAAATAACTCAAGTCAAATCTAAATAGTGAGCACATACAAAAAAGTTGTGAACAAAGATGAAAATAAGGGCAAGTAGTGCAGCATATGGAGAAGGCAATGGCACCCCACTCCAGTACTCTTGCTTGGAGGATCCCATGGACAGGGGAGCCTGGTAGGCTACAGTCCATGGGGTCACTAAGAGTTGGACACAACTGAGCGACTTCACTTTCACTTTTCACTTTCATGCATTGAAGAAGGAAATCGCAACCCACTCCAGTATTCTTGCCTGGAGAATCCCAGGGACAGAGGAGCCTGTTGGGCTGCCGTCTACGGGGTCACACAGAGTCAGACGTGACTGATGTGACTTAGCAGCAGCAGCCGCAGCAGTGCAGCAAAAAGGAAAATAAGAGCTTGGGCTTTAGAATCAAACCTGGAATTAAGTTCTAGCTGTGCCAGTCTATAAGCTGTGTGACTTTCAACAAGTCGCTTGATCTCTCAGAATCCAAGTTTTTTCATTCACAACTCTAATATTAATAGGGGGTTGTTGGGGAAATTAGTAAGGATGCATTTCTAACCCAAGTGTCAGTAGTGATCACCCTTTTCTTTCAAGCTATGATCTCTGAAAACTCCAGTCCCCAGGATGCTTTGAGTAACACAGGGGCTTTAACTCTACAGTCTTCTCTCCTCAATTCTTGTTTCTGACAAATCTTTGATCTTTTTCACATTCTGCCTCCTGTATCTTCCTCTTTTTTCAAATTGTGCCACCTCACTGAGAGCACAATCCCTTTTCTCTGATTTTTCCCAATCTTCCAAGGCATTTATGCCTAGAAGACACTGTCAGAGTATTTGTGCATGTGTAGTCATTCAGCTGTGTCCAACTCTTTGTGACCCCATGGACTGTAGCCCCCCAGGATCCTCTAACCATGGAATTTTCCAGGCAAGAATACTGCAATGGGTTGTCATTTCCTCCTCCAGGGGATCTTCACCCCCATCCCCACCCCAGGGATCCAATCCGAGTTTTCTGTGTCTCCTGCGCTAGCAGGCAGATTCTTTCCCTGCTGAGCCACCAAGGCAGCCCTGTCAGAGTATTCACAGACCTAAACATAAATATTAGAAATGTTGTGGGTTACCTCCATTCCCAACCAGCTTTCCTACTAACGTTGCTCCCTCTCTCAACCTTTTCTTCATATCTCCTTCTCTAACTCCCAACCACCAAAATTTGCTTTATTTCATTTGAAAATGAGTGTGTCAGCTTTGTTTCTCACTCCCAAGAACATTTTTGTTATGCCCAGAAAGGCTGATTTTAAGAATTTGGTGGGCAGCCTTTAGAGTAATGTTTACTCTCAGCTACATTCCTAAAATTCCTGGAAGAGCAGACATTCAATTAGTGCAGTGGTTACCATTGTGTGTATAAATCCCCAAGGTAATAACCTAGAAATATTATTCTCATTTGAATATGCAAATTCTTTTATGTTTGTTAAAAATCTGGCCCCATTATTTTATGCTTGTGCCTTACAAATCACCATTCCAGAGGCCACAGAGTGTAATCCGATACTTTTGGTTTTTAGAGTGCTGAAAAGTAACTCACCATCATTATATTTTTAATTAATTATATATCAACAAACACACATTTTTTTCCTTGCTTTGTTCCAACAATCACCTAATTTTCTGTGTTAGTCGTGTTCTGTTGTTGCTGTTTAGCCACTTAGTCGTGTCCAGTTCTTTTGTGTCCACATGGGCTGTAGCCCACCAGGCTCCACTGTCCATGGGATTTTCCAGGCAAGAATACTGGAATGGGTTGCCATTTCCTCCTCCAGGGGATCTTCCTAACTCAGGATTCAATCCCACATCTCCTGTCTTGGCAGGCTGGTTCTTTACCACTGAGCCACCAGGGAAGCTGTGTTGTGTTCTGTTTTGGTCCTTAGAATATCACCTCTCTGTACTCACAGCCTTCATGCCTCCTCTCAGGCATGAGATGGCTGACGCCATCCCCACAGCCAAGGCATACCATGCAATCTAGGCTTAGAAAAACAGTACGTTAAAAAAAAAAAAAAAAAAGAAAAACAGTACGTTATACTCCATGGCTTCAGGTAAAAAACAGGTCAAGGATGGACACACTACCAAAGTCAAATGAATCAGACAAAATGAGACAATTCTAGGGGCTTTTAAGAAAGTCAACCACAACGGTTAATGCTATGTATCAATTTGACAGGATGAGGGGTGCCCAGATACCTGCTCTGGCATTATTTGTGTGTGTCAATGAGAATATTCCTGGATAAAATTAAAATTTGATTGGTATACTAAGTAAAGCAGAATGCTCTCCCTAAGACAGGCGGCCCCCTCCAATCACTTGAAGGCCTGAATGGAACAAAAGGGTTGACCTTCCTCAGTAAAAGAGAATCCTTTCTGCCAGGCTGCCCCTTTGATCTCAGATAACAGCTTTTCCCCTGTCTTTAAACCCTAATGCTAGCTCTTCCTGAGTCACAAGCCTGCTGGCCTGTGGACTGGAATGAAACCATCAGCTGTACTCCAGTTTGCCAAGACACCCAGCACATCTTGGGACTTGCCTGCCTCATGTGAGCCAGTTCATATATATGTGAATCATTTCTCTAGAGAATCCTAATACATCAACCCTACAAGATGGACCTTTTATAGATATACTGTTGCTGTCAAACAAGAAGATAATTCTGAATATAAAGCCAATACAGGAGACGCCTGGACTGAGAGGTAGAAAGAGAAAAAAGATCCTTGTGGCCTTTACTTGAGCCCTTAGTCAAGCAAAATTTGAAATCAACGCTATCTCTGGATTTTTTCTGTTACATAGCAGAATAAACTCCCTTTTTGCTAAAAGGAACTTCTCAAAATTCTCCAAGCCAGGCTTCAGCAATACATGAACCGTGAAGTACCAGATGTTCAAGCTGGTTTTAGAAAAGGCATAAGAACCAGACATCAAATTACCAACATCCGCTAGATCATCGGAAAAGCAAGAGAGTTACAGAAAAACATCTATTTCTGCTTCATTGACTATGCCAAAGCCTTTGACTTCGTGGATCACAATAAACTGTGGAAAATTCTGAAAGAGATGGGAATACCAGACCACCTGACCTGCCTCTTGAGAAATCTGTATGCAGGCCAGGAAGCAACAGTTAGAACTGGACGTGGAACAACAGACTGGTTCCAGATCGGGAAAGGAGTATATCAAGGCTGCATATTGTCACTCTGCTTATTTAACTTATATGCAGAGTACATCATGGGAAATGCTGGGCTGGAAGAAGCACAAGCTGGAATCAAGATTGCTGGGAGAAATATCAATAATCTCAGATATGCAGATGACACCACCCTTATGGCAGAAAGTGAAGAACTAAAGAGCCTCTTGATGAAAGTGAAAGAGGAGAGTGAAAAGTTGGCTTAAAGCTCAACATTCAGAAAACTAAGATCATGGCATCTGTCCCATCACTTCATGGCAAATAGATGGGGAAGCAATGGAAACAGTGAGAGATTTTATTTTGTTGGGCTCCAAAATCACTGCAGATGGTGACTGCAACCATGAAATTAAAAGACTCTAGCTCCTTGGAAGAAAAGCCATGACCAACCTAGACAGCATATTAAAAAGAAGAGACATTACTTTGCCAACAAAGGTCTGTCTAGTCAAAGCTATGGTTTTTCCAGTGGTCATGTATGGATATGAGAGTTGGACTATAAAGAAAGCTGAGAGCTGAAGAATTGATGCTTTTGAATTGTGTTGTTGGAGAAGACTCTTGAGAGTCCCTTGGACTGCAAGGAGATCCAACCAGTAAATCCTAATAAAATCAGTCCTGAATATTCATGGGAAGGACTGATCCTAAGGCTGAATCTCCAGTACTTTGGCCACCTGATGCAAAGAATCAACTCATTGGTAAAGGCCCTGATACTGGGAAAGACTGAAGGCAGGAGGAGAAGGGAATGACAGAGGATATGATGGTTTGATGGCATCACTGACTCAAAGGTCATGAGTTTGAGTAGGTTCCGGGAGTTGGTGATGGACAGGGAAGCCTGGTGCACTGCAGCCCATGGGGTTGCAAAGAGTCAGACATGACTGAGCAATTGAACTGAACTGAACTGAAGAACACTCAAGAGAAGATCTACTCCCTTAAGAAATTTTTAAGTTTATATTACACTTGACCCTTGAATTATGCAGGGGTTAAGGGCACTAGCCCCCTGAAGTTGAAAATCTGATTATAACTTTCGACTCTCCACAAACTTAACTACCAATAATCTACTGTTGACTGGAAGCCTTACCAATAATATAAACAGTTGATTGATATGTATTTTGTATTACATGTAATATATGTATTATGGACTGTATTTTTATAATAAAGTAACCTAGAAAAGAGAAAACATTATTAAGAGAACCACAAGGAAGAGAAAATACATTTACAGTACTGTACCATATTTCTTGACATGGTAAATTTGTGTCATCTTTTTGCAAGATGAATCATATGTTGGTATCTACATTAATATTGCCTTATATGATACAAAACACTATATGCTATATGTATTACTAACACTAGACATTAGAAATTAAAAGATAATATGAAAGAGAAACTCAGATTTTGGAGCCCAACAAAATAAAATCGACTGCAATGCAGGAGATGTGAGTCCGATCCCTGGGTCAGGAAGATCCCTGGAGGAGGAAATGGCAATCTACTCCAGTATTCTTGCCTAGAGAATCCCATTGACAGGGGAACCTGGTGGGCTACAGTCCATGGGATCACAAAGAGTCAGACATGACTTAACAACTGAACAACAACAAGTTAACAATTCATGCATTAATAACAGCATTTGCAGCCACAGTATAATTATTTTATAGTCGCCTACTGTAATCAATGAAATTGTTTCACAGTAACCTAGCCTATACACTAGTGAATGAATCATTATAATATTTTTATGGGTAACACTTTACCACCGGAGTAAGGCTCTTCCCCACCCATTAGAAGAAATGACCTGTTTCTCTGTTTGCTAATCCCTACTAATTGCTGCTTCATAGTGTGACACAGGGCAGGACTTCAAATGTGTCTTTCATGTGGGCTTACAGAACGTGAGCATTAAAAGACATCTACTCCAGGATCTTCCTCTGGGCAAAAAGATGAAATATAGTATATCACTTTTATAGACTGTACTAAATACAATCAATATCAGAGGAGTAAAATGAGCGATCTTCTTTTAGAAATTTCATCTTGACAATGGGGTTGGTAAAATATTGAAGGAACAGGGACTGAAGGAGAGCAGTAAAGATGCTTTGCCACAGTTTAGAGGAGAGATGTTGTGGGTCTTACTGAGGAAGACGTGACGGGAGTTACAGTAGGTCAAAACTAAGGTGCTAATGACAGTAAGGTACGGGGTGGAATAGACGGCAAGAGTCGGAGATGCTGATTATGACATGAAGATTGGCAATTTTAGGGACTATGGTGCCTGTAGTTAAGGCAAGAAGTACAGGTGGAACAGAGGATTTTTTTTTTTATGATGAAAGGATGGCATATGACACATTTGATTTCGAACATGTTGCATTTGAATTTTCTTCAAGGGATCCATGTGGAACTTTCCAGAAGGAAGTGTAAATCTGGGTCTGGAGCTTAGAATAGAGATTGGAAATGGTCATATACATTTGGCAGCATATGGTCCATTCTAGCCTTTCCACTTTGAATATTACTTGCAATAAAGAAAACATGCCAAATAGAATGTGCATTTCTTTCTTTCCATGATCCCCAAAATAGAGGTTATCTCTTTTTTCTTATTCCTCGCAACATACTGAATTTCTGAGAGAAAGAAAAAAATCCCCCAAGATTACATACTAAGTGATTTCATTTGTATAACATTTTTTAATAAATGGAGACCAGATTAATGGTTTCCAGAAGCTGGGCAGCGGGTACTGGAGGGAGGTGGGTGTGGTTATTAAAGGGGCAACAGAGGGAGTCTGTGATGATGGAACTGCTGTGGATCATGACGATGGTGGTGATACCCAACAACATGCACACATGATAAAATTATATACAATGAAACATACACACACATGTAAGTACAAGTAAAACTGGGCAAACAGAAATGAAAACTGATGGGTTGATCAGTGTTGATATCAGGCTTGGTTGTGATATTGTTTGTTCATTTTCAAGATGTTACCACTGGAGAAAATCAGGTTAAGGGCAAATAGGATATCCATATCACTTCCTATAACTCCATGTGAATCTACAATTACCTGAAAATAAAAGGTGGGATTTTTAAAAAATAATGAGGCACGATTATTTTGAAAGAAAAAATAGTACTTTCTCCTTATTTTTCCTCCATTTGTTTTCTTGATTTAGGAAACATTTGTGGCAAGCTGGTAGAGTCAATAGGATTTAAAGAGAAAAAATACCCCCAAGTCTAAAACTAATTTGCCCTCATTTAGATAGAGTAGAGTGAGGGAATTTGAGAAAAAAGCAAAGAGAACAGAGAAAGAGACAGACCGAAGAGTTCTTAGACAATACTGGACAACTGAGACAAGAATTGGGGATGTTTCAACAAAGGTCCTTGTTAGTATGAGCAACACCGCTTGAGGAATCAAAAGTTACATGACAATTAAGCCATGGTCCACAGACCACTCAACCTTCTCTAAGATGGGCACAACCTATTTCTACCCTATGCCAGCTGTCCACACTACCAGTGGCCAAAGAGGGCATTTCTTGGTCAGCAGTCAACATCTTAACCAGTGAGTATGCAAAGTAATGCAAAAGTACCCCCCCTCGAAAGTTCCAGCATTTTTATAAACCAAACAAGGGAGTCTCAGCCCAGCTACAAGCCTTTCTGTTTCTTTAAGCATTCATCATGGGTGTGTGCTAGTCACTTCAGCATGCACGACTCCTTGTGACACTGTGGAGCATAGCCCCCCAAACTCCTCTGTCCATGGGATTCTCCAGGCAAGAATACTGGAGTGCGTTGTCATGGCCTCCTCCAGGGGCTCTTCCCAGCCCAGGGATCAAACCTGCATCTCTTGTGTCTCCTGCATTGGCTGGTGGGTTCTTGACCACTAGCACCACCTGGGAAGCCCAAGCATCCATCATAAGCCTATGCTGTGCTTAGTCGCCCGGTCGTGTCCAACTCTGTGCAACTCTGTGGACTGTAGCCCACCAGGCTCCTCTGTCCATGGGAATTCTCCAGGCAAGAATACTGGAGTGGGTTGTCATGCCCTCCTCCAGGGGATCTTCCCAACTCAGGGGTTGAACCCAGGTCTCCCGCATTGCAGGCAGATTCTTAACCAGCTGAGCTACCAGGGAAGCCCTCATAAGCCTGTAGAAAGCCTATTATTTTTCTATTGTTCCATATGCTTTTTGTCGTGTAAACTTCCTTTCAACAGTAAATCCTCCTTTAGAGGATTCCTTATAAAATTGGAGCTCAGCAAAGAGACTTCTTTGCAGTCACACTGATTTCTTTATACACATATAACTTTCATAGCACATGGGAAATGTATTTTGTTTTCTGAAATTCTATTTGGGGGGCCTTTTACCTATTTTAAGTCACATTCTTCTCTATAATCACCCACCAGTGAATTACACTTTCTTCTGATTTTGTTTTAATTTGATTTCCTCAACATTAACTTATATGTCTGGTTATTCTTGGAATTACTTTTTTTCTTTGTTATGAAATCTGAGATGTCTTGTATTGCTTCTAAATCATCAGTGAGTTCCTCTTTCCCGAAAAGAATTGGTTCCAAAGTTCTGCATGTTACAACTTCTGTCTTCTTGGAGAACAAAGTCTCATCAAGGCAACTGAAGAGTTTATCAAAACCGTGCTTTCGGCAGAGTAAGGCTTTCAACAGATGTCTGGAGAGTTCACGTTTTCCTATCACAACTAGATCATGTCGCTGCACCTGCTTTATAATCTGTGTGAGAAATACATCACTCCCTTCCTCTCACGGCCCAGCCCTCCACAGTGATACTACATCTGTTTACTTCTCAATTTACCCTTAACCAGATGTTCTCAACTGTGTTTCCAAAATCAGGTTTATTAGCTTCAGTAGGAAACTTTGATACTCTCCAGCCATTGCTGGGAGTATTTTTCTTGTCAGTGTTTTATATCATTCTCATTGCCATTTATGGTGTTGGTGATTGTTATGAGCACCTGTGTATCATTTTGTGGTTTAAAAAAAACACAAAATTTATTTTATTACTCTATGCAATAGTAGGTAGGTGCCTGCAGTCATAAGTGTCAATCATAGCCTTCTTATTTACTTTTTCCCAAGAGTCAATAAGCCCTCCCTCCTCTAAAGGAGAAAGCTATTGACACATCATAGCCGTAATTATTGATGATATCAAAATGTAATAGAGTTCTTTGAGGATGTTTTCTTCTTTCCCCTCAATTTTCACTTTTTAAGGCTTTTTCAAACAGTTTGGTGAGAGCTCCTGTTAAATATCTTCTTTTCAGGCAATTTCCCAATGAGTCAGAACGGGCTGAATTTCATAAAATGATAAGAAGGATCATTCTCATCTGAATCACTGTTCAACTTGTTTGACAGTGAGCATACAAATTTAAAAGAGAGAGAAAAAACGTTCAGTGGCACTAGTGGTAAAGAATCGGCCTGCAATGCAGAAGACATGAGTTCAATCACTGGATCAGGAAGATCCCCTGGAGAAGGGCATGGCAGCCCACTCCGGTATTCTTACCTGGAGAATCCCATGGACAGAGAAGCCTGGTGGGCTATGGTCCCTAGGGTCACACAGAGTTGGAATGACTAAATGGTAAATGACTAAAGTCACACACATACACCTCAAATGAGTCAGAATGGCCTGAATTTCATAAAAGGGTAAGAAAAACCATTCTCATCTGAATCATTGTTCAGGTTGTTCAACAGCGAGCATGCAAATTTAAATAAGAGAGGAAAAAAAGCTTAATTCTCTTTGTGGCTCAAAGTAACTGATTCTGAGAGAGAAAAAATGAGGACAAATTGTATTATATGAGTGAGGCAGGAATGTTTTCTTCTTTTAACCACACCACACAACTTCCAGAATCTCAGTTCTCTGACCAGGGTTTGAACCAAAGCCACGGCATGGAAAGCTCTGAACCCTCGCCACCAGGCCACCAGGGAACTCCCCAAGAATTTTTACATAACAATGTTTTCATTGTTTTTGGCTCCCATTCTGTGGGTTTTTTTGTTTATATTTTGCAGCATGCTTTATGTTGTTGCTGCTGCTGCTGCTAAGTCACTTCAGTCGTGTCTGATTCTGTGTGACCCCATAGACGGCAGCCCACCAGGCTCCCCCGTCCCTGGGATTCTCCAGGCAAGAACACTGGAGTGGGTTGCCATTTCCTTCTCCAGTGCATGAAAGTGAAAAGTGACAATGAAGTCGCTCAGTCGTGTCCGACTCTTAGCGACCCCATGGATTGCAGTCTACCAGGCTCTTCCGTCCATGGGATTTTCCAGGCTAGAGTACTGGAGTGGGGTGCCATTGCCTTCTCCAATGCTTTATGTTATGTTACTCAAAATGTAAACAAAAAAACCCACAGAAGGGAAGCCAAAAACAGTGGAAACATTTTTATTTAAAAATTCCTGGGGGATTCCCTGGTGGCTCAGATGGTAAAGCATCTGACGGCAATGAGGGAGACCCGGGTTCAATCCCCGGGCCAGGAAGATCCCCTGGAGAAGGAAATGGCACCCCACTCTTGCACTCTTGCCTGGAAAATCCCATGGACGGAGAAGCCTGGTAGGCTACAATCCACGGGATTGCAAAGAGTCAGACGTGACTGAGCGACTTCACTTTCACTTTCAATTTGTGAGTAACAACATCCTTGTGCAAGCTCCTCACAGATGTTAATGATCCAGAACGATAAGTTTTCATTAGAATCTCCACTCATAGCTGCTTCATATCATTCCAAAAGACAACCCCATATATTCTAGTTCAATGCTTCTGTATATAACACAAAGTGATGTTTGTAGTTTTGCTTTGATTATCCATATGCTTGTTTTAAACAGTATTTAAAAGAAAAACTTGAAAAAGACTATTCTGTTAGTACTCACAATCCCATAACAGGTATCTCTTTTGATCCTGTCAAACAGCAGTAGGGGTACAAGTTGTAAAATGAGGACCTTGGTGACATCTCGATATGGGGGATTACTTTCTTCCAAGGAGGAGAGTCCCCTTCAAGAAAGTCACAGAACAACTAAATAACAGGACACTCAGTAGCCTAAGTAATCAGACAGCTAGGATGTAAATCTTACTTAGCAAGTCCAAGTCACCTGCTTTCACATGTGGCCAAAACTCAAGCAGAGGAGAGAAACAAAAAACTGAAAAATATAAAGATGAGAAATGTAAACACAACATAAATTGTGATGAATGAACACCAGGGGAAGCATCAAAATCAACAGTGAAGTGCAAGGTAAGAAATACAACCACAGGAGACAGAAGGATTGATAGAGAAGAAAAAGAAAAAGGAAACCTCAGAGAGAAAAGTACCACGGAGAGGCAACAAAGCCACAGTAACCTAATATTCAGAACGTAAACTGCATAAAACAACAATAATGTATGATGTTAATGGAATTTAAAGTATACTGTGACATGGAAGCAAACTAAGTATCCATCAACAGATGAATGAGTAAAGAAGATGTGGTATATATATACAGTGGAATGTTACTCAGCCATAAAAAATGAATTAAATAATGTCATTTGCATCAACATGGATGGACCTAGAGCTTATTATATTAAGTGAAATAAGTCAAAGACAAATACCATATGATACCACTTATATATGAAATCTAAAATAAGATATAAATTAACTTATTTATTAAAAGAAAAAAAAATAGACTCACAGACATAAAAAACATATCTATGATTATTGAAGGGGAAGGGGATAGGGGAAGGATAAATTAGTAGATTTAGATTTGCATATACAAACTACCATATATAAAATAGATAAACAATAGGATCCTACTGTATAGCATGGGGAACTATATTCAATATCTTGTAATAAACCATAATGGAAAAGGATATGAGAAATCACATACTGTAAGGAAGAAATAAATATGCAAAAATATGACAAAATTACACAAATAATAAATAGAGTCAAAGTAATCTAAGATTCTTTTATTATTTAGGAGAAAAATAAAAGTTTTATTAACATTAAAACTTGATATCACAAAACCTCACTAATTTCTAGGAGCAATCACCGAAAGAATAGCAAATGAGTACAGACTTCCAAATTAATAAGGGAGTGGTAGAAGAAATTAAATGATTTGAAAAAATACTCAAGTCAAATGAAAGAAAGGGAATAAGATCAGAGAAAAGGCAAAACAAATCAAAAGCAAAGAGATGGCAGATTTAAAATCTACTGTATTAAGATGCACATAAAATGTAACTGGATTAAAAACTTTCAATTAAAAGACAAAGCCTGTTAGCCTAGATATGAAATGTATGGTGTTTTAAAGAGATGTCTCAAGCATAAGAAAACAGAAGGGCTAAGGATGTAATAAGATATGCCATGCAAACATTAACCCAAAGAAATGAGGTAGCATATAAATACCACACAAAATAAAGAAAAAGGCACTAGCAAAGATAAAGAAGCTCCTTAATAATGATAAAATATTCAATTTACCAGGAAAATATACTAATTCTAAAATATAGTCATCTAATAGCATAACCCCAAAACAAAACAAAAAGTAACAGAAATACACAGAAAAATTAATTCATGATGAAAGTTTAAAACATGATTAAAATTAAGGAATCTTACTATACCTCTCAGAAGCAGCAGACAAAAATCAGTAAGGATGTAGCAGATTTGAACAACACAATTAATACACCTGAATCAGGACTTCTCTAGTGGCTCAGTGAATAAGACTCTGTCTGCCACTGCAGGGGACACAGGTTTGATCCCTAGTCTGGAAAGGTCCCACATGCCAGAGAGCAACTGGGCCTGTGCACCACCACTGCTGAGTCTGCACTCTAGGGCCCGGAAGATGCAACTACTAAAGCTCCTGTGCCTCGATAGAGCCAGTACCCGGCAACAAGAGAACCCGCCAAAATGAGAAGCCCACACATCTCAACAAAGGGTGGCCCCTGCTCACCGCAACTAGAAAAAGCTTGCACAGAACAACAAAGACCCAGTGCACTCTAAATGAATAAATAAAAATTTAAATAAATAAACCTGAATCAGTGGGTGATACAGAACATCCAACGTCAATAACTGCAGAATATACTTTCTTTTCAAAAATACATGAAACAGCTTTAAAAAGAACAATATACTCGACCATAAGAATTACAATCTCAGAGTATATTCTCTGATCACAATGTAATTATGCTAGCAATTGACTAGCAAAAGATATTCTAAAGTCCCCCATATAGAACAAATGGGTCAAAGAAGAAATCATAAAGATAATCAGAAATTCTTTGAACTTATGGATAATTAAACTAGTATATATACAAACTTGTGGAACTAAGGGGGGGAATAGTAGGATTTAGAAGAAAATTTCATTTTAAAATGGCAATAACCTTGCACAAAAATTTTTGAAAATTTAGATAAAATTGACAAGTTATCAGGAAAGCACAACTTAAAAAGCTGACATAAAAACAAATAGAATAAAAAGAATTTAAAAAAATAAAAAGAATTAAAAAAATACAATGTCAAACATCCCCACAGAGAAAATTCCAGGCCTAAATGGCTTCACCAGCAAGTTGTTCTAAATACGATAAGAAATAACTCTAATCTTATAAAAAATCTTCCAGAGACCAGAAAAGGAGTCACTTTTCAAGCAATTTTTACAAGGTCAAGATAACCTTGGTCCCAAAACTTGGCAAGGAAAAATTTCAGGCCAATCTCACTATGAATAGAGTTTCAAATATTCTAAATAAAATATTAACAAATTGAATCCAGTTATACAGAGAAATAATACAAGATGATCAATTTTGACTTGCCCCAGGAATTCAAAGTTGTTTTAACGTTAGAAATCAATGTCATTTAGTGCATTTATTCAATATTATGATGATTTGCACAGAGGCAGAAAAGGCATCTGATAAAATTCAACATCTTGTCAAGATAAATATTAGCAAACAACCAAAAAAAAAGTGCTTTATTTAATGATGAAACATTAAACATTTCTCTCTCAGATTGGGGACCAGGACAAGAATGCCATTGTTATTTCTATTCAATATTATGCTGGAGGTCTTAGCCAGGGCAGTAAGATGAAAACAGAATGAAAGGTAAATGGGTTAGAAAGAAACTAAACTTTCACTATTCACATATGATATGTATGTACATGTGCATGCTCAGTCCCTAAGCTGTGTCCAATTCCTTGCGAGCTTATAGACTATAGCCTACCAGGCTCCTTTATCCATGGGATTTTCCAGGCAAGAATACTGGAATGGGTTGTCATTTCCTTCTCCAGGAGATCTTCCCAACCCAGGAATCTTCCAGAAATATTGTATTATTTCTCTGCATAGCTGGATGCAATTTGTTAATATTTTATTTAGAATATTTGAAACTCTGTTCACAGTGAGATTGGCCTGCAATTTTTCTTCTTTGTTGATCCACATTGACAGGTGGATTCTTCTACCACTGAGTCACCTGGGTGGCCCTGATATGTATGTGCTGCTGCCAAGTCACTTCAGTTGTGTCTGACTCTGTGCGGCCCCACAGACCGCAGTCCACCAGGCTCTGCCGTCCCTGGGATTCTCCAGGCAAGAATACTGGAGTGGGTTGCCATTTCCTCCTCCAATGCATGAAAGTGAAAAGGGATAGTGAAGTCGTTCAGGTCGTGTCCGACTCCTAGCGACCCCATGGACTGCAGTCTACCAGGCTCTGCTGTCCATGGGATTTTCTAGGCAACAGTAGATATGTATGTGTAGCAAAACCCAAAAGATTCCACTGATGGTGAGATCAATGAAGATGCAGCAAGTTAACCTGGAGAAGGCAATGGCAACCCACTCCAGTACTTTTGCTTGGAAAATCCCATAGATGGAGGAATCTGGTAGGATGCAATCCATGGGGTCACGAAGAGTTGGACATGACTGAGCGACTACACTTTCACTTTTCACTTTCAGGCATTGGAGAAGGAAATGGCAACCCACTCCAGTGTTCTTGCCTGGAGAATCCCAGGGACAGAGCCTGGTGGGCTGCCGTCTGTGGGGTTGCGCAGAGTCAGACATGACTGAAGCAACTTAGCAGCAGCAGCAGCAAGTCAACCTGATTCAAAATCAATGTACAAAAATCAACTGTGCTGGTAGCGTTCTGTTTCTTTACCTGGGGGGATTGATACATAAGCATTATGTTCTTAGTGATTTGTTAAGGTACATACATGTTGTGTACACCTTTTTTATTCACTCTTACCCATTGCTAGTGGCTCAGAAGAGCCACTCAGAAGAACTCACTCAGAAGAGCTAGTGAATCTGCCTGAAATGCAGGAGACCTGGGTTCGATCCCTGGGTCGGGAAGATCCCCTGGAGAAAGGAATGGCAGCCCACTCCAGCATTCTTGCCTGGAGAATCCCGTGGACAGAGGAGCCTGGTGGGCTACAGTCCACGGGGCTGCAAAGAGTCAGACACGATGGGCGACTACCACTCACACTTTCACACTCATTGCTAGCACCCTAAAGGTGTCCTACTCTTCCTAATAGGTCCTACCAGCCTGATAGAGAGGAAGAAGGTAGGTAGCACTCATCCTGAAAAGCAACAGCATACTTACATGAAACATTTAAAGTCTTATTTTATGGACAATTCTGATGCTCACGAGCTGGCTTAATTCCATTCTTATTTTACTGTTTAAGTTTCTTTTTAAAGCCATCATCTCCTTTATATCGTTTACAATAGATCCTGTGAAACTATCACAGAAGCTATTTGTCCATCAAATAATACTATTTCCCTTCTAGACATTTTACCTTAAAATAGACATTCACCTGACAATTCTATGTACTTAGCTTTCCATCAAAGAAATCTGTATATTACACTTGGGCCCTTGATGTCTTGATCTATACATTAGCCTTTCCTTGAAGGAAAGGGTCATTCAGAAGGAAGGAGCAGTTTGATAAAGACTGTATAGCAAGTCACTGTAAATAGAACTGAAACATTTTCTTAAAGGCAAAGTTGAACAATTTCTTTTCAACCACTGATCAAGGGATAAAAAAGAAAATAAGCTGGATATAAATTTATGGGCACAAACAAGAACGATTTCGTTCACTTATTGTTAGTTGCACTGCACATTGTTAAAATCCACTGGAAGCTCAAAGAGCCATTAGCAAAGTCACAGGATCCCCGTTATCGGGCCTAAAAGCAGAATAGAGAAGCAGGATTAGGCCTCATGTAGGGATATGGTTTAGAACTCTGGCAAAACTCCCGTGCTCCTGGGGTACCTGCTTCCTCTTACAGAAACATCATGCACTTTAAAGGCCTGAACCACTTTTCACCTAAAAAAATACCATCCACCACTGCATGGTTATTGTAATAACCTATACTATGTGTTCATTAGTCTTTAAAAATACAAACATTGACATTCTTTGCCTTACCTGTTATGTCACAAGAAAGCATAAACGAATCTGTCAAATAACAAAAGAATTTTGTTAAACATCCCAAAACTAATCTGTTATTATTCTGCCTTTTGGGGGAGGGAGGGGCAGGGGAGGGGAATCAGAAAACACAAATTCATATCATTTTCTATTAACCAACTAAAAATAGAGGGTAAAATGTAATTTCACTAGAAAAATGAATACGTACTTGAAAACCATCACATTCTATAAAGGTCTAGCTTTTGGAAACTGTAACCCTGTCATTAAATTATTTCCCCAAATCCATTCACACAGTCATGTGCTGAGTCTAAGAGGAGGAGGAAAGATCATTTTTTTCCCCAAATTTGGTATCTGGCTTTCTAAAAAAAGACAAAGGCACATTTTATCATCCTGGAAAAAGTGACTTCAGTGAAGCAGATAAAGTGTCTAATAAGGCCTAATTATCTCATGTTGTGATTCTTTTTAAATCACTTTTAACCTCAGGAAGAATTTTAATTATCTTGTATAATAAAGTCTTTCCTTATTTCACCCCCTCTAGGAGAAAAGACATATTAAACCTTATTTTTGTCAAAAGATAAGAACAGTATTAAGTTTAAATTGATGTCATTATGAAATATTCGATATCAGGATTACAAATTTCAACTTCAGTAATTATTCGATTGGTCACAAAAGGACTATCATTCCACCACCAACTCCTAGAAAGAGACCATCATTGCTATAGCAGAGCTGTAATATGCCAGGGACAGTGGATGGGACAGAAAAATGTGTTTTTTTCTATTCTAGAAGAGTCTTGTGAGTCCAAGGTTAAATTATTGAAGCAGTTTGGGAGGTACTTTTAAATATGATTTTCAAAAAGTTTCCTCCTCATTATCAACCCTTTAATAAACACTTCAAAGTTTCTGTGAGCTTCTCTATTGGGAAAAAAATATTAATTCATGAGTTCTTCTTCCCAAACATACACGCACTCCTCTCATTGGGATTCAAGAACTCAAGAAGGAAATGTTATGCAAGGTCTGCATGTGGAGAGGCAAAGTTTCCTTTCGTCTTCGTCCTTTTTCTCCCACAAATGCAGCCATTGCCTGATGGGCACAGAACCTCCATCTTGCCATGTGATTCTGGCAAAAGGGACAGTCTCTGAAACTCAGGTAGTGTCTCAACAGCAGGATATAAAGAAAGCTGAGCACCAAAGAATTGATGCTTTGGAACTGTGGTGTTGGAGAAGACTCTTGAGAGTCCCTTGGACTGCAAGGAGATCCAACCAGTCCATCCTAAAGGAGATCAGTCCTGAATATTCATTGGAAGGACTGATGTTGAAACTGAAACTCCAATACTTTGGCCACCTGATGCTAAGAACTGACTCATTGGAAAAGACCCTGATGCTGGGAATGATTGAAGGTGGGAGGAGAAGGGGACAATAGAGGATGAGTTGGTTGGATGGCATCACCAACTCAATGGACATGAGTTTGAGCAAGCTCCAGGAGTTGGTGATGGACAGGGAAGCCTGGTGTGCTGCAGTCCATGGGGTCGCAAAGAGTCGGACACGACTGAGCGACTGAACTGACTGAACTGAACCTCTTACATCCTAATCCACACAAAATAACAAAGGTGAGCACTGACTAGATGCTCAGCTCAGTGATGGACCCTTCCCAACACATTTATCTCATGCACCTTCACAACAGGGCTTCCCTAGTGGCTCAGATGGTAAGGAATATGCTTATCATGCAGGAGGCCTGGGTTCAATCCTTGGGTTGGGAAGATCCCCTGGAGAAGAGAGTGGCCACCCACTCCAGTATTCTTGCCTGGAGAATTCCATGGACAGAGCAGCCTGGCGGGCTACAGTCCATGGGGTCGCAAAGAGTCAGACATGACTGAAGTAACTGAACACACTCACAGAGTTCAATTACACCAAATTTTACTTAAAGAACTGGTCTTTGGCTCACTACACTAGAAGTCTGTGTGTTTTTCTGGTCAGATCCCATGGGCAGTGCACAGTGGATGGGAGAGAAGGTCGGCTTCTGCATTTAGGGGCCCAAACTTTCAGGGGCTCTGACATCTTGTAGTCACCTCAGGTGCCAACCTCCAGCCGGGGGTCTTGGAAAGAAAAGTAGGAGTGGCAGGTTTTCTGAGTCAGACAGAGAAATACCCAAAGAGAAAAAGGGAAGAACTGGCTGACCAGCTAGTCAGTCTTGTTTACCTTAGGTATACACAGTAATATAAATTAGATGAAAAACTGTTGGATCAGGCATGGGTTTTCTATGGCAGGGGCTGAAACTTCATTTTTTAATGTGATCGTTTCTTTTTACTGTGTGTCAATTTTATTAACCATTGTTTAGTCTGTATTTGTGCTGAGACCCTTTAAATGCTCTCTAGAGGAAAAGAGAAATTATTACAATTAATAAGCAATATTAATAACACTATTGAATAATAATATTGAATGCTATTATTGAACAATAACATTCAATACTACTATTAATAATATTGAATGTTATTGATATTCAATAATAATTTCAATATTATTATTCAATATTATTGGATAACAATATTCAATACTCTGGAGACACCGGGGAGAAGAGGGACTGCAGTCCTCTCATACACTTTGTATTCCAGTGGGAAGACTGGCTATTAAACGATATGCATTATTATCCCAGTGAGGCCTGTGAAGCACAGCTACAGCCGGCGGAGGGCGGCGGGGGGAGCGGTGGCCTGGTCCTGGGGTCAGGGAACACTTCCTGGAGGAACTGACGCTTAAGCCCTGAAGGATGAGGGGAGTTCTCTGCTAAGAAGGACACAGGTAGGGGAAGCAGCTATTTGAAGGCCCAGAAGTAGGAGTGCAGATGGCGCATTTGAGGAAGGAGCCAAGGGCTTGTGCAAATGCAATAAAGAGGACGGGACACCAGCAGGAGACGGGGTTCCTGGACGGTTCATATAAGGCAATCGTGGGCCCACAACTGATCGTGAAACATTATTCAAGCATCAAGGGCTTTGTCCAGAACAATCAAAGCACTGTCCTCCAATCCACTTCTTTTAAAAAAATTCCAAAGCATCGGGCACTCTGCAGAAGTTGTCCAATGAATGTCAGTCGGATAATGAATCAATTAATCAAAAATGTAAGCTGTGTATAAAATCTACCTTTCACACACGAGAATCTGTGCCTTGGTCCATTTGCTGCAATATTGCAAAATCATATAAGTGTCTGGGCTTCTTGAATTTGAAAAGGCAGCTTAAAATAATTATTGAATTCTGAGCCTCTGTTCTCTCAAATTAATTCCCAGTGCAGCATATGTGCTCTTAACCAGCTTGTCTGGTTTTCTGTCTAAATAACATCGCTACCTTTGTATGAAATTAGTCAAGGCTAGAGTTGGCTGGACCCAGGTGTCATCTAGCCCAGAGTCCTCAATTTGCTAAAGAATCTGGGAACCCAAGAGAAAAAGAAGGCCACAAAGCCAAGCAGAGACGAGCAGACTCTGATGCCCTCAGTCTGAGCCAGGTCTCCTAAGGGCATCAGTCTCCTCATCTCTCTCCACTTTACCAGTTAATCACTTAGTGAACAGCTCCCAAACAGCACTACTAGGATACTATTCCAAGAAACTGTACCATGAATTCTTCTAACAGAAATCATCACTGCATTTTGTATTTTATGCTTTCATTTGTTTATGCATTATGCATGTCGAAAATTATTTTTTAAACTGTTGAAAGTCCACTTTCTGGGAGACCCAATAAACTCTGACCAGTGTGAAAGACAGTAATCATTAACATTTGTAACTAATTCACATTCATCTTAGTGTCCTGGTTGCAGTGATTCTAAATAGAGTCTTTTGCTCTATGAAAATCATAGGCCTGTGTTTGAAATCTAGCTCAGCCACTTGCTAGCTGTGTGATCTTTGAAAAATTGCCTAACATCTCTGTGCTTCATAATCATAGGGTCCATGAGAGGGTTGTGGAAGTCTTTAAAGAGTGTATGTATTAAAATGGTGTTTGGCATATAGTAAATACTATGGAAGTGTAAGCATTTTTCAGTCTGGATAAAAAAGTTTAACTAGCCATGGGGTGGTCCAAAGTAGGGCCTTAACAAAGATAAGGCCTGTCTTTGAACACATATCACCAGAGAGGTTCACCAACCAACAGTTGATTTCAACCTTCCGTGAGTTTACTGGGATGTCCTATAAAATCAAGTTCAGTTTGAAGGTGATTCTCCCACTGTCGCTCTTTGTGATTATTTTCTTACTGACTTCCTGACTCTTCACATGTTGTCTTTTCTCATTCAGGAAACAGTGATGCACTATTTTGCAAGAATGGTACTAAACATACCTGAAAATATCACAAACCCTGTTGAATGTTTTCTAATGATGCTATTGAATTTCTCCAAACAAAGAGAAGTCCATCCTTGTGCTTCCTGATCCTGCAAGCAAATGCTCATTTTTCTTGTCTTAATAAGAGATCCTCATTCATCCACTAAAAAATATGCACTGAGAACATATTGTTATCGTGTGGTTGTTGTTTAGTTGCAAAGTCATGTCCGACTCTTTTTGAGCCTATGGACTGTGGCCTGCCAGGCTCCTCTGTCCATGGGATTTCCCAAGCAAGAATACTGGAGTGGGTTGCCATTTTCTTTTTCAGGAGATCTTCCTGACCCAGGAATCAAACCGGCATCTCCTACTTGGCAGGCAGATTCTTTACTACTGAGCCACCAGGGAAGCCCAGATTCTCAGCCAGGTGCTAGTAATACAGAGACATTACCTGTACTCAAAGGAATCACATCATTCCCTTTTTTGTTTATTTATTTCACTTCCGTCCACAGAGGACCTACTGGGAGCCAGGCCCTGCTCTTGGGAACAGTGTCTTGCGGTGAGTGAGACAACACAGAACTGCCCTCATGGAGCATAAGGTCCATGGAGGGAAGCAGATGATAAACAGGGAAGCAGACAAAGAAGGACGAAATTACAAACTGAGGAAAGGCTTGTGAGGGCGAAGAACGGGTTAAAATTCCAATCTTCCCATGCCTCCAAGGAAGGAGGTCTGTGTAAACAGAGTGGGTGGAGAAAGCCTGTAAGGTCTAGGGTGAGGCCAGCCCAGGAGCCTGCTGTACAGAGAACAGAGGAAAAGACGGTGAAAGCCTAAGGAACAATGAGTTAAGCCCCAGGAGGGAAACACCTCATGGATGCTCAAGTAGCAGAGCAGCCTCGTGTGGCTGCAGTGAAGGCAGGATGGGACCAGCTGAGCCTGGAGAGACAAGAGGGGACTACAGTGTGAGCGACATGATAAGCCATGGCCAAGAGTGTGGATGATTCTTTTGTTATTTTGTTTTTGCCTCTGCTGGGTCTTCGTTGCTGCGTGGGCTTTTCTCTAGTTGGGGTGAGCAAGGGCCACTCTCTATTTGTGATGTGGGCTTCTCAGTGCGGTGGCTTTTCTTGTTGTGGAACATGGGTGGGCTCTAGAGCACGTGGGCTTCAGTAGTTTCTGCACATGGGCTCCATAGTTACAGCTCCTGGGCTCTAGAACATAGGCTCAATAGGTGTGGCGTATGGGCTTATCTGCTCCATGGCACATGGGGTCTTCTTGGATCAAGGATGGAACCTGTGCCTCCTGCATTGGCAGGCGGGTTCTTTACCACTGAGCCACCAGGAAAGCTTGTGGGTGTTATTCTTGAAATGCAACAAGAACTCATTCAAAGATCGGAAGAAGTGAAGTGCAGTTTACGTGTTGCAAGATTCTGCTGAACACTGTCGGGAAATGCCACTGAAGGAAAGTGGAGAAATTCAGATTTATTTAGAAGGAGAACTGTGACCTGATGAATTGAAACTGCATGTTGAGGAATAGGACAGAATAAGGATGATGGCCCTGCCGGTGGCTCAGGCATATAAGAGAATTAGGATGGAAGACGAAGGAGGAACCAGTTTCATGAGAAAAAAAGATCTGCTCAGTTCTTTTGGTCTTAAACAAAGAGACCCTCTTATAAATAATTACCTCACAGGAGCTAAGTCCTAACAGAGCTTCCTATCAGCAATGCAGAAAGCTGCTTTGTGAGACACCCTGATTCAGACTGAATGAAAAACAAGAGAGTGTTGCTCTCATCACTGGATCACTTTCTGCTAGGGACAATGGGCCTCCATTATCAAAAGTGTCTGGGGGAAGTAACCCTAGGAGATGATAGTAGCCCAATGAAGCGTCACATCCCCTCCTCCTGGCCTGAATTCTGCTTGGTACCAGTGTTGCCTGTCCACAAATGCAGCTCAGCCCTTCAGGAATATGATGCTAGAGCATGAAATGGACAGCCATCTCAGATAAGAGCACTGTGTTAGCTGACATGAGGTGCGTCTCAGCAGCTAATGTGGCCACCCCACATGACTGCCTAACTGAGTATAGTGAAGTGAGGAGCCTGAGGCAAGGTCAAGGCCCTGCAAATGATTAGCCTCACTCAGCCATGGCATTCAAATCTCTCTTGCCAATGACTAGTTTCGGGATGGGCATGTGACCCAACCCTAGCCAACTTCAGTGGAGAAAAAGCTGAGGGCTTTAGGGGAGATGTGTCTTGGTCCCAGGAGGAAACACAAGAAGAGACAATCCTTTCTTTGTCCCCTGGACATCGCCATATCCAGAACCACATCAGCCATATGACTCATCATAAGATGAACAGCCATCGCCATGTCAAGAACCGCAGCCGCTGTCTTTGAATAAAATGAATGCCCAGAGGAAGACAGAACCCATAGGAGGTTCACAAGTTTTCCAGGAGTCCCTACTTCCCTTGAATAGGCGGGAGTCCTCCCTATTTCAGGAATGCTATATCAGGGCTTCTCTGATAGCTCAGTTGGTAAAGAATCTGCCTGCAAGGCAGGAGAACCCAGTTCAATTCCTGGGTTGGGAAGATCCGCTGGAAAAGGGATAGGCTACCCACTCCAGTGTTCTTGGGCTTCCCTTGTGGCTCAGCTGGTAAAGAATCCACCTGCAATGCAGGAGACCTGGGTTTGATTCCTGGGTTGGGACGATTCCCCTGAAGAAGGGAAAGGCTACCCTCTCCAGTATTCTGGCCTGCAGAATTCCATTAACTGTACATGGGGTATGGACAAGACTGAGCCACTTTCACTCTCTTCCTATTTCAAGGAATCATCAAGTTCCTTGTTGTTAAGCCATTTTGAGTAAGGATTTTCTCATGAGGACACTAACGCATCCCTACTTACATAAGCCCCATGACTTGGGAAAATGATCGAACCACTGCCCATTCAAAGTCCATGAAAAAACACACTCTCTCAAGGGTTCTACTATATATTTTTTTTAATGCTGTACTTACCTAATTTGGGAGAAACATGTAAATTCTCTCAAAAGCTTATAAATCAAGGTGAGCAAACAGAAGGTATTTGTCAAACAACTAAAGTACTTTTTAATAACATTTTCCATGAAACAGCAGAACACTTCTCAAAAGAGAAGTGGAGGAAATTCACAAATTTCAGTTGTAAAGAAAAGGTGAAATCAAAAAAGTAAGAACATGGTGAAGACTGTACTTTAGTAAATAACCCCTGAAAAACCAAAATAAAAGAATCTACAATAAAGGAGGCTTTCTTTCTCTCTCTTCTTGATTTATTAGCTACTAAGTCAGATGAAAAGCAGAAATGGTACTATTGAAGTTGAGAGGGCAGAATTGTGTAGAGGACGCCTCTGATGTTGTGACATCAGGGAATTGTGTGAGCATCAAAAATGTCTTTGGATGGCAGATTTTGGAGGGAGAAGACTTATTGTGCTTTGTGTTCCTCACATCCCCAAACAAGTAAGTCACCGGAGCAGGGACAGATTAGCATGGATCGCTGGATCACAGAGGGTATAAGAAAAAAGTTATATTTCTTGTGCAGCTGAGCACCAAGGACCCTGAGAACAGAAAGACCGAGACCAAAGTCAGCAACACGGTTAATGGCAGAAGACTGCCACTGCTCAATTTCACTGCCACATGTCACTGGACGTCCCCACAGTCCATTCCTTACCAACTACCCCTCTGGGAGGACATTTCAGCTTGAGTTCTGTAAGTCAGTCTACACAATTCAGACTCAAGTTAGTCTAACTTCCTGGTCATTTACAAAAAGGTTGGCTCAGATATAAAGATTAGGGTAAATAGAATATTGCCTCAAATATTTAACCTCTCACACACACAAAATTTTTCAGTTTTTTTCATCCTCCAGAAAGTGATCTGGCCCTTATGTTTTCCCTCTTGAGATTAAAAAAAAAATTTTTTTCAACTCATTCCCCAGTTCCATACTATTTGTAGTAACAGCAATTTATTCCTTGAGAAAGTTTCCCACTAAACTCTGTCAAATGGACCCACATGAGTGCTCATGTGTGTATAAATATACATGAAGATATGATTTATTGTAAGCTAAAGTACGAAGAGATTTACCTAGCAAATAAATTCAGGGATGTCTAATCACTTTACAGAATTACCCATTATGGGATTTCTTTAAACATCAAGTTTCCGTGATGAGTTTTTATAAAATTATTAATTCATAAACATCAATATACATAACCTGGCACTGCCCTCTCAACTCAATGCTCCAGCATAACCCCAGCCCTTTAATGATGTGGAAAGCGAAAATCGCTCAGTCACGTCCAACTCTTTGCCACCCCATGGCCTGTAACCCTCCAGGCTCCTCTCTCCATGGAATTCTCCAGGCCAGAACACTGGAAGGGGTAGCTGCTCCCTTCTCCAGGGGATCTTCCCAACCCAGGGGCTGAACCCAGCCAGGTCTTCTGCATTGCAGGTGGATTCTTTACCGTTTAACCCACCAGGAAATGATGTGGAATACACAAGAAAACCTCCATCATTCATGAAACTGACTCAGTGCAGTTCAGTTCAGTTCAGTCGCTCATGTCCGACTCTTTGCGACCCCATGAACCTCAGCACGCCAGACCTCCCTGTCCATCACCAATTCCCAGAGTTTACTCAAAGTCATGCCCATCGAGTTGGTGATGCCATCCAGCCATCTCATCCTCTGTCGCCCCCTCCTCCTCCTGCCCCCAATCCCTCCAAGCATCAGGGTCTTTTCCAATGAGTCAACTCTTCGAATGAGGTGGCCAAAGTATTGGAGTTTCAGCTTCAGCATCAGTCCTTCCAATGAACAGCCAGGACTGATCTTTAGGATGGACTGGTTGGATCTCCTTGCAGTCCAAGGGACTCTCAAGAGTCTTCTCCAACACCACAGTTCAAAAGCATCAATTTTTCAGCGCTCAGCTTTCTTCACAGTCCAGCTCTCACATCCATACATGACCACTAGAAAAACCATAGCCTTGACTAGATGGACCTTTGTTGGCAAAGTAATGTCTCTGCTTTTTAATATGCTATCTAGGTTGGTCATAACTTTCCTTCCAAGGAGGAAGCGTCTTTTAATTTCATGGCTGCAGTCACCATCTGCAGTGATTTTGGAGACCAAAAAAATGAAGTCTGATACTGTTTCCACTGTCTCCCCATCTATTTCCCATGAGGTGATGGGACCAGATGCCATGATCTTAGTTTTCTGAATGTTAAGCTTTAAACCAACTTCTTCACTCTCCTCTTTCACTTTCATCAAGAGACTTTTTAGTTTCTCTTCACTCTCTGCCATAAGGGTGGTGCCATCTGCATATCTGAGGTTATTGATATTTCTCCCACCAATCTTGATTCCAGCTTGTGCTTCTTCCAGCCCAGCGTTTCTCATGATGTACTCTGCATATAAGTTAAATAAGCAGGGTGACAATATACAGCCTTGACGTACTCCTTTTCCTATTTGGAACCAGTCTGTTGTTCCATGTCCAGTTCTAACTGTTGCTTCCTGACCTGCATACATTTTTCTCAAGAGGCAGGTCAGGTGATTCCCATCTCTTTCAGAATTTTCCACAGTTTATTATGAAACTGACTACTGTCTTTCAAAAAGAGCACATTTAACCTTCCCCCCACAGGTAAAGAGGTAACAGTGAATATAACCAAACAATCTAGACTATGAGAAACAATCCACTGTCAGATTGCGTGTGTGAAAGTGTTCATTCATGTCTGACTCTTCGTGACCCCGTGGACTGTAGCCCGTCAGGTTCCTCTGTCCATGGGATTTTTTTCAGGCAAGAATACTGCAGTGGGTTGTCATTTCCTCCTCCAGGGATCTTCTCCAACCCAGGGATTGAACACACATCTCCTGCATTGGTAGGCAGATTGTTTCCACTGAGCCACCTTGACTTTCTTCTTTGAAACCGTGACAAAACCACATCTGTTCTCTCCCGGAAAAAGCAGTGACAACCAACATGCCACGTGACTGCTCTGGAGCAGAAATGAGAGGAGACTTGGCTGGGGGCATCTCTCTCTGGGGGGATATCTTGTTCCCCACGGTGGGTACCACCCGCCCTAACCGCCAGCCTGTGGGAAACGGGAGTCCCTGTGGTCTGAAGGGGAGGTGGCGATGGCGGCCGTGCAGAGGAGGAGGTGCTGATGGGGAGTCCGCCTGTGAGTCAGCTGTCTGCAAGTCCTGCAGCTTCATGGGGCAGAGCAAGGATACGGCCCTCTGGACCCAAGACCGGAAGGACCCCCTCCCAAGGCCGGTGGGACTTGTGACACCGCCACAGGGCACAGGCCATCTGCGAGGACGTCTGCGAGGACACCCACAGAAAAGCTGAGAAACGCTCTGAAGGAGACTCATTCATACAGAAGGAGTCAGTGGGAGATCCTGCAGCAGTTATGGAGCCAGCACTTTTCACTCGGCCATTCTCCTTGTCTGCAATGTTCTTCCAGACACAGAGCTTGTTTCTTTATGTGATCTGGGTCTCTGCCTAAACACCGCCTTATCAAGAAGCTCATCTCTTTCATCTCTGACCACCTTTCTTAAAATGGCAATACACGCACACACAAAACACCCATCCGGTACCCCAGCTTTAGGTTTTCCAGTGCACTGTCACAGTCTGACATACTGCATACTTTATTGTTTGACTCTTCCCACTGGAAGCTCTTCAAGCTAGAAATTTATGTCTACTTTCTATAGGGTTTTATTCCCAGTACTAGAGCAGTTCCCAGCCAAGAGCAGGCCTTCGATGATTCTCTATTGAGTAAGTAGCTAAATCTGTCCCACACTGTGGTGCAGCTCTCTCATTTCTGTCTCATGCCCTTCCCTGCCCCAGTCCAGCCCCCGCAAGAGTCATGTCTTGAACTTTGTCATCACCCACCTGTTCCACCCCCAAATCTCTCCTCCACTGACGTATGCAATTTCTCCCACTGTAGACATTCTTTGAACTCATCACGACACCTTTACTTTCTTCAAGTCACCAACTCGATCCTTTAAACCAAACACTTTACTTCTGTTGGCTCAGCTCTGACTGAACCTCATTTTGATGACGTTTCCTTCTGGCCCAACCCTAGGTGGCCCAGCTCTGCACTTAGGCGTGACTCACCCTATAGCTGAGCATCACTGGAGAGTCACACAGGGATCAGCCAATTAGATGCGATACAGCGACTGGTCTCACAAAGGTCCTCAAACTCCCACATTAATTCCTTTACTTTATCAGGTGATCTCTCCTCCTCCCTTACAAAGAAAACAGAAGCTGTAAGATGGGAAATCCATCACCTTTTCAAAAGCAAGCCCACAGGCTGACTCACCTCTCACACATTCCATCGACTTTCTGATCAACTTGAACCCCATTCCCACTTATCTTCTGAGGAACTTACACTATTAACTATCCTTTGTATATCTGTCTTTTTTCCTCAAATCCTTTATTAGTTTGCTAAGGTTCCCTTCACAAAGCACCACAGACTGGGTAACACAGAAATTTGTTGTCTCACAGCTCAGGAAACCAGAAATGAGAAAGTGTTAGCCAAGTTGATTCCTTCTAAAGCTTTGAATTATGCTCCATGACTCTCACCTGACTTCTGGTGGTTTGCTGGCAACCTCAGGCATTCCTTGGCTTGCAGAAGCATTACTCTGATTTCTGTCTCCATCTTCACACGGTGTTCCCTACGTACATCTCTCCAAATTTCCACTTTGTATAATAAGGACAACAGTCATACTGGCTTGTTGTCTTTCAGTCGCTAAGTCAGTCTGGCTCTTTGCGACCCCATGGACTGCAGCACACCAGGCTTCCCTGTCCTTCACTAACTCCTGGAGTTTGCTAAAACTCATGTCCATAGAGTCGGTGATGCTACCTAACCATCTCTTCCTCTGCCACCCACTTCTCCTCCTGCCCTGTCTTTCCCAGCAGAAAAGATGAGTTGGCTTCTTCGCATCAGGTGGCCAAAGTATTGGAGATTCAGCTTCAGCATCAACCCTTCCAATGAATATTCAGTGTTGATTTCCTTTAGGGTTGACTGGTTTGATCTTGGACTAGGGCCATCTTACTCCAGTGTGACCTCATCTTCACTTAGCTAATTACATTTTCAATGAACCTATCTCCAAATAAGGTCACATACTGAGATATTGGGAGTTAGAACTCCAAAACACAAGTTTTGGAAGGACCATTCAACCCACAACAGACCTAAATCCTTTCTGTCATCTTTTAAACATGCTTAAATCTCTCCCTTTAACAAAAATCAGCTGAGCCCACATTCCATTCTGAATACTGAACCTTTCTCTATTTTTCCCTGACACAGACATATTTCATTTCATTCTTTTCTTTACCCAATGTCTCGGTTTCTTTATTTCCCATCCTCTCCTAAGCCACTCCAAACAGCTCTCCAGTAGCTCCCATAAATGTCACCAGCAGCTTCTCGGATATAACACAATGGTTATTATTTTAGTGCCCAGCTTATTCAGTTCCCCAGAACCATATGACAACATGAAATAATGCCAACCTCCTTAAAACATCCTCCTGAACTAGGGATTCAGCACTACCATCGCTACCATCTTCCTACACATTCTTCTACTTCCATCCCAAGCTAATCATCTTCTAAACAGCCTATAAGCAAACCTGCATGAGATCTTTCAACTTTGCTTCTGGGTCCTCTCCTTTTTACACTCTATACTCTCTTTCTAGATGATCCCATACATGCTTATGACAGAGGTTATCTCCTAAACAAAGGGAACTTAGAAACTGACATCTCCAGCCCAGGTCCCTCTGTGGTTGCCAGACCTATGAATCCTACTGCCTGCTTGCTTCCTCTTGACTGTCCTAAACTTTTATCAACTTCACATTTCTAAAACTGAACACAAAATCCTCACTCCATCACCACCACTAATAGAGCAGTCCTCCTCTTGCGTTCTCTGCAGTGATGAATTCAAACACTATGCAAACTCGACTAACGGGCCATATGTCAAAACTGTTATTTCTTCCTTTAACTTCATGTTGTCCCCAAATTCAACTGAGTTCAAAGTACTTATTAAGTGTCTAGGATTGGATTATTCAAAACATTCTACATGCGAAAGTTCAATAACTTTTGTAACAATTCTGTACGGTAATTTTATCTATTCATATTTTGCAGATGAGGAGACCGGGCTTAGACAAGTTGGTAACTCCCTCAAAATGACCCAAATAGCAAATGATGAAGCCTTGTGCCAATCTACATCTGACCTCAGAATTTGAACCCTTAGCCACATGACTAAACTGCCACAACCACAGTATACATTAAAGTCATCAGAAGAAAGCAGAAAGCCATGTTTAATCCAAGTTCTGAGGAATGAGAGAAAATATGGATAGAGAACCGAGCAAATAATGCTGTCTGAGAAAAGTGAAGACTCTAGTGACCCTGACATATGAAAGAGACAGCAGAATCCATTTCCACGGACTCAAGTCCCTACTGCAGACTATTATACAGAGGTGACTGTATAAAGCAGGGTCACAAAATTGAATTTCTTGAATGCCAGGTTAAAAAAAGTTGAAAATTGAACCTCTAAGCAATAGGAAATCAAGGGCAAAAGCAAATGATCATGAAAAGAGGAGGATAACACAGTCTGTTTTTGTTTCCACTGCCCTTTCTGACAGCACTCAGATCTCTAAGAGCCATCTGGGCTCAGAGGCACAGCGGGGACATACACTCTTCCTTCCTGAGTTCTAACTGATGAGCCACAGAGGGGCACAAAATGTCATCTTGGCAAGCACCAGGCGTTAACAGTGGCCAGGCTTTCTAGAGTAAACTTCTAGATACTTGATAAGACAGTACAAATTAATTAGAACATGTGCTTTATCGGACCCAGTTATCTTTTCTCTTGTATATTATGGCACTTTTTCTCCATCAAAGATCTACGCCAGAAATTAATCTGGAGAATAAAAGAGAAGGCTATGGGACCATCGTTCCAGGAAATGGAGATGATGAAGACTGCTCGCGTCCAACTTCCAAAACACCTTATTGTTATATCATGACTGTGCATCAGGAGATAAACCAGTTGCCCTACAGGAGAACTGAGGTTATTCACTAACTGGAATATCTAAACTGGGTCAGGAATTTGCTGAGTACTGGAGACACACCGAACAAAAGGATCCTTGCCCTCATTGAGCTTACAGTCTCAGGGGAGACACACACTGGTCAAATAAACACAGACAAACACATTGACATTGATGAGGACTCATACTACACAATTCACTATGACAGATAAGTTAAATTAAAATGTGTTTGGTTTTTTTGTTCGCCACAGGCCCTGGCATGCAATTTTGAAACTTGATTCATTTGCAAAGGTCCTCAAGCAAGTTATTTAATTTCACCAAGGTGTAGTCTCCTTGTTTATCAAATGGGAGTGGTAATAATAAATGGGGAATTTTATAAGCATAAGCAAGATAATTTATGTGAAAGTGCTTGCATTGCATTTGATACATACTAATATTAAAATATGTTAGCTATTGTTACTCTCAGAGCCTCTTAGGAGTCTGCCTCTTTCCTGCTATGGGATGTAGAAGCTGATAGGTCAAATCATTTTTAACTGAAGCCACAATGACAATGTCTTGTGCTGAAAGTAAATGCTTACAAAATATCTCTTACAGGCACCAAATAATATTCTGGAAGTAGGAAAAGAAGATGACAGTTTTTAATCTAAGAAGGGAAATACATTAGAAACAGATATAATTCGAAATAGACATAAATGCATAGACCACGGTGGGAGCTGGACTTGGTAAGTGTGGGCTGGAGATAGAAAAACCTAGATGGAGAATGACCCACATTACAACACTGAGTGACACTCATCTCAATAATAAAACACCTTACCTGGATCTGCAGGCCGGAAAGAAGCCCAGGTGAAGGTAAAAGAGAAGAGTGATCAAAAGAGAAACATTTCAGTTTCACCCCAGCCTTCTGGTCAGTGGAGAGAGCATCCTAGCCAACATCAACCTAGGAAAAAAAAAAAACCCACACGATGCAAGGAATGCTTCTATTAAAGGCACGATGATCTTAGGTGCCTGATACCAACTTCAATACAAGATGCAAGAGACACAAAACAGTCCTAGATTTCAAGTGGATAGTATTTCTTTACATCTCATTGCTGCTATTTGCCTCAGCCTGAAAACTCACACACACACACACACACACACACACACACACACACACCAAAAAAAAAAAAAAAAACTGCACATGAATGTTTTATAGAAGCTTATTCACAATTGCCAAAACCTGAAAGCAACCAAGATGCCCTTTGATAGGTGAACACAAAGAGGTGAAGGTGAATAACAAGATAAGTAGATGAAAATGTAGAAGGACCTTAAATGTGTATCACTAAGAGGAAGAAGCCAATCTGAGCAAGCTGCATACTATAGTGCATAGACAGTACAGTTCTAACTAGATGACATTCTGGAAAAGGCAAAACTGCACGTTACCGAGCCAAACTTGGGTCCAGCCTCCCGTGCACAGTGAAACCAATCTACTGACACCGGGTTGTGGTTAAAGAAAGTGCAGTGTTTATTGCAGGGCTCTCAGCAAGGAATCCAGGTAGTTAACGCCCCAAACCCAAACTCTCTGATGGCTTTCAGGGAAAGACTTTTAAAGACACAGTGAGGGAGAAAGGTGTGAGGTGTGTTATCAATTCATGGACATTCTTCTGATTGACTGGTGGTGATGCAGTAAGGAGTCAACATCATCAGCCTTCTGGTTCCAGCTGGTCTGGGGTCTATGAGCTTGTGGGCAGCATACTGCTAACTTCCTCCCCCTGGTAGGGGCTTCCCTATCTGCAAAATGGCTCAAAGGATATGACTCAGAATACTATCTACGCTCTAAAGGCTAAACCATTATTATTTTATTTTACTTGACTGTTTTCCTCTGTTTCTGCATTTTCTCATTTCTCAAATTAAATTTATTATTTGGAAGTTGGAGAAGGCCTAGGAAGCTAAAGTTATTCTACAAACAAGAGGCAGGCAGGCACAGGCCATGGTGGGGGCAGCGAACAGTCTGTCTTAGGAAGGTCCCATGGGGTTTGCTCACTTATAGGGAGACAGTAAAAAGATCAGTGACTGCCAGGGGTTGGGTGAGAGGTGGGAAAGGATGAATAGATTGGAGTGTAAGGAGTTCCAAGGTGGTGAAACTATTCCGCATGATATAATGGCAGATGTGTGTGTTTGTGAGTCACTCACCCCACGAACTGTAGCCCACCAGGCTCCTCTGTCCATGGATTTCCCAGGCAAGAATACTGAAGTGGGCAACCATTCCCTTCTCCAGGGGATTTTCCCAACCCAGGGATCAAACCTGGGTCTCCTGCATTGCAGGCTGATTCTTTATGTCTTTATATAGTTGCCAAAACTCACAGAACCAACACCACCAAGAGTTAGCCCTGATGTAATCTATGGATTTAAGGAGTGGGGAACTGGAAGCCGGGCTTCTGTCTTCCCTCAGTCTTCGCTATTTTGAGGGAAAAAGAGAGTGCCGATTTCTTTTCAAAACACCAAAGGCAAACTAAATCATCCACACGCTCCTTTTTGACAGAAAGGAACCACGTGGAAAAATCTCTCAAGCTTGGAAGGACTTATCCTATTCAAACCCCAAGTCTCAGCCCAGAAGCCCGGACCTTTTCTGGCAGAGGTGAGCGTTCCAACTTAAATCAAACAGGGCGCCAAGCCTGCCTGAGCAGACGGGCTGAGCCGCTCCAGACGCTGCTTGGAAACCCGGGACAGAGGACTTCATGCAGACTTCAGAACCTTCCCCTTTCTCCTTCTTCTGTGTAGAAAGCGTGTTTTAAAAAGATGTGTAAGTGATTGTTCTAAGGATCCGTTCCACCTGCTCCAGTGCAGGAAGCTACAGATGGGGCTGCTCCTGTGGTAAAGGAAGTGGTTTCTGGAAGCCCAGCTCCAAAGAGGACTGTGTGCCTCACACGCCCTCTTGTGGCCACTCGGAGATAATGCAATCAGGCGAGGCTTGTATTTTAACATTAAGCTACAATTTAGGGAATTTTGAAATCTCAAGAATTCAGAATTTGGGAAGTTTGTCTTTCCATAAATGATACCTGACTCGAGTCCTGTGGAAACCTATAGAGCTATTTTTCCTAAAAGGACTGTGACTGTCTATCCCAACTAAGCTCTTTTGCAAAGAACAGAAAGTATCAGCTTTTTCTTTAAAGAACACATAATGATTATGGAGGTTGCAAGTGCAGAGAGGATAACTGAATGACTGTGGGCTGTAGCTGTGTTTACACGGGCGAAACAAAGAAGAGACAGTTCAGATCATTTGCAGGAGTGTTCATCAGCTAAACCAAAAACAAGCTGCAAGAGAAACACTGCCGTGTGTATGCATCAACACTGCATGCACAGCCGCCAGGACAAATTCTTTCCTGCAAGGTGCTGTTCTGAAATCCAGCCTCCTCCTGTGGCTACAGTGCCTTGAGCTGGGAGAAGCTGATGACTTTCCTTGCCTCTGGGGAGGGCAGGGCGGGGGGGTCATGACACTGACCTCGCTCCCTGGGCCCTCCTTTTTAACCCGAAAACATTCCCCTGTCCCACTTTGCTACTGATGGCACAGAAGTTTAGCAACCCTGCTGGCTTCTCTTCCTGCTTTAGGGGAAAAAAAAGTCTGCCTATGGTTGCAAGTTTACAAGAGAAGGCAACAAGATCTAAGCACTGTGCAGTGTCTGGCTAATCACCTTTACAGGCAGATATTAATGAAAGTTTGATAAAGGGAAGATTACATTAATTATTCAGTTTTTCTAATTGTCTAGAAATCAAAGTGGGTTGTCAGCAACTAGACAAAGTTCCGGAACAAGGAAACGTGGGGATGAGTTGGGGGATTAGGAAGCACGTAAGATTTAGGACGGGCAGCTCGACCTTGGCACTCGCGGGCTGTGTGAGTCGGGTGATCCCTTGTTTCCGAGGCTGTCCTGTGCCGGGGGGAACACAGACGGCGTGCCCGCATTTACCGAGCAGATGCCAGCAGCGCCCCCACCGGTGCTGACCGCCCAAAAGCCCATCCCCAGCTGAGAATCACTGCTTTACGGGGCCGAGGCTGGTCGCCAAGTTATTAAACACTGTGACCGATGAGCTGAGGGAGGTGTCTGACTAGAGGACGCCATGATGCACAGAAGAGCAAACAGGCGTTAGGGTTAGTAAGAGCCGGGGCTCGGATGAAACGACGAGGCCTTTTGTTGTTTAGTCACTCAATCGTGTCTGACTCTTTGCGACCCCATGGACTGTCGCCCGCCAGGCTCCTCTGCCCGTGGAATTCTCCAGACAAGAATATTGGAGTGGATTGCCGTTTCCTTCTCCAGGAGATCTTCCAGACCCAGGGATCGAACCAGCGTCTCATCACTGAGTCACCAATCTTAGGCCTCTGTTTTTCCCTCCCGCTAAGCCTCAGGTTCATGTATGTAAAATAATAATAATAAGACAGTGGTAATAAGAATAACGTTGTTGAGTAGTTAAAGGAAATAAAGCACATAAGGGATCTGGTCTATTGTCTAGTATTTAATAACGTCAATAGATAGCACTCTCTTCTCCTCATCTCCAGAAGTTTCTAGAAATAGAATACAGGTTCTTTAGGGGAGTCTGAGAGTCCTGGGAGCCTGTCAGAGGCAGGGTGGGAAGAGTCTTGTACTTGGGGTCCCTCGTGAATAATACCACCCTCCTTTCCTTTGGAAGGATTCTCCCTGAAATAGAGGCTGCGCCTCTCCAGAACAGGGGGGCCATTCAGACGTGTTCTCTCTCAGGATAAATTATCACAAAGGTCAGCAAAACAGAGAAGAGCACTCCAGAAGCGGAGGTATTTATAGTCTTTAAAGGTCCCTCTTTGGCCTCTGTTTTTCCATCAGGAAATTGCGAAGTCATCCTTGTAACACGTAGAGCAAAATCCTCATACTTTGATGTCAAGGAAACCTGCCTGGCAAATCTGAAGGAGGGGATGTCTGCAGTGTTACTTGTCTCTGACGCACACTCCTTCTGGAAATGACGAATGCTGCATTTTCAGATTCATGCTATAACATTTCATGAAAACCTTAAGTAGTTCTGCGGAAACGTCTCCACTGCCCTTCCTGTTCCTTACAGTTTTAATTAAATCATTTGTTTACTGCTTACATAAATTACTTAAAAATAAAAAGATGTTAAAATACTTAAAACTCCCACACAGTGACAATCATGGCATTAGTAATTTATTCTCAAGCTTCATCCCATTAAAGATTAATGCTCCTTTTCCCAGAACCTCTGGACCCTAATCTGGTCACATGCCTGACTGTCTTCTCTCAAACATTCAAGACCCCTTGTTTGAAAACAGGGAGAGGACTGAAACTCCTTATTTTTTAAACTTGGCCCAGGTCATCAACACTGCCACAAATTATTCTAGGTGAAGTTATGTAAAATTAACAACTTATGACTTTTATTGACATACAAACGTGGCAAGTTCATATAGTTTAAGTTAAAATTCTATCTGGATTTCTCTTACAATTCTGCTCACCCAGTGTAACTTTCCTCATGAAATTTTCCACAATAGCTGCAGCCCTGAAAAGAACTCGCTTTCCTAAATATGCCTACCGCTCAATAGTATTGTTGTTGATCCCTTATTACACACTTTGGGGGTGTTTCCCATGGAGAGGGTAAAAACTGCAGAATTCAGTTGAGAGAGCTGTGTTTGATTCTTGAGTCTTCTAAGTACTTACTGGGTGACTGAGAGTGAAAGTGCTAGTCGCTCAGCTGTGTCTGACTCTTTGTGACCCCATGGACTGTCACCTCCCAGGCCCCTCTGTCCATGGAATTCTCCAGGCAAGAATACTGGAGTGAGTTGCCATTCCCTTCTCCAGTGGATCTTCCTGACCCAGGGATTGAACTCTGGTCTCCTTCATTGCAGGTAGATTCTTTTCCATCTGAACCACCAGGGAAGCCCTGCTGAATGACTAGGGGTCAGCTATTTGACCTGCCTATGTCACAATTTCCACACTTGTAAAAGAGTTCTTTTAACTATTGAGATAATGAATTCAATATTTTACATAGTATCTAAATGTTTAGCAAATTGTCATTCTAAAAAATGACTGGTAGCCATATGAATGAACTTCTAATGCCACGCCTTATTCACTGCAGCCTCCTGATGTGTGTTCAATACGTTAACAATAACAGAAACAGCAGATAGTAACTTAATCCAATAGGTGCTTACTATCCCTAGTACTAAGCTAAGCATCTTCCCTATATTTACCTCATGTAAGCCTCACAACAACCCTGTGAGGTAGATACAGTTCCTATCACATTTTAAAGATGATGAATTTGAAGCAAACAGACATGTGAGAGTTGGACTATAAAGAAAGCTGAGCCATTGCCAAATCAACAAAGCTAAAGGCTAGTTCTTTGAGAAGATAAATAAAATAGACAAACCATTAGCCAGACTCATCAAGAAAAAAAGGAAGAATCCAATCAACAAAATCAGAAATGAAAATGGAGGAAGCACATCAGACAGCACAGAAATCCAAAGGATCGTAAGAGACGACTACCAGCAGCTCTATGCCAATAAAATGGGAGAAATGGACAAATTCTTAGAAAGGTATAACTTTCCAAAACTGAAACAGGAAGAAATACAAGATCTTAACAGATCCATGACAAACACAGAAATCGAAACTGTAATCAGAAATCTTCCAACAAACAAAAGCCCAGGACCAGATGGTGTCACAGCTGAATTCTACCAAAAATTCAGAGAAGAGCTAACATCTATACTACTCAAACTCTTCCAGAAAATTGCAGAGAAAGGTAAACTTCCAAACTCATTCTATGAGGTTCCCATCACCCTAATTCCAAAATCAGACAAAGATGCCACAAAAAAGAAAACTACAGGCCAATATCACTGATGAACATAGATGCAAAAATCCTTAACAAAATTCTAGCAAACAGAATCCAACAATATATTAAAAAGATCATATATCATGACCAAGTGGGTTTTATCCCAGGGATGCAAGGATTCTTCAATATTCACAAATCAATCAATGTGATACACCACATTAACAAATTGAAAGATAAAAACCATATGATTATCTCAATACATGCAGAGAAAGCCTTTGACAAAATTCAACATCCATTTATGATAAAAACCCTCCAGAAAGCAGGCGTAGAAGGAACATACTTCAACATAATAAAAGCCATATATGATAAACCCAGAGCAAACATTATCCTCAATGGGAAAAATTGAAAGCATTTCCCCTAAAGTCAGGAACAAGATAAGAATGCCCACTCTCACCACTACTATTCAACATAGTTTTGGAAGTTTTAGTCAGAGAAGAAAAAGAAATAAAAGGAATCCAGATTGGAAAAGAAGAAGTAAAACTCTCACTGTTTGCAGATGATATGATTCTCTACATAGAAAACCCTCAAGACTCCACCAGAAAATTACTAGAGCTAATCAATGAATATAGTAAAGTTGCAGGATATAAAATCAACACACAGAAATCCCTTGTATTCCTATACACTAACAATGAGAAAACAGAAAGAGAAATTAAGGAAACAATTCCATTCACCATTGCAATGAGAAGATAAAATACTTAGGGATAAATCTACCTAAAGAAATGAAAGAACTATATATAGAAAACTATAAAACACTGATGAAAGAAATCAAAGATAACATGACTAGATGGAGAAATATACCATGTTCATGGATCGGAAGAATGAGTATACTACTCAAAGCAATCTGTAGATTCAATGAAATCCCTATCAAGCTACCAACAGTATTTTCCAGAGAACTAGAACAAGTAATTTCACAATTTGTATGGAAGTATAAAAAACCTCAAATAGCCAAAGCAATCTTGACAAAGAAGAATGGAACTGGAGGAATCAACCTGCCTGACTTCAGACTCTACTACAAAGCAACAGCCATCAAGACAGTATGGTACTGGCCAAAGACAGAAACATAGATCAATGGAACAAAATAGAAAGCCCAGAAATAAATCCACGCACCTATGGACACCTTATCTTTGACAAAGGAGGCAAGAATATACAATGGAGAAAAGACAATCTCTTTAACAAATGGTGCTGGGAAAACTGGTCAAACACTTGTAAAAGAATGAAACTAGAACAATTTCTAACACCATACGCAAAAATAAACTCAAAATGGATTAAAGATCTAAATGTAAGCCAAGAAACTATAAAACTCCTAGAGGAAAACATAGGCAAAACACTCTCTGATGTAAATCATAGCAGGATCCTCTATGACCCACCTCCCAGAATAATGGACATAAAAGCAAAAATAAACAAATGGGACCTAATTAAACTTAAAAGCTTTTGCACAATGAAGGAAACTATAAGCAAGGTGAAAAGACAGCCTTCAGAATAGGAGAAAATAATAGCAAATGAAGCAACTGACAAAGAATTAATCTCAAAAATATACAAGCAACTCCTGCAGCTCAATTCCAGAAAAATAAATGACCCAATCAAAAAGTGGGCCAAAGAACTAAACAGACATTTCTCCAAAGAAGACATACAGATGGCTAACAAGCATATGAAAAGATGCTCAACATCATCCATTATCAGAGAAATGCAAATCAAAACCACAGTGAGGTACCATCTCACACCTGGTCAGAATGGCTGCTATCAAAAAGTCTACAAACAATAAATGCCGGAGAGGATGCAGGGAAAAAGGAACCCTCTTACATTGTTGGTGGGAATGCAAACTAGTACAGCCATTATGGAGAACAGTGTGGAGATTCCTTAAAAAAAGTGGAACTAGAACTGCCATATGACCCAGCAATCCCACTACTGGGCATACACACTGAGGAAACCAGAATTGAAAGAGACACATGCACCCCAATGTTCATCGCAGCACTGTTTATAATAGCCAGGACATGGAAGCAAACTAGATGTCCATCGGCAGACAAATGGATAAGAAAGCTATGGTACATATACACAATGGAATATTACTCGGCCATTAAAAAGAATGCATTTGAATCCGTTCTAATGAGGTGGATGAAACTGGAGTCTATTATAGAGTGAAGTAAGTCAGAAAGAAAAACATCAACACAGTATATTAATGCATACATATGGAATTTTAAAAGATGGTAATGATGACCCTATATGTGAGACAGCAAGAGACACAGATGTAAAGAACAGACTTTTGGACTCTGTGGGAGAAGGTGAGGGTGGGATGATTTGAGAGAATAGCACTGAAACATGTATATTATCATATGTGAAATAGATCGCCAGTCCAGGTTTGGTGCATGAGACAGGGTGCTCAGGGCTGGTGCACTGGGATGACCCTGAGGGATGGGATGGGGAGGGAGGTGGGAGGGGGGTTCAGGATGGGGGACACGTGTACACCCATGGCTGATTCATGTGAATGTATGGCAAAAACCACCACAATGTTATAAAGTAATTAGCCTCCAATTAAAAGAGATTAAAAATAAATAAATAAACAAATAAAAAGAAAAAAAGAAAGCTGAGCACCAAAGAACTGATGCTTTTGAACTGTGGTGTTGGAGAAGACTCTTGAGAGTCCCGTGGATTGCAAGGAGATCAAACCAGTCAATCCTAAAGGAAATCAGTCCTGAATATTAATTGGAAGGACTAATTGCTGAAGCTGAAATGCCAATACTGATGCGAAGAACTGACTTACTGGAAAAGACCCTGATGCTGGGAAAGATTGTGGGCAGGAAGAGAAGGGGATGAGGATGAGATGGTTGGATGGCATCACTGACTTGATGGACATAAGTTTGAGTAAACTCTGGGAGTTGGTGATGAACAGGGAAGCCTGGTTTGCCACACTCCATGGGGTCGCAAAGAGTCAGACACAACTAGGCGACTGAACTGAACTGAGATCAAATGAATGGAACATGGAGGAGATAGGGCAGGAACCAAGGTCATCTGACATCAGAGTCCATGCTCTGTTGGTTATCTCCATGGTGATGCCCTAGATCTCTTACAAAGGCCTTGCAGACTTCTTTCTACTTTAAAAGAGTCCATGATATTAATGGGATATTCTTGAAGCACTGTCATTTTTATTCACTTAACTAATCAATCTTCCCACTTTTTTCTTTGTCCTATTTGATATTTCATTTGGGTTCTAAGTAGCTAGACATTTTTGTCAACATGGCTGGGCAGGACTAAGTCATGCTCAAAATCAAGTGTTCAGTTCATCTGAATAATCTACCCCTCGGATGTGAGGTGCCCTGAGGCACTCACAAAGCACGTGAGAATACTGCACCATCCTTGGCTGCAGGTACACACAGCCATATTATATTAAAAGACTAAACTTAATCTTGAGGAGGCGGTACCACGGAAGACTCGAACATAACTGAACTTGGAAAACCATTTCAGCAAATACCACGTAAGTGCCCCTGTGTGCCCAGTCAGCACTTCACAAGGTGCCATGGAATGTAAACAAAAGTACAACATGACCCTTGACTACAAAGACCTCATAGTCCTGTGAAGAGAGCAGCACTCACAATGCAATCAGATGCAATGATGGAATTTGACTCTGCAGGTCAACCTCACCATTCCTTCAGTGAATAGAGATTTAGAACCAACCACCTTGCCAAGCCTGTGCTGGAAGCTGAGACAGGGTGAACAGGTCAGGCCTGGCTTGGCCCCATGAATTGTTACAATCTGGTGGAATACATAACAGATATTGTGAGAAGGATAGAAAATAAAGTCACAGTTTAGAGAGTTCATAGAGCACTAGAGTAACTGGAAAAGGCCTCTTACATGAGAGCAGGATTTGAGTTTGGTCTTCAGCAAAGGATGGTAACACATCACCCAGTGACTTAATTCCTAAACTCGGTAATCAACACAAACACTTAATATGATATTATTATTTTCATAATGGTGATAAAAGACATACAGTGGGAAATGATTACACTTACACAAATGCATTCATATTCACATCACTCTTCTCAGTACTGTCAGCTTTGCATTCTTATTTCTTTTACTGACAGAACTAAGCCAAAAGTAACCTCAAATCTGAAAACGCTCCTGGAAAAGATTCTTAGAGAACTATGTTAAAAAGCCAAAGCACAGCACTATAGTTAAAATTGAGGTGTTTTCTTTTCAATTCAAAACCTCAATTTTCAGACCTTAGTATCTTGGATTTTGCAATCAGAGTCAGCGGGAAGTTGGTTACAGAGTGTTGTTACTATGAAGAAGGGGCTGCTGATAGCATCCTTCGGAAGTCCGACTGCGCCCTTCATCTTTTGATGGTTAAGGAAGCAATCCAAAGACAAATATGCTGAGGGGTAAATTGCTAACCCAATCGAGGTGAAAGACCTGGGTAGGTCAAACTGTAGTGTTTTTTTTTTCCATTTTCTTTAATACTAGTTGATAATGTGAGTAAGAAGCCCAGCTGTATTTTCCCCCATACAGCAGTTCAGTAAAGCTTTCCACAATGTAATTCACATGGTATCAGGGATTATCTTTTTATCTGCAAACTAAACAAGATGAAATTATGTCAGCCCAAGTCTCTGCAGACAAAATATGTCAAAAAGGTAAATTACATAATTTATATTTGCATTCCCTTTGCATTTTTAATATTGTTATAGTCTTTGCATTTCTAATTATATTTGCATTTAAATATTGAATTCACTTTTAATTTCAGGGGTAAAATGATATAATAAGGAATAGATGGACATGAGACACTTTGAAATTCTTGTCTTGGCCACACCTGCAATTGAAGACTTCTTTCCTTCTCACGATTCTCGCAAGTACCCCAAAGCCCAGTATGAGAAAACTAAGGTCCAGCTGATTATTAATATGCACCTCTTACTATTACTCAAATTATTTTCTCCTGACATGTGAGGTCTTACCAGGCGGCACAAGTGGTAAAAAACCCACCTGCCAATGCAGGAGACGCAAAAGACGTGGGTTTATCCCTGGGTCAGGAAGATCCCCTGGAGAAGGGCACGGCAACCCACTCCAGAGTTCTTGCCTGGAGAATCCCATGGGCAGAGGAACCTGGCGGGCTACAGTCCATGGGGTCACACGGAGTTGGACACGACTGAACACACACATCTCATCTGGGGGCAGATCTCACACTTCCGCCTTGTGATGTCTCCCTGCAGGAGGCGGCAAACGTGCCCGTGCCTCCCCACCAGGCCTGCCTGTGTAATTGACGCAGAAGTTTTGAACCCACCAGCAGAGCTCCTCGTACACTTGCCCTCTGCCATGAGAATGCCAACCATGTCTCACAGAGGGACTGCACCTTCACCCTGAATCCAGCAGTGAGAAGACATGAGACGGTCGGTACCCCTGAGCAGACCGACGCCCAGCACCAGGCTGATTCCCATGCCTTAGGCGGGTCCAGTGGGCTCCGTCAAACCTGGGCCCTGGTTCACCCCAGTGTCCACTGGTTCCAGCAGCCTCAGGCAGCTCTCCTGGCCCAAAGTGACTTCCACGTCACTGGACCCCAGTGAGTCCTTGCAGCCCCAGGACCACAAGTGGCTCCAACACTCCCGATGCTTCTGGCACCAAGGTCCCAGCGGCTCCCACAGATCCAGCCCCTTGACTCACCCCAGCATCTGCTGGCTCCAGCAGCCCCAAGTGGTTTCAACGAATGCCAGTCCCCTGCCCACCCCAGCTCTGGGTGGCTTCCATGACCCCAGGCAGCTCCCTGACACCTGTCTCCCCATGGACTTTAGTCAACCCAGGCCCTTGATCACTGAGCCAGCCAACTCCCATGGAGCCAGGCTCCTGACAGGTTTCTGAGAACTCAGAATGAAAAAGAGTAAAGAAATTCTGTGGGCATTATAGAATACTACTGAAAGAAAAAAATCTACCCATTATCGGAGTCCCAGACAAAGAATAGAAGGAGAAAGAACAAAGTCTATTTAAAGAAATAATAACTAAGAGTATCCCAAATTTGGTGAGAGGTTTAGACATCCAACTTTCTGAAGCTAGTTGGTCACCTCAAAATTTCAATTCAGAATATCTTTAAGACAGTAGAATAAAAGACAAGACATATTATAATAAAATTGTCTAAAATCAAAGATAAAGAGAGAATTTTTAAAGTAGCAAGAGTAAGGGAATTCCATAAGATTAATAGAAGATTTGTCAAGAGAAATCTTGCAGGCCGGGAGAGAATGGGATGCTATATTCAAAGTGCTAAAAGAAAAAAAAATGTCAATCAAGAATACTTTATCTTGGTAAAGCTATCCTTCAGAAATGAAGGGGGAATCTATGAAAAAACAAACACACACAAAATCATAGAGAGAATAGACTGGTGGTTGCCAGAAGGGAGAAGTTAGAAGACTGGATTAAGATTTTGGGATTAGCCAATGTAAACTGGTATATATATAATGGATATACAAAAAGGTCCTACTGTATAGCACAGGGAACTATATTCAATATCTTGTGAAAAACCATAATGAAAAATAATGTATATATATGTATAATGAGTCGCTCTGCTATATAGTAACTGAACAGTAGTTAACACAACACTGTAAATCATCCCCAAGAAAAAGAAAAGCAAAAAGTCAAAATGGTCTGAGGAGGGCTTACAAATAGCTGAGAAAAGAAGAGAAGCAAAAGGCAACAAAGAAAAGGAAAGCTATATCCAACTGAATGCAGAGTTCCAAAGAATAGCAAGGAGAGATAAGAAAGCCTTCCTCATTGGTCAATACAAAGAAGTAGAGGAAAACAACAGAATGGGGAAGAGTAGAGATCTCTTTTGGAAAATTAAAGATATCAAGGAAATATTTCATGCAAAGATGGGTACAATAAAGTACAGAAATGGTATGGACCTAACAGAAACAGAAGATATTGAGAGATGCTAGGAATATACTGAACTATACAAAAAAGATGTTAATGACCCAGAAAACCGTGATTATGTGATCACTCATCTAGAGCCAGACATCCTGCACTGCAAAGTCAAGAGGGCCTTCGGAAGCATCACTATGAACAAAGCTACTAGAGGTGATAGAATTCCAGTTGAGCTATTCCAAATCCTAAAAGATGATGCTGGGAAAGTGCTGCACTCAATATGCCAGCAAATTGGGAACACTCAGCAGTGGCCACAGGACTGGAAAAGATCAATTTTCATTCCAATCCCAAAGAAAGGCAATGCCAAAGAATGTTCAAACTACTGCACAAATGCACTCATCTCACATGCTAGCAGTGTAATGCTCAAAATTCTCCTAGCCATGCTTCAACAGTATGTGAACCGAGAACTTCCAGATGATCAAGCTGGATTTAAAAAAGGCAGAGGAACCAGAGATCAAATTGCCAACATCCGCTGGATCATAGAAAAAGCAGAAGAATTCCAGAAGAACATCTACTTCTGCTTCTTTGACTATGCCAAAGTCTTTGACTGTGCAGATCACAACAAACTATGGAAAATTCTTCAAGAGATGGGAACACAAAACCACCTTACTTGCCTCCTGAGAAATCTGTGTGCAGGTCAAGAAGCATCAGTTAGAACTGGTCATGGAACAAGAGACCGGTTCCTAATTGGGAAAGGAATATGTCAAGGCTGTATACTGTCACTCTGCTTATTTAACTTATATGCGTAATACATCAAGTGAAATGCCAGGCTGAATGAAGCACAAGCTGGAATCAAGATTGCCGGGAGAAATATCAATAACCTCAGGTATGCAGATGACATCACCCTTATGGCAGAAAGCTAACAGGAACTAAAGATCCTCTTGATAAAAATGAAAGAGAGTGAAAAAGTTGGCTTCAAAATCAACATTCAAAAAATTAAGATCATGTCATCCGGTCCCATCACTTCATGGCAAATAGATGGGAGGACAATGGAAACAGTGATAGATTTTATTTTCTTGGACTCCAAAATCACTGTAGATGGTGACTGCAGCCACGAAATTAAAAGATGCTTGCTCCTTGGAAGAAAAGCCATGACTAACCTAGACAGCATATTAAAAAGCAGAGACATTACTTTGCTAACAAAGGTCCATCTAGTCAGAGCTATGGTTTTTCCAGTAGTTATGTATGGATGGGAGAGTTGGACTATAAAGAAACCTGAGCGCCAAAGAAGTGATGCTTTTGGACTGTGGTGTTGGAGAAGACACTTGAGAGTCCCTTGGACTTGCAAGGAGATCAAACAAGTCAATCCTAAAGGAAATCAGTCCTGAATACTCATTGGAAGAACTGATGCTGAAGCTAAAGCTCCAATACTTTGGCCACCTGCTGCAAAGAAATGACTCATTGGAAAAGACCCTGATGCTGGGAAAGATTGAAGGCAGAATAAGGGGGTGACAGAGGATGAGATGGTTGGATGACATCACTGACTCAATGGACATGAGTTTGAGCAAGCTCCTGGAGTTGATGATGGACAGGGAAGCCTGGTGTGCTGCAGTTCATGGGGTCACAAAGAGTCGGACATGACTGAGCAACTGAATTGAATTGAACTGAACTGTAAATCAACTATACTTCAATAAAACAACCAAAATTTTAATATTTTTTCAATTAAACATTTTAAAAGAGATAATGAGTTTGAAAATGAATAAAAACTAATGAATAAAGTTGGGGGAAAAGGAAATGAAGGAGAGATTAATATTTCCTCAGACAAAAGTAAGGAAATTCATCAACACTTTATAACATTTCTTGTAATGCCTTTATTAAAACCTGAAAGAAGCTCTTCAAGCTAAAATGGAAGAACAATACCTAGTAACATTAAAAAATATCAAAATATAAAGCTTACTGGTAAAGCTAAGTATATAATCAAATTTAGACTGCTCTAGTACTGCAATATAGCAATGTGATAATCAGATAATCACTTAACCCTAGTTTAAAGGTTAAAGGACAAAAGTATTAAAAATAACTATACAATAATTTGATAACAGATACACAATATAAAAAGAGATATATTGTGATATCAAGAACACAAAATTTGGGGGGAAATGTGAAAAAGTAGAGTTTTTGTATGCAAGCAAAATTAAGTTGTTATCAGCTTAAAACAGACTATTATATCTGAAAAATATTTTATGAAGGATCATATACATGCTATGTAGTCATTATGAGTGTTGGTCACTCAAAGAGTCAGACACCACTGAGCGATAACACTCATAATAACTACACAGCAAAAACTGACAGTAAATATTCAAAATATAAACATAGGGAATCAAAGCATATCACTATGAAAAATTATCATTCACAAAAAAAGACAGCAAAAAGAAATAAAGCTAATATCATACTTGATGATGAAAAGTTAAACACTTTTCCTCTTAGACCAGGAACAATACAAAGATGCCCACTCTCACCATATAGTTCACTTCAGTTCAATCACTCAATCGTGTCTGACTCTTTGCAACCCCATGGACTGCAGCACGCCAGGCTTCCCTGTCCATCATCAACTCCCGGAGCTTGCTCAAACTCACATCCTTCGAGTCGGTGATGCCATCCAACCATCTCATCCTCTGTCGCCCCCTTCTTCTGCCTTCAGTCTTTCCCAGCATCAGGGTCTTTGCCAATGAGTCAATTCTTTTCATCAGGTGGTCAAAATATTGGAGTTTCAGCTTCAGCAGTAGTCCTTCCAATGAATATTCAGGACTGATTTCCTTTAGGATTGACTGGTTGGTCTCCTGGCAGTCCAAGGGACTCTCAAGAGTCTTCTCCAACACCACAGTTCAAAATCATCAATTCTTTGGTACTCAGCTCTCTTTATAGTCCAACTTTCACATCCATACATGACTACTGGAAAAATCATAGCTTTGACTAAACAGACCTCTGTCGGCAAACTAATGTCTCTGCTTTTTAATATGCTATCCAGGTTGGTCATAGCTTTTCTTGTGAGGAGCAAGTGTCTTTTAATTTCATGGCTGCAGTCACCGTCTGCAGTGATTTGGGAGCCCAAGAAAATAAACTCTCTAACTGTTTTCATTGTTCCCCCATCTATTTTCCATTAAGTAAGGGACCATATGCTGTGATCTTTGTTTTCTGAAAGCTGAGTTTCAAGTCAACTTTTTCACTCTCCTCTTTCACTTTCATCAAGAGGCTTTTTAGTTCCTCTTCACTTTCTGCCATAAGGGTGGTGTCATCTGCATATATGAGGTTATTGATATTTCTCCCAGAAATCTTGATTCCAGCTTGTGCTTCATCCAGCCCAGCATTTCATTTGATGTACTCTGTATATAAGTTAAAGAAGCAGGGTGACAAAATACAGCCTTGAAGTATTCCTTTCCCTATTTTGAACCAATCTGTTTTTCCATGTCCAGTTCTAACTGCTGCTTCTTGACCTGCACACAGATTTCTCAGGAGGCAGATCAGGTGGTCTGGTATTTCCATCTCTTGAAGAATTTTCCATAGTTTGCTGTGATCCACACAGTCCAAGGCTTGGCATAGTCAAAGAAGCAGAAGTATATGTTTTTCTGGAACTCTCTTGCTTTTTTGATGATCTGACAGATGTTGGTGATTTGATCTCTGGTTCCTCTGCCTTTTCTAAATCCAGCTGGAACATCTGGAAGTTCACATACTGTTGAAGCCTGGCTTGGAAATTTTGAACATTACTCTGCTAGCATGTGAGATGAGTGCTTTTGGGTGGTAATCTGAACATTCTTTGGCATTGCCTTTCTTTGGGATTGGAATGAAAATTGATCTTTTCCAGTCCTGTGGCCACTGCTGAGTGTTCCAAATTTGCTGGCATATTGAGTGCAGCACCTTCCCAGCATCATCTTTTAGGATTTGAAATAGCTCAACTGGAATTCTATCACCTCCACTAGCTTTGTTCATAGTGATGCTGCCTAAGACCCACTTGACTTCACATTCCAGAATGTCTGGCTCTAGGTGAGTGTTCACACCATGATTATCTGGGTCATGAAGATCTTTTTTGTATAGTTCTTCTGTGTATTCTTGCCTCCTCTTCTTAATATCTTCTGTTTCTGTTAGGTCCATACCATTTCTGTCCTTTATTGTACCCATCTCTGCATGAAATATTCCCTTGGTATCTCTAATTTTCTTGAAGAGATCTCTAGCCTCTAGATCTCTCACCATATATTTATACCTTAAATATATACAGTTTTTGTAGGTATACCTCAATAAAGCTAGAAAAAAACAAAGATGAAAACGAGAATTTAAAAAAATCAACTCTTAACAGCTACAGGGTTCATAGTACTGGGATACTAACAAAACATGAACTGCTCCCATCAGATGGCGAAGAAGATGAAAACACTGTTAGAAGTACATTGGTAGAATTGTAACCAGAGATGAGGTATGAATTAGTGGAGGAAGGAGAAGACGAAGAGAAAGGAGGAGAAGAATTTAAAAAAAGAGGAAAATGAAGGAGGAGGAGTAAAAGAAATAGACACAAAGAAGGAAGAGGAGGAGGAAGTGGAGGGAGAAATAATTACCTGTATCTCAGCATCTAGAGAGAAGCATAGCTAACATTTTAGTGTCGGCACAGACACACAAGTACACACACATAGTAACTTCAGCACTTTTGCTAAAGTTGGCAGGTGCACAAAACTTAGACAAGAGCCAGTTATAAGCATGTCAGGTTTGTCATAGTCATGAAGCATTTAGGAAGATGTGTTTGAGTGAAATTTAGGTCCAACTATGAAAGAAGGGAAAGAAAGCAGATGGGCAAGTGGTATTTCGAGGACTTGTCAATCTTTGGGGAATCTTGAAATAGACATCATGGAAGAGAAAGAACTGGCGGAGAGGATTTGAGAGCATCAGGATGGAATGAGATGAGAATAAAAATGGCCTTGTAAATAGGAAAGTTGATAGAAGGGAATGCTATGATAGGACAAAATAAAGTAGATGAAAACCAGGGGAATAGGAGCTTAAGATTTTAATATATAGTCTCTCCTAACAATTAGGTAAAATACATAAAACATATATTGCTTTTAAAATTGATCATGATATTGAGACTGCTGAAAGTGATCTGACACATGTATATCACACAATAATTATTATAATAAGATCAGCTAACACCTCCATCTCCTCATATTATCTTTTTTGTGGTGATAACATTTAAGATCTATTATTAACAACGTTCAAGTACACAGTGCAGTACCATTAATTATAGTCACCAGGCTGTGTATTAGATGCCCAGAACTTACTGTCTTACAGCTTGTACCCTTTGACCAGCCTCTCATTTCCTCTGCCCCACAACCCCTAGTAAGCACCATTCTAGTCCCTACTTCTGAGCTCAGCTTTTTTAGATTCCACACATGACATCACACAATATTTGACTTTGTCTGACTTCTCCTACTTAACATAATGCCCTCAAGGTTCATCTGTGTTGTCACAAAAGACAAGTTTCCCTCTTCTTTATGTCTGAAAATCCGCTTATTTATTTATTTACATAACTTTTTCTTTACCCATTCACTTGTCAATGTACATTTGGATTGTTTCCATGTCTGGGCTATTGTGAACAATGCTGCAGTGAGCATGAAGTACAGAAATCTCTTCAATAACCTGCTTTTCCTTTGGATATACACCCAGAAGTAGGATTGTTGGATCACATGGTGGTTCTAGTCTTAATTTTTTGAGGAATTTCCATACTGTTCCACAGTGGCTGCACCAATTTACATTCCCACAAACAGTGCCCAAGGCTTCCCTTTTCTTCACATCCCCACCAACACACAGTTCTTGTCTTCTTGATGATAGTCATTTGGACAGGTATGGAGTGATATCTCATTACTGTGGTTTTGATTTGCATTTCCTAGATACTTAGTGACATTGACAATCTTGTCACGTACCTGTTGGCCATTTATATGTTTTCTTTGAAAAAATGTCTATATAAGTCCTCTGCCCATTTTTTAATCAGATTAATTTGGGGCATTGAGCTGTATAAGTCCCTTATTTATTTTAGATACTAACCCCTTATCAGATAGATGGTTTTCAAATATTTTCTCCCATTCTGTAGATTCCCTTTTCACACTATTGACTGTTTCCTTTGCTGTGAAGAAGCTTTTGAAATGGTTCAGTCCCATCTTTGCTGCTGTTGTCCGTGCCTTTGCTATATATCCAAAACCCATTGCCAAGATCAATGTTAAGGAACTTAATCCCTATGTTTTCTTCTAGTAGTTTTACAGCTTCAGGTCTTGACATCAATTTCAAATCAATTTTGTGAGTGGTGTGTATGTGATCAGGGTTTATTTTCTTCTTTGCACATGAATATCCAGTTTTTCCATACCATTTATTGAAAAGACTGTCTTTTCCCCATGTGAGTTCTTGGCATCTTTGTTGAAGATCAGTTGACCATCTATGTGTGGGTTTATTTCTGGGGTCTGGAATAGAGACACTTACACAAGTTTTATGCCTAGCACCCTACTACTCACTTTGATCTTTCCTGTTTGGTACCCAGAATGCTTATGAACTACAGCTCTGTGTAGGGAAAAATCTCCAGTATTCTTCCTGGGTTTCTCCTTTGTTCTCACACTCACAACACTTCTACACTTCTGGTCACCAAATATGTGTGGGATTTTCCCACACCAAGTAATTCTCTGTGACACCAGCTGGTTAATTCGGACACTGTCTACTAAAGACAACATGAGATTCCACATGTGAAGGACTCAGCCTCAAAAGACTGACCCCCTACTTCAGATGTCAATGACAAAGAGTAAGCATCCTGGTTATCCACAATCTCTGTCTGACACGGCTACAAATCAGAGGTTCCCACTACCTCCTCCCCTTGGATTTGACATTCTGTTAAAGTATCTTGGAGAATTCAGGAAAATACTTACTTACATTTACCAATTTATTGAAGGATTGTGAACAGCCAGATGAAGAAATCCGCAGGACGGGGTCTTGGGGGGGATCCAATGCAGAAGTTTCTGTCCCATGGAGTTTGAGCCCATCATCCTCCCCGTTATCGGTATCTGTTCACTAACATGGAAGCACTCTGAGCTCAATACTATTGAAACTTCTTCATATAGGTGTGATCAATTATTCACTTCATTTCCAGCCCCTCTCCCCTCTCTGAAGAATGTGGAGGTGGAGTTAAAAATTCCAAGCTTCTACATACAGATGGCTAATAAACACATAAAAGCAAGCTAAACATCACTCATTATTAGAGGAATGCAAATCAAAACTACAATGAGATATCACCTCACAACAATCAGAATGGCCACTATCAAAAAATCTAAAAACAACAAATGCTAGAGAGGATGTGGAGAAAAAGGAACCCTCTTGTACTGCTGGTGGGAATGTAAATTGATACAGTCACTATGGAAGACAGTATGGAGATTCCTTACAAAACTAGGAATAACACTACCATATGAACCAACAATCCCACCACTGGGCATACATCCTGAGAAAACCATAATTGAAAAAGTCACATGTACCCCAATGTTCACTGCAGCACTATTTACAGTAGCTAGGATAGGAAAACAACCTAAATGTCCATTGACAGATGAATGGATAAAGAAGCTGTAGTAAATATATACAATGGAATATTATTCAGCCATAAAAAGGAACACACTTCAGTCAACATCAATGAGGTAGATGAACCTAGAGTCTATTATACAGAGTGAAGTAGGTCAGAAAGAGAAAAACCAAACACTGTATTTTAATGCATATATATGGAATCTAGAAACATGGTACTAATGAATCTATTTGCAGGACAGTGATAGAGATACAGACATAAAGAACAGACTTATGGACATGGGATTGGGGGGACAGGAGGGTGGGACAATGGAGACAGCAGCATGGAAACATATACACTACCATATGTAAAATAGACAGACAGTGGGAATTTGCTGTCTGACTCAGGGAACTCAAACCAGGATTCTGTGATAACCTAGGAGGGTGGGAGGGGTAAGATGTGGGAGGGAGGTTCAAGAGGGAAGGGGACATATGTATACCTGTGGCTGATTCATGTTGATAAATGGCAGAAACCAACACAATATTGTAAAGCAACTATCCTTATATTAAAATTAATTTTTAAAAAAGTTCAAAGCTTCTAATCATGGCTTCCTCTTTCTGGTGATCATCCCCCACCCTGGAGCCATCCAGAAACATCTCACTACAACAAAAGACACTCCAAATGCTTTTCTCAAGTAGGAATTTACATCAGCTTTAGGAGCTCTCTGCCAAGAACCAGAAGCATATATATATATACACACACGCACATTTTTTCCCTAATGTCTCAGAAGCTCCTTTATACTACTTAAAGCTCCTTGGGTATAAATTCCATACACAAACCTGTTCTGTATTAAGTAGATATAGTGTTGGAGATTCTAAAATAAATCTGTACTCCAAATTTAAAAATTATATATAAGAATAAACAATACCTGTTTAGGAAATTGATCCTCAGAGGAGGAAAAATGAGGGGTGGGAGGATTCTGAGGTGTTGGAGCACAAACTAGAGAGACTTGATCTTAATAACTGAAGACTTACTTCCCACAAGTCTGTATTTAAGGAGGAGAGCAAGAAATAGTGATTTTGAAGCTTTTGCAAAAGCAGAAATACTATTCCTAAGCAGTTCCTAAGAAGATAAATGTTAAACAGTCCAAGAAGTGACTATAACAATAAACAAGTAAAGTGATATGGCCATTTTCCTTCCTTCTCTCCTCTCATATTTGTAAGAATCTCATGTTTTCACAAACCTCAGAATTCTATGGAGAAGGTTTAGTTTACTGATTGTTTTGTGCTCTAAATAGTACTTGAAGTGCTTTTTTTAAAAAATTAAATAAATAAATAAACTATTTTTTCTCCTGAAGAGTGGATATCCATTTAGGTTTACTTTCATCAATTTTAAAAACAGTTAAATGCCAAGGTTTGGTCATGATTTTTCCATAATTTTTTCAAATTTGTCTTTCAAAATTATTAACTCGTAATGTTAAGAAAGTGGGGTATGTAATCAGAACTGTGCAGGTCTCCTGTAACTTGTCATGATCGGATAGTGGTTAGTACTCTGCACTGTGAATCAGAACTATGTTAAGTCCCAGTCCTGACAATTAATATAAAAAACTAATTTACTTCCCTATGACTTTGTTGTTCAGTCACTAAGTCATGTCCAATTCTGCAACCCCATGGACTCAGCACGCTAGGCTTCCCTGTCCTCAACCATCTCATGGAGTTTGCTCAAACTCACATCCATTGAGTCGATCCAACCATCTCATCCTCTGTTGACCCCTCCTCCTGCCTTCAATCTTTCCCAGCATCAGGTCTTTTCCAGTGAGTCAGTTCTTCACATCAGGTGGCCAAAGTACTGGGGTTTCAGCTTCAGCATCAGTCCTTCCAATGAATATTCAGTACTGATTTCCTTTAGGATGAACTAGTTTGACCTCCTTGCTGTCCAAGGGACTCTCAAATGTCCTCTCCAGCACCACAGTTCAAAAGCATCAATTCTTACTCAGCCTTCTTTATGGTCCAATGCTCACATCCATACATGACTACTGGAAAAACCATGTAAAACAATACGTATTCCATCAGGCTGTCATGAGTATTAAATGAGATATTGTCTATGAAGTGCTTAGAATAATGCCTGACACAATGAGCTAAAGACTCTTGAAGACTGTGGAAATGTCTGTCAGTTGTGGAAAAAGTAACTAATTTCAGCCAGGCACAGGTGCAAACATAGAATTTGGGTTCTCAATAAATTCTGTAAAGGGAATGAATGCTAAGGAAACGCCTGCACTGACAAATGAAATGTTACACGAAGAACTGATACTTTACCTACTTCTCCAAGCAAGGTCAGAGCTCCCTCCTCAGGATTCCCTCAGCATTACAAACATGCTTTTATTCCAGGACTTTTAGCCCTGGCGTCCTCTGGGGCAGAGTGTGTCTTCTATAGGTCCGTAACCTCAGAGGCTGACGCAGTGTCTGAGGCTTACTAATCTCTCAATAAATCTTCCAGCAAACGACTGAATTTCAGTACCCCAAACAAAGGTTAAGACTCACTTGTAACAGAACCTTCGTCAGCATAACTCCCCTGGCCAAACTTAGTTCCCAAGAGGAGGGATGCTCCAAGAAATGCTAAAATGGAAAAACTTTAAATCAAGGAGGTTCAAGACCCATGGCCTCAGTTATTTATTCAACGGTCACTTAATAAGTACCTACTGGGTGGAAGGCACAGTACAGGGAACAAGAACAAAACAAAATAACATTTTCCTGTCCTAGAAGAGCTTATATTTGAGTAGAGAAAACATTTTTACATACATCGCTGTATAAGAAAGTTTTCTTTAAAAGGATGGGTTTCCAACTCGGGTGATAAGGGTGTCCATCGTAAGAAAAGAAGTTTTCAGGGTGGTTGCTGAAGATAGATAAGGGCTCAGTGGGGGAGGTGGAAGGGTACAGACAAAGGTAGAGAAAGGGCACAGCAGAAAAGACAGCAGGAGCAAAAATGCAAGTGAAGGGAAATGCAACGTGTATTTAGAAAAAGTCCGGCTTCTAGTTTTAACACTTGTTGAACGAAGGGAGTTGGGAGGCCAGCCTGGGGGTGCACTGTGGAGGAACCCGAATGCCAGCCTGGACTGTGTTCAGTGATTTCAGATCAATGCCATGTCAGGTGTGGAATGGTTTGGAAGGTAGGAAGGAATCTAGTGTGAAAGCTCAAGCTGAGATCGTCACTGAAAGGAATTAAAAGGAAGAGAAGGAGAGATGAGAATTATCTATGAGATGAGAATTACCTACGAGGTCAGCTAACTTAGGCTGGGCAACTGACTGTGGGTCTGAGAGCTCAGTGGGCAGGAGGCAAACATAACTGTTCATCATTAGACGGTCAAGCTCTGGCTGGGGGCTCAAGCGTTCTTTCCCCATGACTCACGCATCACCAGAAGCTTGTGATTTCCCGGAATTTTTTATTAAGTTTCTAGGGCTTTTGACAATACATTTTTAAAACACAGTTTTTACTGCTTGTTCATGCTGCAGTGTCTCTAGGAGAGATTTCAGAGTGGAGACTTTCTTATCCAACTCCTGATACAAATCAGACCCAAAGTGACCACGCTGACTACCTGATCTCCAAGTCTGTTACCTCAGTGTGAGCTACATCCAGTGTTTTTTCCTGGGCAGCAATGAATGCATGGCGAGATGAGTGATTTCCTGGTAAATAAGAAACTTCTGGGTATGCTGGTACTAGTAAAAGGCAAGATATCACACTGATTACAAGTTTCCAGTGTTTAGACCCATCAGGGAAGCCCTGAAGGGGATTTTTTTTTTTTTTCTTTTGATGTGAACCATTTTTAAAATCTTTACTGAATTTGTTACAGCATCACTTCTATTTCTTTTTTGGGTGTCAGTTCTAGAAGGTCTCATAGGTCTTCATAGAACCGTTCAACTTCAGTTTCTTCACCATTACTGGTTGGGGCATAGACTTGGATTACTATTATACTGAATGGTTTGCCTTGGAAATGAACAGAGATCATTCTGTCCTTTTTGAGACTGCATCCAAGTACTGCATTTCGGACCCTTTTTTGACTAGGATGGCTACTCTTTTGTTGACTAGGTTCAAATTGCCAACATCTTTGGATCATAGAAAAAGCAAGAGAGTTCCAGAAAAACATTTACTTCTGTTTTATTGACTACACCAAAGCCTTGGACTGTGTGGATCACAACAAACTGTGGAAAATTATTCAAGAGATGGGAATACCAGACCACCTTACCTGCCTCCTGAGAAATCTGTATGCAGATCAAGAAGCAACAGTTAGAACTGGACATGGAACAAGAGACTGGTTCCAAATAGGGAAAGGAGTACATCAAGGCTGTATATTGTCACCCTGCTTATTTAACTTATATGAAGAGTACATCATGGGAAACGCTGGGCTGGAGGAAGCACAAGCTGTAATCAAGATTGCTGGGAGAAATATCAATAACCTCAGATATGCAGATGACACCACCCTTATGGCAGAAAGCGAAGAACTACAGAGCCTCTTGATGAAAGTGAAAGAGGAGAGTGAAAAAGTTGGCTTAAAACCCAACATTCATAAAATTAAGGTCATGGCATCCGGTCCCATCAGTTCAGTTCAGTTCAGTCCCTCAGTCATGTCCGACTCTTTGCAACCCCATGGACCACAGCACACCAGGCCTCCCTGTCCATCACTAACTCCCAGAGCTTACTCAAACTCATGTCCACTGAGTCAGTGATGCCATCCAACCATGTCATCCTCTGTCACCCCCTTCTTTATGGTCCAACTCTCACATCCATACATGATTACTGGAAAGACCATAGCTTTGACTAGATGAACCTTTGTTGGCAAAGTAATGTCTCTGCTTTTTAGTATGCTGTCTAGGTCCAGTCCCATCACTTCATGGCAAATAGATGGGGACACATTGGAAGCAGTGACAGACTTTATTTTCTTGGGCTCCAAAATCACTGCAGATGGTGACTGTGAAATTAAAGGCCACTTGCTACTTGAAGGAAAATCCATAACCAACCTAGATCATGTTACTTTGCTGACAAAGGTCTGTCTAGTCAAAGCTATGGTTTTTCCAGTAGTCATGTATGGATGTGAGAGTTGGACTATAAAGAAAGCTATACGCCAAAGAATTTGTTTTTGAACTGTGGTGCTACAGAAGACTCTTGAGAGTCCCTTGGACTGACTGCAGGGAGATCCAACCAGTTCATCCTAAAGGAAGTGAGTCCTGAATAGTCATTGGAAGGACTGATGCTGAAGCTGAAACTCCAATACTTTGGCCACCTGATGCGAAGAGCTGACTCATTTGAAATGACCCTGATACCGGGAAAGATTGAAGGCAGGAGGAGAAGGGGTCAACAAAGGATGAGATGGTTGGATGGCATCACCAACTCAATGGACATGAGTTTGCATAAACTCTGGGAGTTGATGATGGACAGGGAAGCCTGGCATTCTGCAGTCCATGGGGTCATAGTTGGACAGGACTGAGCAACTGAACTGAACCAAACTGCTTCCATTTGTTGGCCATGAGGCATGCGGGATCTTAGCTCCCCAAACAAGGATTGAACCTGCAGCCCTTGCACTAGAAGGCTAAGTCTTAACCACTGGCCTGCCAGAGAAGAGCCTGGGAGTGGATTCCAATGCACAACAAACAGGATAACGACTTAGCTAGTTTGCAGAGCCTAGAGTCACATTTCTGGGTTAGACTTCTCTCTTTAAATCTTCTCTTTAAAATCTAAATACCTATTAAACATCTCCACTGAAAGGCCCACAGGGACCTAAAGGTCAACATGCCTGGAAGGTCATTCACTGTCCTCTGTGTGCATGCATGCTAAGTTGCTTCAGTCATGTCTGACTCTTTGTAACCCCATAAACTGTAGCCCGCCAGGCTCCTCTGTCCATGGGATTCTCCAGGCAAGAATACTGGAGTGGGTTGCCGTGCCCTCCTCCAGGGGATCTTCCCAACCCATGGATCGAACCCTTGTCTCTTATGTCTCCTGCATTGGCAGACAGGTTCTTTACCACTAGCATGACCTGGGAAGCCTCCATAATGCCCTTTAATTGTATTTGTTGTCCTCTGATTTTTGCAGCTACCCTAGGTAAGCCTGAGACACACACTTAACTACAATTTGTGTGCATGAATATAGAGGTGCATTATTAGATCATAAGCTCCTGAGATTCAAAAGCCATATTCACTTCCACAGCCCCAGTACCTAGCATAATACCTTTTATATATGTCTTTAGTTGGTTCTAAATAAATGATTTATTAAATTAAACAATGCAGAGGTAAAGGTAATCTTGTTATTTTAGGAAATAATGAAGCTTAAACCAATTACAAAACATAAAGTAATTTTTAAAGTACCACTTAAGTATTGCTATATAAGAGATAAATAGTATATAAAGAAAAAAATTGCTATATGCATTTACTATTTGTAGCTCATGAATTTTAACTACTAAAGAAGACAATATGTCTCTAAAAGCTTGGTATAAGTAATAGCCCAATGTTCTCAGGGCAAATTTTTCAGTTATATTATTAATAAGATTTCACTTTGCTTTGGATTCAGACCGTCCTTGGCCAATGTCATTATTCAGTCTTTCATCTTGAGTTCTCTATACAGAAAAATTTCTTTGGGATCATAACTCTTACAAGTAATGGAAACTTTCAGGTTAGGTGAAGTGGTAAGTTCCAAGAAAAGGTATCTCCAAGGGGGACTCCAACTTTTGACCAGATGACCTTAACTCCACACTGATCAAATACATCTGTTCCAATGAAGCCATGTTTTTAGGGATAAAATTTTGAAAAGTTAAAAAAAAAACAGATAGGGAAATAGTCTTCATGGAAGCTGTCATTTGAGGAAAGTTGGAGAAATTGGAGATATATAACCTGGTGATAAAGTTTGGGAGAAATATTTACAAATATTGCTGCAGTCAAATATTTGTTAATTGAATGACAAATAACAAACTGAGTTTGCTTTGTGAGTTCACTGTGGGGCATTTAACCTCTTTAGCCAAAATGAGGAAGTATGTGCTTGTTTGTTTATTTTAATAGCAAATGTGGATCAAATCATCCTTCCCCTACAATAATATATTATAATTCTATTTGTTTAACTATGACTTTGAGCATCTAACATTTGGGCTTCTGTGCTGGCTCAGAGGGTAAAGAATCTGACTGCAAAAATTAAGGAGAGAGGGGGAGAGAGAGAGATGAAAGACCTGGAAAGAATCTTGGTGCTTTTGAGTCTCTGCTTCCATATCATTCCACAAGCCTAACATGTTTGTGCATTTCTGTCCTTGGGTCCCATAGCAAAACTCTACATCTTTCTTATTAAGTCCCCCATTATGCTTAGGTTAGTTAAGATAGGATTTTGGTGACTTACAAATGAAAAAATGCACATTAATTCAGTTGCAACATGGAAAAGAAATTGGGTAGTCTTGTTGCTTCCATAGGGAGGGTAAACAAGGACCAAAGTATTGAGGTTATTCTAATAAAAAGGAACATTTCGGTGAGAATACATGGAAGAACTTTGCAATAGTTAAGATGAACCCCAAAGTGTGCTGCTGAATGAACTTTCTATCCTGAGAAATATTACAGGAAAGGCTCATGATCTGATACAGACATCGCCAAGATGTCTGATGTCCAGGAAACTGGATAAGGTAACCTCTTAGGGTTTTCCAACTGTGATTTTCCACGAGGTTGGTAAGGGAAGTTATCAGTCATCGTCAGGTCCCCTGGTCTCCATGTCAAACACGAAACTACATTCTTGCACCTACAATTATCCCAATGCTCCCACCCCATCTACAGGGGCTGAACTCTACTCTGTCACCACACAAAAAATGTGGTGCATGGCGAAATGGGATTCAGCAATTATACATGTCAGGGTGGTTGTGGGAACAAGAAAGAAACTGCTAACCTGATACTAGGAGATGGGTTTAAAAGGGAGTTAGCCAAGAAAGGGGCTTGTACTTGAATGAAAATGATGGAAGAAGTACCAACTGTTGATAGCTGCAAGGAGCTGGCAGCCCCAAGGCAATTCACCCAGTATTCCCCAAATCTAGGTGGTGACACACTCATTGCATGGTGCACGCCAAGTCGCTTCAGTCATGTCCAACTCTTTGGGACCCTATGGACTATAGCTGGCCAGACTCCTCTATCAGTGGGATTCTCCAGGCAAGAATACTGGAGTAGGTAGCCATGCCCTAGTCCAGGGGATCCTTCCAACCCAGGGATGGAACCAGCGTCTTTTCTATCTCTTGCATTGGCAGGCGGGTTCTTTACCACTAGCGCCAACTGGGAGGCCCTGATTGGCTCATAACAGGAGTGCAATCAAGTCACTGAATAGATGGATGGATGATGGATGTATGGGTGAGTGAGTCAAGAGATGAAGCAGTCAAGAAATTCAGGCAAGAAAATATGAGAGGAGCCTGAGGATAGACATGAGAATGAACTTACAGAGTTCAGCAGTCAGTTGAAAATCCACATCTTTAAGACTGAATTTTGTGTATCAGGGCTACTCTGCACTTTCAAGACTCCATTCACTTGATTTCAGAAGTAACTGCTCAGTTTGACCACTAACTAGAGCCCTTACTGCCTTTCCAGATTCCAGAAGTATTCGCATCAAAACCACAGATTTTTCATCACCTCGGCTCAGACTCAAGTGAACCAATGTTACTTCTCTGTCCTTCCATCTGAGGCAAACTTTAAGTGGGATAGTAATTGCTGAACAAAACAAGAGGCTGGAAAACAATTTTGACGGTTGGAAATAAATGAAGGAGCTTAAAGTGCCCATTAAACTCAGCAGAGCTTGCGTCGTGCTGCCAGTAACAGAGAAACCAGGGTCTTTGGAATCTGAAGACTCTCGAGTTCCTTATATAAGTAACTTGAGAGTTCTGGGGAGGGAAGCCTCAGGGTGTTAGGGGGGGCGGTCCCTTGAGCCCCTCCATCACCCAGGGGCTCTGAGGATGGAGAGAGCAGGCTGCTCCCTTCCCCGGCCCCCTTTGCACGCTTCGCCTGCTCAAGCAGTGTTGGAAGGATTAAATTCTTTTTCTACCTTCAGACCCAGGTCTGTCCCCTGTCCCCTTTCTTGCCTGGAAGGGTTGGTGTTCTGGATTCCATTTCACCGGGTGCAATGAGCTCTGAAGGCCAAGGAGAAAGGAGCAAAACAGCTCCTGTGACCATGGACAGCAGCCTGCTCATCAGGGGCTCCCGGAAGCCCAACCTTGCGTATGCCCGGCTCACTTTTGGTGTATTTACCCTTTGGTTTTTTGTTTTTAATCTACTCATGATTTTAGGCTGCTGTGCCGTGCTGTGCTCCGTAGAGTCCAAGTCTTTGCAGCCCTGTGGACTGCAGCACGCCAGGCTTCCCAGTCCTTCACTGTCTCCTGGAGTACGCTCAGATTCATGTCCACCACGGCCTTGTCATAGCAAAGGGGTTTGGGTAACTCAACGAAGCTAGGAGCCCTGCCATGCAGGGCCACTCAAGACAGACGGGTCATAGTGGAGAGTTCTGACAAAACATGGTCCACTGGAGGAGGGGATGGCAAACCTCTCCAGTATTCTTGCCGTGGGAACCCCATGAACATGAACAGCATGGCAAGTCTTGCTGATAAATGAGGATTCGGAAGCTGAGGAGTTAAGTCATTCAATCAGGGTCGCACCGTCATCCTCGGTGCAGAGCTGGGATTGAAGCCCAGACACCCTCCTGGCATCACATTCTACATCCACAGTTAAGACAGCAGGTCTCCAGCCACCTCCCCCACCCGATCCCCCCCGCCCCCTTCCTCCTCTACAGGGTTTGCACCCAGCCCTGTGACTCCGGCATCAGTCACAGCCTAGGCCACCCCCTTCTATCTGCTGCTGCTCCTGCTGACCAACTGAGCGGAACTGACTAATCCTTGTTTCACATTGAAAGGCGACAACAGGCTTTTAGTACGAGCAGCCCGCCTCCAAACCTGCTCAGAGTGGAGCCGAAGCCCAGTGGGTCCTGCTGTGCTTCCTGGGGCAGGTACTATTACACAGAACCTGTGATTTAATCCTGCGAGCACAGACATCAGCCTCCACAGGCTCATCCTGTTTTCTACCATGTGAATCCCCTTCTGCCGAGAACACTGATATTCTCTGCACATCTGGCTATCACGCATCAAAACCCTCCCTTTCTCTGTTTTCTATCATTTCTCTCTCTCTCCCCCTTCCTCCACCAACACACACACACACAAACACACACACCACCCAAGCCACAAGCAAAAACAAACACGAGTTCCATCTGGGGCTGGAGAGAAGGCCTGCAGTGTTTTTTCAAGCCTCCAAATTTCCAAAGTCCAAGCCACATACGTATGGATGGCAAGGGTACAAACGTGAAAAACAGAAGAGAAGGTGATAGAAAGATATTCATTCTAATGGCCACGACCAAGGTCTTCTAGAATGGTTCTTAAAATTTTGCAAATGGTGTGAAGTCAACCAATGCGGAACTACAGAAATTAGACAGTAAAGGGAAAAAGTGGTTGTGGCTTTTGAACTAAATCCCTGGCTCCCATTCTGCTCCAAATAAAGACAGTGTAGCCTGAGGCCATGCGATTTCAAACCAGTTAAGTGAGCCTGGAGCATTCTCCTAGGAGCCCTGAAATTCACGGCAGGCTCAAGAGAGACCTATAATGGATTCAGTCTTTGGACTCAAATGCAAAAAGTGAACTCACATAGGCTTCTCTCAACCTTAAGCTGTTAAACAGGCTAGAACAAAAGCTCATCAAAAAGCCTCTTTCAGACTGCTCTCTGCTGCACAACTTTTTCCCAGACAAACCTCCTTTTGGAGTTATAGTCAAGGCTTCTCTGTTTAAACTCAAGGCATGGTTTTCAGAGCCCATGTGTTGTGAAAAACCACATACATACAGTAGATTCTGAGTGAGTGTGATTCTCTTTATTACCATTAAAGGGGAAATAGCACCGGGTCCCTAAAGCAGAATTAGGAGAAAATCATCACAACTCCCTTAAGTAGACGACACCCTAATACAAGAATCAGATAACACAATTCACTGAAGGAGGTTTGGGGGAGAAGGCATGCTTTTGGCAGACTGTCTTTAAGTAGAGACATACGCCCTGTAAGACCAAACTACTGCCATGGAAAGACTGAAAGGATCTGTTCAAAAGGAGCTCAAAATGTAAAATAAGGCACCTCAGATGAGGCTTTGATATCTAGATAAGGAGCCCAGCAGTTGCTGGCTGGGTTCTGGTCTCCCCAAGCCAGAGCCAGAGCATCATCAGACCAGCTGGGGACAGGAGGCGAAGTGGTTGAGGACTCTGGCAAGAATCCAAGACCTGATTCGGAATCTCAAGTCTGCCTCTCACTAGCCAAGTGACCTTTAGCAAGTCACTTTACCTCGTGGTTTCCACCTATAAAATGGGGATCATAGGAGTACCAAAATCACAAGTCAGCTTTAACAAGAGAGAAGATGCTTCTATGTCTTATGTGTGCTCCACTCTTAGCAAGTGGAATTTAGCAGCAAAAAATGACAGAGAAGTGATGTGAAATAGCAGGGGATGACCAGAACACACACACTGCCTTGAAGCCAGCCTGGGGCCCCAGGGGTGAAAGAAGGAGAGAGATGGCAAAAGACATTCCAGACACATGTGAGAACTATGGTTTGAGGAGGATGAAGAAGCTATTGTTGCAGTTGATGATTTAGGTCTTGTTTACCTGCATTTCCAGTATCCAGAATGTGCTGGAAATATTCAGTAAATGCATGAAGAATGCACGGGTGAATGTATGCATGCATGAACACTACTGTCATAAATGTCTCTAGCCAGCGGGCTAGTGGCCAAGACATGGCACGTGAGGCAGAGGCTGTGGGAATGGGGAGACTCCATCTGGCACCCTGAATCTATTTTATGAATTCTCCAGAATATCAAAAAAAGTGTCGACTCTTTGAAGAGAATGTACCGCCTGATAAAACACTTGATTTTTTTAACGAATAAATGAAGATAAGCAAACCTGATTTCATTAGTACCTGTGTACCTAGCCTTCTCTCCCCTGTCAACTCTGTCCCCCCAAGTTTAGTTGAGGACACTTTACTCGTTATATCCTGGAGCTGAGGGATCTGCTGAGTGAAGCTAAAAACAAGCTCTTTTACTGCGGTCCCTCCCCTCCCAGCCTCCAGCCAACAGAGCTTCTCTGCAAGAACAGGAGAGCCGCAATGCAGTATCTGCTCTGGAACTTGGAGGCTGAATTAAAAGATTTTGGACCTACACTGAAAGCATATTTGTTTTCAGTGTTCAAATGCAATTTCAATGGTAGCTGTTCAAGGAGGCAGATGAATTATTGCCAGCTCAGCAGCACTTTTTTGAGCTAGCCGATCAGAATGGTATTTTGCTGAACTAAATTATTTGAGGTCCCCTTGAAAATGAGGTAGTTCTTCCCTAGAGTCTGTGGCTCGTAACTCAACTCTTTAGCACCACTGCAGCCAGGAAAGCTGTCCAGCCCTGAACCTTCCAGACCCAGGAAAAGAAAACTGATTAAAAAAAAAAAAAAAAAGGAATTCACAGCAAAACAATGGGAAATCACAAGCCACCTCTCCTTTGTGAAGGTCATTTTCTTAGTCCTACTGATGCTAATCAGGTTTCCCTGATGGTTCAGTCGGTAAAGAAACTGGCTGCAATGCAGGAGACCCAAGTTTGATCCCTGGGTTGGGAAGATCCCCTGGAGTAGGGAATGGCAACCCACTCCAGTATTCTTGCCTGGGAAATCCCATGGACAGAGGAGCCTGGCAGGCTATGGTCCATGGGATCACAAAGAATAGGACACGACTAAGTGACTAAGACATCCACACTGATGCTAATTGCAGGGATTCAGAGTCCTCCCTGGAGACTCCTGTTATCCTGCACACTATTACTCCTGGGTCCTATCTCGCTTCTGCATGTTGGGTACTCCCGGGGATGTGTTACTATCTTCTATTCTCCAACATATTCTTTCTCTTTCTTGCCTGCCCTCTCAGAGGCCTGCCACTAAATTCTCTGGTCTCAATATAACAGGAATCTATCACCATCAACTAATAGACTATACCTCAGTCACAATTCCAAAGTCCAAGTTAATTCTTGGAAATCAGAAGAGAGTTATGGCTGAGGACAGGAATTGCAGTGTCAGAGCTGAACATCCCGGGTGAAGCTTGAGGGCTGGAGAAGGAAAGCACAGCGTCCCGGGTCCACTGTCTCATGCAGTCTTATGGTCCGGAGTGGAAAATGGAGTCTGGTTCTGCACTCTGGAAAGCTGATAGTCAGGACCAGTGTAAGATCTCATTAACCCTCTGCCCCTCAGCAAGGTCAAGAGCCACAGCATGAATTTCGTTTCATAAGCATGGAAATGGAACTCTATCAGGGGAAGAAACACAGTCAAAACTACCTGCCAAGTTAAAGCAAGAGATAATGCCATGTGTGTGTTTATGTGTGTGTGCATATGTGTATTGTGTGTGCTTATGTGTGTATGTGTACATGTGTATGTGTATGTGTGCATGTGAGTGTATGTGCTTGTATGCGTGCATGTGTTTGTGTGTGTGTCTGTGTGTATATGTGTGTGTGTCTCTGTGTGTATATGAATACGTATGTATGTGTGTGGTGTGTGTATGTGCATGTTTGTGTTTGTGCATGTGTGTGTTTGTGAATGTGTGTGATGTGATGTCTGGATATAGACCTACTGTTAGGTTATTTTGCTTTTTGTCCTCAATGATATTTTTCTCTTTTTGCCCTTTTCTTGCCTTTTTAAAATTATTGGAACATGTAGTTTTAGCTATGTCTCTTTGTGTTATACATGTTTACATATATGTGTAAGCTTCTGATAGACTCATACCAGCATCCGCCCATTTCTAGCTATTCACGCAGTCTTATGAGGGAGTAGAATGAGTTAAAAATGCCTTCCCAAGACTGTCTTTGTTTCCTCGTTTTCCAGTCAACTTTATTTCCCCTCTTCTGTCATCTCAGCACTGGTAAAGCCCGTCGAATTATTAAGCCCTGTCTATGATATTGCCACTTGCTTCACTAACATTCTCTTGCACTCAAGAGTGGAAATGCTGCATCTTTAATTATCCTGAGCCTTTTCTGCAACTAGACTCTTTCATTCCTGAACATTCAAGTCTAACTTCTCTTTTCATAACTAATGTATAAAGAGAGGATTTTCACAAAAACCAACAGCTCCCTAAATAAGCTCCTTGCCCTCTTCCAGGGAAATTGCTTCTGCTGTGGGGTACTCTGAATATCCTTCTTATTTACCTTTCCTGAACTAATCCATGGATGCTCTGTGAGATGGAAGAAATGTTGCCCTTCACCCCAGGCACCCCTGAGAGGCTACAATGGCTTAAACCAACTAGCCTGTAATAATGCTGGCAAATTTATAGGTTCTTTTATGAACAAAGTAATGACCATCAGAAATGGTCACCTTGACTTCTCCCCTGCTCCTCAATCCTTTAAACCTATCATTATGAGGCAAAAGACATGAGATATCTTATTTCGAGAGGCATGTAAATCATTTGTACAGAAATCATCACAGAGTTCCCTCTACACCCAGTGATGCGGGGGACAGGTCCCCTTGACCATGAGAACAGCTGACCATTTGCTAAGTTTGGGGTACAGCTTGGCTCACAGCCCGTAATCTTTTTCACACCACCGGAGAAATGACATGACCCCCGGGGCACATCCTTGGGAAAATTATTCCTGAAACATCTACAGTTAGGGCAAGCAGGGCCCCCTGAGTGCCTGTGGAAAAGGAGGCCCACAGCAGGCCTGTGTGACTTGGGGATACTCCCCAGAGGCCTGGGCAGGCGAGGGCAGGGGGGATATTTAGGGGGCTGCAGACCAGTGCAGGAAGGGCGGCCTGAAAGATCACCAGGTGTGGGAGGTGTCTGAGAGGATGCGCACTAATTATCCAGGGGATAAACAAACTCCCTGACCTTCTGTGGATAAGGAAATGTAAATCTGTGATTTTCCAGCCTCAGCAGCCCTGCCAGGAATTTTTCCATTCCAATTTAAGGATAAATCTCAATCCTGCTCCAGCCTTCACTGTGATTCAATAGATTTTTTTCCCCCAAATGTTGTAAGAATCGAGGGTAACCGCCCCTCCCACAGCAGAACATTTCCACTAAGGTAGGTACTGCTCCCTTTAGCCTCCTCCCTAACTCAAGGAGATAAAACAAAGTTCATCTTTACCTCAAGATTCAAGGGACGTTTGTTACAAGCTGAAAAACAGAAACAAAATGAATCTGCAAAAGGGAAAGTAAAGAATATACCATTGTACTGGCATTATAGATTTCTCAACTATTATGTTTAGTACTTCACAATAAGTGGTTTTGGGGTCCCATCTGAATACATTAAACATTATTGCTCCTAGGAAAATGGGCATATATATGCATGCTAGGTCACTTCAGTCGTGTCCGATTCTGCAATCCCATGGACTGTAGCCCATCAGGCTCCTCTGTCCATGGAATTCTCTAGGCAAGAATACTAGAGTGGGTAGCCATTCCCTTTTCCGGGGGAGATCTTCCCGACCCAGGGATCAAACTCAGGTCTCCTGCATTGCAGGCAGATGCTTTACCACTGAGCCACCAGGGAAGCCCAAAATGGGCATAACTCCCCTTTAAATCAATAGAGACATCAGAGAGATAACATTTCCATTCCTTCTCACTGATGTCGACCTGCTGTGCCCATTACTGCTTTCTTTGGAAAAGAAACAGAAGGGGAAGACAGAAAGAAAGTGAGTTGGGATGAAAAGGAAAGACAATACAGGAAGTGAAAAGTATCATAGAATAATAACATCAATTAAAAATTTATATATAAGCAAGAGAAAGTGAAGTGAAGTCGCTCAGTCATGTCTGACTCTTTGCGACCCCATCGACTGTAGCCTACCAGGTCACTCTGTCCATAGGATTTTTCAGGCAAGAGTACTGGAGTGGGTTGCCATTTCCTTCTCCAAAGCAAGAGAAAGAGGATAGGTAAACTACATTTTTTCCCCATACAGGGCATTGACACAAATACCAGAGCTTTGTATTCTCGAAGTGTTGGTTTCCCAGGTAATTAAGGATTGTTCTCAAAACTTACTTCATAACAGCAATATACAAGGTTTAATACAAGCTCTCCTCTAAGATGAGCAGAGCTGCAGACACAAAGAAAGTAGAGAAGATCTGAACTCAGAAATAACTGGATGCCCACTAGAGAGGACAGGGTCTCCCAAGGACTCTGCCCTGTGTACACAGCCCTTCCAGGGCTTGTAATAACTCTAAGAAAGGTCCCTACCTAAGAAGTCCAGACAGTAAGTACTAGAGCCTGCCAGCCTTGGCAAAGGTCCTCATGACTCAGCAAAAAGGGAAGAGGCAGCACAAACTTTTAGACAATGGGAGGCAGGCATCTTCAGAGAGGAAGCCTAGGAGATTAAAGCCTTTTTTTCTTTTACAAACAAGAAATTGGGTACACAAAGGGGCTTTTGTACCTGGGAGGACCCCACAGTATCCTGCTTGGTTCCAGTCTCCCCCTTGTGTTTGATACTCCCCAATCCTGAGGGGAACAGGGACACAACAAGAAGAATAAAGTTTTGGATAGAGAGGTTGATTATAAACTCAGCAGGGGAACTCAGAGTTGGGGGGGGGGGGCTTGATTTCAACATGCAATTTATAGTCTAGGAGTCTTGAAAAATCAAGAGAGGCTCTCCTGATCCAACAGAAAAAGTTTTCTTAAGCTTCATCTTCATCGTGACCACTGGTAGCTAGGACTCCTGGGTGGAGGGAAAGAAAAAAATGCCTAAATGCCCATTCAGTGATGGATAGCAGGTCAAGGTAGGGTCGGGTCAGCTCCACTCTGCTTCCTGACAATCCACTGCAGGCAGCTAGGGAAGGATTAAAGTGGGACTCCCAAACTGGGGCTTCCCTTGTGACTCAGATGGTAAAGAACCTGCCTGCAATGCAGGAGACCCAGGTTCAATCCCTAGATCAGGAAGATCCCTTAGCAAAAGGAATGGCAAAGCACTGCAGTATTCTTACCTGGAGAATTCCATGGACAGAGAAGCCTGGTGGGCTATAGTCTATAGGATCACAAAGAGTTAGACATCACTGAGTGACTAACACACATGCATGCGCGCGCACGCGCACACACACACCCCCAAACTGAAGCTGAGATTTACCTCCTTCTACTGTGGGAAATCAGAGGCTGAGAAGAAGAATGTGATTCTGAGCACTGAAAACATTATGGTTAGTTGAATGAATCCTGAGCCAAGTTTTATTTGAAAATCAGAAAGATAAATGGATGTGACTTTTTTAATGTCTTTAATGCCATGGAGCAAGTTTATTCCACACAAATGGCAATACAGGCATGCAAAATACATACAGGAAACAACATAACACAAATCCTTTGATCTGGAGGAATAAAGAGTACTCAGATATGAAGAATAAAATGAATATTCATTTGAATTAAAGACTATCTGGTCTTAAAAGACAGTTCTTTCGTTTCTCTGTGATTTAATTTTTCACTTCTCGCTAATAGTTGCAATTAAAAGAAGGAAGTATTATGAGAAAAGTTTATGTTTGTATGCTACTTTTACAAAGAAAGCACTGCAAGAGAATGTTCTTTCATGTAAGTTCTCTAAAATGCCTACAATGCCATTTCTCCAGGAAACCTGCTGGGCAGAGAAAGTAAACTATAACCTAAACACAAAATAATGTCTGATAAAAGAGCCATTCACTACATAAAAACAAACATCCATTTCTACAATTCACTTCATCCAAATGATTTAAACTCTAAAGTATTTTGGACCTTTAATCAAGTTTTAATTCCAGATTTAATTCTTCTCTAGTCTAACATGTCAAGTACCTGGCATAAAAAAGAACAATAGCTCAGGTAAGAAACAGGAAAAATGTATCTAATTATTAAAGATAATAGTATAATATTTTTTAAAAAGATGCAAGTTAATTGATTCTTACATTTTATTCTCTACTAGAATTTTAGTTCATCTTTATTTTTTATGTTTTTATAACGATAGATAGTGGATTAATCTATTTAAATGGGATAGTATTTCACAGAAAATGGACATCCTCATGAATCCCAGAACTCCTTACCAAGATGAAAGGCTGTGTTAATAAAACAGTATTAAATTACTCTGCAATAGTAATTGCTCTGCTCCTTTCTACCATAGTGAGTGGTAATAAAGGAAGATTTCCCCATACAAACGTCCATGGCTATTTCAAAAAATGAGACCGTGGGCTTGATTTAAAATTTGGCTGTAGGGTCTACCAGTTCTAATTAACGTGACTAAATCTTGATTTAGAAAAGAGAGAGAAAGAGGTTAAAAAAATACAGCATGTCCTAATCAAATAAGAAGATAATTCAAAGGTCTTCATTTTGCCCATGGAAATGACTGCCAGTTGAGATACATAGAAGAAAATTTAATCAAGCTGATATAATCTAATATATAGGAACTGACTTGAGCTGCATAATATAAAAAGTTTTCCCTGATTCAGGCATCAAACACATTATGAATACTAGGTCAACAGAATCAATATCAGTAACTGTAGTCTTGTAGGGGTATTTTTTTATTGAAGTAAAGTTGATTTACAATATTGTGTAAGTTTCAGGGTATATAGCAAAGTGATTCATATATATGTGTGTCTGTGTATGTTTATATAATTTTTTTCAGATTCTTTTCCATTATAGGTTATTATAAGGTATTGAATTTGTTGACCTATTTTGTATATAGTAGTGTATACTCATTAATCGTCTATATGGGTATTTTTAATTGTCCTGAAACTTTTCACTGCAGCTGTTTACATTAATTAAATAAACAAATGAATGCTGAGTTATCAGCAAAACCATGGCTATCTTTTAGAAACTACAGACCTACGAGGCATAGCTATAGAGGAGATAGAAAGTGGAGGATACTTGACAGTGTTTAGACATACACTTAGGTTACTCACTGAGATTATTCATTTCAATTTAGATGTCCTTGAATTTTATGGATTCAGTCTGAACTAGGAAGAATTTAAGGATAATCTCTCATTTTGGTGATGGTATGAATTAAGAATTGGGAGTGGAAATACGATTCTAATATGAACCTATTGGCTCTAAGTGAGATAGTGATTCCCAAGCTGGCTGATCAAGTCATCTTCTGAAGAAAGGGTCTGGAAGAAAGGAGACTGAAGACCACCTGAACCCACTAATCCTACGGTCCCCAACCTTTCTGGCACCAAGGGCCAGTTTCATGCAAGACAGTTTTTCCATGAATGGGGGTGTGGGGGTTGGTTTCAGGATGATTCAAGGGCATTACATTTATTGTGTACTTTATTTCTATTATTATTACATCAGCTCCACCTCAGATCATCAAGCACTAGATCCCAGAGGTTGGGGACCCCCTGCTCTAATCCAGCAGAATAACCAGGCACTGTAGAAACCTTCACAGTAGGAATCATGAATGATACATCACTGGAATATATTTTATCAAGAAAGTTTAACTTGATTCTAGTCTAGTCCTTAGTTCTAACTTTCAGTTTACAGGAAATAAGAGAGATAGAACAGTGAAACAACACCAGACAAATCTAGAATATGGGATGCTCCACAGAATAACTTGCTTTACTTTTTTTCAATGACTCAATGTCATTTAAGAAGTAGGGAGAAGAGAATTCCAAATAAGGTACTTAAAAGATATAACAACTGGAGTCTGTGGGTTTTTCTGAATTCTGGTTTACTAACCATAAACGACATTTTGGGGACAACTGGGGAGATGGAAATATGAGCCAGAATTAAGAGCTAATAATGACTCATTGTTAATTTTGTTAAATATGATAATGTTACAGTTGATACTTTAAGGAAATGTCCTCATTTTGTAGGCTGCACATAAAATATTTAGATGAAACATGACATAAGGTGTATAACTCATTTTAAAATATTTTTATAAAGATGTGGGCCAACTTCCAGTAATGGTGGAAATGTGAGATGATGATGAGGCCCTCACCAACAAGAACTATAAAATACTACATGAAATTTAAATTAGGATGACTTTAAAAATCTTAGAAAGCATCTAAACACAAGCAAAAACAACACACACATTTAATTTTTAAAAAGAGCAACTGGAAAAGTTAAGAATTTTGAGTTTGTGGCTATTTGATCCATGGCTCTGCCCAACCTCCAAGCTATGGCTACTGAAATACAGCAAGCAGAACAACTGCCCATTTTAACTAAAGACGCCAGAGATTGGGTTCAATCTTGGAAAGCAACTGGAAATTTAAAGGGGGAAATCTTAGTAGCAACAGAGCCTCAAGGAGAGAGACCAAAATTCAGAGCAAACTGTACAAACCCCTGGCTGACAACTAAACACGGCAAAACCCAGAGTTCATCACATTATCTATAATACCTAGCTTCAGTCAAAACTTAGTCATGCAAAGAATGAAAACTGTGAACCCCCATCTTCAGGAAAAAAGGCAGTCAGAATCCAACTCTAATTTGGGCCAGATGTTGAATTTAGCAGGTAAAAACATTAAAAAAAAGTTACTGTAAATATATTCAAAAAATTAACAGAAAATATGTTAGAAGAATTTCTTCTTAAGTTTGCCAGCAATAATTGGTAGGAAATCTGAACAGAAAAGTGGAAATTATTTTTTCAAAAGGATTCCATAGAGTTGAAATGTAAATTGCTAAAATTAAAAAAGGCTAAATGGGCTGAAAAGTGGACAAGAAATGAGAGAAAATAATAAGTGGATTTGATGATAGAACCATAAAAACTGTCCTAGCTAAAAAACAAACAAACAAACAAACAAGATTTAATAAAAAAAATAGCAATGCCTCACAAAACTCTAGTAACAACATGAGATGATCCAGGTAGGTGTGATGGGAGTGTCAGGAGGAGAGAGACAAGGAGGGGAAGAAAAAAAAAATTTAATGTCTGAAAACTTTCCAAATTTGTTGGGAAACATTAATTTTTAAAACTAAAACTCTCAGTGAATCTCACACCAGAATAAACAAAGAGGAAATCATCCTCAGTACATCATAGTCAAATATCACAGTCAAAAAAGTAAAAGAAAAATGGCAGTTCTTCAAAGCTGCCAGAAAATATACATTGCACACAGGGAAGCCATAGGAAAACTAATGACTAACTTCTTACAGGCAACTCTGGGAGTCAGAAGACACTGAAATAACATGTTTGAAGTGCAGAAGAAAAAAAAATGTTAATCAAGAATTCTATATTCAGCAAAGCTATCCTTCAAACTGAAAGAAAAGAAAGACATTGTCAAATAAATAAAAATGGATTAGATTTATCCCTAAGGGAAAAGAGTCACTAGGAGAAGTCTGAAGGGGAGTGCTATCAAACAACTACTCAGATCAACAGGATGAAGACTCCCAGAAGCAAATATGTGGTGAACACAAATATATATATACTTCATATATACGTATATTTATATTTTATATTTATATATAAATATATGACATACACACATGAGCTATAGATTATAGAATATAATTAGAATATAGAATATAGAATATAATATAGAATATAGATTATAGAATAGCACTGGGAGTTGGCAAACAAAAATACACTTGTTTCAAAATTGCCGTATGTTACCTGAAGTAATTCAAATATTAATTCTGAATTGACTGGGGTTATTTTAAGGTGTATGTTGTAAACCTTAGAGTAACCACTAAAAAAAGTAATGAAGACATAGCAATCAAAAAACTGAAGTGGAAAACTAGAAAATAACTGATTATCACAGAAGCAAACAGAAAAGAAAGAACAGAGAACAAAACACAAGACCAACCGAAAAAAAAAGGCAAAAATGGAAGACCTAAAGCTATCATGCCGATAATTACTTTAAGTGGGAATAGGCCAGAGAGTCCAATAAAAACGCTGTGATTGCGGTTTCCCTGGTGGTCCAGTGGTTTAAGACCCTGCACTTCCACTGCAGGGGGCACGGATTTCATCCCTGGTTGAGAATTTCTCATGCCACATGTACAGCACAGCCAAAATATATGTAAAAGTAAAATGCAACTACATGTTATCTATAAAAAATGCACTTGAAATATTAGAAGTGAAAAACTGAAAAACTTCTTTAAAGGGTTGGTTATCATGGGGTTAAAAATCCACCTGCAACACGGGAGACCTGGGTTCAATTCCAGGATTGGGAAGATCCCCTGGAGGAGGGCAGAGCAACCCACTCCAGTATTCTTGCCTGGAGAATCCCCACGGACAGAGGAGCCTGGCGCACCCCAGTTCATGGGGTCACCAAGAGTCGGACACACGGAGCAACTGTGCACCACGCAGCACAACATGGGATTATATGACATCATGAACGTGAAATTTTTGAAAATTGCAAAGCATTATAGAACTTGAAGAATCTGACATTCAATAAAAAAGTGAAAAACTAGAAAAGATATACAATGCGAAAATAAAGTTGGAGTGACTATATAAAATAAAAAAAAAACAGACATCAAAACAGAGAATACTACTATGGGCAATGATAAAAGGTTCAATATATCAGGAAGAGATTACAATTATAAGTATGCATGGGCCCTGCAAAAGAACTTCAAAATGTATGAAGTCATGGACCTACAGGGAGAAAAAGACAAATCTACAGCCATCATTAATAACTGACACACCTCTTTCCAGTCATTAATTTTTTAAAGTGAGACCAAATACCAGTATTTTTGATAAAAGGCCTGAATGATGCTAATCATTAACTTCAACCTAATTGATATTTTTAAGAAACGACACCCAGCAACTGCAGTTCAGTTCAGTTCAGTTCAGTCACTCAGGCGTGTATGACTCTTTACGACCCTATGGACTGCAGTACGTCAGGCCTCCTTGTTCATCGCCAACTCCCCAAGTTGACTCAAACTCATGTCCACTGAGTGGGTGATGCCATCCAACCATCTCATCCTCTGTCATCCCCTTCTCCTCCTGCCTTCAATCTGTCCCAGCATCAGGGTCTTTTCAAATGAGTTTGCATCAAGTAGCCAAAGTATTGGAGTTTCAGCTTCAACATCAGTCCTTCCAATGAATAGTCAAGACTGATTTCCTTTAGGATTCACTGGTTGAGATCTCCTGGCGGACCAAGTGACTCTCAAGAGTCTTCTCCAACACCACAGTTCAAAAGCATCAATTCCTTGGCACTCAGCTTTCTTTATAGTCCAACTCTCACATCCATACCTGACTACTGGAAAAACCATAGCTTTGACTAGATGGACGTTTGTTGGCAAAGTAATGTCTCTGGTTTTTAATACACTGTCTAGGTTGGTCATAACTTTTCTTCCAAGGAGTAAGCTTCTTTTAATTTCATGGCTGCAGTCACCATCTGCAGAGATTTTGGAGTTCAAGTAAATAAAGTATCTCACTGTTTCCATTGTTTCCCCATCTATTTGCCATAAAGTGATGGGACTGGATGACCTGATCTTAGTTTTATGAATGTTGAGCTTTAAGGCATCTTTTTCACTCTCCTCTTTAGCTTTCCTCAAGAGGCTCTTTAGTTCTTCGTTTTCTGCCGTAAGGGTGGTGTCATCGGCATATCTGAGGTTATTGATATTTCTCCCAGCAATCATCCAGCCCAGAGTTTCTCATGATGTACTCTGCACATAAGTTAAATAAGCAGGGTGACAATATGCAGCCTTGACATACTCCTTTCCCTATTTGGAACCAGTCTGTTGTTCCTTGTCCAGTTCTAACTGCTGCTTCTTGACCTGCACACAGATTTCTCAGGAGGCAGGTAAGGTGTTCTGGTACTCCCATCTCTTTAAGCATTTTTCCACAGTTTGTTATGATCCACACAGTCAAAGGCTTTGGCATAGTCAATAAAGCAGAAGTAGATGTTTTTCTGGAACTCTTGCTTTTTTGATGATCCAACAGATGCTGGCAATTTGATCTCTGGTTCCTCTGCCTTTTCTAAATCCAGCTTGAACATTGGGAAGATCACGGTTCACGTATTGCTGAAGCCTGGCTTGGAGGATTTTGAGCATTACTCTGCTAGCATGTGAGATGAGTGCAACTGTACAGTAGTTTGAACACTCTTTGGCATTGCCTTTCTTTGCAATTGGAATGAAAACTGACCTTTTCCAGTCCTGTGGCCACTGCTGAGTGTTCCAAATTTGCTGGCATATTGAGTGTAGCACTTTCACAGCATCATCTTTTAGGATTTGAAATAGCTCAACTGGAATTCCATCACCTCCACTAGCTTTGTTCGTAGTGATGCTGCCTAAGGCCCATTTGACTTTCCATTCCAGGATGTCTGACTCTAGGTGAGTGATCACACCATCATGGTTATCTGGTTCAAGAAGATCTTTTTTGTATAGTTCTTCTGTGTACTCTTGCCACCTCTTCTTAATATCTTCTGCTTCCATTAGGTCCATATCATTTCTGTCCTTTATTGAGCCCATCTTTGCATGAAATATTCCCTTGGTAGCTCGAATTTTCTTGAAAAGATCTCTAGTCTTTCCCATTCTATTGTTTTCCTCTATTTCCTTGCATTGATCACTGAGGAAGGCTTTCTTATCTCTCCTAGCTATTCTTTGGAACTCTGTATTCAAATGGGTATATCTTTCCTTTACTCCTTTGCCCTTCACTTCTCTTCTTTTCACAGCTATTTGTAAGGCCTCATCAGACAACCATTTTGCCTTTTTGCATTTCTTTTTCTTGGGGATGGTCTTGATCCCTGCCTCCTGTACAATGTCAGGAACTTCTGTCCATAGTTCTTCAGGCACTCTGTCTATCAGATCTAATCCTCTGAATCTATTTCTTACTTCCACTGTATAATCATTAGGGATTTGATTTAGGTCATACCTGAATGGTCTAGCAGCTTTCCCTACTTTCTTCAATTTTAGTCTGATTTTGGCAGTAAGGAGTTCATGATCTGAGCCATAGTCAGCTCCAGGTCTTGTTTTTACTAACTGTATAGAGCTTCTCCATCTTTGGCTGCAAAGAATATAATCAATCTGATTTTGGTATTGACCATCTGGTAATGTCCATGTGTAGAGTCTTCTCTTGTGTTGTTGGAAGAGGGTGTTTGCTATGACCAGTGCATTCTCTTGGCAAAATTCTACTAGTCTTTGCTCTGCTTCATTCTGTACTGCAAGGCCAAATTTGACTGTTACTCAAGGTTATTTCTTGACTTCTTACTTTTGCATTCCAGTCCCCTATAATGAAAAGGACGTCTTTTTAGGGTGTTAGTTCCAGAAGGTCTTGTAGGTCTTCATAGAACGATTCAACTTCAGCTTCTACAGCATTTCTGGTTGGAGCATAGACTTGGATTACTGTGATATTGAATGGTTTGCCATGGAAATGAACAGAAATCATTCTGTTGTTTTTGAGATTGCATCCAAGTATTGCATTTCGAACTCCTTTGTTGACGATGATGGCTACTCCATTTTTTCTAAGGGATTCTTGTCCACAATAGTAGATATGATGGTCATCTGAGTTAAATTCACCCATTCCAGTCTATTTTAGTTTGCTGATTCCTAAAATGTCAGTGTTCACTCTTGCCATCTCCTATTGACCACTTCCAATTTGCCTTGATTCATGGACCTAACATTCCAGGTTCCGATGCAATATTGCTCTTTAGAGCATCTGACTTTACTGCCATCACCAGTCACAACCACAACTGGGTGTTGTTGTTGCTTTGGCTCCATCTCAGTATTCTTTCCGGAGTTATTTCTCTGCTGATCTCCAGTGGCATATTGAGCACCTACCAACCTGGGGAGTTCATTTTTCAGTCCTATCTTTTTGCCTTTTCTTACTGTTCATGGGGTTCTCAAAGGAAGAATACTGAAGTGGTTTGCCATTCCCTTCTCCAGTGGACCACATTTTGTCAGAACTCTCCATCATGACCCGTCCATCTCGAGTGGCCCTATACGGGCATGGCTCATAGTTTCATTGAGTTAGACAAGGTTGTGGTCCATGTGATCAGATTGGTTAGTTTTCTGTGATTGTGGTTTTCAGTCTGTCTGCCCTCTGATGGAGATGGCTAAGAGACTTATAGAAGTTTCCTGATGGGAGAGACTGAGGGGGGAAACTGGGTCTTGTTCTGATGGGCGGGGCCATCCTCAGTAAATCTTTAATCCAATTTTCTGTTGATGGGTGGGGCTGTGTTCCCTCCCTGCTATTTAACTGGGGCCAAACTATGGTAGAGGTAATAAAGATAATGGCAACTCCTTCTAAAGGTCCCATGCACGCACTGCCCCCAACCCTGCAGCAGGCCACCACTGACCCACACCTCCACCAGAGACTCCTGGACACTCACAGGGAAGTCTGGGTCAGTCTCTTGTGGGGTCACTGCTCCTTTCTCCTGGGTCCTGGTGCACACAAGGTTCTATTTGTGCCTGCCAAGAGTCTGTTTCCCCAGTCTTATTTAAGTTCTGGCAGCTCTATGGTGGGGCTAATGGCGACCTCCTCCAAGAGGGCTTATGCCACACCCAGGTCTGCTGCACCCAGGCCCTTGCCCCTGCGGCAGTCCACTGCTGACCTGAACCTCCACAGGAGACACTCAGACACAGTTCTGGCTCAGTCTCTGTGGGTCCTGGTGCGCACAAGGTTTGTTTGAGCCTTCTGAGCATCTCTGGTGGATGGGTTTGATTCTAAGTGTGATTTTGCCCCTCCTACAGTCTTGCTGGGGTTTCTCCTTTGCCCTGGGATGTTGTGTATCTCCTCAAAGTTGCTCCAGGGCTGCGCAGCTACTGCTCCAGCACCTACCATCTTGCTGGGACTTCTCTGCCCTCGGACATGGGGTATCTCCTCACAGTCACTACAGCAGAAGCTGGGAAGCCGGGATAGCCAGGAAGCCCAAGGATAGTCATAAAAATCCATGGAAGAGACTAGAAAGTCCATAAGCAATCCATCATGTAACTAGAAAATTGATTTTGAAAAAGATACCAAAACAATTTATGGGGAAATCATTTTTTTCAACCAACAGTGCTAGAACAATTTGATTATCATATGCAAATATAAAAAGATATTGGACATTCACCTAGTATCATTTACTTGAAATGGAAAATTATAAAGCTTCATAAAGAACACATAGGAGAAGAACCTTGCTGATCTTGACAGCCTAAATTTCTTTATATCAGAAAGCATCAACTATTAAAAAAATGATAATCTGGAATTGATCATAATTTTAAAACTTCTGCTCTTCAAAATGACCGTTAAGAGAATGAAAATACAAGACACAGACTTGAGAAAAAATATTTGCAAAATCCATATCCAATAAAGGACATACTTCCAGAATTATATATATTAAAAAAAAACTCTTAAAACTCAATAACAGGATTACTAACAACTCGATTTCTTAAATTTCTTAAAAGACTAAGGAAGACACTTTACAAAACATGGCATACAAGTGGCAAATAAAAAGATGTTCAATATAATTAGAGTAATGCAAATTGAGATACCACTACACACTCACCAGAACAGCTACATTTAAAAGACTGACATAATCAAGTACTGGTGAGGGTGTGGAGCCCCTGGAACTCTCATTCATGACAGATGGGAATGCAAAATGGTATAGCCACTTGGAACCAGTTTCAGTTTTCTATACAATTAAATACACACCATATGACCCAAAATTCTACTTCTAGGAAATTAGCCAAGAGACATGAAGAAGCTGTCTACACAAAGATATGTAAACAAATACTTATAGCAGCTTTATGCAAAATAAGCAAAAAGAAAAAAAACCTGGACATAATCAAAATGTCCATCAGCTACAGAATGGGAAACTTTGGTATATCCATACAATGGAGCACTAATCATGAATAAAAAGAAAAAATATACTGATATAGTTAACAAGATGGATGAATCTCTAAAGCATCATGAAAAGTAAAAGAAGACAGACACAAAATACTATTTACCCTATGATTCAATTTATGTGACATTCTAGAAAAAATAAAACTATAGAAGAAGAAAGGAATTCAGTGGTTTACTGGAGCTTTGGTGGAGGAAAGGAATTGTCTGGAAATGGTCAGAAGAAAATCTAAGGGTGCAGAATTTTCTAGATCATGATTCTGCTGGTTGCCACATGACTGCATACATTTGTCAAACCTCATAATTCAAGATTTATTCACCTAGACAATGAAATTTTTATTTTCAATGTTATTCACCTAACATTGAAAGTTTTATTGCATGTAAATTACACTTTTATGAAAAACCTTAGGGTTGATAAAATTGTATAAATCTAAAATATGGAATAAATATATAAAATACTAGCAAATGTTAATAAGTTGTTAAATCTTATTGATATATGAAGGCATTACACTCTTCTATTTCTCTGTGTGCTCCAAATTTTCTTTGTAGAAATATTTTTAAGGAAGACGTTGACATGATAGGAAAGGACACCTATCAACCTATCAGGGAACAGCAAGAAATTAAAAAGAAAAACCTTAAAAGATTTCTTTCCATCAAATGCAGCCACTACCACATATTGTGGCTCTCCTGTGTGAGCTTATAAGTAAGGCTAAGACTGAACTGCAATCTCTCTTGAGGCTACTTTCACTGCCTTGAAAAACAAAGTCTCAGGAACAAAGAGAAAACCCACAGTAAGACCAAGGCTGCTATTTTCACAGAGTGAACAATTTCTTACTGGTTCTGATTCCTTTATTCCTTTCTTCCTTTCTTTCTCTACTTTTTTTTTTTTTATGTGCAGTATTTGCTTAAAGCTTTTTTGGTGTCTTGGTTTTGGTAGGTTTCTCTTTAGCACAGTTACTCACAGATTTTTTTCCATTCTTTATGTATTTTTAAAATAATTTTATTTACTTATTTATTTTTGGCTGCACTGAGTCTTTGCTGCTACTCAGGCTTTTTCTCTAGTTGCAACGGAAGGGGGGCTACTCTCTAGTTGTGGTGTGTGGGCTTCTCATTACCGTAGCTTCTCTTGTTGCAGAGCACCAGCTCTCGGGCACTCGGGTTTCAGCAGTTGGCACTTGGGTTCAGGAGTTTCAGCTTCTGTACTCTAGAGTACAGGTTCAAAAGTCGTGCAGCACAGGCTTAGCTGCTCCAAGGCTGGTGGGGTCTTCCCAGAGCAGGGGTCAAACTTGCATACCCTGCATTGGCAGGAGGATTCTTTACCACTGAGCCACCAAGGAAGCCTGATTTTTTCCATTTTTATTTCCTCATTAATTATCAGTTGGCCACTCTACTTTTAGAAAATGAACAAGCAAAAACACTTCTCTCACTCTCTAACAGTTCTAAGAAAAACTGAGTAAAGCAGAAAAAATACTAAGGTTGACATTTAGCAATTATTAAGAGTCTTTGTTTAAAAAAAATTCCCTGAAACTCTATGATATATTAAATACTTGTTAAAATTAATGAGAATGCTTTTGTTCTTACCTGTGAAAATCTTTTTTTTTTTAATGCATGGTTTAGATAGGAAAATTTTTAGTCTTACAAGTGTTCTGTAAGTGTTAAGAAGTCTGGAGGGACCATATGAGAGAGAGTGAGAATGCAGAGAGCTGTGTGAAAAAAAATGAAGTAAAATTGTTAAGAATATGATGGGTAACAAGAAAAAAGATATCACAGTTTTTCTGCTTCTCCCTTTCTACCACACTCTCACTAATGTTCTCAAGTGAAACACTCTGCTGAAAGTTTAAACAAAATCAATATTTCCCTTCATGTCAAATACATAAAAGCATATTTTCAAAGGCAGAATTTTCTAGTTACCATTTGTCATGGTGGAAATGATCAATATTTGATGTGGAGGAGAAAGTCATTTATTCTGCTCATATTTTCAAGTAAACAATTTTCTTTAAAAAAAAAAAGTCATGTTATACAATATATATGTATAATTCTCTCTGTCGTCTTTTTCTGACGCAATAAAAGGAGGAGGCGACAGAGGAAGGAAGAAAGGAAGGAAGTAATGAAGGAAGAGAGGGGATTTCTGCTAACATATTCACTGTGGAGAGGGTTAACTATAGCACTTCCAACAGAAGAAAGAAAATAAATGCTATTACCTGTGAAATGAGGAAAACAGAAAGAGTTGCTGAAACTGAAAGCCGCTCAATTCAGTCTGTGAATTCCTATTCAATGTTATTGGACCCTGTTAGCAAATGATTTTTCCTGTGTCTCAAGTCCTTCACTTGTACCCCTGAGGCTGTCAATATCTGACGAACCAGAAATTCAAGGGCCACTGAGATAAATTTTTCCCTTGACAGCCACCAACCACTGCTATCTTTTACTTACCTCCTTTCACCAAACAGTGCATCACCAAGACAAATATGGAAATTCCAACATCAGGGATTTCATATTTGTATATAGGTACTATCTTTTTATTAGATAAGTATTTACCACATGCTAATACTATCCAAGAAATAACAGAAAAGTCACATGCAAGGTAAAGATTTTAAACGTTATCCACATATAATCTATAAGATAGCATCACAGATCATTCCATCTCACACTATGATAAAAAAAAAAAAGTAACTAAATATTTAGTAATAATACGATGCAGATGGCACTGGCACTGTGAACCTTACAGAACTGTGTAAGATATGGTTCCCACCCTTAAAAAGAGCACTATTTTGTTAAAAAGAAAGGTTTACAGACATAAATCTCCAGGCAGCAGTATAAGAGGAGCCACGGGGCAAACCCATGACGAGATGCAAAAGAAAGATGCAGCAACAAAATACAACACTCCCTCAGAGGCAGTAAGCACTGTGATCTGGGCAAAGCTCTGTGAGGTTCTCAGGGGAAGTCAGCACTGACTGAAGATCTATGCTTTTCTGAGTAGTGTGTCGAATTAAGAAAGACCCAGAATTCCAATTTGTCCCACTCTAGTATGAACTCAGGCTCTGCCATCTAGAATCTCAGGTTCAGCATTCATACACTGAAAACAATACTATGTTTCATTCCTTTGTTGTGAAGATTAAATGCCACGCACGGTATTTTGGTGTAATCTGAAGTTTGGGCTTACAAATTTGTGTACAGAACTATGGTATCTTCACTATTTTTCCATTCTTTCCAAAGCAGCAATGATATAGCATTTGATTTCCATGGTTCTCAGCAATTTGTTCATAAATACCAGAAATGTTCCTGTTTTTGATTAAAATTAATATTTTACCAAAGATGGTCTTTTCTGTATTACACATATCCTATTCGAACAATACATTTTCTACACACAGCCACCTCCTGTCACTCTACCCTCAACCCAAATTCTGTTATTGGACTATTAGGTGATGTGCTGGGGTTCCTGAAGATCATCTTTATGCTCTGTGATCTGCTGGAAGGACTCACAGGACTCAGAAGACCTGTACACACTGTTACAGTTTACTATAGTGAAGAGGAAAAAACCCTGATGCTGGGGAAGACTGAGGGCAGGAGGAGAAGGGAGCACAGAGGATGAAATGGTTGGACAGCATCACTGACTCAATGGATACGAATTTGAGCAAACTCTGGGAGATGGTGCAAGACAGGGAAGCTTGGCATGCTGCAGTCCATAGGTTTGCAAAGAGCCACTGAACAACAAAAACAACATAGTGAAGAGGCACAGGTTAACATCAGCAGGGAGAAAGGGCTTAGAGGGCAGAGTCCAGGAGAAACCAAGGCACAAGCTTCCAGCTATCCTCGCCCTATGAAAGCACACACGCAGTGTTTAATTCTCTCTGTAACAATGTGTGACGACCCATGTAAAGTGCTGCCAACTCAACCATCTTGCCTGAGTCTTGGTGTCCAGGGATTTTACTGGGAGTCCACCACATGGCACGCAGCCATCTATATGACTGGTCTTAGCTGCTCAGTCTGCAGCCCACCTCCTCTAAGAAGTCAAATATACGTGTGGTTCACAGCCTCAGGCCTGTCAAAACAGGTGCTCCCCACAAATCATACTGTGAGCATAAGCTATCCCATGTGGGCCAAGATCTCCAGTATACAAAGAAACTTACCAGGTAGGATACCCCAAGGACTCAGACTGAATCATCTCCTGGGGACCAAATGTAGGGTCAGGTCTGAAGATCTTTGAAATGTATAGGGCTGGAGCAACCCAGGCCCGCTGAGTTAATTTTTCTTGCACAACTGAATAATAATCCCCGAAAACATCCTGGCTCTCATTCCCGGAACCTGTAAATGTCATTAGATGGCCAAAAAGATTTTGCATATATGGTTAAAATGAGAATCTGAGGAGGAAAGAATATCCTGGATTACCTGAATGGACTGTAAATGTAACCACCAGCATCTTATAAGATGAAGGCAGACAAGAGGGCAATATGCCTGAAGCAAGATGCTAGGGGGTTCTGGCTTTGAAGATAGAGAAAGGGGCCACGAGCCAAGTAACGCAAAGAGTGCAATGACAAGAGGCAAGGCAAGGAAGTGTCTCCTGGAGCCTCCAGGGGGAGCATGGTCCTGCCAACAACTTGACTTCAGTCCAGTGGAACTGATTTCAGACTTCTGTCCAGAACTGCAAGCTACCGAATTTGTGGCAAGTTGTTACAGCAGCCATAAGAAACTGATACAGTTGGGGACAAAACTTATAATGAGATGACTTTGGCATTTCATGTACTAAATCTTCTTGGAAGTCATTCTTTCATTTCATTCAGCTCTAAAAGAGTGCAATATTATAGCAAGATGTCAGTATATACATGAACATGCATGCACACATTTAAAATGCAAATGATCCTAAGTACAAAACATTTTCAAGAATTTGAAAGCCTAAAGAAATAGCAAGCAAGCTACCCTAAACCAGATGGCTAACTAATGGATTCAGTCCTATAACGATATTAAATTCAAATATCAAAAGCTGTAATATCCTGAGTACTGTGACTTGAATATAAAAAATAATTGCTAACACGGAAATGAAAAAAAAACTGGGATCACATGAAGAGTAACATAATCAAGTGACATGGGAAATATCAATGAACTTTACTGTGTTCCGGGTCTGAATTTCCATATTTTATAATAAACCTCAAAATGCCTCAAAATATCTGATTTCCTGTTTTTAAAGATGATAATTTGATCATCTTCTGCCTTTGGTGATTTCTCCAGCTTCAATTAACATACACATTTATTCCTCTGTGAATTTATACTTTTCAATTCTAATTCACATCTACATATTTTAACCATTAGGTCAGAATAGGGTTTTTTTTTCCGCTCCAAGTATATTGGTAAATCTTTAATCTTTTTCTCACTAATCGGATATACCTACATATAATTATATTTATTTCTATAGCTCATTAATTTCTCTTTTAGTCATGATCTAAGCCAGTGGAAAGTCAAATAATGAGAACATCTTTCCTGAGCTCTATTTTTACAGTAAAGATAAAATTGTCAAATAATAATTTTTTTAATTAAATTAAAATAATGATTTTAAGGAGTTAGGAGAGATGTCTATCATATTTCTACCATTTTTATGTTCATTGTGCTGTATTCTGTTAACTGATTTTCATAGTATATTATGCACATTACACAAAGTAACTCCTAAATCATAAAAATATAAATTATGTGTAGAATAATTTAGAACCTATCACATGGTATAAAATTGTTTGAAAACTGATAAGCCAGATAGGGACTATATGTCAACAATGAATAAAGCAGAATATTTATTTTTCCCGAACCGTCCAGTTTATGACCATGCACAGTAGTTGGTCAATAAATGTGAGTTACACTTATATATTAATATAGTCTAGTTAAGGTACACTCTGTTATGAACTTTATAACCATTTGTGTCAGAAAAGATCTCAGTCTTCATTACCCCCACTTTGACACTTTATGTAATAAATTAGGAAACAAGGTATCAAGAGGTTAGGAGGTTTGCCAACTCTCCCAGCAAGTTATAAGAGTCTAAACATGGTTACAAAGTTTAATAAAAATTCTTACACATACTCCCCATTTATCAGGAACTACTTGAGCACATAGCTCCCACTGAAAACACTTGAGACACACAATATACAGGATTTCCTTCTCTCTAAATGAAAAATGAGAGAATTTTTAACAATTTAAACAAATTCATGTTCATAAAAGTCATGCACCAATTGCTACATCAGATATATGAGTCTAAATTAAATCAAAGTATGAATATCAGATGCAATTAACTGGAACTTAAAGACGATATCCAGTCTAAGTAATTGCGTATCTGTAGAAGTTTTATTAGTTATTTACCAGAACTGTTAGCCAAAATATCAGATTTCCTCAATCATCTGAGTAACTGCAGCTCTGAGGACCTGGCCAGAGGCTACAGCATCATGCAGTCTGTCCACGCTGACGGCTGGCTCTGGACGTCAAAGGAAAATGCAGCCCCTTTCCAGAGCTCCACTGGCTGCAGCTCCTACTCAGACACACGGAGCCATTCCCACTGTTATTTCCATGGAAACCATTAGGGATGTAGCTTCGGGAACCGAGAACTAGGTATCAAGCTTCTCAGCTAACTACACTACAAGTTCCATCTTTGATGCACGGAATGAGGGTGGCATGGTTACTTGAAAACCAGGGTTCTCTAAAGGACCTTATGGTTGCCGGGGAAAGGAGGAGGGAGGAGGGGAAGGGATAGTTAGGGAGTTTGGGATGGATATGTACACAGTGCTATATTTAAAATGGAAAATCAGCAAGGACCTACTGTGTAGCATAGGGAACTCTACTCAGTGTTATGAGGCAGCCATGGAAGGGGAATTTAGGGGAGAATGGATCCATGTATGTGTATGGCTGAGTCCCTTTGCTGTTCACTGAAACTATCACACATTGTTTGTTAATTGGCTATACCCCCAATACAAAACAAAAAGCCTAAAAAAAAAAAAAAAAAAAACACAGCATCCTCTGTAGTGACCAAGACCTAGCTGAAGATTTTTATAAAATTAAATTAGTGTGAAGATGACCCAAAGCCTCCCTCTCCCTAATGAAGAACGGCTGCTTATTTGCTTATACAGTCAGAGCAAGGGCTTTACAAGAGCTAAAGCAGTATTGTCTATCGTCCTTTCTGTGACTGTATCCAGGGTTTATATGCTACTTTATTCCAAAAAGATGAGATAGATTCTTACTTCAGCTCTATGAGTGCTATTATTTGTACGATTATTTGACATTTTTTTTTAATAATTTCCATTTACATTAAAATTTCTCATTTTAAGTCAACAAAAATGGAGTTACAGTTTGTCACAATCAAGGCTTAAAGTTAATTCTTAGTCCCTGAGTACATATGACCCTGACATAGATACTAAGTGGACCAGGAAAAGTCACACCTACATTGTGTCACTAGAAGTGATGGTTCCATTCTCTAAGTATCAACATTTACTGAGCACCTTCGATGGGCCGTGCACTGTGCACGATGCTCCATGCCTTAGCTGAGTGCTCAGCAGACAGTGTGAGTGAGGAAGACATGATTCCTGTCTTCAGGGAGCTCTGAGTCTAGGGTATTACATACTGTAGGTGGCCCAAATCTGCTGATTGCTGGACAAAGTTCAGGGAGATCCTGAAAGTCTGAATGCAGCCGTGTGCCCAGGGGCTGAACACGGGCACTGGGAACACTGAATGTCATACAATCTAACACAAGCTTGCTTTCACATGCATTCCTTTGACTGCCACTATGGGATTCTTCTTTTCAGAGAGTCCTTTTTTTTTTTTTTCTATTTTAAATAAGAAATTACAGGACTCAAAAGGTAAAATATTGAATAAACCAAATGTGACAGCTAACCAAAAGCATCGTTGTTGTTTCGTTGCTAAGTTGTGTTCCACTCTCTGTGACCCCGTGGACTGTAGCCTGCCTGGCCCCTCCGTCTGTGGGATTTCCCTGGCAAGAATAGTGGAGTGGGTTGACATTCCCTTCTTCAGCTTGTAACTAAATTTCAGGGCTCCTTGTTCACAGCCCATTTAGTTGACTTTTATTAAATACATACTATGTTTGTTAGCACTATGCTAAATATTTAGGGAATAAGAAAGATATAAAGGCCTAAAAATTCCCCTCAGTGAGCTTTTATTTATTCTTAAGAAACAAGATATTTACATAAAAGAAACATATATACATAACTATTATTTAGAGAAATGCATGCAATTACACATAATGTGAGGCTGAAATCAGAACAAAAACTCCTGGATGGCCTGTAGACTTGAAGGAAGTGTGCAGAGAATAATGCCCAGGGAGAATTTCACTGAATTTAAATTTAACAACTGTACAATGTGGATAAACAGAAAGAGGGAGGACTTGGAGAGGTGATACTGAGATGGCAAAAAAAGAAAAAAAAGCATGAGCAAAACTCTGTTCTGAACCCGCAGAGGAGACAGGTGTGACTGGTATTGGAAATAGTGGAAGTAGGGAGATAGACTGGGAGATCTCCTTGAAGGTGATTCTGCAGTCATCATCATTTAGAGAACCACAATAAGTACTTGAACCGGCCATCGCATGCCTGTCCAAGTGTTGAAAGCTGCCCTGACGACAATGTATAGAGCACCCCGCAGAAGGTAGAGATGACTTGCTGCTGTTGTTCACTCGCTAAGTCACATCTGACTCTGATCCCGTGGACTGCTGCATGCCAGGCTCCTCGGTCCTCCACTATCTCCCAGGGTTTGCTCAAATTCACGTCCATTGAGTGGGTGATGCTCTCTAATGATTTCATCTTCTGCTGCTCCATTCTCCTCCTGCCCTCAGTCTTTCCCAGCATCAGCGTCTTTTCCAATGGGTCAGCTCTTCGCATCAGGTGGCCAAAATAATGGAGCTTCAGCATCAGTTGTCCCAATGAATATTCAGGATTGATTTCCTTTAGGATTGACTGATTTGATCCTCTTGGAGTCCAAGGTCATACCTGAATGACCTAATGCTTTTCCCTACTTTCTTCAATTTAAGACTGAATTTTGCAGTAAGGAGCTCATGATCTGAGTCACAGCCACCTCCAAGTCTTGGTGTTTTTTTTTTTTTTTTTTTTGACTGTATAGAGTTTTTCCATCTTCCGCTGCAAAGAACATAATCAATCTAATTTCGGTATTGACCACCTGGTGATGTCTGTGCACAGAGTCATCTCTTGGGTTGCTGAAAAAGGGTGTTTGCTATGACCAGCAATTTCTCTTAACAAAACTCTGTTAGCCTTTGCCCTGCTTCATTTTATACGACAAGGTCAAACATGCCTATTATTTCAGGTATCTCTTGACTTCTGACTTTTGCATTTCAGTCCCCTATGAAGAAAAGAACTTTTTTTTTTTTTTTTTTTGGTGTTAGTTAGAAGATGTTGTAGGTCTTCATAGAACCTGTCAACTTCAGCTTCTTTGGCATCAGTGCTTAGGGTACAGACTTGGATTACTGTAATGCTGAATGGTTTGCCTTGGAAACGAACCAAGGTCATTCTGTTGTTTTTGAGGTTGCACCCAAGTACTGCATTTCGGATTCTTTTGTTGACTATGAGGGCTACTCCATTGCTTCTATGGGATTCTTGCCTACAGTAATAGGTATAATGGTCATCTGAATTAAATTCACCCATTCCCATCCATTTTAGTATATTAATTCCTAAGATGTCAATGTTCACTTTTGCCATCTCCTGCTTGACCATGCCCAATTTACCTTGACTCATGGACCTAACATTCCAGGTTCCTATGCAATATTTTTCTTTACAGGATTGGACTTTCGCCTCCAGACACATCCACAACTGTGCATTATTTCCACTTTGGCCCAGCTGCTTCATTCTTTCTGGAGCTGTTAGTAATGGTCCTTTGCTCCTACCCAGCAGCATACTGGACGCCTTCCAACATGAGGGGCTCATCTTCCAGTGTCATATCTTTTTGCCTTTTCATACTGTTCATGGGGTTCTCACAGCAAGAATACTGGAATGGGTCTCCATTTCCTCCTCCAGTGACGTATGTTTTATCAGAACTCTCCACTATGACCCATCAATCTTGGGTAGCCCTGCATGGCATGGCTCATAGCTTCACTAAGATACACAATCCCCTTCGCCATGGTAAGGCTGTGATCCATGAAGGGGAGAGTTGAGTAGGGTGGCCAGTTCAGTGGACCTTGACAGAGATTGAGGAACAAGAAGATAAAAGACTGAACTATAAGTCATGCTAGAGAAACCTTACAAAGAGACAGTGAGTATGGAGAAGACATCCTTTGACCACAGAATCTTACATTCATGATACAACATTAAAAAAAAAAAAAAACTTTACAATGTTACAGAATAATGTAAGCTAACATCCCCTACATGGTGGCCCACTTTTAGTAAATCTATGCATTAGTGGCCTGTCTACATTTTTCATTCTGTGAAGAAATTACATAACTACCTAAATAAGACCCCGTGATCTCCCCTCAAGACAATCATTTTTTGGCAAAGAGATTAAGTAAAGCCACAAGCCTACTAAGTAACGCAAGATTATACACATTATCTTTTACAGGCAGGCAGTGATGTTTGTAATACACTAAGGAGATATCTTCTCAAAAGAAACAGATGTTCTTAGTTGACAATGGAAATGTAAACAGAACCTTATGGAATTTTCTCCTCATTTGGATTATTTATTTACATACTGTCTTTGCTAAAAAAGAATTAGACAAGCTTACAGAGACAAAACAAGATAAAGTAAAAAAAAAATAGGTGATGAAATAGGGTCAAAAGAATAATAAAAGTAGAAAAAAATAGGATAGAGCCAAGAGTAATGTTGGCACATTTTTTTTTTAATGTGATAAAGCTCTACCCACTGACTAGAAGCGAATCCAAAATTTGGTTCTGAACTTTATGCCCAGAACAGAATTGCTTACATGATACACAGTATCCAAAAAACAAAGCATTCAGAAGGGAAAAAAAAAAATTCTAGATCTGAGAACTCCACCAAAACATTTATCCTGTAGATTCTTAAAAAAAAAGGCAAAGATTATTAACATTTTGTATTGGTGAGAACTCCTTCCACTGAAAATGATGGGAAGACTGGCTCAAACCAGCCGAAGCAGAAAAGAACTGACTGACTAGTGTAACAGACAATCCCAAGGGTTACTCCGATCTTAGGCTCTGCCGCGTTCGGGTGCCCAGGCACTCCTGTGAAGGCTCTGCTCCCATCTCTCAGTTACGCTGTCCTATGTGTGGCTTTTTTTCAAGAGGACTCTTCCCATTTACAAACAACAGTGGCCACCTGCAGTTCAGATTTATGTTCTACCAGATCAGCAACTCTGAGAGGAACAGAGGGCCTTTCAAGGCTGATACAACAGAACTCCTAGGACAGGTTCTCGTGGTCCCAGCTCTGGTCATAAGATTTTATTAGTCGGTCTGTGGATTTGGAACTGTCCAGCGAGATCTGAGATGGGGAAGAAAGTAGTGGCTCCCAGGAGGCAGCCCTAAAGCCAGGAGGAGGTGTGAAAGAAAGAGCTGAGGTCAATTTTATTTCCCACATTGAAATCCCAGGACCATTCCACCTCAACAGAATGGACTGGAACAGAGCTCCAGAACACCACCACCCCAGTCATCCATACATCCACCACATGGCATCTTCACTTTCTATTCCCACAACTCTCAGGTACAGTAATGGTTAGCCAATTAAATGAGATCCTCTGGGAACACCTGAAGGAGGATTCCTAAGGTGATCTTGCTGAATCTTCTAGAGTTGACCATGGCTTTGTTCAGCTATTATTAAAGAAAAAAAAAACTTGTATTTTCCAAGTCTCATGTAAATGTGTTATCATACTTTCATAATTTAAAAAATAAAAAAGAAAGAGAAAAAATTCCATATTAAGGACAAGGAGATTAAAAAAAAAAACAAATAGCTCTAAGCAATGCACTTGTTGTTGTTATTGTTGCTGTTGTTCAGTTGCTGAGTTGTGTCCGACTCTTTGCAACCCATGGACTGCAGCACACCAGGCCTCCCTGTCCTTCACTGTCTCCTACAGTTTGCTCAAACTCATGTCCATTGAGTTGACGATGCCATCCAAGCATTTCATCCTCTGTCGTCCCCTTCTCCTCCTGCCCTCAATCTTTCCCAGCATCATGGTCTTTTCCAATGAGTTAATGATTAATCAAATTTATCTTGTCAGTGGGGTTCAACAGGGACCAACAATCCTCCTATGATTCATGCCGTGGGGAAAAACAGCTGACACAACTCCTCAAGGCAGGCTTCACATGATGAAACCTTGAATGGAGACCAGATGGATTCTGCACGCTGACTCAGCTCCCATACTGCCCCCCACGCCAGCAGTGGTCAGCATCCTCCAGTGGATACCAAGCACCTCCAGACATGAACTCCACCTCTATCAGATGACCACCTTTCTCTTTCCTTTCTCCTGCCTCCTCCAGCCCTTTATCTTTCCCCATCTAAGAAAATCCTTTCAAGTCCTGGAGACTGAAAGTTTCACTTTTACTTCTTATGTATTGTGATCTAACGCAGTTGTCCAATCTCAGTCAGGTAGAAATGATCTGTAAATCTGAACTATTTTTATAGTAGCTTCCCTAGCCACATCTGGCTATTGCACACTTGAAATGTGCAAATGACTGACTGGCTTTTCATGTATTTAATTTTAATTCATTTAAATTTAGATAGCCACATGGCCATGAACTAGGGGCTACCAAGATAACAAGTTTAGCTCTTGACTCTCAAAAACTAAGAACTGATTTCCTTTTATTTTCATTCCTGATTCCTTCTGATTTCCTTTCCTTTTTTTTTTAAGGCTGGAAAATGAAGCATTTTAATAGTCATTTCAGATAATATGGATATTCTTTTTGATACCACACCACAGCTTAACAAATGTAGTTGCCTAAAGATTAGCTGCAGTGAGAAATATGAAACCATACCTTTTGTACTGTTAACTCTAAAACTGATTGATTTATCTTGAAATTTGAATTGATCTCCTACCCATGCATCATACTGTAACATCATGTATCAGTCAACTGGAAGACGCTGGTTCACTAAGATATACTGTACCACACCAAGTGTACAGTGGAAACCTCCCCTGTATACTCCTGAGTGACTAAGAGTAAAAAAGACAAATAATGTGTTTATATCAATGTGAAAATAACTTTAGCCTTTTATACTGTCTACATAAGGTGTCTACATAAGAAGGCATAGGGTGTCTCCACACCTACGATGAGAACCACTGTCCTACACTGGCGACAGCCACTAGTTTCTGAAAACATAAAGGATCTCTAAAGTATCCTCTATGGCAAAATAACTCAACTGGATGAATCTAAAAGTAAACATAAAATGTACTTCAAGACTGTGAACACACTTCACAAAGAAAAGCCTAAAGAAAATAAAAATCACTTACACCTTTGTCTTCTAGAAATAAATGGGTTACTATTTTGGGCACCTCCTTAAGGGCAGGGGCTGTGTTTTATTGATTTACAAATTTCAGATTGAGCACAGTGCCTGGCCCTTAGAAGCACTCAAAAGTATATCTTTTTTTAAGAATACTGTACATAATTCTGTTGCCTGTCCTTTTCTTCCAGCCTCGCAGTTGGTCAATTTCCCCATCTGTATTCTTTAACAACTGCGTATCATTAAAGTTTTGAAGCTCAAACTCACTTAAAAGTCTATAACGTTTAGCAAGGAGTAAAAATCTTGCGAGGAAAAAAAACGTAAATATCATGGGTCCAGAAGGGCTCTAGGGCAGAAGTTTGGGGAGCAGAGTTGCTCCCCTAGACTCACCGGACCTGGGACACCTGGAAACGGGCCACCTTGTGGAGGAGGGGTGGAGTCCGGGGACCATGACACGTGGTGCTTTCTGTTGCGAAAGATGGACATGGGAAAAGGGGCGCAGCCACCCGACCCTGCTCCCTGAAACCAGGAAAGTCGTCCAGTTCCGGCTCCGCGTCCCTCCATCCGCCGAGCTTCCTCGCTCTTGGCTGGACAGCGGAAGTGGAGACACTTCTCGTGTACAGTCCACCGGGGCTGACCTCGCGAGATGCTCAGGAAGACTGAGCATGCGTGGAAGTGCCAGCCCTCCCCACAGGAGAGGGCAGAGGTCGCAGGAGCGTCCCCACGCCGGCATTCCCAGGGAGTCCACGGCTTTGGATTTCGTATCCCTGAAAATGAAAGTGACTCGAATCCAGGGGCAGAGGAAGTGCCATCTGAGGCTGACTTGATCACCGTCGGTGCTGGGACGACATTCGGGCCTCGATCACATGTCGCCACCTGTTCTCCCAGCACATCTCTCAGGGGAGAAATGAAGAACTGAGCAGCGTTGGAGAAGGCAGAGAGGAGTAACCGCCGCACCCGTGACTGCACTTCGCTTTGGCTGCACGTGTTCCAGGTAGGAAGGTGCTTGGACCCCCTGTGATTCTGCGGGGTCTGGGTGGCCTCGGCCCAGACTGGCATGGAAGTTGACGGTTGTGTGCCCTCAGTCGTGGTGTGATGCTGAAGGGACAGCAACAACAGTCTGGAGCCGAAGAGGCCTATGGGACAGGAACAGAGGATGGCTTAGCACAGACCTTCACGGACCACCTGCCGGGACTAGAGGTTGACGGAGGCCATCAGAAGGAAATGTGGATGGATGACAGCGACCAGTTGTCTCCCCCTGTCCAGTTCTGTGGGATCATTTAAATGCCCCAGAAATATGAGGGAGCCAGAGGGAAAAGGAGAAATCTAAATAGATTAAAATTAGGTTTTAAGAAACCCCAACAGATTAGCACACAAAATTAAAGTCTAGTTTTAGCTATAAACAAATGAATTTATATTTATTGCTCACCTAACTTTGCGAACTGTTATATTATGTATATATATTATATATTATGTATATATAACTATACTAGGTATGTGTAATTATATATGTTGTTGTTGTTTAGTCCCCAAGTCATGTCCAACTCTTTTGTGACCCCATGGTCTGTAGCACACCAGTCTCCTCTGTCCATGGGATTTCCCAGGAAAGAATACTGCGGTGGGTTGCCATTTCCTTCTCCAGGAGATCTTCCCAACCCAGGGATCGAACCCACATTTTCTGCATTGGCAGGTAGGCTCTTTACCATCAAACCACCAAGGAAGCCAGTATTTTATATATATATATATATACATACAAGATAATATGTAGTATGATATACTAATATGTGTATATAATTATATTTTATGTATATATTTATAATTCAATATGTTATAATATGTGTGTTATATAAATTATGTGTAATATATATTCCCCCAAAAGTACCCAGTGAGAGTGGACTTAAAAAGCTAGTCAGTGTTTGCAATAACCCATTTCCTCTTTAAAATACTAATAGGTTAAATGATTACATCTAGTGTCAGCTGTAGCCATGAGCTTCTAGCTCCAATGAAGAAAGGTAAATTAAATGCACACTTGAAGCCTAAAATGCACAAACACTTAGAATTGTATCTGACTTGATAGAAAGGAGAACAAATACTTTGTTTTAAATCAAGTTTGAATTAGCTTCGATTTATTTAACTAGAAATCCATCTCTGCCTGCCACAGATATTTAATTATGTTCCTGGGGCTGCCTTAGTTTAAGTGTCCTCAGGTTACCTCTAACATCCATCATTTTCTCCTTGTCTACCTGCTTTTACTATGGTGACAAAGCAGATCAGAGTCAAGAAATCAGTGACATTTGTCTTCAGGTCCTCCCAATAGCACATCTAGCACCCTGGTACCCATTCCCCATACTCCAGTGTAACTTGAGAAATCTAATATGGGCTCAGATGTTAGGAGAACACCCTCCCAAGGTGGCATGTATGCAGGGTCCCCTGTGCATGAGGATGGCTCAGAGGGTGGAAACAGCAAGTGCACGAAAAGAATACAAGGACTTGTTGACACTCAGTGGAGACAAAAGACCTCGAGAAGAGGTCAAAACACATCACTTTTGTTTTTTAAAGAGTAACTTTTCATTTTATTTTATATTGGCTTATAGGTGGCGCTCGTGGTAAAGAACCCACCTGCCAATTCGGGAGACCTAAGAGACCTGCGTTCAACCCCTGGGTTGGGAAGGCCCCCTAGAGGAGGGCATGGCAACCCACTCTAGGATCAGGGATCAAACCCACATCTCCTGCAATGACAAGTGGATTCTCTACCACTGAGCCATCAGGGATTTCATAATGGAGGGCAAGCACCAGGAATTTTCCTTTTGTGGCAGAGACTATAACTGTTTCCCTATTGTCTGGTTCCCTCTTCTTTTTTTAGTAATAAAAGTTATAGCTGGGCTAAAGACTGCATTTTTCCCAGCCTCCCTCATACAAAAGCATGCATCCTAATTCTAGTCAGTGAGATCATATGAGCAAAAATGGTTTGTGCAACTTCTGGACTGCACCCTTAAAAGGAAAGGAAGGTACTCACACTTCCTTTTTCTCATTTCTTCTTTTTATAGCTGAATGTAAAGATTGTGAATAGTCATCATTGACCTCATGGACAAGAGCCATACCCATGGGATGCTCAGTCACTCAGTTGTGTCCAACTCTTTTATGACCCCATGGACTGTAGCCCGCCAGGCTCCGCTATGCTTTGGATTTTTCAGGCAACAATACTGGAGTGGGTTGCCATTTCCTCCTTCAGGGAATCTTCCTGACCCAGAGATCGAACCTATGTCTCCATCTTCTGCATGGCAGGAGGATTCTTTACCTCTGAGCCACTTAAGAAGCCCACCTTGGGAACAGCAGAGTCAAAAAGTGGAAGGAGCTTGTATGTTCAAAACCACTGGGCCCTCCCTCAGGTCTGGACCAACATCTCGAACATTCTAAGTGAGAAATAACTTGTATATGTGTTATATAAGAAATATCTTCTATGTCATGTAATTTCTATGTTGTATAAAAAATAATTTAAATGTTATAAGATAGAAATAAACTTCTATCTTGATTAAACAAGACTCACTGAAGCAGTCTAGTCTGTGACCTGAAGCTACAGCCATGGGGGAAAGGTCCGGTCTTGAAAAGAAATCAAGTGCCAGCAGAATGATGACACACCCGCTTGTACCTGGTCTCCTAATGGCAGAGGTCCTCTACAGCTAATGGCATTGCACTGCTTAGAAGGTGCAGACCATTTTGTGAATTAAGAGTCCTGGAATTTTGATGACAGCAGCAGCAGCAGCATCAATGTGTGCTGTGCTTAGTCATTCGGTCCTGTCTGACTCTTTGTGATCTCGTGGACTGTAGCCCACCAGACTCCTCTGTCCATGGGAATTTTCCAGGCAAGAATACTGGAGTGGGTTGCCATGCCCTCCTCTAGGGGATCTTCACAATCCCAGGGATCAAACCCAGGTCTCCCTCACTGCAGGTGAATTCTTTACTGTTTGAGCCACCATGTGTGGGCAAATTAGAATTGCTACATTGGACCTATACCCTGACAGGGAGTTTCAGTTATCAATGTTTAGTCAATGCACACTACTCTAGTTTTCACATCCTTTATCCTTTACCCATCCATGGACACCTTTTTAATGCAAAGAACTCTCTGAATCATGGAATTATTGAGCCATAGGGGAGTTTAGTGAGCAAGTAGCTAAACCAGGGGATCCTAAACTAGTCTGAGTGGCACAGTTCCAGGGAACCTTATTGAAAATACAGGTGCCAGCCCTTCCCCCACCCACACCTCTGCCCACATAGTGATGGGGGAGGAGGTTCAGGATGAGTTGCTCTCATGCCTGGATTCAATCCCTGATTCAGGAATATCTGCAATGAGAAGCCCACACACTACACCTAGAGACTAGCCCCCACTCTCCACATCTAGAGAAAAACCTGCATAGCAATGAAGACCCCGCACAGCCAAAAATACATAAATATATATTTTTTAAGAAAGAACTTCAAAGGGCCCCATCCTTCATTTCCCAGTGTCAAAGCAACCAGGAGTTGGGCACACATCCAAGAATGGCCAATTGAATGGTCTCTCTCGGGGTTTTGAATCTTGAATAACACAAGGATGGAAAGTATTAACGACATCATGGGCCATATATTGTAGTGGCCATGTGCTGACCCATCTTGCTGCTAGGAGAATGTTGCCATACTTTTTCCTAAATCCTGGGAGTCTGTGTGTCCCTGCCTGTCCCCACACCTGGCCTCAAAGTCTTCTGTTGATTCTACAGCCTCCTGATAGCTTTCCAATAAATTTCCTTTTGCTTTAGTTAGCTAGTTTCCATTTTCATTGTTTGAAGGCAGAGGGTTAGCCTCAGTATCCGGAAATGAAAAATCTCAGGCCCAAGAGCTTGGATAACCCGGGATGTACGCGCTCAGAATCCCACCAAAACAGAGCCTAGGGATCCTGTCATTATGGCCCCCAGTTTTCAGAGACCTAGTACCCATTCCAGAATTCATCATTCCCATTGTACTCCCCTTCTGTTAGTTACCTACTGCCTCATGCCAAATAACCCCACAGTTCCACAATTTAAATCAACAAACATTTATTATCTTGTAGTTTCTGGGAGTCAGAAGTCTGAGTGACAGATGACTGAGTGCCTCTGGCTTAAGGCCTCTCATGAGGGGACAGTCAAGCTACCAGCCTTGGCTGTGGTCTCATCTGAAAGCTGATGGGGTTGCGGCATGGGGACGTGAGGAAGGAGAGGTGCTTTCAGGTTCATTCATAGGGATGTTGACAAGACTCAGGTTCTCCTCACTTGGGGCCTTCCACAGGACTCCGCAGGTGGTACAGTGGTAAGGAATCCATCTGCCAGGCTGATTCATGCTGAGGTGTGCAGAAACCAACACAATATTGTAAAGCAAGAATCTTCCAGTTAAAAAGAAAAAAAAAATAATTCGCCTGCCAATGCAGAGGACACAGGTTCAATCACCGGGTTAGGAAGATCCCCTGGAGAAGGAAACAGCAACCCACCCCAGTATTCTTGCCTGGGAAAATCCCATGGACAGAGGAGCCTGGCGGGCTACGGTTCATGGGGTCACAAAGAGTCAGATGCAACTGAGAACAGGCACACAGCCTCGGGCTGCCCACAGCGTGGGAGCTGGTCACCCCCCAGGTCAGGGGTGGGAGAGCGAGCGCGAGCACCGAGGATAGGAGTCACCATCCTTCACCACCCAGTCTCAGGAATGGCATCCCGTTACTCCTGCCGCATCCTATCTGTTAGGAGCGAGCCCCTGAAATCCAGCCCATACTCAGCAGGAGAGGCTCACACAGGACGGGACACAGAAGGCGGAGGTCCCTGGGCCCCTGTCTGCCTGCCACCCCAAACCATCCCTCCCTCCTTGTAAACAAATCCCAAGCAGGGGCGAAACTTACCTGAAATTGTGATTCTCTCTCTCTCTCTTTTTTTTTTTTCCCCACAAAATGGCCTAAAAATGTTTAAGTGACTCTTTTGCTTTCAAAATATCAGGCAGCAATTGTCAGGCAGAACCCACCACTGCCAGTTTTTCTCACTGTACTATAATTTAGGGGGCACTGCCACAACTGCTATTTTCTATGACATTCCCAAGGATATTTTAAACAATGATAAAAAAAGACAGTTATATCAATTTCTTGAGTTTTATTATTATTATTATTAACAATAATAACAACCAGATGAGCAAAAAGAAGTAATGTGTCTCTTTCTCCATTTATCTTATTCCTGTCCTCTGTTATGATCTCCTTGACTGCCATTGTCACTTTCAAAAAGCTAGTTCAATTACTGAAATACTACCCATTAAATTAGAAATGATGGGTTTGCCAAAGAAATCAGCTATTATTTAGAAATCAAAAGCATAGGCAAAGATTCTACTCACCCTCAACGAATTTCCAGAAGTCGTAATATCTTTTCACAGCCATTGTGAACCACAGAACAAAGTTGATGCTTTTGAAATCTAACCAATTGTTAAAGGCACAGAAGTGACAACATCTGTAAATAGCTTGGTTTTCGCAATTATTTAATTAAAAAAGCTCATGTGCAAACAAAGTCATGTTTAAGTATCTATCTGCTTATTGTTCAAGCCCTGGAGTCCTTATACTTTTTCATAGCTTTCAACTATGGAACAGAAAGAGGAGGTCTGAGCTCACTCCCTGGGAATCTACCCCTTAGGATGGCCAAAAGGTCATCATGCAGGGTCAGGAAATTGTTTGAAAAGTGTCATTTCAAAAAAAGAAAAAGAATGGGAACATTTATTGGCAGGGCGCTCAGATTTCCCTTTAACAAACACCTTATCTTATCTTGGGCTTCCCTGCAGGCTCAGACCAGAAAGAATCTGCCTGCAATGCAGGAGACCTGTGTTCGATCCTTGGGTCAGGAAAGTCCCCTGGAGAAGGGAATGGCAGCCCATTTCAGTATTCTTGCCTGGAGAAACCAATGGACAGAGGAACCTGGCAGGCTTCAGTCCATGGGGATCAGGGTCGGACAAGACTGAGCAACTTAACACTTTCACCTCAGATCATCAGGCATTAGATCCTGGAGATTGGAGACTCCCGGTATACAGGAGAGACACAGTGGCGAGGCTGAGTAACTTCCCCCTCCTCTTGCATCGCAACTGCAGAACAGGACTTGGAGGAACTGATGGCCCATTGACTCCAAAATGAATACACCCTGGAGCATAACCCGGAAGCTCAGAATCCTGGCCAGCCCTCTTTCCTGCTGAAAGAAGTGAAACAAACAATCGCTCAGTCGTGTCCGACTCTTTGTGACCCCCTGAATGGTAGCCCACCAGGCTACCATTCCCTTTTCTGGGGGATCTTCCTGACCCAGGGACCGAACCCAGGTCTCCTGTATTGGTAGGCAGATTCTTCACCATCTGAGCCATCTCAGAAGCCAGCCTCTTCTCAGGTGAGGCAGGTTATTTACTGTCTCTGAGTTTAGTGTTCTAATTTGAAAACTAAGAAGTAATAACAATCTTTCGGCTTACTGTAGAATTTAAACAAAGTCTGTAGATGGAAAGTGCCTCGCATACCCGCTGGTGCGCAGTGTGCTGGAAGAGGGCCAGGTGAGGCTGTGGAGAGTGTGGGCTTTTCCACCGTGTGTGCAGTGAGCCTTCAGAGGTAGGATGAGTGGCCCGGTGGACAAGGAGTGTGGAGAGAGGCCATTCTTACAGAGGCTTCCACCTGGGGAGTCGTGGAACAGGGTGCGTTTGAGCAATGTGGCTAAAGAAGAGGAGACAGGAAAGATTGGGGTGCCCTGAAGAAAGGGTTTCAAGTGGAAGAGAAGCCTAGGCAAGTTTGCATTTTTTTAAGTTGCATCGAGCTACAAGGGTTGAATCAGAGGAGACCATAGAAGCATAACAGAATCAGGATACAGTCCACAGTGAACATCTGCATTGTACCTGGGTTTGCAGACAAACAGCAGAATGGGATGCAGTTCCCAACCAAGGGGAGCAGACTTGACAGAATCTGACTGTGGTCTGAGGGGACTGGAGAGAGGAAGCAAGGAGGCTGTGGGTCCAGCAAGGTGACTATGCAGACGGACCAGCCATTAACAGAGATCAGACAGGTTGAAGGAAAACTAGGCTTTCAAAGAAGGACTTCCCTGGTGGTCCAGTGGTTAAGAATCCATCTTGCAATGCAAGGGTTGCGGATTTGATCCCTGGTCAAGGAACTGAAATCCCACATGCCGAGTGAGGGGCTACTGAGCCTGCCTGCCACAACTAGCGCCCACAGTGAAATATCCTGCATGCTGCAGCTAAGACCCCACACAGCCAAACCAATAAATTTTTTAAAAAGAAGAAGCAGTAAGGTAGAAAATGAAGAATTTTATCAACAAATGTAAAGCATTTCGAGCACAGATGGCAGACAGCTGAGTCCTGTAGAACGAAAGATCAAACCCCAGGTAGACAGTCGTCTTGTGTTTGTACAGAAACAGCCTGATTCCATGTGTTTCTGTTCCCTCATCCCTCAGTACAGTGCCTGGACCCCTCAGCGTGGATAGGGGTCAGGTCCAGGCAGCGGTAGAGATGAAATTCCATCTCCCTGCTGGCTGTCAGCTGGGAACCATTCTCAGATCCTGGAGTCTTCTCCCGGTCCAAGCGGGGAGCCCCCTATGTCTCAGAACCAGCCGCTGGACAGCGTGCCTGTCTCACCCTCCATGTCCCTTCTGCCTCCTTTTCTTCTGGCACGTCTCTCTAGCTGAGGCTTCTCCCTGCTTCCGCTGCTTTTTAGGGTTTATGTGTTACATCGGGCATCCCCCATGGCCCGTGGTAAAGAATCCGCCTGTGATGTAGGAAATGCAGGAGACACAGGTTCGATCCCTGGGTTGGGAAGATCCCCTGGGGAAGGAAATGGCAGCCCACTCCAGTATTCTTGCCTGGAGAATCCCATGGACAGAGGCTACAGTCATGGGGTCGCTGAGTCAGACACAACTGGAGTGACTGAGTACAAATGCACAGGTTTTCTTTGGGTCCTCCAGACAATCCAAGATAATCTCCTTATTTCAAAATCAATTAATTTAATTCTGCAAAGGCTGCTCAGAGCAATACCAAGATTCGTGTTTTCTGACTAACTAGGCATCAGGAACCTTGGACGAACATTTCAAGAATGCTGCCTATCACAGTTAACTTTTCATCCAAAAAAATAAAAACACATCTACTGAGATATGTGAAGCCATTTTATTTTTTCAATGCCTTCATGTGCTTGTGAATGAATATTACACACCAATAGGATGAGATGTTCCACAGAAATTATATTTCTGCTTTTCATTTTCAAAAATGCAAGTCTTGAAAAACTTTGTCCACACAAATAAGCAAATACGAACAGAAAGAGTTTTGTTACTGGTGTCACTGAATTCTTCAAATCCCTCCTAAATTATCCTCCAAAAATATCACGAAGTGATATATCATCGGAAGCCTTTTTTTTTTCATGATCCATCAACTAAAAAGCCACTGAGAGTCCCCTTTAATTCTGTAGCAAGCAAAGAATTAAAAACCATCTGACTTTCAGTAGGATTCTTTACCCAATCAACCTTATTCTCAATTTCTGGGACTTATACCAAAAAGTGTTTGTAAAAATTATTAAATGACTTTACCATGCTTATTACTCTTTCACTTAAAAAGATAATGGAAATAATGTTTTTGACACAGACTAGTTTGGGGGGGAAAGAAATGCTTCATTTCCCAGCTGTGTCTTACTATGTAAGTACCCAAATTCCAGAGGTTGGGATGGTCCCCCCAAATAACCAAAATCCCACCTACACAGAACAAAGAACAAGGCTTCTTTTATTATACACTAAGTACCAAGAAAAGATTCAGAAGTAGTTTAATCACAAAATCTATGTTAATCTTTTTGTGTGTGATTAAACTAAAAGACAAAACTTAGCAATTGAACAACAACAAAATGTTAACCTACAATAAGAAATCGTTAACAAAAACAATAATAAACAGACTTTTCAACACTCTCCCCCCTAAAATTAAAAGGAGTATCTCACCCAACCAAGGTAAGTCATATAAGCTTACCTTGCCTATACAACTTCAAAGGCAAGATAAGTACAGTAGGGAACAAATAGCAAAGCAGAAATAGATTGTTAGGAACTGAATGAAGTCTGTTATATAGCCCAGCCTCCTCATTGCATCCAAAGACGTCACACAGCACGGAAGCCAGAATTCTTCCCCTGGCCCGCCTTACAAATTAACTTCCATTATCTCAAAAATATCCCTGTGCCGTATTTATCAATTTATTGCCTGCCTCATAGGCAAAATCACCGTTCATTGCCTGCTCAACAACAATCCCTGCCCCTTAGGTGTCCTCCACCAAGTGTCACGATATTAAACTTTACAGGTAGAGGGAGCTAGAGCGTGTTCTGGGAGGAAGGGGCTTTCTTGCCAATAAGGTGTGCTTTCTCAGAAAGCTCCTGAGGATGCCACCTGTAGGTGGCGTCTCTGGGGCCCTGAGCTCCTGAGACACCCTCAGCATCTTCAGGATGCAGCTCATGCAGTCAGCAGCATTAGCCAGCAGCCAGCACCTCCCATGGTAGGCTGTGTAACTTGCTGCTATAGACTGCCACCAATGAGGTACCTCCCCATCCACAGATTCCCTGCCATCCAGTAAGTTCCAGAGGGTGGCTTTCCAGCCACTCGTACCAGAGCAACACCTCTGTGACTTCTCTGCCAACCACTGAACTATAGCCCTGCCTTCTGCACCAGAGACTGGATCTCCATCAAGCTGGAGGCCAGGGCAAGATCCTTTTCCTTGGGTATCCGAGCTCAGCCCCAGGAGTAGTGGCTCCTCCTTACAACTGCTATTCCTGCATTCTTTGACAGTCTCTGTACTTCTCACTAGCCAATCTTTTGTGACTTCAGTTCATTATTAGTGTCAATGTATGACAAAACCCACTGAAATATTGTGAAGTAATTGGCCTCCAACTAATAAAATAAAATTTAATAAAAAAAAAGAAGTAATAATTCTCTTTTTTATATTATTTATTTATTTTTAATTAGAGGGTAATTACTTTACAGTGTTGTGATGGCTTTCACCATACATCAACGTGAACTGGCATTAGGTATACATTATGTCCCCTCCCTTTTAAACCCCCTCCCACATTCCTCCCCTTCCCACCCTTTAGGTTATCACAGAGCACCAGCTTTGGGTTCACTGTATTGTACATCAGACTCCTACTGGCAATATATTTTACATACGGCCATGTATATGTTGGGCTTCCCTGGTGGTGCTAGTGGTAAAGAACCTGTCTGCCAATGCAGGAGACTTGAGAGATGAAGGTTCAATCCCTGAGATGGAAAGATCCCCTGGAAGAGGGCATGGCAACCCACTCCAGTATTCTTGCCTGGAGAATTCCATAGTCAGAGCCTGGCAGCCTACAGTCCATGGGGTCGCACAGGGTCGGACACGACTGCATGATTAAGCACACACAATGTATATGTTTCAATGCTATTCTCTCATATCATTCCACCCTCTCCTTCCCCACTATTTCCAAGAGTCAGTTCTCTACATTAAGATTTCCTTGTTCAAATTTCTGTGTGGTGTATCTTCTAGGAGACCCTGATACAGCCCTAAAATCAGACAATACCAAGAGAACCTCCCCTCAGCTCGGCTGACAGATATGTCTCTTTAAGTTGTACAAAGAAGGAAATTTGTTGGAAGATGTTACACTTTCTCTTTTTAACTGATCACATTGTCTGAAACGAATTAATATTATTTTTAGCAAATTCCCTTATTATACAGAATGAATAATCCCAATCCATTTAACCTTTCCTCACAGGCTTTCACTGCTTCATTCAGCACACTTCACTGGTCTTCCAGGATCTCCTAAATGTGCAGAGGGATTCTGTAATCTCAGACAGACCTTCCAACATGCTGCTGTGCATGTCTGTGATAATAGTGACATTTTCACAAGTTATGAAAAGTGCGAAACATGCTGATGCAAAGGTAAAATCATTTTAATGGGTAGAAAAGGCACGCTTCCTTTCATTTTTCTTTATTAAAAATAGAAGTGTGGAAAGCAGGGGAGAAAAGAAGAGAGACCACAAAATATTAAGCAACCTAATCAAAAATAGAAAGGAAGCTGGTAATGCTTAAATAATAAAACGACAGCATGAGAGTGAGGATAAGGGTTCTATCAAGATTTTACATCTAAATTCAGACTTCAAAAGGGATTTCTAGTTGCCCTTAGAATTACCTAAATGACCTTAAAATATATAACCCATCCTTTGAACTAATTCTGCTTTTGCAATTGTCTTCTGAAACAAACCCAAAAGAGTTCTTCAATTTTTCCAGGTCATTTTCTTCAATAAGGGCAACAGAATTCTGCAGCCAGTGTAAGTTGATTCAGCAACTGTAATAACAGGAAGCAGTCTGCAGCCCTGCATTTAGTATGCAAATAAGAGAAATCAAAGGTCTAGCATTCAATGTAAAGCTTAAATTCTATATGTCTACCCTCCAGCTTTCTATCTGCTTACCTCTAGTGAAATCGGATTCATTCATTCCTTCCTTAAATAGTTATTGAGTGTGTGGGGCAGAAAGACTCGAATTTGAATGATAGGAGAAACCTGCTCAGGCCACTTTTTGCTTTCTTCCTTTGACCTACCAACGCCCTTTTGGATTTACTTCCTCCCTGACAGTCCTGGACTGGTCAGTCATCTATGAGCTGGAGCTGGGTAGTGGCTGCCCCTTAGGCGTCCCATCTTCCTCACTCCCTTGTCTCGTGCACACACATGCTTTACCAGTTTCTTACCTTACCGTGTGTGTGTGTGTGTGTGTGTGTGTGTGTGTGTGTGTGTGTGTGTGTGTGTGTGTGTGTGTGTGTGTGTGTGTGTGTGTGTGTGTGTGTGCGGTGCTCAGTCCTGTCTGACTCTATGCGACCCTATGGACTATAGCCCACCAGGCTCCTCTGTCCAGGCAAGAATACCGGAGCAGCGTGCCATTTCCTCCTCCCAGGGGTCTTTCCAACCCTGGGGCCAAACCCACATCTGCTGCATTGGCAGGCAGATTCTTTACCACTGAAGCCCCCAACAGTGACTCCTTCACGTTTACTTTACACCATTTTAAATAAAATCAGCTTTTATTCGTGGGCGATTTTGATAAACTTCATCTGACACTGGTTTCCACTGTGAAGGAAATTCCTTCTGGAACATTCCCCAGAGTCGTGGTTTACAATATACTAGTGATAAAGAAGTCATTGTTGGGGAGGAAGCTTCGGATGTAAAGTCCTCAGAGGTTCTGCCCAATTTGAAAGTCCCTTTGAAACATTAGAAAAGAAATGACAAGTGGGAAGACCTCTCTGGCGCTGTGTCATCTCCACACTTCCTCTGTCAGACACGGAAGGTTCCAGATTGTAGCATCTCTCTTTGAAATTGGCAGTGAAAAATTAGCAGGTATGCAATTTAAACAAAAAAATAGCTTTAAAAATTATAGGCCCTTACAAAACTGATTGAATTTGAAGAAAAATGTGTATCTTTTTTTATTACCTCTGAACTCAAGGAAACTGAACTGAGCGAATGCCTATATTGAACCGAGAATAGCAGTCTATTTAAACTATACAAAACTGTGCTGATTTCCAAGACTCTTAACTAGAAATTCATTTCCCTGACTCTTAAGCCTAAATCACATTCAATTCTATTACTCCATAGAATGATTGTGACTTGAAGACTTTTATAATCTAACTTTTGCTGATGACCTATATGCTCTCAAAAGCTGAGCCGCCTCTTCCTTAAGAGAAATGGCAGCAGGGTTAATCCAGCTTATTTGAAGGGCTGCTAACTCCCAACCCCCGTCCATCTTGACTTAACACAGACCCCTGGTATAAGCATTCTTCTTAGAATCTTTGAACTGGATGAGGCTTTAGAGATCATCTCATACAATGTTCCATTTGCTTCATGGATTTCACACACTTGCAAATGAATAACTCAGTTTCCAAACATACAACAAGGTACAAAAAAATAGCCATAGAGAACCAGACGTGTATGATTGAATGTGCATAAGTAGCAAGCATCTTCTATATCTAGTGAAGAGAGGGAAATCACTTGTGTTTTGGCCAAATTTCAAATGATACGAAATGGTCAGTTATTTAACTTTAAACACTCCATTGTAGCCCAAATAAAATGTCAGTATTATTACATAAGTACTGTTTGCCCCAAATTGTACTAAGCTAAACTATATAGGCCACCATGTGAAAGATACAAACTAATGTGAGTTCACTTATATTTTCCCAAAGAATAAAGGATATCTTACTTCATACCCCCTCCTTACAGGAAAAAAAATTGCTTAATTTCAGATAATATTTTTGTTATAGAAATTTTCACCTTTGAAATATATTAAATGGAAAATATGGAACAATCTCTAAATGTTCAAGATAGAATCAAGAGATCATATTCCAAACATCAACAGTTTGCACAGAGTTCATCTCCCTCCTTCCGAAACACTGTGTTCACTTGCCCTCGGATACCATCCTGACTTGGTTCCTGCTGTCCACAGGCCTTCTCATGCCTGTCACTAGCCCTGCCTCTTCTAATCAATTTTTTCACATTGAAACTCCTCAGTACTCTTTCCTGGGCTTCTTCTCTTTTCCACTTATTCCTGCCTTCATCCCATCCAAGTTTATGGCTTTAGAATGCCGTCTATTCACTGGGGTTCCAAGTTTATATTTCCAACCCAGAACACTACCCCAAACTTCAGACTTTTATATCTAACTATTAACTTGGTGTCTCCACTTGACTGTCTAATAGACATCTCAAACCTAACAGATATGGGATCGAGCCTCAGAACCTCCTTCTTGGGACTTCCCTGGTGGTCCAGTGGTTAAGTCACCTTCCAACCCAGGAGGTGTGGATTCGATCCCTGGTTGGGGAGCTGAGATCCTACGTGTCTTGTGGCCAAAAGAACCAAAACATAAAACAGAAACAATACTGTAACAAATTCAATAAAGACTTTAAAAAAATTTTTTTTCTAAAAACTTCCTTATTCTAGAATCATCCTCATCTCGATTATGGGCAGTTCCATCCTCCCACATACCCTGGCCTTGGAAGTTTCTCTAACTTCTTTCTCTCTCTAATATTTCATCTCCTATCTGTAAGTAAATTCTGCTTACCTTCTTAGTAAAGTAGAATTCAACCCCACCTCAGCATATCCATCACTCCCATCTTGGTCCAAGCCCACCATCAACTCTGCCTGAATTATTGCAATAGCTTCAAACCTGGTCTCTCTGCTTCTACCTATCTTCAACACTGCAACCAAAATTATCCTTTCAATCTTAACTAGTCTGGTTCATCTGTGTTTCAAGTGGTTCCTATCCTGCTCCAAGAGAGGATACTTCAAAGCTGCTTAAGTCAGGTTATATCACACCTCTGCTTAAACCCTCTGGTGACTGGCCAACCCACTCACTTGGAGCAATCACACACACACAGTCAGCTTTACTTCTCTGCTCTTATCTACACTGGCCACTTGGCTGAATCTCAAACATTCAAGACGTGCTCCTGCTACAGGAGCCTTTCACTAACTGCTCCTCCCGGTCTTCCCGTGTATTGACAAGACCCACTCTCTCACCTGCTCTGCTCAGATTTCAGTGTTTCCTGATCCCTCGATTCAGAGTTGTGTGTCCAACTCTTCAGTCATGTCCAACTCTTTGTGACCCCATTGACTGTAATGACCTTGGACAGAATTTTATATATCAATTACAAGCCTTTTCTACCTTTAAAAAGTTTATTTCTTGTTCAACAAAAATATATGGATATATAGGATCATTTGCTTTAAAGGTTTTATTTAATAAAGAACAGTCATGAACTTCCCTGGTGGTCCAGTGGTTGGAACTCCAAGCTTCCACTGTAAAGTGGGGAGAGGGGAACACGTTTGATCCCTGGTTGTCCAGGGAACTGGAATAGCTCAAGATGCTCAGTGCAGCTGAACAAATAATTAAATAAATAAATGACAGTCATGAAGGTTAATATGGTTAATATGGGTTTGGTTTACTTACAGACTATGTTTCCGAAATCTTTTTGCCAATCAGTTTAATAGAATTATTGTTATTTTATTGAGTGTATATTGAATATTTGAGCTTAAAAAACCTCATAAAGAATGCTGTGCTGTTATCTAAAAGCCAATTGACACAGTGTTTTCATATTGCATTGACTACCTGCTTTATGGGACCAAGGACAGCAAGATTTTACTGTCTGTCTTTCTCACCTACACACATGCATGCACACAACAGGCACAAACACAAATATTTTGAGAGCTTTAATCACAAAAAGAAAATAGTTAATTCCATTTTTAAGAGTAAAAACAAGAAAACAAATTTCATATTCAAATGCAGAAAAGGTAATTAGAAGCAGAATGGGACCATTATCCAACTTTCAGTCTAGTGCTCAGCCCATGACTAGAAAAAGCACTGTTCTTTCAAGAACAACATAAACAGTGTCAGTTATACCAAAGGGAACTCAGACTGCTAACCCTACTTGCCATCTCCCCATAGTTCACACACACAGTGGTCATACAATTGTAAAACACTAAAAATATGGGGCTTCCCTTGTGGCTCAGCTGGTAAAGAATTCACCTGCAATGCAGGAGACCTGGATTGGATCCCTGGGTTAGGAAGATCCCCCTGGAGAAGGGAATGGCTACCCACGTCAGTGGGCCTGGAGAATTCCATGGATTGTATAGTTCATGGGGTTGCAAAGAGTCAGACACAACTGAACAACTTTCACATCACAAAGATCTGGTGGCTACAGTAACAGAATTTTTTGGAGAATACAAAAGTGGAAATCTCAAATAACTGATATTTTCTTCAGCACTGAAGGGAATGTTTCAGGTAATGTTCAATCTAGAAGTTGATCTCTTCTACGCCTTAAAAAAAAAAAAAAAGATGAGATTTGCATAGCCTAGCCTTCTCCACCACAGGATATAGAGATAAATGATCCTCAGGAAAAGAATAGGGGGAAAAAAAAACTACAAGTGAGCATCACTGAGAAAGAACATTGAAGGAAAGCAAAGCTTATTTCCCTGTATCATAGATGAGCTTACCCAAAGCATCACATGGTCAAGTCACTCAAAAGAGATATTACCCAGTACCAAGCTTTCTTAATAGTTGTAAAAATGCAAGCTAAGATGAACAGACACAGCAAGGCGAAGTCTCAATCCTACATACGGCCTTCCAGGTCTTAACTTTTTGCAGCAGTTGCATTCTCTGTTTAGTGCAGTGGGTGAATTCTCCAGGTAAAGTATAGTTTTCTTTCTTGTTGTTGTTCAGTTGCTCAGTCGTGTCCAACTCTTTGCAACCCCATGAATCCCACAGTTTACTCAAATTCATATTCATTGAGTCAGTGATGCGATCCAACCATCTCATCCTCTGTCACCCCCTTCTCCTCTTGCCATCAGTCTTTCTCAGTATCAGGGTCTTTTCCAATGAATCAACTCTTCGCATCAGGTAGCCAAAGTATTGGAACTTCAGCTTCAGCCTCAGTCCTTCCAAAGAGTCCTTCCTTTAGGATTGACCAGTTGGATCTCCTTGCAGTCCAAGGGATTCTCAAGAGTCTTCTCCAACACCACAGTTCAAAAGCATCAATTCTTCAGCGCTCAGCTTTCTTTATAATCCAACTCTCACATCCATACATGACATCCATACATTGCAGTAGGTACCCCCTGAGTAAAGTCTTCCTTATTGCCTTTAACAAGTGTCATGAATATTTTTTTTTTCTTCAACAGCATACACCCTCACTTTCCCATAAAGGGAAAGGACTAGATTGCAGGCTGTCTTTCTCCTCCCTGTGTTGATCTGTATGTAGATACAAATTAGAAATAGCAATGTGAGAAGTTCCCTGGCAGTCCAGTGGTTAAAATTTTGACTTCCAACACAGGGGGTGTGGGTTCAATCACTGGTCAGGGGGTTAAGATCCCCCATTCCTTGATTAAAAAAAAAACCAAAATGTAAAACAGAAACAATATTGTAACAAATTCTGTAAAGACCTTAAAAATGGTCCACATCAAAAATAATCTTTTTTAAAAATTAGAAATAATACTATGGCAGGGGCTTCCCTGGTGGCTCAGATGGTAAAGAATCCACCTGCAATGTGGGAGACCTTGGTTTGACCCCTGGGTTGGGAAGATCCCCTGGAGGTGGACAGGGCAACCCACTCCAGTATTCTTGCCTGGAGAATCCCATGGACAGAGGAGCCTAGTAGGCTACAGCACAGAGTCAGACTCGACTGAGCAATTAAGCATAGCACAGAATCACTACAGGCATATTAGTTACTAATCATCCAGTCCTTAGCGTATAAACCTTAAACAAACAAAGAAAATCTGGCAATTCTTGGCAGGTAGTACAAAAGTTACAATATAAGGGAGGAACTTTCCAAAGGCAACTAACACAGCTTTGAAATAGGGTGACCCATCAATAGACAACTTCTCAGAAGAAAATCAAATATGTGGTCTCAGAACCAACACAACGCTCACGCTCTGGTCTCTCCTCTAGATGTGACTTGTAATTTGTTGTCTACAAAATTAGGCTTAAAGATTTATTAACTGTATCTATCATGTGGATTTTAGTTTCCTCAAGAAGACGTCTCATGGTCATTAATACTGTTCAAATGTAATGACTCCCTTCCGGGATGGTTAAACTGAACCAGATGATTCACCACATTTGTTGTTAAAACGATGTTAACCATTCTCTGTTCACCAGAAACTGTCACAACATTGTTAATCAGCTACACTCCAGCACAAAATGTTTAAAAATAAATTACGGTAACCAAAGTTGGCTTTAAAAACTGAGACGTGTTGTTGCTGGGGTGCAGCACACATGCTTCACTCTCGTTCTTATTATAAAGTCCTCTTGGGTGACATGGAGCAAATTAAACATGCAAGGACTTTGTCCTTAAGGAAATTACAGTCTAAAAGGGTCAACAAACAGAAGAAGCAACGAAGTGACTGTTTACCTACTCTGAGCCCATTGAACTGATGGATGTCATAAAAACAAATAATTAGATGTAGTCTGTAGAAGACGTACTGTCCTCATTCACACAGATCTAAGTCCCATCTGTGCTATCAACTCTCCGTTGGACCCTAGTACACCACTTCCTTTTTCAGGGTCTCAGTTTTATTATTCAGGAAATAAAAGAAATTTGGGTTAAGTGATACAGAAGTGAAGTGAAGTGAAAGCTGCTCAGTTGTGTCTGACTCTTTGCAAGCCCATGGACGGTAGCCCACCAGGTACCTCTGTCCATGGAATTCTCCAGGCAAGAATACTGGAGTGGGTTGCCATTTCCTTCTCCAGGGGAATCTTCCCGACCTAGGGATCAAACCCAAGTCTCCTGCACTGCAGGCAGATTCTTTACTGTCTGAGCCCCCAGGGTAGGTGATGCAGGGGACCTTTCTAAGTCTAAGTTCATGGAGGAAACACATACTTTAAACGGATTGAGAGAATTAGCATCCTGACATTGGTATTTGGCACTGGTGTTATGAGACATGTCACTAAGTCCCAAGAACTGAGTGTGGCACAATGATGATTTCCTTTGGAAAGTTTGTGTGACTCGATGCAAAGAGAAAGGATTTGAAGCATCTTGGCTCTAGTGCGTTCATAAATATAATATGATCCTGGATCATACTTTGGTCCCCGGGTATTTGAATTCCACAAGTCCTGGCCTTAGCCTTGTGCCCAAAGGCTATTTTAGGTAAAATGTCCTAACAAGCTTTACGCCTTTAGTTAAGTCACATATTAAAATGACCTGTTTGAAGGAAAAGCAAACATCAGTTCAAACTTTTAAAGGGAAAATTCAAAAATTTCAGAGGATACAGTCATGTTTTCTGGCCAAGGTACTCCCGTAAGTTGGATGATTTTTGTGAACATTTGAAGGTTTGTGGTCAGTGCACCCCACATGATATGGAATTCTGAAAATGAGAGAGAAAAGTGGTGGTGACCGGGGGCTGGAGTTTGGGGAACTGGGGAGACTTGGTCAAAGGGTACAAGCTTTCAGCTGGAAGACGAGTAGTTTCTCAGCATCTAACGTGCAGGAACGTGACTGTGGTTAATAATACAGAATTATACACTTGCGATTTGCTAAGATAATAGAGCTTATGTATTCTTACCACAGACACACCAAAAAAAAAAAAAAAAAGGTAGCTACACAGGGGGATGGGTGTGTGTGTTAATTAATTTGATGGTGGCAATCATTTCAAACTGTACATGTATATCAAACCATCACCTTGTACACCTTAAATATATACACTTTTTATTTGTCATTTATAAATGAGTAAAGTTAGAGGAGTAAAACTTATTATTGAGAAACCAAGATGCTAAACCTTGAAACTGCAAAGCCTAAAGCCTAAGCTGACTGCAGAAGTTACGTAATTTTTTTCCTGAGTCTTCCATAACTCTAAAATTAAAAAGGAGTGGGGGAAATCCAGTTTCAGTGTATTTTTTAAAACACCTCATAATGGCAGAAACAGTTGAATTTCTTAACTGCTGCACAAGAGAGAAGAAAATGAGATGGGTAGAGATTTAAATTCAATTCTTTTCTTCTATTGTGTGAGGCTACAGTATCAACAACTGGCAATTGAGAGAAGAGATACATCATTATACTTATTTATAGCATTAACTACTTTACATTCATCCTCACAAGTGAAACTGTAAAAAAAATTATAAAGGGAGTATGTGGTTCTTTCATTAGCTTGTCTGTAATACTGGATTGGTCCATAAATTAATGTGTATAAGAGGACAAAAAAAAAAAAGAATTCAAAGCTCTGCCATTGTAATTACAGCTCTTTAAATATCAAAAGACACAAAGAAAGATTCCTTCTGAAAAGCCTACTGATTCTCTTGGCAAGACACTATTAATTACTTGCATAAATCTGCAGTTTGTACACCCAGAGCTGTGGGTGACATTATATTACTACATTATCCAAGCTTGTACCAGTCCCCACTGGTCCCAGCATGTGTTTCTTTAAATTCTTGTTTACCAAGTGATCCCTCTGTAAACTTCAGCCTCCTGTTCAGAGGGAGTGAGCAGAGCACTGGAACAACAGGTAACGTTGAGTCCTTAATGTTGTCGATAACTGACGCGATTCAATTAGAGAAACTGTATCAGGCGAATTATTAAATTAGGCTGGAGGTTGCCATGAGCAGTAATAATATCACACTCCTATTTAAAACCAAGACATTTAGCTTCCATAAGCAAACTCTTTACAAGCAAACCACACAGGCAAGTGGAAGAAGCAAAGTGGGCCTTGGATCTAAATTAATAGTTAAAGTCCTAGAGAAAGGACACTAGAGAAGCAGTTATACCTCAGAAAATACTTTGTCTCCAAATTTCTAGCCTTTATGTATAAATTTAATCAACATTTCTCTTCTGAACATCCATTGCACAGAAAAGTTAATAGAATTAAAACCTGGCCTGTGGCTCTATATTTTTGCAATAAATACAGACTCAAGGGAACATCCTCCAAGCTGCTAGGGAGGAGAGAGTGGGAGTGTGTTACTGGATAAAATGAAAACCTAAATTCAAAACAGCAAATGTGTCCCCCGCTGTGCCCAAGTGCCAATTTTCAGCTTTAGCCGTGCCCAGCATTTGCAAAAAAAAATTTTAAGGAAAATGGATTTATGACCACATTGAATTGGCCAATATGGTCTGTTTGGGGGAGAAAGAAAGCAGGAAAATCAAACAGCATGTCACCACCTAAATTACAAGGAGAGCCTCACACCTAGGAGAAGGAGTGGGTGTTCTTTCTCAAGGCCAATGCAAGTCCATGTGGCGGTGGATGTGGTTCACTGGGTCAAAACCATGCTGTGACTGTGAAGTTCAGAGGTTCCTGGACTGATCTGAGGCAATCCCACTCTCACAGCATTAAACCTAACATGATACCATTTGATAATACAAGCTGTTGCATTCTTCCTAATGACCAACAAGTCAATTAATCAATTCTAAGACTTGGTTGTCAGCCAGTTTTGTTCATGCCATGAAGCTTGATGGTGTGATAGAATGTAACAGTTCTTTTATATCTTCTCAATTTTCTATATCTCTAATCACATCAGTGAGCACAGGAATAGATCCCATGGACTGTGTCCTGCAAGGCTCCTCTGTCCATCAAATTCTCCAGGCACGAATACTGGAGTGGGTTGCCATTCCCTTCTCTAGGGGATCTTCCCGACCCAGGGATCGAACCTGGGTCTCCTACATTGCAGGTGTATTCTTTACCATCTGAATCATCAGGGAAGCTCACCATTTATATCTTCTCAATCTTTTATATCTGCAGTCCCAACAATGAGCACAGTAATAGTTTTTAGTTAGTTTGGAATCTTGGGGGAAAGTCAATTGCTTGCATGTATGTGTTGGTAGATAAAGTCATGTGAGTAGATTGAACCAAGAACAGAGACTGTAATGTAAAAATGAGTGGCATCTTAAACAGATGTCATATATTATACTAATTAAGAACTTGCTGGAAGTATCCCACTGCCTCCAGGAGAAAGACCGCAAAACTTGCAAGTTGAAAGCTATTCTGTAGATATTCTGATACTACTCTCTTTATTTTACAGACAAGGGAAACAGAAAGATAGAAGGAGATAGAAGATTTTTTTTCAAATTTTCACAAATCTGAAAACGATAAGTGGTAAAATTAAGCTTCAAACTCTGATTTATCTCATACTCAAGAATTCCTTTGCTGTTATGCTTGAGAGTAGAAAGCAAAAATGGGGGAGTATTGATTTTCCTTAGGTGTAGCAACTGCTTTTTGCCATGGTAGCCATGGCCTAGCTAAGTAAATATAACAAGAAAAGAAATTTTAAAACATAAAACTAACCTATTATATGGGAAGTGATTTATTTGGTTTTTTGAGGGGAGGGGAAGGTTTTTATTTTATTTTTTTCTTGACTGCACCTGAGGCAGGTGAGACCTTGGTTCCCCGACCAGGGATAGAACATGCACCTCCTGCATTGGAAGCATGGAGCCTTAAAAACTGGACTTCCAGGGAAGTACCAGGAGAAGTTTTAAATACTTGCCTAGAAGGAGAATTAAGAGCCACAAACCTGATCATGTCACTTCTTTGTGTAACAAACTTCAATCATGGCCCTTGACTTACAGTGGTTCGACTTAATTTTTCAACTGTATGATGGTACAAAAGCAATAAACATCCAGTAAAAATGGCCTTCAGATTTTTAATTTTGATCTCTCCCAGGGCTAGCAACTTGCTGACGATCCTCTCTCATGACATTGGCAGTGACAGTGAGCCACACAATCATGAAGGTAAATAACCGATATGCCTCCAACTACTCTGGATTCAGACGACCACTCTGATTTTCACTTTCAATACAGTATTCAATCAGTTGCATAAGACAGTTAACACTGTATCATAAAATAGGCTTTGTGCTAGAGGATTTTGGTCAACTGTAGGCTCATGTACATTTTCTGAGCACATTTAAGGTAGGCTAGTCTAACCTATCAGAGAAGGCAATGGCACCCCACTCCAGTACTCTTGCCTAGAAAATCCCATGTACGGAGGAGCCTGGTGGGCTGCAGTCTATGGGGTCACGAAGAGTCGGACACGACTGAGCGACTTCACTTTCCCTTTTCACTTTCAGGGATTGGAGAAGGAAATGGCAACCCACTCCTTTGTTCTTGCCTGGAGAATCCCAGGGACGGGGGAACCTGGTGGGCTGCCATCTATGGGGTCACATAGAGTCAGACACGACTGAAGTGACTTAGCAGCAGCAGCAGCAGTCTAACCTATGATGTTTAGTACGTTAGCCTAGTAAATGCATATTCAACTTATGATATTTTCAACTTAGGATGGGTTAATGGGGGAGAAGGTAACCTCATTGTAAGTCAGAGAGGATTGGTACTGAGATTCAAGCTCCATTGTGACCTTCAGGCTTTTTCTCTAACCTTCTCTCTTGAATTTCTCCTCCACTTCTTTCCTAGATCATCAGACTCCTCTCTGTTGGTGGTGGTCCCTTGTCTTCTCCCTCTATGGATCACAAGCCTCATATTTGTCTTTCTTGTTCTTTGTTTTATTCGTGGTGCCTAGCACAGAGCCCAGCATATGGTATGTATTCAATAAATTTGGGTTGAACAAATGAACAAAGTCATGCATGTAAGAATGCTTGGAAATTTTCCAGGATGTAAAGCACTATTAAAACGTTAAGCCTTTCTTCTATTTAATTTTTAATGCCTTTAGAATCTGATACTTTCACACAAATTCTAAGGGACAGATTTATGGCCTAAAGCTGCATGCACTTTATTGTACAATGACATCTGGATGAGCCAGAGTAATTAAAAATACTCCGCTTGAATCGTCTATCACCCAACTCCTTGTACTCATCAAACTGAACATTCTTAATTTTACCTTTTATTAATAAGAAAGGGGAGAGCTATTTCACATCTGGTAAACCAAAAGGAAACAGCACAACTGTTCATCTCCTCTGTTGTCCAGTGCCTGGCTGGAGAACAGGACACTCTCAGGTCACACACCGTCATCCTCAGGAGACAGTTGTGTGCAAGGGCAGATATAACATCATTGGTGCTTCTCTGACCACTATTCATTGAGCTAACTTTCTGCCGAGGGTCTTCTCTAAGGAACGTAGAAGGAACCTCAGGGTATTATCCCAACAGAAAGCCCGGGCTAACCAAGTATCCAGCTCTGATGGGAACAAGTCCTTCCACAGAATTGCTCCTCACCTTCAGAGCAATGGAGGCTCCTCACTGGCACAAAGACAACAGATTAAGGTGTTGGTGGCCTGGACCAGGATGGTAGCAGGGGAGGTAGCAAAAAAATAGTTGGGCTCTGGGTATAAATTCTTCTGCAGGTAGAGTCAACAGGCTTTGCCGATGGATTGATGTGAATGAGAAAGAGAGAGAAGCCATGGATGACTGCAAGGTTTGAGCATGTGAAACTGTAAAATCCTGATTGCCATTGACTGCAAAGGTAAAAACTGCAAGAAGAGCATATTTGGGGTGGAGACATGAGTTGCACATTAGGAATTAAGTTTTGGACACGTTAAATTTGAGATGCCAATTAAATATAATTAAGTTTATGATTAATTTGCGGTGAGAGAGAGGAGATAGAAGTATATCTTACGTAAAGGGTGAAATGGACTTCCCTGATGGTACAGTGGATGAGAACCTGCCTGCCAGTGCCGGAGACATGGGTTCGATCTCTGACCAGGGAACATGCCACATGGGAGCCCATGCCCCACAACTACTGAGCCTGTGTGCCTAAAGCCTGTGCTCAGAAATAAGAGAAGCTACCGCAATAAGAAAACCATGTGCAACAACCAGAGAATAGCCCCCACTTACTACAACCAGAGAGAGCCTGAGCAGCAGTGAAAACCCAATGCAGTCATAAATAAATAAATGTTATCTTTTTAAAGGATGATAAAATTATCGCCCACGTTAGTGAGGCTCATATGGCAAGACACTGGGAGAAACCTCCAGGCAACAACCAGCTAGAAACAGAGGCAGTGGTCCTAACAGTCCAAAGGAACTGAACTGTGCCAACAGCCCTGTGAGTGTGAATATACACCCTTTCTCAGTCAAGTCTTCAAATGAGACCCCAGTCTCTGCTGACACCTTGACTGCAGCCTCTTGAGAAATTATAAATTAGAGGACCCACCTACGCTTTGCCCATATTCCTGACGCATATTACAGAAACTCTAAGATAATAAATGTGTATTGTTCTAAGATGCTAATTTCGGGATAATCTGTTATGAAGCACTATACTACTAATACAAGATCATAGGGCTTCCGTGGTGGTTCAGGTGGCAAAGAATCCACCTGACAATGCACGAGATTCAAGTTCAATCACTGGGTTGGAAGAGCCTCTGGAGGAGAAAATGGTAACCCACTCCAGTATCCTTGCCTGGAGAATTCCATGGACAGAGGAGCCTGGTGGGCTATAGTCCAGGGGGTCGCAAAAGAATCAGACATGATTTAGCAACTAAACAACAAGAGGATCGTAAGAATGAATGTAGGCAAAAGAGAGAACTGGGTTTTGGCCCTGGGCTCACTACTGTTTAGAAGTTAGGAAAATAAGAGGAAAGTACACGGTGATGGAGGGCCATCAAGAAAGTAGAAAGGGACAAAGAGATGGGATTTCCAAGGGGTCAACAAGGAGGACAGAGTAACCAACTGGTAAACGCTGTTGACAAGTCAGGTAAGGTGAGGATTGAGAATGTGTTGTAGTTAATGATGCTGAGAAAACACAGTGACGCTGTAAAAAGTGTAGGGCAAAAAAACATACTTAAAACTTAGCTTCTTTGATAAAGCCAAAATTTCACAGACGGGGTTTCCTTTAAATCAGAGATAGCTCTATCTATTCCTGCTGCTGCAGCTGATCATAAGAGTCTAACACTGAAAAAGAACTTAGCAAGTTGCAACTTCAGATGTCTCTTTTACGGATGAGCACAGTGAGCGAAGCGAATTATTCAAGGTCACATAGTTAATGAATAGAAGAGTTAGGAATCAAAATGAGACCAAAGATTCTTGACCTACTGCTCTTTCTGCTACATCTCATTCCTTCTTCGATTTCCTGCTTCCAGGTGGATGATTAGAAATCTTCAAATGCTGTATAGCGATAATAAGTATAGGTAACCTCTCTTACCTGAAGTCTGATTGATTTGTGTTCTTCTATAGTTAAAAGTTTGTAAAAATCTTATTAAAAACAAATCTGTGGGATATTCTTTAAACCATTGAAAGAATCAACATGTAAAAGACACTGATAAGGACTTCCCTGGTGGTCCAGTGGTTAAGACTCCAAACTGAGAATGCAGGGAACATAGGTTCGATCCCTGGTCCAGAAACTAAGATCCCACATGCCTTAGAGCAACTAAGCCTGTGTGCTCCAACTACTGAGCCCTTGGGCTTAGAGCTCATGCTCAGCAACAAGAGAAGCCCCCTGCTCGCCACAGTTAGAGAAAACCTGCATGCAGCAACAAAAATCCGGTGCAGCCAAAAATAAATAGCTAAATAAATATTTAAAAAAGAAAAAAAAAGATGTTTGCCCTCAAGGAAATGACAGCCTGATGGAGAGGCAGATACTTAAATAGGGTACTGCAGCCCAGGGTGATAGAATAAAAACTCAGAATGTGGTGGGTGCATAAAGAGGATTCTGAGCTCAACTTTAGCAGCAAGTGACATCTATGGTGATGTCAGAAATATGAGAAGTATCAGCAGTGTAGGGGGTGGCGCAGGAAAAGGGAAGAGCATAGCCCAGGATAAACAGGGCAGTGACGTAAAGGGGAGAAATGAGGTTCCCTGGGCACACAAAGCAAGAAGGCAATGGGACTTCCCTGGTAGTCCAGTGGTTAGGACACCAAGCTTCCAATGCAGGGAGCATGGGTTCAATCCCTGGTCAGGGAACTAGGATCCCAGATGCCACTGTGGGGCTCAGCCAAAAAGTAAAAAATAGAAAAATAAGGCAGTAAGGACCATTCAAACTTTCAAACCATGGGAGCATAAAGATTCTAGTGATGCAAATACCAGTGGGGAAGGTGTAGAATATTTCCAGAACCCCATAACTTTCTTGCAGGCCCTTCCCAAGTCTGCATGTTGCCTCCCCACCCCCATTCCTGGCCCACCCCCAGAGGTAATCAATATTCTAACTTATGTCATCACAGATTAGTTTTGACTAGTCTTAAATTTCATGTAGGTGGAATCACAGAGTAAGCTCTATCATTTGATCCGGCTTTGGTTACACAAGTATGAACGTACACAAAATCGCGCTATATGTTTAATATCTGTGTGCTGCACAGTATGCAAGTTGTATCTCTATTTTTTCAGCAAGGGAGGAGGAGGAAAGGATAAAGCACACATGACTCCTAGGCTGTAGTTCTCAAAGTTTCTACCAGAAATCCCTTAGAAAGGGATTCTGTGTTCAAACAAGCAGGGGAATCCAGTTTAAATGAGTTAAAAGCATTTTCTTCTGCAAATCTTGTCTGAGCTTGTGCTACAATTTTAAGTACTGTGAATCTTCAGAGGGGTGATAAATAGCCAGACCTTTTCCCATCTTTTTTTGTTGGGTATCTCTCAGGAACCAGATATGAAGGACCTGTGGACCAGTCCTCTAACCTGCACTTGTGGGAAATGGATTGTATTAAGTAGGACACCAGAGCTGGTTCAAGAAGGACATGACGCTCCCGGGCACAGTGCATTCAAAATGCCGGTGAATACAGCAGGTGCTGGGCGTCCAGAAAGTGGCTGATCAGCAGGAATGGGGCTCTAAGAGCCGTCGGACCTGGGAATATATTTCTAACCCTCATATGTGGTTGAGGTTTGGAACTCTGTGGGTAGACAGAGATCACAGCCCGCAGGTAGAGATATCAGGTGAGCTGATCTCAGGGCCCAGCAGGCTGTGGGGCAGAAAAAAGGGGACAGGAAAGTTACAAGTAAAAAGGAGTCGTGGGACTTCCCTGGTGGTCGATGCAGGCGACACGGGTTCAAACCCAGGTCCGGGAAGATACCACATGCCAAGTAGCAGCTAAGCCTATGTGCCAGGCTACTGAGCCCGCTCTCTAGAGCCTGTGAGCCGCCGTCTACTGAGCCTGGATGCTGCAACTACTGAGCCCGCTCTCTAGAGCCTGCGAGCCGCAACTACTGAGCCCGCGCACCTACAGCCTGCGCTCTGAAACAAGAGAAGCCATCGCAGTGAGAAGCCTGCGCGCTGCAAGGAAGAGCAGCCAATGCTCGCTGCAACTAGAGAAAGTCAGCTCACAGCACCAAAGACCCAGCACAGCCAAAAATAATGATAATAATACAAGAAATAATTTTTTTAAAGGGGGGGGAGGGCGGGCTTCCGTCTGGATGTAGCTGATGCACCAGGAGGAAGTGCCTCCTTCCGGCAACAGCGCAGGTTCAATGCCTTCAACCCCATCTCTCTCCTATCTTAAGCCTTTTACTCAAAAGCTCTCCCCAACTACCAGAAGCCAGAGCTTCTTAAATGTCTTTCGAGGGTCTCCACAGGGGTCAGATTTAACATGATTCTGAACCTAGTGAGAAGAGAAGCATAGTATCCAAAATCCAAAATTTACCTTTTTGAGATCTTTACAAATTGTAAACACTTGGTTCTAAAATAAAAAACACTTCGTCCACGGAGAGGGTGGGACAAACGGAGAGAGCAGCACTGACTTATATACACCACCATGTGTGAAATGGATAGCTCCCGGGAAGTCGCTGTGTAGCATAGGGAGCTCAACTAGGGGCTCTCTGAGGAGCTAGAGGGGTGGGAGGTGGGGAGAGGGGTAGGGAGGCTCAAAATGCATCCGTATGTATACATATAGCTGATTCACTTCATTGTAGAGCAGAAGCTAAAACAATATTGTGCAGCAACTATCCTCCAATTAAAGAAATTAATTAAAAAATAAAACACTTCTTCCAGTCTAAAAGTTATTTTAAAAATAAAAGAGGTATAATATGAGTGTGGCTTGTTTATCTCTTGTTCTCCAAAAGAACCAATTTCATTTAAATTCATTATGTTATATGCCTAGTACTACTTAATTAATAATAGTTATATGGTTACACTCTTTGCCTTCATTACTAGCAGGTTTATATTTGTACACGTGCTCAATCGTTCAGTCTTGTCCGACCCCATGGACTGTATGTAGCCCGCCAGGCTCCTCTGCCCAGAGAATTCTCCAGGCAGGAATACTGGAGTGAGTTGCCATTTCCTATTCCAGGAGAATCTTCTCGACCCAGGGATCAAACCCGTGTCTCTTGCATCTTCTGCATTGGCAGGCAAATTCTTTACCACCATATTTGCACATAGAATACAAGAAAGATGGATTTAACTATGGAGTAAAAAATTTAAAATTTAAGCAAAAGAGAAAAAAAAGAAAACCAATCATAGAGAGGCAGCAGTGAAGTGAAAAAAAATATGGCTAATATTTTATGAAAAATTTAGAGAAAAAGATTTTGTAAATACCAAAGAGACCACCAATAAAGATCTTGTTTCTTCCATCTCACTAATCTCAGAGCAGCAGAGACTATCGTTCATTTTAACCATCTTAAAAAAATGATCTTATAATATTGCCATCTGTCGGCCTATGACAGATATAGCAGTCCAATGGCGCAGATAATGAAGCAAAAATACAAGAAATTAAAGGGACAGATGTGCAAAACTCACACACTCATTTGGCTTAGCATTTCACATCTGTTCTCTCCGAAGCCTTCCCAGTGACACAAATCTAGATGCGGTATCTTGAAATGCTATGCTGTGCAGCCAGCAACGTGCCCATGACTGACTGAAGATCCACTCATTCCAACACACCACGTGTTTCCTTGTCAATATTGTGACTCTTCTCTCCAAAACTGCATCTCTGTCATCAAGAGAGAACCCGTGTAGGTATACATAGGTGTATAGTACATGATTGTACTTATCCGTCCTTCTAAAAATTGGCCTCCCTGGTGTTTGAAAGTTAGCTGTGACAAGAAATGCCAAAAAAGACGGTCATCCATATGTTCTACATAACCATTCTGGGATCATTCATATTTTTGATTGGCAGAGAGAAAATAAAAATGGTAAAATATATATACATATATATATTAACCAGTTCTGGCATACTATATAGATTTGTTCATTTAAACACCAATTCTCCTTTTTAGACTTTTAAAATTCTGGACCATAAGTCACCTATTCAAAAATGTTTAGTTTAAAATATGATGGGACTTCCCTAGTATCCAGAGGAAAAGAATCTGCCTGCCAATGCAGAAGATGCCAGAGATGAAGGTACAATCCCTGGGTTGGGAAGATCCCCTGGAGCAGGAAATGCAACCCTCTCCAGTATTCTTGCCTGGAGAATTCCATGGAGAAAGGAGTCTGGTGGGCTACAGTCCATGGGGTCGCAAAGAGCCGGACACGACTGAGCTGCTTAGCATGCACCATAAAGAGCAAAGCACCGATGTCTTCCCTGTACTATCAAACACATACTAATCTTCAGCTTGTGGAAATTAACCAACTCTGAAAAAAATAATCCACATCCATAATAAAGATGTGAACTATAAGCCTTGGTGGCTATAATGGTAAAGAATCTGCCTGCAGTGTGGGAGACCTGGGTTCAATCCCTGGGTTGGGAAGATCCCCTGGAGAAGGGAATGGGTACCCACTACAGTATTCTTGCCTGGAGAATCCCAGGGAAAGAGGATCCTGGTGGGCTACAGTCCACGGGGTCACAAAGAATCGGACACGACCTAGAGACCACCACTTTCACTTTTCACTTTCCCAAAGACCCCATGCAGCCAAATAAATAAAATAAATTTTTTAGGAAAAAGGGTTCCTAACAGTTCTAAGCTTAAGAAAGATTTGTGTCAATGCTATGGCCACACCTTTAGGACATACCTGTCTGTGTTCTCATAGCTATTTAACCTACTGGAAGTTCCTCAACCCCTGTAAACCTGTCTCTCCTCTGGTAACAGGAAATACCAAGAAACCACCCCATACCACATCAAGAGGATGAAATACCATCATTTGTTTAAATCAAATGAGTTTATAAAAGACACAGCATGGAGCTGTTTTAGAGAAAGATCTCAATATGTTTTCTTTAGCTATGTTTCTTATTGTTGACTCCCACAATAAAGTGTCAAGGTAGGAATTAGGGAGCCTATTTTACAGGTTGATGAAACTGACACTCAGGACTTTCTCCTAACTGTTACAGAGCCAGAAACCAGCCCCGGGCTGTGGAACCTGGAACCTTTCTACTCCACCACACCGCCCCTGGGGCAGTTGTTCAGTTGTTCAGTCGCTCAGTCGGGTCTGACTCTGCCGCTCCATGGATTTCAACACAGCAGGCTTCCCTGTCTTTCACTATTTCCCAGAGCTTGCTCAAACTCATGTCCATTTAGCCGGTGATGCCGTCCAACCATCTCATTCTCTGTCGTCCCTTTCTCCTCCTGCCTTCAGTCTTTCCCAGCATCAGGGTCTTCTCCAATGAGTCAGCTCTTTGCATCAGGTGGCCAAAGCACTGGAGCTTCAGCCCTGTCCTTCCACTGAACACCCAAGGTTGATTTCTTTCCAGTGCCACCAGCTAGGGCTCTCTGTCTTTTCTTACTAGAATCTGGGTCAACACTTCTGACTGTGGTGAGCAAAGTTTGCTTGCTAAGTCACTTTAGCCGTGTCCAACTCTCTGTTACCCCATGGACTGCAGCCCTCAAGGTTTCTCTGTCCATGGGATTCTCCAGGCAAGAATACTGGAATTGGTTGCCATGCCCTACTCCAGGGGATCCTCCCAACCCAGGAATCAGACCTGCATCTCCTGCATTGCAGGCAGATTATTTACCACTGAGCCACCAGGGAAACCCAAGCAAAGCTTACCAGACACAGAATTATCAGTGATAATCTTAGCAAGCACAGCACCTTGGACAAAACAGAAGTGACTCTTCTCTAATAAGATAAAAGCTGTTCCCCACCCTCTTGCCCTCAGCCTCTGCAGGCTACAGGAGGCCATGAGCAGTGTGGCCTCTCCCTTCAGTCCAATGGCATTGAGAAAAGGAAGCACCAATACCCAACATAGGTTTCCTGTTCCTTCTAGACAATTTTCCTGATTATCTATTCCAACGAGAAGTTTTGTGGTTTCCATTACCATAGTAAAAGTAAAAGACCTTGATGCTGGGAAAGACTGAAGATAAAAGGAGATGGGGATGACAGAGGATGAAATGCTTGGATGGACATGAATTTGAGCAAACTCTGAGAGATGGTCTAGGACAGACGAGCCCAGCGTGCTGAAGTCCATGGGGTCACAAAGAGTTGAATGTGACTTAGCGACTGTAAATCAACAGTAAAAGTAATCATTGTGGGGTTTTTTTCCTTTTTTGTGGGAGAGAGGAGGAAAACTTTTCTATATCTTGATGTACCCTCAAAAATCAACTGGAACTAGCATGGAAGCATATACACTAACATACATAAAATAGATAACCAATGGAAATTTGCTGTGTGACTCACAAAACTCAAACCAAGGCTCTGTAACAACCTAGAGGGGTGGGATGCGGTGGGAGGTTGGAGGGAGGTTCAAAAGAAGGGGGCATATGTACACCAATGGCTAATCCATATTGATGTATGACAGAAGTCAAACCAATATTATAAAGCAATCATCAATCAATTTAAAATAAATAAACATAATTTTTAAAAAATCAACGAGAAACAAACAGATGGAAGGACTGAGCATGTAATGAATATGGTGGCCCCCATGTCAGACATCACACAATCTTCTCTACACAACAGGGAAATAAAACTATCCAGGCTATCAAAGGTGACAAGCACGCAGTCACAGCCAATTCTTTTTATTTCTTGTCATTAAATGTGCTCTGCATCAGTAGAATATGCAATAATTGTCCATAAAATGAGTGCTTTTAGACTGATTGACTTTTGGTGAAGGAGAAATAATGCAGATTTGCAATGCGGAGTTATTAGAAGTGATGAGGAGGAGGAAGAGGATGAAGCACTGTTTTTGAAATGTCTTCCTCTGAATAACTGAAGGCAGGCTACAAAAAGGCCTTGACCACAAGCATCAAGCAAGGACTCCACAGTTATTTTTTACATAAACCCTTGCAACATTATCATTTATCTTCACCCGGTTTCTTTTTTAAATTTTTATTTATTTTGGCTGCACTGGGTCTTCACTGCTAAGTGTGGGCTTTCTCTAATTGCAGCACAAGGGCTTCTCTCTGCAGTGGCTTCTCTTGAGCAGCATGAGCTCTAGGCGTGTGAGCTTCGGTTATTGCAGCATGCGGGCTCAGCAGTTGTCCTGCAAGGGCCTAGTGACCCCAAAACATGTGGAATCTTCCCAGACCAGGGATGGAACCTGTGCCCCCTGCATTGAGAGGTGAACTCGCAACAACTGGACCACCAGGGAAGTCCCTTCATCCAATTTCTGAAGGGCTCCTGTGAGAGTTCTGAGTCACAGGGCGAGCTGGGAGACCCACACCATAAACACGCATCTCTGCTCCCTTTGACACACATAGGCTGGAGCTCGTCAGGGTGGTAAGGGCCATCCCTTCCTCTGATGGAGCCTCCTCCCCCCGCCCCCAGGGTCAGGTTCAGCTTCCTAGGAGTTAAGTCACAGCTCTGTGACACACTCAGCCCCTCTATACGTGAGTCTGTGTCACGCCAGGTGCTGGGAAAGGCATGCGAGGGACACAGGTCCCAAGGAGCTTGCAGTCCATTGAGCTGGCCTCTGCAGTAGCGTGTGGCGGGTATCCCAGGAGAACTGAGTGTGAGGACAGGCCGTCAGAGTCCTTCTCGGGTACATTTGGAATGGAGCTGAAGAAAAGAGCTTTTCCTCTCCTAGTAGGAGCTCTGAAATGGGAACCTGAGAACTGCCAGCCGTCGTACTGAAAGGGTAGGACACACTCGGCTGGAATAAATCCAACATACCAGGGAATCCAGGCCAAGTGATTGGGGCAGAGCCCAGCGCACTGGAGTCCCTGGTCCCAGGTGTCCAGGACTTCATCGCCTAATCCTGCGAATTCCCCCATTCTGGCCTAAACAAGGATACATGTGGTTTCTGTTCAAAATGAATTTGCAACTGAACAATGTCGGACAATATAAGTGACAAGTGGGCCCAGCAGGGCATTCAAGTCGAGACACATTCAAGTCGAGATATTCAGCAGGTAGCTGGCTCTGTTCAAGGTTCAAAAATAGAATTCAGGGCAGAAATATAGGTTCCGCAGTCATTAGCCTATGAAAGGTAACTAACTTTTTTACTTTAGTTTCTGGGGAGGAAAGTGCCCAACGTTGAAAGTCCTCTTTCCCCATCTCTCGTCTTTCTACCCATGGCCTCTACTCAAGCTCCCGCCTCGACCTCAGGCTGTTTCTTTCTCTTCCCTGCTCCTTCAACCTCTCTGCATCTTTCTTTTTCTTGCCAGTGACTCCCTAATGTCTCCAACATACCTCCCACACCTTCTCAAGCTTGCCCAGTTTCTGAAGCGTGCATGTATTTTGGAGGAAAGACGCTTTATCTGTGACCCCCAGGACACTAGACAGGAGTTCCTGGTTTATACTGCGTGTGACACAGGGCCATTCCCTCCTCACAGAGCCTGAGCAACAACTTTGCTTACATTCCTGTCATACTAGATGGACTACATTTAAAACTATCCTTTATTTCAAAATTATATCCTTTGGTTGTTAAAATATCGTGTGTGTGTGTGTGTGTGTGTGTGTGTGTGTGCATGCATGTGCACTCACTTGTGTCTGACTCTTTGAGGCCCCATGGACTGTAGCCTGCCAGGCTCCTCTGTCCATGGGGATTCTCCAGGCAAGATGATTAGAGTAGCTTGCCATTTCCTTCTCCAGGGGATCTTCTCCACCCAGGACCGAACCCTCTTCTCTTGCACTGGCAGGTGTGTTCTTCACCAGCTGAGCCACCGGGGAAGCCCCCTTCTTTTATTAAATGATGATGACTGTAGATGGTAGATTTTTTTTTTAAATACTTGGCTAAATAAAATGTTTGCAACCTTATTTGAGCCCTCAAAGCTTTGTTTAAATTTTACAAGTCTGATAAATCCAGATATCTTGGAATCGTTTTAGTAAGACAATATGCACATCTGAAACTGATAATTTTACATGTCAATTATACCTCACTTTTTTAAAGTTAAGGGAATATGCAGAGAAAGAACGTAAAGCAAAGTTCTCAATTAAAGGGGCCCAGACTTGATCCCTAGTCAGGGAACTAGATCCCACATGTCACACACACACAAAAAAAATCCTGCATACTGCAACGAAGACTAAAGATCCTACGTGCTACAACTAAGACCCAAACAGATAAATTTTTTAAAGAAGAAAGAACTCAAAGCAGAAAGGAGACCTGAGAACTGTCAGTCTGCAAAATGCTGACCGCGATCACTCTCGGAAGAAGAATTTGAGGAAAGATTAAAAGAGCATAAAGGAGCAAGGGGGGTTAGGAGCATCCCAGGCACTATGCCAGGGCTCATTGTGCATACTTGCACAGCTGGTAATAGGTAGGCATTGACACCTCCTTGTTACTGATGATGAAACAGGTTCAGAGAGCCTAAGAAAGGTGCTCAAGACAACCCAGTGAGGGTAGCGGGGACAAAAGAGACACCCTTGATTAGCAGCTCACTTTTACAAACAGTGGAATTGATAACTAGGGCTAGGACACAGTATATATAACCCCCAAACAAGCAGGGAGGAGCAGAAGAGGCTGCCTCACCTTTTCTCTTAGGACAGACGGGAAGATGCTTTTGAAATAGAAATCAATTGAAGAGCCTTGGATATGGAGCCAAGCAAATAAAGGCTCATTATCTTTGACTCACTGAATCATCTACGCACATCCATACAGTCATGTGGAAATTTAATTCCCCATCCACCAAGTGTTTCTGCTGTGTTCTCACACTCAGAACGTCGCCTCAAGTTATCAATAGCCTTTTTTTTCCTTGCGTTTCTTTCTTTTTAACTAAGCTAACCCCACCACCGCATCCTGACAGTATAATTAGCACTAACCTTGGGAGAGGAATTGTTCGGAATTAAAAAATAAGTATTGTAGACAGATACTTTTAGATCTTCTTGCATGGCTGAGGAAGGATCAGTACACTAAGCGTGAAGTCAAGACACGTGAAAGAACAAAGGAAAAGGAACGTTAATGAATTCTCAGACGTGTAGGGAACCTGTTAAGCCCCAGGTTTGACACTAGATGTGGAGTTAAGTGATTTTTAATTTCTTTAATTGTAATTTTAAATTGAATATAATCCAGGAATGCTATCTGTCATTTCACAAAGCCTCACTAATTGTTACGCAGGAGGGGCAGAGTAACTCTTACCAGAGGGGCCCCCTAGGGTATCAATCATCTAAGAGTTTGAGACAGAGGGGTGTGTGTGGGTACCGCTTAGTTGCTCAGTCGTGTCCGACTCTGTGACCCCACAGACTGTAGCCCACCAGGCTCCGCTGTCCATGGGGTTCTCCAGGCAGAAGTACTGGAGTGGGTTGCCATTTCCTCCTCCAGGGGATCTTCTGGACCCCGGGATCGAACCCATGTCTCTTGTACCTCCTGCATTGGCAGGTGGACTCTTTACCGTTGAACCACCAGCAAAACCTGAAAAATGTTATGGGTGATCTTCCATAAAACGAAGCATATTTTTCAAACTGATCTGTTTATGTTTGCCAGGAGGCCCAAGCAGTCATCTAGGAAAGAAAGAAAGAGTTAAGAAAGTATTTCCTAAACAAATATTATAATATCTTTCTATAATAGTCGAACTGATACGTAAATCAGTCTACCAGCTATCAATCACAAAATGAGATCAATTATAGGAAAATGCTTGGTCAACTATTCAGAATCCATTTGCTATTATCCTAATGATTACTACTTCAAACATCACCTTATTTGAATTTGGTGTTGAAACGTATAAAAAAAAAACCACTAATCCAGACTGCCTGGGAGAGAACAGCCTAAATCATACACTGTGTTATTAAAATGTAGTGTTATTATTGTAAAGTCCACAGTCTAACTTGAAGCTCCTGCTAACAAGTGCAATCAAATACACTGTCTATTTGTCTATTCCACTTCAAGATAAGACACATTCATACTTGAAATTATACATTTATATGCTATAATGAATGTGATAGACTCTTTAAAAAATAATTTATCCTGTTAATTATTGTAAACATGTCTATATATTAAAACCTCGTCAATCCAGGCTTCCGGTAATTCAGAGTTTAAGTTCATTTTCCTTATGCTGGAATGAAATATATGTTTCTCCTGAGATATTGTAAGAGTATATTTCAGTAGTACACATGCCGAATTATAAAATTTAAGAATATAGTCTCAGGAAGAGATTTTATTTGAAAGGCTTTCAGAATCTTGCATTGCTGCCCTCTGGTGGCCAAATGTGGTTCTGTACTGTAATTTTAAATTTCTCTGTATAGAATAATTTGAACTCTATCAATATCTATATGCAGCTGCAAATTTAAGTATCTTGCCATAAAGTAAGTGCAGGTAGAGAATTAGACAATTACCTGTATTAGCAATAATCGCGCCTCGGATAAACCTCATTAGCTACGATACTGCCACTGCGCAAAGCTAGAGAATTAGACAATTACCTGTAAAAAACAGGCATCTATGTTAGTGATGTGTGTGTGTGCTGTCACGTCTGACTCCTTGTGACCCCGTGGACTGTAGCCTGCCAGGCTCCTCTGTCCATCGGAATTTCCAGACAAAAGTACTGGAGTGGGTTTCCATTTCCTCCTCCAGGGGATCTTCCCAACCCAGGGATCTAACCCACGTCTCTTGCTTCTCCTGCACTGACAAACAGATTCTTCACCACTAGTGCCACCTGGGAAGCCCTTATATTAGTGATACGCCCAAAGAAATTCTTCACTCAAACTCGGTCTATAGTAGATTTTTAATTACTGCATAGAACAAGGTCCCTGACCAGGAAACAACCCCAAAATAGTGGGGAATAAACTCTGTAAAGGCCACTTCATGTTATTTTGTTACCATAATATAAAGTTTTTACCAGTTCATGAGTTTCTGAGTTCTTTGGCTATAGATTCAAGCCACATAAGGTAGTGCAATTTATTAGCTAAGTGACTTTCAGTAAATAACCTAACTGCTCTGCATGCTCTGTACTTCATTTTCTCATCCTCAGAATCGGGATAATTGCACTTATTTTTCAAATTTGTTGATTAACTATGGATGTATATAATGTGTCTGATAGGTTATAAGCATATAATTAATGGTAGTAATGCTTTGCAACCCCATAGACTGTGGCCCGCCAGGCTCCTGTCCAGGCAAGAATTCTGGAGTGGGTATCCACTCCCTTCTCCAGGGGATCTTCCCACCCAGAGATCAAACCCAGGTTTCCTGCGTTGTAGGCAGATTCTTTTCCCCTTCCCCTGAGCCCTCCAGGAACTAACTTTCACTCACCACATCTGGTTTCCCAAAGGAACTGACTCATAGACCTTCAGTTCAGTTCAGTTCTGTCACTCAGCCATGTCTGACTCTTTGAGACCCTGTGGATTGCAGCACGCCAGACCTCACTGTCCATCACCAACTCCTGGAGCTTGCTCAAACTCATGTCCAGAGAGTTGGTGATGCCATCCAGCCATCTTATCCTCTGTCACCCCCTTCTCCTCCTGCCTTCAATCTTTCCCAGCATCAGGATCTTTTCCAATGAATCAGTTCTTCGCATCAGGTGGCCAAAGTGCTGGAGCTTCAGTTTCAGCATCAGGACTGAATATTCAGGACCGATTCCCTTTAGGATGGACTGGTTTGATCTCCTTGCAGTCCAAGGGACTCTCAAGAGTCTGCTCCAACACCACAGTTCAAAAACATCAATTCTTTGACATTCAGCTTTCTTTATAGTCCAACTCTCACATCCATACATGACTACTGGGAAACCATAGCTTTGACTAGATGGACTATTGTCAGTAAATTAATGTCTGTGCTTTTTAATATGCTATCTAGGTTGGTCATAGCTTTTCTTCCAAAGAGCAAGCCTCTTTTAATCTCTTGCCTTCAGTCACCATCTGCAGTGATTTTGGAGCCCAAGATAATAAAGTCTGTCATGGCTTCCATTGTTTCCCTATCTATTTGCCATGAAGTAATGGATCTTGATGCCTTGATCTTTGTTTTTTGAATGCTGAGTTTTAAGCCACATTTTCCTCTCTCTTCTTTCATCAAGAGGCTCTTTAGTTCCTCTTTGCTTTTTGCCATAAGAGTGGTGTCATCTGCCTATCTGAGGTTATTCATATATCTTCCTGCAATCTTGGTTCCAACTTGGGCTTCACCCAGTCCCCATTTCACATAATGTATTCTGCATATAAGTTAAATATACAGTCTTGATAGACTTTTTTCCCAATTTGGAACCAGTCCATTGTTCCATGCCCAGTTCTAACTGCTGCTTCTTGACCTGCATACAGATTTCTAAGGAGGCAAGTAAGATGCTCCGGTGTTCCCATCTCTTGAATAATTTTCCACAGTTTGTTGTGATCCACACAGTCAAAGCCTTTAGTGTAGTCAATGAAGCAGTGGTAGATGCTTTTCTGAAATTCTCTTGCTTTTTCTATGATACAACAGATGATGGCAATTTAATATGTTTCCACTACCTTTTCTAAATACAGCTTGAACATCTGGAAGTTCTCAGTTCACATACTGTTGAAACCTAGCTTGGAGAATTTTGAGCATTACTTGCTAGAATGTGAGACAAGTGCAACAGTGTAATAGTTTGAACATTCTTTGGCATTGCCTTTCTTTGGGATTGGAATGAAAACTGACCATTTCCAGTCCTGTGGCCACTACTGAGTGTTCCAAATTTGCTGGCATATTGAGTGCAGCATTTTCACAGCATCATCTTTAGGATTTGAAATAGCTCAACTGGAATTCCATCAGCTCCACTAGCTTTATTCGTGTGATGCTTCCTAAGGCCCACTTGACTTCAGACTTCAGGATGTTTGACTCTAGGTGAGTGATCCCCCCATCGTGGTTATCTGGGTCATGATGATATTTCTTGTAAAGTTCTGTGTATTCTTCCCACCTCTTCTTAATATCTTCTGCTTCTGTTTGGTCCATATCATTTCTGTCCTTTACTGTGCCCATCTATGCATGAAGTGTTCCATTGGTATCTCTAATTTTCTTGAAGAGATCTCTAGTCTTTTCCATTCTATTGTTTTCCTCTATTTCTTTGCACTGATCCCTGAGGAAGGCTTTCTCATCTCTCCTTACTATTTTTTGGAACTCTACATTCAGGTGGGAATGTCTTTCCTTTACTTCTTTGCCTTTTGCTTCTATTCTTTTCTCAGCTGTTTGTAAGGCCTCCTCAGACAACCATTTTGCCTTTTTGCTTTTCTTTTTCTTGGGGATGGTTTTGATCACTACCTCCTGTACAATGTTAAGAACCTCTGTCCATAGTTCTTCAGGAACTCTATCAGATCTGATCTGTTGAATCTATTTATCACTTCCACTGTATAATCAAACGGGATTGATTTGGGTCATACTTGAATGGTCTAGTGGTTTTCCCTACTTTCTTCAGTTTAAATCTGAATTTGGCAGTAGGGAATTCATGATCTGAGCTACAGTCAACTCTTGGTCTTGTTTTTGCAGACTGTATAGAGTTTCTCCATTTTCCGTTGCAAAAATATAATAAATCTCATTTCAGTATTGACCATCTGGTGATGTCCATGTATAGAGTTGTCTCTTGTGTTGTTGGAAGAGGGTGTTTACTATGATCAGTCTGTTCCCTTGGCAAAACTCTGTTAGCCTTTGCCCTGCTTCATTTTGTGCTCCAAGGCCAAATTTTCCTATTACTCCAGGTATCTGTTGACTTCCTACTTTGGCATTCCAGTCCCCTATGATGAAAAGGACATCTTTTACTGGTGTTAGTTCTAGGCGTCTTGTAGGTCATCACAGAACCATTCAACTTCAGCTTCTTTGGTATTAGTGGTTGGGGCATAGACTTGGATTACTGTGATATTGAATAGTTTGCCTTGGAAATGAACAGAAATCATTCTGTCATTTCTGAGTTTGCACCCAAGTACTGCATTTCCGACTCTTGTTGACTATGAGGGCTATTCCATTTCTTCTAAGAGATTATTTGCCCACAGTAGTAGATATAATGATCATCTGAATTAAATTCACCCATTCCCGTCCATTTTAGTTCACTGATTCCTAAAATGTCAATGTTCACTCTTGCCATCTCCTGTTTGGCCACTTCCAATTTTTCCTCATTCATGGACCTAACATTCCAGGTTCCTATATAATATTGTTCTTTACAACATCAGACTTTACTTCTATCACCGTAGCCCAAGGTTGTTGTTTCTGTGTTAAAATGTTTTGTTAACAAGAAAACAGAATGAAAGGTTTTATATTACTGATGGAGCTCAGCTATCAACTGCATGACCCCACCCACGGGTCATGGCTTTAACTTCCAAACCTACATGTCAGTCCCATTCATTAACTGTCATATGTATACTGTGTGGCTCACTGCACTGGGTGATAAAGACTGGTCAGAAATGGATAAATAAAAACATAAGCTTTATTTTCAAGAAATACAATATCTACCTGAGAAAACCCAATAGTAGTAAGGAAGATAATAATAATAATTTTAAAAGTGACCTTAATATAATGCAGAGTAAGGGCTTCCCTGGTGGCTTAGTGGTGAAGAATCCTCCTGCCAGTTCAGGAGACATGAGTTGGATCCCTAGATCAGGAAGATCCCCAGGAGAAGGAAATGGAAATGGCAACCCACTCAGGTATGTTTGCCTGGAGAATCCCATGGACAGAGGGGGCTGGTAGGCTACAGTCCATGGGGTCGCGAAAGAGTTGGACACAACTTAGCGATTGAACAACACTGAGGAGAGTACATGGTTCTTTGCAGTATGGAGAAGGAAGGGATCAGAGTGCACGAACGTGATTCTAACCTCTGAGTGTCTCTCACTCACAGTAAGCACGATTATCAGGCTTTAGCAGACTTTTGTCCGCCATCTATTTCATCCTATAGTCTATTTGGCCCTGCCAAAAGTTAACTAGCTAAATCACTTAAAGAATGTTTTATTGATCAACAATTACTATGTACATGGAGACTCTGAAACAATCCAGTGTCATATTCTTGTTCCAGGGGTGTATAAACAGAAGCTGGTTTATAAATTTCAGATAATAAGCTTGCAAACAAACTCGAGAGGGATTAATGTACAATTCAGATTTGTCATCATCAACCTCTAGATGCGAGAGTCTAGACAGGCAATAATAAAGATTAACAATCTTATCAGGATTATGAGGCAGCAAATTATTGGGAAAGATATCTTTGATTTATTATGGTCATCAAAGGAATTATTTCAGCACTATAGAAAATGATGTGAGTCAACTCCAGAAGAGATAGAGTCAATTGTTTATCACTAAAACGACTTGTTTCTTGATATCTCAAAAGTTATTGAAGATACAACGAGGAAATTAATTTTGTCTATCTGGGAAAGAAGGATATGTAGCCTTGTTATCAGTACATATTTATAAGAGCCTAAGCTACATCAGACCACATCATGTCTTTTGACATTATTGAATGAATACATGAAAGTACCTAGTAATGACAATTCACTTACATCTTAACAAAGCACTCGACACTGTTTTGTGATGAAAATCCATGAAAAGTCTGCAAACACATGGATGAAGGAACTGAAGATGACATAGTAATTAGCTAATTACTAGCTAATTTTCTAGTTTCTAGAAAAGCTTAGACAAATAGCAGTACTGCTTCTTCTTACCTTTCTTCTCAAGTTTGAAATGGCAACACAAGGATTTTTGGTGCATCCCAACTTCCTAAGTTAAAAGGTTTGTCTCAGAGCAGCGACACTCTGAAAGTACATGATGCAAAAAATATAAGATGTAGTGGGGAAAGAGGTGCTTGGAGGGGGGAAAATTGTGGAAATCTCCAAACATGGCAGAGAGAATTCAGAAAAAACTGATCAAGACTCCAATCTCAGTCGATGGTCACTTTGCCATATCCTGCAAGACACCACCAAGTCAGTCTGAGAATAAAGGCTCTGAGTCTGTTCCTTCAGCCTATCATAGGGCTCCTTCGTTTCAATAACTGAGACCACGTGCCCCGCTTTAGTTACTGTAATATGCATTAGAATGTGAGCCCCTTAGGGCAGAGTTCTTAAGTTCCACTGCTTTATCCTAGAGCTTAGATAAGTATTCAACCTAGAGTTGTTAAAGGAATGGTAAATATGATCAATAAACTCACTGAAAGAATGTATCTGTTGGGTTCAAAATAAACACTTCTAATTCAGTAGCTTTTCTCTGCAGAAATAATAGCACTTTCAGGGACTTCCCTGGCAGTCCAGTGGTTAAGACTCTGCCTGGCCATTGTAAGAGGCGTAGGTTCAACCCCTGGTCAGGGAATAAAGATCCCACAAGCTGCACAGCATGGCCAGAAAAAAAGAAACAATAGCACTTATTAATGGAAAAATATTCCATTTACAGAAGTGACAAAAACTATAAAGTAGTAACAGTACAAGAGCAGCACAGAAATGAACAGTACAAATATTACTAAAAGAAAACAAAACTGGAACAAATGCAAAGATATAACATATTGCATAGGAAGACAACAATAAAAATGTCAGTTCTCCCAAAACTAATAATGTGAATATCAATGTAATTCTAATTAATATCTCAAAAGAATTTTTATTTCGTTAGGATTATCTTGAATTTCCTATGGAAGACCAAATATCCAGAATAGCCAAGAAAACTATTTAAAAATCTAATGACAATGAGAGATGTACTGTCATAAGCCACTGTAATAAAATCATTATGGTATTGACTTGAAAATAGATTAAAAATAATAAATCAATGGAATAAAATAGACAATTCATAAATAGATCCCAGTGTATATGTCACAAAGGGATACATTAATTTCATGAGTAATGAACTGATTCATTTAAAAAGCCTGATAATATAGTGCTCCATAAGGAGAAAGTGAGAGTGGATGGGCCCTCATGTGCACTGTATATAAAAACCATCCCTAGGTGTATACAAGAATTATCTGTGTAAGTAAATAAAATGTTAGAAGAAAATGTAAGAGACTGTATATATACTCTGAGTATGGAAGAAAATTTATTAACCAAGTGAGAAAAACTGAAAACTGAAAGAAACAAAAAGCTAGGAAGGGAATGAGAAAGAGAGAAAAAGACAGCTTTGACAAAACAGTTTTTTTCATTAGGGTGAAAGTGTCACAAACAAAATCAATAGGTAATACAGATAAACAGTGCTTTGGGGGAAAAGAAGTCACAAGTTGAAAGATCAACAAAGAGTTATCATTTGAAATGTGTAAGAATTTCCTCCAAAACAACGTGCAAAAACATGGGAAAGGATATGAAAACAGGCAATTCACAGAAAAGCAAATCTGAGTGACCAGCATACACACTAAAAGATGTCAGATTCATTAGCAGTCAATGCAAAAAAAAAAAAATTAAAAAGTAGCAATGAGGTATTACATCCAGCAAAAATTCAAGTGCAATAAATGCCTCCTACTGACAAGAATGCAGGGAAAAGTGACTCAAACTATGGGGTGAAATGTCAACTTTACAGTCTTTCTGGAAAACCATGTAGCAACATATAATAAAATGTAATAGAATTACCTCCTTTGATAGGGCCATTCTATTGGTAATCTATCACATAAAAATAAAGACACCTGAAAATATCTACAACCCTATTTTTTTCACATGACTGTTGATATGCAGTACTACCAATTTGGGGAATAGTTGAATATATTAAGATAATTTCACATCATGAAATAGTTGCATCACTTAAAGCAATGAGTTAGAATGATCCTATATACTTAAGAGAGCTCCTTGAAGTTCTAAGTGACAAAAAGAAAACACATAATAGTAGGAATAATACAATGCCATTTTAAGGGAATTCCCTGGTAGTCCATTGGTGAAGACTCTGAGCTTCTACTTCAGGGCACCCATGTTTGATCTCTGGTCAGGGAACTAAGATCTGACAAGCCACTAGGCCAAAAATAATAAAAATAATAATGCCATTTTTAATAAGAACTAAAAATGGCCTTCTATTTCTCTACCTGTGTATATAGGAGTGTATTTATATGTAGTTTGTTTATAATTACAATTCTAGAACATGGAGTAAACACATTCAGAAGGGTTAGGGAGGGTCTGTCTGATTTGGGGAAAAGCAAAGGAGAGAAGAAAGAAAAAGCAAAAAAAGGAGAAAAAAGATATTATAGCTTCTCCTTCCAGATTATTGCATGATGCCATTTAAGCATTTATACTAAATTACATATAACAGACTGCAAGGAGATCCAACCAGTCCATTCTAAAGGATATCAGTTGAATGTTCATTGGAAGGACTGATGTTGAAGCTGAACCTCCAATACTTTGGCCACCTGATGCAAAGAGCTGACTCATTTGAAAAGATCCTGATGCTGGGAAAGATTGAAGGCAGGAGCAGAAGGGACGACAAAAGACGAAATGGTTGGCTGGCATCACTGACTCAATGGACATGAATTCGAGTAAACTCTGGGAGCTGGCGATGGACAGGGAGGCCTGCCGTGCTGCAGTTCATGGGGTCTCAAAGAGTCGGACACGACTGAGTGACTGAACTGAACTGATACATGTATATGTATGCATGCATATAAAGAAAAATTTAATTAAAAAAATTAAAAACTGAGAAAAAGAAGGAAGAAATAAGGGGAAGATGGAAGCAGTGGGGGAGGAAAGAGGGATCGATGATCAGCCTTTTCAGACTTGCATCACATCAACTCCTTCACTTATTAGTGACTTAAGACTCAACCTTGACAGCCTTCCACGATATCAGATATTTCAACAATTTCAGTCCAAAATGTGAGGGAATTTTTAGTTTTTGTAATTTTTATTTTTCTTTATCCTTCTCTCCCCAGTTCATCCTTTTTTAAAAAGAAGAACAACCCATTGCCAATGCTGAACATCACCTACATGGCTCAGACTCTTACCTGACTTCACGGAAATCTTTTAAACTGATATGCCTATACAGTGGTTTTTGTTGTCTGTGTGAAATCTCAGATAATCTACTGATGAGGAGATTCTTCTAAAAGCAAAACATCCAGCTCCAAGAAAATCTTGCTTTTGCAAAACAACAACAAAGGCTTCCTCCACATCTTCTGAGTTATAAAAGACAAGAGACTGTGTTTTCAACCCAGAAGAAACAATTTCTGAAACGCCTTAATAAATCTCAGTAATTGTTAGAGCACCATCAAGTCAAGCAGAAAACAAAGAAGGATATCAATTTCTCAAAAGATCAAGGTCAATAAAATTGGTTCCAGCAACCATTCAACAATTTATAATGAGATCAAACTTGTCACCAAATGTCTTGGGAAAGTAATTACAATGGACATACTTTGAGGCTATGGGTGAGCATAAAGTGTCACCAAGGAATTAAAAATGATGACAGTATTAAGGGTTTAGAGAACAATGGATGAGGAATACAAATACGAGGGAAAGAGGTTTTAACACAGACACTGAGTTCGCAAACTAAAATTAACTTGAATTCAAGTTAGTATCATTTAGATAATCTCTGTCCTTTAAATTTTATATTCAACCCTCATCTAATCATTCATTAATGTGGCCTCCCTCGTCTTTTCTCAGCTTGGCAAGAGTAGAAGACTCGACTAATGCTCATCCCAGCTTTTTTCTTTGAGCCCCCATTCTAATAGAATCACACTTTGTATCATGTCTCATCTAAGCATAATTACAAGTTTATGAAACAGGTCTTCATTTCCCCATTTTAAGGTGAGGAGACTGATGCTTGGAGAGATACAGTGAATATTATCAAGGTCAAACAGCTAGTGGGTGTCACAGCAGGGATTCACCGCCGTGGCCAGTTTCAAACTGTGCTTTTTCTGCCCCACTGCCTGTGTCTCTGGTTAAGTCAATGTCGTCCTGGAGACAGCCACACGTGGAGCTCTCACCAGATCCACAGTCATCTGGCATGGAGTCACTGACTCCGTATTCCGCGTGCTAGGCCATAGTGGTTGCTAACGCGACATCTGTGGGATGGATCAGAAGACCCAGTGGCTCACCCCCATCAGCTCATCTTCTTTAGACGCTCACCTCATGAGAGGACACTCGGCCCCCCTCCGCAGCCAGCATGTGGCACGCCAGCTTGTCCCCACCAGCCTTTTAGACTTCTACGCTTTGTGGGCAAGGGACCTAAGGGAGTTAGTCATGACTCAACTCCCCATTATCTTTTCTTAGGACAAGTTAAACATTTTCTCCTCCTAAGCTCAGAAAATCTCATGGGAAGAAGAAGATTAAACACTAATGGGCAATTAAGCTTACAGAATCTTATCCTAGAGAATATGGTGGATTGGAGCACTCAGATTCTATGAGCTAGAGGTCTCTCGGCCAGATCTTTCACTCTGCAGCTGAGGAGGCTGGGCTCAAGAGGTGACATTATGCAGATTATTGTGATGTAGCCCTGCCTGCCTTTTTGACCACCCCCCACCCCGGGCCCCTTGGACATCCTCCATGTTCCTCATAGAGCAGAGCAGCTAAGTACAGTGGACAGATCGCCTGTTTCGGCACCTCTGTTTCCTCATTTTAAAAACAGGTCCTTAAACACATTTTTTTTTTTTTTTTTTTTTAGTTTTTATTTTGTATTGCGGTATAATCAATCAACAATGATGTGATAGTTCCAGATGAACAGCAAGGGGACTAAGCCATACATATATGAATACCCACGCTCCTTCAAACTCTCCTCCCATCCAGGCTGTCACATGACGTGGAGCAGTTCCCTGTTCTATACAGTAGGTCCTTGTTGGCTATCGTTTTGAATGTAGCAGTTTGTACATGTCCGTCACACTCCCTAACAATCCCTTCCCCCCCAGCAACCAAAAGTTCCTTTTCTAAGTCTGTGCGTCTCTTTCCACTTAAACACATTCTTATTGATATTCAACAATACTAGGAGTTTTTTAACCAACTACATAGGGTTAACAGGGCTCCCCTTGGAGGCTCAGATGGTAAAGTGTCTGCCTGCATTGCCAGAGGCCAGCGTTCGATCCCTGGGTCAGGAAGATCCCCTCGAGAAGGAAATGGCAACCCACTCCAGTACTCTTGTCTGGAAAATTCCATGGATGGAGGAGCCTGGTGGGTTACAGTCCATGGGGCCACAAAGAGATGGACACGACTGAGTGACTTCATTTTCTTCCTTTCTATAGAGTTAATAAGAGGATTACTTCATTAGAATTGACCAGTGGGGCTTACATCCCATGTGAAATTCTTATCCTGATGAGTGCTCTGTCGTAAGTTCTCTGTAAATTGTTAGTATTATTATCATTTCCTTATCTCGCCTCTATATTTTTGTACACTCCACCCTATCTGGTTGAAATGCCCTTCCCAGCTTGTTCCTTCTTTAGGGCTCAAAAATATCACCTCCTCTGCAAAGCCCTTCTATTTATTATAGAACAGTTCCTGACTTCCTTTTCCTCCTCTGGCTCTCTTTGTACATGTAGCAATTATAAAAAAATTCAATATTAATAATACTTTGCCCCATATCTGTCTTCCCACATCACTACTAGACACTGAGTTTCATGAAGGCAAACAGAGGGTGGTGTCTTAGTCGTAGTAGAAGCCCTCGCATTTAGCACAACAGCAAGGACAAAATTGATGCTCCATACACGGATGCTGAAAAGGTGAGCTGCCTGCCTGAGCTTTTTTTATTTTGCCACTAGGCATGTGGGATCTTGGCTACTCAACCAGGGATTGAACCCTCACTCTCCATTGGAAGCTCAAAGTCCTAACGTGTGGGCCACCAAGAAAGTTCCTTGCCTGAGATTTTAGAGTCTATTGGTCATAGAACCAGAAATCTGAGGTCCCCTGCTTCTTCTCCTGGTGTTTCTCTCTCCATTCACACTGCTTCTCTGAATCCCTGGGGATAGAGGCCACAAGACAGTAAAGAGCAGCTAGAGCTTCTCAGGAGACCTAGGTCAGTCTGGGTCCAATCAGGAGATCGAGTCTACACAGTGACTTAAACAGGGGGCGTTCAATGTGAAGAATTACTATACTGCATCTTAAGGGTAATTTTAATATGTAAGAAAACTTTATAAGAGTTAAGTTCCCAAGGAAAACCAAGCATAAGAGAAGGTCCCCTCCCCAGGGCTGGGGTGCAGATCTCAGTAGAGAAGGGATAGTTTCAGCCCACTACTTGGCAGATAAATTTGCCAGTCCACAGTCACAGGGCAAAGAGGAAGCGATCTCTGTGACACAAGCGGGCTGCGGCTGATGGGCTGGCCCACAGCGCGCTGAGGGATGGGGACACTTGCGTGTCTGGAGGGTCTAGTGTTTATATTGCGAGAGCTGCAGGAGATGAAGCTGGGATGGAGGGAGCAGGCAAGAGGGATGGGAGGGGGTGGGGTGCCAGTGGGGCAGAGGGCCCACAGGAGAGTGTCTTGATCATCAGCTCAGGCCAGGGTTGCAAATCATCAAAGGACCATGCGTTCTGGACTCACGGCTGGGGCAGAGTACCACGGAAGTGTTCACACCCACACTGCTGACAGACGGTGCAGGCACCAGAACCAGCACAAACGCCCCTTCCTTCGGCGGCGTCCTTCCAGTACCCTCTACGAGAAAGCTTAATATCGTGCTCACTATAAAGGAAAAATGTTTAATGTTATCCTGTCCATTATGACATAGTAGATGTTGAAAGAGGAATTGGGAGTTGACGGGCAATAAATTGACAACTGGCATAAAGCCTAAATGGAAATTTCAGAGTGTAATAACCGTCTATGTTAAATTTTTCGAGTCTGTGAAACTGCCAATCAAAAGTGAACAACAGGGGCTTCCCTAGTGGTCCAGGGGTTAAGAATCAGCCTAGCAATGCAAGGGACACAGGTTCAGTCCTTGGTCCGGGAAGATCTCACAGGCCACAGAGCAATAATCTCCTTGAGTTCCTTCCAGATTGTACCCACCCTGAAGCCAAATCCTAAGTCATAGTTTTTGTGATAGATTGAATGAGAAATGAAATATTTCCTGCCATATCCGTAAACAGGAGTTTCACAGTTGTTGGCAGTTGCTGCCACCATGGATGGTGAGCTGGTGAGCCCTGAAGGCACTTAGGAAGAATATCAGCCCTTAGACTGTGATCACTCCCTAAGGTGAGCCCCAAGGGAGCTCAGGATGTGGAAAAACCACAGGATACTGGTCCAGAACAGCTGAGATGCATATGAAAGGAATGATTTCAGAGAGCCCTGACTCCTGTATCTTCCCCTACATAGAAAAACACTAGAAATTCCATGACTTGGGATATCTGGTTTTCTTTAATCAACAATCTTCTGATGCTTAGACTACCTAACCTTTGTTACAAAACTTCTATATAACCCGGCTCCTCCCCTCGCCTCCTAGGAGCAGTTCTCTCAGGGCTGCTTGAGATGCTGTATCCTGGGTTTAAGTCCTAAAAACCTACATTGAATAAAATATACCTCTCAACTTTTAGGTTGTGAATATTTTTTAAGTCGACAGTAATCAGGAGGGGAGGGCTTCCCAGGTGGCACAGTGGTAAAGAATCCGCCTGCCAGTGCAGGAGACCCAAGAGACATGGGTTCAATACCTGGGTCAGGAAAATCCACTAGAGTAGGGCAACCCACTCCAGTGTTCTTGCCTGGGAAATCCCATGGACAGAGAAGCCTGGTGGGCTACAGTCCATGGGGTTGCAAAAGAGTCGGACACAAGTGAGTGACTGAGCATGCACGCGATCAGGAGGGGAACAAGACTGAAATTATTTGGAGGTTTCCCATGGATATCTGGATGGATTGGACTTCCTCTCCATGTAGTGTTATGTGGTCTCTCCAGCAGGGTGGCCAGATTTTTTATATGGCAACTCAGGGCTTAAAGAAATGTGAAACTTGAATGTTCCCAACCTTAAAGCTTGGATCCACATAGGAAAGTGTCACTTGCACTGCCTTCTGCTGATTAAGCCAATGCAGGAGATGCAGGTTCGATCCCTGGGTCAGGAAGATCCCCTGGAGGAGGGAATGGCAACCCACTCCAGTATTCATGCCTGGAGAATTCCATGGACAGAGGAGCCTGACCAGCTACAGTCCATGGGGTCCCAAGAGTCAGACACGACTTAGTGACTAAATGACCACCACCAACTCCTAATGAGGGGCATGATAAAGGAACTACGGTCATTTTTTTTCTCCCCAAATAGGCTTATTGAAGAGGTTCTTTTGGAATTATCTCCTCCCAAATATGTGGCCTGGCATCTTGACATGATTGGCAAAAGTTTCAGTCACGGTGCTCTGGGAAAATCATCTGACCTCTTTGTTGAGCTGCCAGATCTTGCTAGAACAATGCATTTCATTAAGAATAGATTTTGCTACTGCTATTTTATGCAGAGACATTTTTACCGACTCATTTCCTGGAATAACAATCTTAGCTATTAAGAAAAAAGAGACCTTAATTTGTTCTTGGTATGGGGAATGGGGAGGTAAGTTTAAAACAGATTAAAAACAGAAGATAAAACAACACATCTCTTGTTGCTGATAAAAAACAAAGTGTCAAAAGAAACATAGCTCAAACCAAGTACACTTCCAGCTCCTCGTTGAAAGGAACTAAAGGAGACAGCTGCACTGAATTTTTATCAGATCTATTTCTGACATGTATTTCACTCACCTGCATGCATCCCTCATCACATTCATGCAGTACCAGTTTCCAGAAACATATCTTAACTAAGTGAACTCTGCCAGTAGCATTTACATCTTTATGGAAAAATTGAGTTGATCCGTGGTTCTTGCATTCCAAATGCTACCCAAGAAGCAGGAGACAGTATTTGATTATACCTCATTAAACAAAATGACATAAAAGCAGATGTTTGGGGAAGTCATCAGACTTGGGCAAAACTCATAGATTCATTCATTCATTCAAAAATGTTCAATGACAAGGTGCTGCCATAGGACAAATGTGACTTACCATTTCAAAATCAAGTATCATAAAAAGCAGTAAGGAGAAGTGGCTTTAAAGAGAGGTCATGCATAAGAGGGGGTGACATTGTTAAAAGTTGTGGGACTACCCACAATCTCTGAAGCAGGCCAGTGATGCAACATCAGCTGAAGTTGCTCTTTGCTCCATGCTGGCCAGACAAAACCCACACCATTGGCAGTAGAAACCACCAAGAAGCCAAATTTTCAGTCTGAATTTCTTATAATAATTGTGCTTTTCCTAATACAGTACCTGGATGTCACCACTGGATTCGCCTTGGAGGAAGGTCACTAAAGGACCACTGGACTTACGGCAGCAAGCTTTGGTATTAAGCCACACTCAAGACTCTTCATCCACACAGCTAGCTGGGAGCACAGCTTGAAGTGAATGGGACACAGCACACGTGCAATTCGATACAGAAATCTAAAGAATGACACCATGCCCGCAGAAGATCCTGTATAAAAAATATTACTACATTTATCCCACAAGGCATCAAGGCTATGACAATGAACAAAATAGTTTCCATTCTCTAAAAAAATACCTGTGACTTCTTATTGACCACAGATATCTGCCTGTCATTGGATGAGTCTTGGCAGATATTCACTCTGTCCCTCACAACAATCTTGCAAAATGGCATCAGGGTCCCCACTTTCATGGTGAAGAAACTCAGGCTAAAGGGGGTTAAATATCTTGCCCAATATCACATGGCAGGTAAAGTCCGGGTCTTGATTTCACCCAGTCCTAAGATCAAAGCCCTTTCTGCTTCATACTACAACAGCTGCCTCAAGCAGAGAGGAGGATTTCAGTTCAGTGACCACAAAGAAACACCATCCAAATCAGACCCGGAGGTGCCTGAAAGGCCTCAGCAGACACTGAGGCTGTGATTCACTCTTGGAAGATCAGTAGATTCGTTCATTTAAATTATTTTGTCAATTATAACTAGAAGCTTTCAGTAGGCAGTTCAAAGCAAAGATAATACTCAGCCATTAAAAAAAAAAAAGAACAAAATAATGCCATTTGCAGCAACATGGATGGACCCAGAGATTGTCATACTGAGTGAAGCAAGTCAAAGTAAAACAAATATCATATGATATCACTTGTGTGTGGAATCTAAAATATGACACAAATGAACTTATTTACAAAACAGGAATAGAGTCACAAATGGAGAAAAGAAACTTATGGTTACAGAGTGGGGAGTGGGGGTAAATTGGGAGATTACGACTAACTACACACACTACTATATTCTCTGCTGGCTCAGTGGTAAAGAATCTGCCTGCAATGCAGGACACCCAGGTTTGATCCCTGGGTTGGGAATATCCCCTGGAGAAGAGCAAGGGCATGGCAGTCCACTCCAGTATTCTTGCCTGGGAAATCCCATGAACAAGAGGAGCCTGGCGGGCTATCGCTCATGGGGTCGCAAAATGTCGAACACAACTGAAATGACTGAGCCCACATGCGCGTATAGCACAGGGAGCTCTACTCAATACTCTGTAATGACCTTGGGAAGAGACTCTCAAGAAGAGTGGATATAACTGTAGCTGATTCACTTTGCTGTACCTCTGAAACTAACACATTGTAAAGCAACTCTACTCCAATAATAATAATAAAAAATAAAGACACAACAAAATTGCATTTTAGAAAGACAAAGAAAGATATAAAACAAAAAGCAAAACCTCTCCTCTTTCCTCCCCCTCAGCCAGCAAGGCTAACACCATACTTCAGAAGTAGTCATTGTTATGAATGTCTTATGTATACTTCCAAAATCTTTAACTATAAAACCCTTTTAAAAATTGCTTAAATTATGTATTAAAATTATATGTGGTTTTTTTTTATATGTGGATCTTTTATTTGAATTGTGTGTTAAATTTTAAAACTCCTAGTACAGATCATATATGCCATGAAGTTTCTTTTTTTTTTTTTTTTTAAGAAAATATATCACCTTCTTCTTGCATCAGCATCTACAGCTACCTAATGTTTCATTGTAAGGAATTCCACCATTTACTTTTTAGACCAACAGGTTTGCTTCCATTCTTTAATTTGCTATTACAAACAATACTGCAATGAGTATGCCCCCTCCCACATACACCTTTTTTTTGTGCACTTATGTACAAAAAGAACTTCCTAGGAGAGGAATTCAGAGTGGTGTTGAAAAAATGAAGACAACGACTGAAGTGAAGAGAGTAGGCTTGGACTGGGGAGAATTCTGAAGCTGAGGGTCCAGTTAGGGGACACAGGGCCAGCAGGGACCAGAGCCATGGAGACCAGAAATAGATCACACGCATGGGTGTGACCTAAAGAAAGGCCTGAAACAAACTTTTTCCACCTCCCTCTCCAAACCGTCACCCACCCACATACGGCACACACCACCCACACACGCACACAGCACATATCATCCAGGGCAACCTTCCCTCCTCATCATGAGGGCTTTTCACAAAATGCTGTGAATTTCAACACTTTCAGATCTCATTTTCCACCATGCATAACTGAAGCAGGGTGGAGAGATAGTGCTCACGTTAATACAGGCAATCACAGTAAGACTTTGAGACCCCAAATCAGTCTCCACGAAACCAGACAGAAACAAGTTGGGACAATGGCTTGTAGAATAGCTAATCCTATTGACCCAGATTTAGACTAATGGAGGAGCTTCATTTCTAAAATCACTGTCATAAAATTATGACTTTTCTTATACCAACTACGTTTATAAAGGTTTGGGGAATGATAAACGGACGGGAAGAGGACCAGATAGAAAAAAGAAAAACAAACTCATTTTTTGTAACCCTCCACAGTGCATATATTATCTTCCAATATAATAAAACTTGCCCGGCCTCTTGACAACTGAGAAAACAGAGAAAGTCTAAGTCGAAATAATGATAAAGGAAAACCTAAGCCAGGGCAATGGAAAATGTAATCAAACCTCAATAGCTCCCTCTGCTGTCGTTTTATGTAATTAAATTTTTCAGTTCGTTTTATTCAATTACAAATCACATGAAGCTGGGTAGTATAGAAGTCAGTTGATAAAATCCTTATTACTTTCTCTAAAACTGGAAGAATCACCCCTGTATCATTTCTCCTGCACTGGCAGTTCTTTTTCCACTAGCACCACCTGGGAAGCCCACTCCTGTATCATGAATAAGGATGATCTGATGGTGGGACATTTTTCTATACAGCAGAAGCATTAGGGTAACTTAAAGAAGTGGCTGGGCTTCCCTGGTGGCTCAGCGGTAAGGAACCCAGCTGTCAAAGTAGGAGACACAGGTTGGATCCGTGGGTCGAGAAGATTCCCTGGAGTAGGAAATGGCAACCCACTCCAGTATTCTTGCCTGGAAAATCCCCATAGAGAGAAGAGCCTGGTGGGCTACAGTCCATGGAGTCAGACACGACTTAGCTACTAAACAACAACAACAAATGAAATGACTATATTTCTGAAGTGAAAAGTGATATATACGCTTCAATAAACCTCAATCTCTAAAAATTAGGCACATTTTTTAAAAGACAACTCTGAATGATTCACTTGTCTAGGCCTCACTGGTCCTGTGAGAGCTGAAAAACCCATGACTTTGAAAAGGATGTGGAAGATGTAAGGTTAGAATGCAGAGAAAGGAACAAACACCAGGACAATTAGGAAAAGAACAGGTTCTTCCACTTGAGGCACAGGCACAGGATGGGGGTGGAGCCGGTACTGAACACGCCCTGGAGGCTGCAGGCAGGATGCCCCTCGGCGGGCATCTTCACCGGACACTCCCAACAAGTCTGAGCAGGGATATTTCTCACTTTACGAACAAGAAGACACTTAATTGTTTGGTCCATCAACAACTAAAGAGAAAGCTTGGGCACAGATTGAGAAGCCTTTGGCTTTGAAGTGGGAGCTAGAAAATCTGGGCTTTGAAATCCTCATTCTGTCACTCACGGGGACCCTGGGAAGGTCATAGCCTCTCAGCCTGTTTCTTCCGCTAGAAATTGAAAGATGTGATTCAAAGGCCTCACAGGTCTTTTTCAGCACTCAAAACCATTGCAGACCCATCACACTCTATTCCCTTGCTTTATCTGGCCCAGAGATGATTCAGTTTAAATGACAATCAAAGGCAATTTGGGGAAAAAGAAAAAGAGAGGAAGGTGGGAAGGAAGAAAGAAAAGAAGGAGGTAGAAAGAGGGAAAAAGAGTGGGAGTGAGGTAGGAGATAGATGGGCTCCAGGTTAGACATTTAAAACTGGCCTCCCGTTTGTATTTCATGGGGCAGGAAGAAGTGGCCTTCAGATTAGATACTTAATACTGCTAGCATTTCTTAAGACAAGAGATAGGTGGGCTCCAGTTAAGGCATTTACAAGCAGCCTCCTGTTTGCCTCTGAAATGGAAATAACAACAGAAACAGGGTAAGTAGCAGTGTTTGTCTCTTGTAAACACCTTAAGGTAACAGTCATGACAATAATCAAGGTAATGGTCACGGCAGGGACAAAAAGGGGCAAAACCCTGTTCAAGAAAAGGATTAAAGGAGCTCCATTTCCCCCCTTTTGGGGACATGAGACACTACACATGTGCAGAAAGGCTCCCAGGGGTCACAAGTCAGGGGATAAAACCAGCCACAATGAGCCTTGCTCCTCCCAGAAGCCTTCACTACAAGATCCATCTTGGCTCAGGGGTGTGTGGGCACCCAGGGGCGGGTCCCAGGATAGGTCAGATATGAAAAAAGGAACCAGAAAATTGGTTAAAGATAAACAAAGACCCGGAAGAACTGCCCTACATAAATGACTTAATTGCCTCTTTATTGCACTCCTCCTCACCGGGGGGACAGTCACCCCCTTTCTCTGCGGGTGTTCATCTCTTCCTTGCTTCTGTCTTAACTAAACAAACCATTTCTGTGTGTTCTCTCCCACTTGTTGTTGTGCTATGTCTCTGATAATAAACTCTGTACCTGCATTTATAGTTTCTGCCCCCAGGATCTTTCACTGGGGGCAAAGATCCAGGGAAAAAGAGATTCTAGCCTCTATCCCTGCTGGTCTGGTGGCTAGGATTCCTGGTTTTCACTCAAGTTACCCAGGTTCAATTCCTAGTCAGGGAATTATGATCTTGCTTCATGCCATCGTTCACTGCTGCCTCACTGAGATCAGGAGGAAAGGAGGGAGGAAAAGTGGGAAGGAAGCCGGCAGATTTCAAAAGAGCAGCCAGATAGAATACTTGCAGTGAAATGGAGATATTGTCAGGTGGTGAACATGCCCCTTGGTGAGAAAAATTAAAGTCACATGGCTTTTTTCAAACAATAGTGAACAGCAGCAACTTCCTACTCTACCCACCGCCAGTTCACAGACTGACGTCTGGATCTCAATCAGCAAAGGCCACCATCGCAGCGTCAATAGCAAAGGCTCCATTCATCCCAACCCTGGAGCGGCTGGGAGCTTCAGAGCAGTTCACATGCCAGAGAAGTCCCTTCCCTCCTAATCTCATAGTTTACAAAGACAAAAACAAACACAAACAGTTCTGGATGAGTTCTATTAAGAAAGTAGAGGGTAAGAGAATGGAGTGGTATGGTAACTGTTTCAGCTGTGGTGACTAGGGACATTCAGTCTCTCTCTCCCATACGTGTATATCCTGGGCTCGCAATACGTGAACCGTGAACTTGCAGATGTTCAAGCTGGTTTTAGAAAACGCAGAGGAACCAGAGATCAAATTGCCAACATCCACTAGATCATCAAAAAAGCAAGAGAGTTCCAGAAGGACATCTATTTCTGCTTTATTGACTATGCCAAAGTCTTTGACTGTGTGGATCACAATAAACTGGAAAATTCTGAAAGAGATGGGAATACCAGACCACCTGACCTGAATCTTGAGAAACCTGTATGCAGGTCAGGAAGCGACAGTTAGAACTGGACATGGAACAACAGACTGATTCCAAACAGGAAAAGGAGTACGTCAAGGCTGTATATTGTCACCCTGCTTATTTAACTTATGTGCAAAGTACATCATGAGAAATGCTAGGCTGGAAGAAGCACAAGCTGGAATCAAGATTGCCGGAAGAAATATCAATAACCTCAGATATGCAGATGCCACCACCCTTATGGTAGAAAGTGAAGAGGAACTAAAAAACCTCTTGATGAAAGTGAAAGAGGAGAATGGAAAAGTAGGCTTAAAACTCAACATTCAGAAAACTAAGATCATGGCATCTGGTCCCATCACCTCCTGGGAAATAGATGGGGAAAGAGTGGAAGCAGTGTCAGATTTTGGTTTTTGGGGCTCCAAAATCACCGCAGATGGTGACTGCAGCCATGAAATTAAAAGACGTTTACTCCTTGGAAGGGAAGTTATGACCAACCTAGATAGCATATTAAAAAGTAGAGACATTACTTTGCCAACAAAGGTCCGTCTGGTCAAGGCTATGGTTTTTCCAGTGGTCACGTATGGATGTGAGAGTTGGACTGTGAGGAAAACTGAGTGCCGAAGAATTGATGCTTTTGAACTGTGGTGTTGGAGAAGACTCTTGAGAGTCCTTTGGACTGCAAGGCGATCCAACCAGTCCATCCTAAAGGAGATCAGTCCTGGGTGTTCATTGGAAGGACTGATGCTGAAGCTGAAACTCCAATACTTTGGCCACCTCATGTGAAGAGCTGACTCATTGGAAAAGACCCTGATGCTGGGTAAGATTGAAGGCAGGAGAAGGGGACGACAGAGGATGAGATGGTTGGATGGCATCATCGACTCGACGGACATGGGTTTGGGTAGACTCCGGGAGTTGGTGATGGACAGGGAGGCCTGGCATGCTACGGTTCATGCGGTTGCAAGGAGTCGGACACGACTGAGCGACTGAACTGATTGACCTTTACTTGGAGCTCTGTAAGCTAAATAGTGGTGTGGAAAGAAGAGCAGAGGAAAAAGGAAGTGAGAGGGTGCTGAATGGGGTTAGGAGAGGCAAGGAAGACCAAGGATGAAAGCGAACATGCCCCAGCAGATATCCCCCCAAACAAATCCCTGACAAATACGAGCACAAATCAAAACTAATTTGAGGGACTTCCCTGGTGGTCCAGTGGCTAAGACTCTATGCTCCCAATGCAGGGGGACCAGGTTTGATCCCTGGTCAGGGAACTAGATACCACATGTCACAGCTAAAGACCTGAGTGTAGCAACTAAGACCCGGCACAGCCAAATAATAAATATTAAAAAAAAAAGACTAATTTGAGCATCAAATCATTCACGTTCTTATTTCTATAGGCAATAAAGCAACAGATAAGGTGAGGAAATGATACAAAGTTAAAGGAAAAAAGTTCAGGGGTAATTAAAATCTCTGAACAATAGGTCCCTTGTAATGAAGATGTTAGCTGAGAAGCCTGTTGGACTTTATGTTGGCAGATCAAGAAGGACAAAGACTGGTGTGTGTCTCTAGAAAGGTGGGGGGTTGTGTGCCCGTGAATGGTGGAGTTGTCCAACAGGACCTGACAGGTCCAAGGACAGCTATTCACACAAAAGACCACGAACACCACACAGTCCATCAAGTGTCCCCAAGGCACTGGTTCCCGGGGGGCATCCACAGTGCCAAGTTTATACCCATAATCAAACCAGGACTCTTCATTCTTATTTCCTCCTGAGTGTACAGTCCAGTTTCCCGGAGAATTACATGACAAGAGACACGGCAACAGCTTGAACACAAGAACGATGAAAATCCAGCTGCTACTAAATGAAACAGTAAGCCCTTCAGAATTCTTCCGTTTTAGTTTCCAGTATGGTAACTATTGATAAAACCCACAGGAACACAAGCTTTTGGGGTTCCTCAATCATTTCAGGGGAACAGAAAAGTTTGAGAACTGTGGTTAAACCTGTTAGTAAATTTGAGGTTATTAATATTATATAGTATTGTACTATAAATATGATGCAAATGTTACAGTAGGATAGTGATTGGTGATCATTTTATTATTAATTAGGGGAGTTGCATTAAGACTAGGTACTAGGACAGTAGATCTAAGACTCAAAACCATCCTTGAGCCACTTCCAAGGCAGTAATTTGGTTAGCATTGGGCCTGTGTGACACTCCTGAATGATGTAAAAGCAGATCTACAATGACAGAAGATCGGAGGCTTTCCTTGAAAGGGATGGATGTTTCTACACCAAACGATACACAAGAACTGAAGGGAAAGAAGAGGCTGTGTCTATGAGAATGAAACTCACATTAATGTCTTTTTTTACATTTGAACTTTTCTCAGAAAGCTGTTCAATATTTCTCCACACACACTCATATACATATATATGCTATTGATATTCATTCCTTTGGTTTTTCATTTGACCTTTCAACTACTGCCTGGAAACCTGAAGAAATTTGAAAACTTCAGTTTTTCATTCCACATTTCATTTAACACGTGACTTTTCAACCATTGCCTGGAAAGTTGAAGAAATTTGAAAAAAAAAAAAAAAAAAGAACCAAAACAGAGAATCAAGCCAAGGCTACACACAACTCCAAGATAGGTATTGAATATCTAACCTCTTTCTCAGGCTTTCCCACCCCCAACCTTACTAAAGGAGTAATGGAGGGGGCGGGGGGGGGGGGGGGGACCATCAATTTACATAAACTCTGAGAAAGGAAACGTGCCTTTCCAAAAGAGGAATGATTTGACTCAAGATTTGACATGGTTTCAGTTGGCTTTAAATTTAGATACAAGAAACTGTTAGTGGGTACATTTCTTCTCTCCAACATTACACACAGAAAACATTGCTCATAGTTTAGATATTTGAAATAAATATGTAAGTGCTGGCACATTATATTTTCCAAGGGGTATGAGTACTTGTCTTTATTACATTCATTTGCAAAGATGTCCTACGAGCTTATCATTACATATGGACACAGGTAGTCATGTTAAGATATGTAATACAGAGGGAAGGAAGTTTTGGGACTTTAAAAAAGGATAATTTAGGTCAAAACCTTTAAAATAAAGTGTTAAATAATGAAAGATATGTCATTTAAGGAGTGGATTCATAAGTGATACAAACAAGCCTTGTACCTTGTAATTTAAAACAAATACACAGAGAATTCCCTGATGGTCCAGTGGTTAGGATTCTGTGCTTTCACTGCCAAGGGCCTGGGTTCAGTTCTTGATCTCAGAACTAGGATCCCACAAGGATTTGATTTAGGTTCAAGAATTCTTTGAATAGGAATCATGTCTTTCTTCTATGAACCACACCTCACCTCTAAGGCACCATCTAAAATTTCCCACTGGAGTGAAAATGGAAAATACACTTGCAAACTACACACACACTTCTATATTGTAATGAGTTTCCTGCCAAGTTTTTACTGTTTTCTGATCTACACCTAATTAGACAACTCACTTTTATCAAGTATTTTCAAAGCAGTCAATTTAGTTTTCAAAGCAACAACTCTCTTTCAGTCACATTTTATCAGTTTACATATTTAAATCTCATAATAAAAGAAATAAGTACAACTGGAATAAACAAGCTTAGAAAAAAACCACACATTATATTGGTAAGCATATGTACAAGGGCAAACTAGAAAACAGCTCTGAGATGCAAGTATTAACTGTGATCTAACCAAGTCAGTTACAGCTGACAGCCCAAGCAGAATAAGCTTAATATACTGGAGATAAAAGCTTTAATATTAGCATGCAACAATATTATGATAAAGCTTAATTTGTAAACTTTTTACCTCAAGATATAATCTTGAATATATACTAGAGTAGCTAGTACTACTATGCGTCAAATAACTCTTCCTTCTAAAGCTGTACAGTATTACCAATGACATATGGAGGTAACACATCCACATTAGTTTCCATTTTGAATTTTTAGTAAACATTCATAGTGAAGCTCTTATAGTTCACTAACATACTTAAGTGGCATGGATATAAAGGGACATTTGTAACAGGCAAAGCAAACATTTTTTTTTTCTTTTTTTTAGTATTTATTTATTGCTTAGCAGGTAAATGGAGAAGGCAATGGCACCCCACTCCAGTACTCTTGCCTGGAGAATCCCATGGAGCCTGGTAAGCTGCAGTTCATCGGACATGACTGAGCGACTTCACTTTCACTTTCACTTTTCACTTTCACACATTGGAGAAGGACATGGCAACCCACTCCAGTGTTCTTGCCTTGAGAATCCCAGGGATGGGGGAGCCTGGTGGGCTGCCGTCTATGGAGTCGCACAGGGTCGGACACGACTGAAGTGACTTAGCAGCAGCAGCAGGTAAATAATCCACCTGCATCACAGGTGGAGACACAGGAGATGCGAGTTCAATCCCTGGGTCACTAAGATCCTGGAGAAGGAAATGGCATCTACTCCAGTATTCTTGCCCGAAAAATTTCATGGACAGAGGAGCCTGGCGGCTACAGTCCAACAGGTTGCAAAGAGCTGGACACGACTGAGCAATTAAGCACACACATTTACTTAGCAGTGCCAGTACTAGTTACACCAAAATTTCTTGATCTAATTTCATCTTTGGCTTTATTTTCTTGTATTGCTTATAGATATTTTTGCTATTCCCCCATTTGCTCTCCTTTTAGTCTAATTTGCCTTTGGTTTTGCTGTCTGTTCTGCTCTAGCAGGATAAACTAAGTGTATTGTTGCGGTTCACTTACTTTGAAAAACAATGGCTGACAGTCACTGAAAACCCCAAATTGCAAAAAACAAAGATAAATAATAATTTAACTAAGCTTTAGACAGGCAGTGCCTATTCCCAGGATCTCAATCATATAACATTATGAACTGAAAATAAACTTTCTGCTGCATCTGAGCAGCGAAAATTACCCTAAGAAATGTCCAGCAGTAATCAATAAATCCTAAATTTTCCATATGAAACAAAAGAGAGCAAGTTAACACTTAAAAGTCTTGCCACAGACCCAGGGGCTGTGCTCACTTTTACTTACTCCTTCTGAAATAGGCTCCATTCCACCCCTTCTGGGGCTTCCCTGGAGGCTCAGACAGTAAAGAACCTGCCGCAGTGCAGGAGACTTGGGTTCGATCCCTGGGTCAGGAAGATCCCCTGGAGAAGGAAATGGAAACTCACTCCAGTATTCTTACCGAGAGAATTCCATGGACAGATGAGCCTGGCAGGCTACAGTTTATGGGGTCACAAAGAGTCAGACACACTTGAGTGACTAATACCTATTCCTTTATTTTTCTAACTGATGAGGAAATGTAGGCTCGGAGCCTAGTGCACCCAGATTCCAGTACAGGTTTATCGGCCTCCAAAGTCTATGCTCTTGGCAAGAATATCACGCAGCAGACTCAGAAATATTTCAAAACCATTCCATCAAAAAGGATGCCGAACTATTTAAATCACCTTTAAAAGGAATGCATCATTCTAACCATAATATTCTGCTTAACTCCTACCTCTGGCTTTTCAATCCACGCAAATTTGAATGACTATCTGTTCTTATACATAAGACCAAGATAACCAGCCATCATCTAAATTTTCCCTATTAATACACCTTCAATTCCTTTATTAAAACCTCTGCACTGTTATACACACAATTAGGATCCATTCAGGAAGGAGGTATGAATCTCTAATAGAATTCCTCCAAAATACAACTAACTGTTGAGAAATGAGGAAAGAAAGAGAGGGGAGGGTAGCTCTAAAGAGATAAAAGGAGAGTAGCACTGACATATACACACAAGCACGTGTGAAATACATGGGGAAGCTGCTGTATCCGTGCTCTGTGACGACCTAGAGGAGTGGGGTGGGAGGGTCAGGATGGAGGGGATATAAGTATACTTATGGCTGATTCACGGTTTTGAAAGGTAGAAACCAACATAACGTTGTAAAGCAATTATCCTCCAATTAAAAAAAGTAAAAAGGACACACGAGCCTGCCAGGATGAGCCTAGGTAGTCGGATTCCTGTATTCCTCTTCATAAACACAAGGATGAAAGAAGAGTGTAACTGTCTACTCAAGTATGGACTGTGACTTCCTTCCAAAGCCCAGTGTGGAAAGGAGGGAACAAGAGTGACTTTATAGTAGAGAAATCTGACACTACCACAGCCAAGCGGTCCAAGTCAAATCAACAGGTGTGTGTTGGTGGTATGTATCCTTGACGTGATGTGGTAGAAATGGCAGCTTTACCCATGTGTGGTCTTCCTCCCAAAAACTTGTAACCCCAGTCTAATCATAAGACATATGTTCCAAAGAAGGAATACTTTACAAAATATTTGACTAGTTCTTCAGTACTTATCAAGGTCATCAAAACCAAGTGTGAGAAACCATCTCAGTCAAGAGGAATCTACGGAGACATGACAACTGAAAGTAACGTGGTATCTATCCTTGATGGCGCCCTGAACCAGAGAAAGGACATTCGGTAAAAACACACAAAAATCAGAAAAAAATAACAACAGATCAATACCGATCCATTTATTACAACATATGTACCAGACAAACGGCAGATGTTAACAAGAAAGGAAGCTGGGTGCAAAGTAGATGGAAACTCTCTGTACCATTTTCTCAACTGTTCTGTGAAAAGTGAAAGTGAAGTCGCTCAGCCGTCTCCGACTCTGTGCGACCCCAAGGACTGTATGTAGCCTGCCAGGCTCCTCTGTCCATGGGATTTTCCAGGCAAGAATACTGGAGTGGGTTACCATTTCCTTCTCCAGGAGATCTTCCTGACCCAGGGATTGAACCCGGGTCTCATTGTTCTAAAAACAGTCTATTTGAAAAAAGAAAAGGATTAATGCAAAATGGCAGTAGAATAAAAAAAAGGACTGGATTTCTTTAGGACACACATTCTCTTGCTTTATACAAACACTGTGGAAAAGATGAAGGTTTGAACCACTAGACTTCCGAGACTCACTGAAGGGAAGCAGTGGTTGTATTTTATCAGAGCAATTAATCAAATATAATTTGAGGTTTTCAGTACCTATATTTTGACATAAACAAAAGATAACCATCACAAATTTTACTGGTTTCCAGACTTACTTTTATGAACACTCCTTATTGCTGGAGTAAGTCAAGCTTAGAAAGTGATTTAAATCATAAAGTTGTAAAGATTCAGAACTGCAAAGAACCTAAGATGCATTCTATGCCAACCTCCTGAACTTATCAAGGGCACTAACACAGTCATCTGTTCAGTGTCAGTCTACCAGTTAGGAGGACTCGTGTGCGCTTCCTATTACAAGCCTCTTAGAAACAGTATGAGAATTACTGAGCTATGTTTGTGATGTAGATATACTTAAGGAGTATGTAAAATAGTCATTTTAACAAAAAGAAATATTTAAAATTTAATACTAAGGGAAAAGGGACCATTGTGTAAAACATAGTTTATCTTTGGATACAATGTTTTGTCTTTCGTTTTATAGAGCAGCTTCTATTTCAGTATTTTCTACATTAATAGGGTAAAATGTAGAGCAATTGCAACCTATCCATGAAATGGGTAAACTTCCTGAGGGGGAAAAAGACTGTGTAAGTCTGACTTTCCAATTTCCAATTCTAAGATCCTCCTCTATACAATAATTCCACTCTGGTTACAAACATATCAGAAGTAGCCAACGATAGTTCAAAATGACATTCCAGTAGCTAACCTCCGAGTGTGCTACATAAGGGGTATCGGTTGGAAGGGCCCAGGGCAGTAGGAAGGGATGTGGAAGCCCACCCCACAGCGCTACAAACTCTGAACTCACATGTTACTTGAACACTAAATTTTACAAGAACAACTTTTATTTACAATTAGTTCCAATGTTGTACAAATATCTCAAGTTATGGACTAGACACATTCTGAGTTCAGTGCAATGTTTATAAATAAATTGTATCTAAACTGTCCTATCTGTGGGTGATCTACAGGAGAGTTCTGCTCCTCACTATTATTGTACTGAGAGATGGGGAAAGATTACATGTCAAGACTAGGAAATGACAAGTAGTACTGACTCTTGAGTCCATGGATTCAGTCAACCTGATTGTGCAGTACACTCATATTTACTACTAAAAAAAGTCCAAGTGGACCCATGTAGTTCAAACCTGTGTTGTTCATGGGTCAACTGTTCTAAGAAAGCAAACGACTTAGGTCACTTAACTTCTAACTGCAAGATTATTTTAGTTTCTAGGCTAGAATTACTGAATCTAATGTCATGAACATAAAGCCAAGTCAGGAAGAGTCTCAACAAGAAGCAAGTAGCCTCAAATATAAGCTGCTGAAGTGAGGCAAACCTTCTCTTTAGGAGATGAACAGTAAGAAGGTGGCTTCCAGTGATGCCAGTGTGGACACCTGGGGTGTCTGTAAAACAATGTCCTGATCGTAGGCTAACTGTGTTGTATGCAGCACAAAACTAAACTCTGGTTCCTCCCATCTGAACAAGTGCTTTATAGAGCCCAGCAATGATTACTAACACACCATTCAGAGTCACCACCACCCTACCTCCATGAGCTGTAACCAGCCCAAAGGATAATGTACACACTATTAAAAAGCATTCCCTAGTCCCAAGAATGGGGGATTATGGTCATTAGACAGCTGGTGCCAAGACTTCCTCCCATTAAATAAGCCTCTTTCTCTTTTGCTCTAAGTTTAGTATTAACAGTATGTAATTCAGTAAGCTCACTGGAGTGGATAAAGATTAGGATAAACTGTTAACCTTCCTCCTCTCTTTAATTCCCCTACTTAATTTCAAATGGCCAACTAAATCTGATATAATCTCTTTGTACTTGAGAGATATGTCAATCAGGAAATTCATAACACAGTTGGCAAAAATGTTAACATTTTTCTGGAAGGCAATCCATATTTATAAAGATAAAATGGAAAGAACACAGATATGAGTGAACAAATTTTATTGAAACCCTCAAAGATTAAAGAGGACCAAATGGTGAGTTTGGGTACCATAACAGAAAATCTCACCTAACTGTACCATCATTCACAGGAATGAACAAACCCAAACACGACAAAATTCAAATTCTCATGTAATTGCTACAAGTGAATGTAAATGAACTAATCATTTTATCATAACCTTTCTTTAATCATATGAAAAAGAAGGGAATTTACATGGCATAACAAAAGATATGCAAAACTTAATGAAACACAATTCTCTTAAATTTCTCAAACTTATGTTTATAGGATGCAGAATGCACTTGAAATGATTAAATGACTTAAGCTGATTCTTTTTCTTTTTTTATTGCAAACTGTTTTAACATCAGCTTTAACCCCCATGCATGGTATTCAAAAAGAACACAGCTTCAGAATTAAAAAGATCACTTAAGTTAAAACGAGGATTGAACTCAGGAAAAGGCTGGGGTTTCTTCTGAAAGGAATCTTCAAGTACCAATACGTATAGAGAAAGAATACTAATTTTGGTTACATTTTCCCCCTTACTGTTAAATATACAAACTATATAATACCTTTCAAAATAAAACACCCATATAAGATAACTTTAATTAAGAAACACTCAAACCAGATCTTTGAAAAACATTAGGCAAGGAGTTTACTGGGTCAATAATGTCTCAATCTGTGATTGCTCAAAACATCAGGTCAGTCTCCTGTTGAAGAGCCCAGTTTCTCACCCTTCTGGGTCCCAGGAGTTAGGAAACCTCCCATTCCTTGTGCTAACGAGACAACCTGCGATCCTTTCACTTAAGAGGAAAAATATTCTGCTGTACATTGACAGACCAAGAAGGGAGAGAAAACAGGTACTCTGAAGAAAATTTAAATGAGGGGGGGAAAAAAAAATTCACCGATTGAAAAGTTTTGTTTTCGTTTTTCCCAAAGGAATGCTGCACCCATTTCACTTAATATTAGAAATCCAGGTTAAAGGCACTGGGAGGAACTCCTCACCACTAGTAGAATTACAGGTGACACTTCTGAGTCTGCTATTGCAATCAGCCTGCCTGCTGAGAGTTCTGTGACATTTCTTACACAGAAACCTACTATAAATTAAACAAGTTTCGATCTGCGAATAATGTAACAACTAGTTTTATAAAAAATATTCAGAGTTGCTAATAAAGCACCAAGAAAAAGAGAAGCTCAGAGGACTCAGAGCCTTTCTACAAGGTCACTCCTCACAGTTTTCTCCCACAGGACCTTCAGAGTGACAATGGTCCTCTCTGACCCGTCCTACCTGTATAATCCAAGGGAGGTGGAACGCTGCTGCGGGGACTACACCCAAACGCCAATTTTCATTATAAATAGTTAAGAGATATCTTACAAGATTTCATGGCTTACTCTGAAAAAGGTAAAATAGGTGCAATTTTCCTTTAAGAAAGTCTTGATTTTTGTAATACACTGTTAATATTTTGATGTTCCCTTCAGTAAACACTGGTAACTATGCTGGGACTACCAAAGCACTGTGAAGTCACTACAATTTATCTACAAATACTGTATTTTTTTCACCTGAATACAGTATTTGTACATTTTAAGAAAATATTGTACAAAAAAAAAATCATATAAATGAAAGCATCAAAGAAATATCTGTCATTAAATTTTTGAGTTGAAGTGACCAAAGACCATAGTAATGAAAACATTTCTAAACATGATGTAAACATAAGTGGAGTAATGCAAAACATCAAGGTATTCAAATCTACTATATTGCTATTTCCATCCTTAATGTATCTTTCTACATAGCTTTCTCCTTTTGGAACCGTAATATAAGGGGCAGTACATTATTTCATAACCATATGCCATCAAATCAGGTAATACAGATGCTTGACACGTTTAATTATACAAAATCAATTTGTTTCAAGATACAAAATTAACGTTGATATGTCATTAATGAAAAAAATAAGATGTTAAAAAGATAACTATAAGAATACCCAGATATATGCTGTATTCCCATTTATATAGATCTGATCAATAAAACATCAACACATTCACTTAGATACTGATTTAATCCATGGATCAAGGCCATATTTTCAAATATTTTAAGGATGCCAGGACACCGCAAAAGCCGGAGAAAGGAGTTGAGGAACAATATATGCTTGCTAAACAAGAACTATGTTTATTTAGCTAGTGAATACCTAGAGTAATAAATTTTTACTTCATGATAGCAATCAGGCTCGCAAACACCCAGAAATAGGAATTAAGGGTTTTAAATGTAGTTATAAAGGTCATAAAAAGTCTGATTAGACTGAGGTACATTACTCAAAATTTTGAGATTCATTAAGTGGTAGCAAACAAAATAATTCCTCAGACAAATGCACATTTTTCAGTATACATATTATTGGGGGAAGGAGGGGAGAAGAATGTGCATTAACTGGTGAGATCCACCAAGCTGCATATCAATATTCTGTTACACCAAACAGTTTGAAGACAAGGGAAATGTTCTAATATAATCTCAGATTATGTTTCATTTGGCTAAAATAGAGCTTAAGGTTGCTTTGCCATATTAAAAGTTTACTACAATAATTTTCACATAAACATTTAGACTTGAACTCCAGGACTAAGTATGGCGTGATTCTTTTGCTTTTAATCTGTCAAATAGCTAAAAATTGACAATTTAAAAACTACAACAAAGAAAAAGTTGAAGCAGTGTGACTCTTACATCATTGAACCACTTCTAATGGTTAACTGTTAGTATTTAACAAATTCAAAGAGTTAATGAATCCTTGCATTCATTCAGTCTTCTGTGCCTTAGCTAGGATGCATAATTACAAAAGACAGCAGATACTGGTAAAAGCTTCAGGACAGAAAGTGCTTGACGGAGTTACAGTTCTCAAGTGTGTTTGGTGAGAGTATAAGGGCAGACGCGCTGATGAAAACCATTACAAGAAGAGTCAATTCTGTGTTGTTAGAGTTCAAAGATGTCACCTTAAGCAGAAAAAAGCTTTAATAACGTCTTCTTTGACTTATTAGGCATTTCCAGAGTCTACATCATTAGTGTTGTAATTCTAACAGGACATCTTCATAGGGTTATTGTTTGTTTCTATTTCTCTCCTGAAAGAAAAACACAAAGACCTTTAAGGAATCATCATCATTATTTAGCGATTTAAATTAAATGCACATAGAAAGTAAACCATGTCCATGAGAAGTTCTTCAAATACTAATACAAGTAGTTAGGTAAAAACAATTCACTATTACCTACACACACCTCAGTGGGAGTACCACAAGCCATTTTAAAATGAACAATTCCAAACACAAAGACCCAGTTCAAGAGATTATAGGTCCCTTCCACAGCCCTATTTTCCCACAGAATTTTGTTTAAGTGAGACTACTACAATAAATGTCTTTCTAGCCCCTTCCATGAGTTCCTGATGGTTAAGTATCAAACAGACTATAAGTCCTGTGAAGCAAGCTGAGAACTACTGGCTGAGGTACGGTTGGGAGGAAAGAAAAAGAGGTGCATTAAAGTTGCATTAAATTAAGCATTCAGTGTTAATTTCTCCATATCATACTCTCACATTCAGCGTAATTCTTCACATGAATAAATATTAATACTTATTACATTACTAATAATTCCTTTTAAGGAAGCAGAAATCCCTTGAACAAAGGTTGAACTGAGTGATGTTTTCATGATGGTTATTAATCAAATATCCACCTGCAATACTTATCTTTGAGCCTGCAATTCTAACAAGTTCACAAGTGATCTAATGCTTCCAGTCCAAGGCTCACAGTTTGAAAGCCACTTGTGTCTAATACATCCCAAGACTCTATTTTTAGTTACACTACTCCTTTTTCATGACTAATACAGGTTCCATGATAAATATGTGCATACTTTGAAAATGGTCAAATTAATGTCCCATCCTCTGTGACACCAGGAAACTATTTAAAATTTTAAAGACAATCTAAAGTTCTTTGTTACTAAAGCCCTTCCTTCTCCATTTGTGTATATTTCAACAACTTGAATCACAGTATTTAATACAGAAAGTTTAACAAATAAATGTCCTACTATACAAATAACTACAAATAAACTATTTTATGCACCCATAAGTATCAGGTGGATATTCTGAAATTAAAGAATAAAACAAAAAATGAAAACAGACACAAAGTGAGCTAATTTTCAAAAGGATAAACAAAAACAAAAATCCAACAACATAAAGGAAAAAGAGACCCCCAAAAATTAGAAAAAAATAATAATTTGGAACCAGGAAGTTATAGTCTAATTTTACAAGGTACCTAAAGCTTTTTTAAAAAAAAATCAGCCTAAATATAAAGTAAGTTTATTTCTCAGCTGAAGGAAACAGATTTGTATGAGAAATGGTGAAGCCTGCTAAAATTAGCTGGATTATAAAACACAGGAGGTAAATAATGGCTCACTGTTCATTCTTCCCCATGAAATGATTAATGAGAAAGCACAAAATATAAAGTGGCAGAAATACACATTTACATCAAGCAATCAAAACATGTAGGTTCATCAACAGAAACACAAGAGCTCAAATTCCTATTAAAAAAATGATTTACAAGAAATTAACCTTAAACATAAGGAGAAAGAAAAGTTAAAAATAGTGAAAAACAATCCAGATGAAGACTGAATCAATCAACTGTATATACTTGATATATATAGTTATATAGTGGATATATATGTGTGTATATATAGTGGATTCTAAAGGCAAAAACCATTGTTAGAGATAAACATGTATTGAGTGAAAAACATATTTTATAAAGAGTTACAACAGTATTAAGCTAAAAATACAACTTTACATACATTAAAAAGTTGTCAGAATTACAAAGAAAATCTGACAGGTTCTTAATTATAGTAGGAGAATTAAACACATTTCTCTCAGTAATTGATAAAGAAGATAAATTGGTGAAAATAAAGACTGAATATACAGTAAACTGAGCCAAATAATTACAGCAGGGTACACAATGAACAATTACAAAAAGGAACTACATGTTAGACCAGAAAACGAACCTAAATACCAAGGAATCGGTATCATAGAGATCACATTTTCTGACATCAGTTTGAACAGCAAACAGGTAACAACAACGAAATCTTTCCACATTGGAAATTCTAAAACACTTCTAAAAGTCTCCCAAAAAACCATAACAAAAATTCCAAAGTTTTTACACCAGTGCAATATACTAAATCTAAGCCCCCAAATAGCACTTAGAAATTTACAAGTGTTGATTTGAAGATATATATATCTTTCAGCTGAAAAATGAGCTCATCATCCACTCAGTATGTTAGGAAACGAGCAGCAGTTAAGTCCCTCAAAGTAGAATAACTGAAATAAGACCCAGGAGAAAATAATAGAAAACAAAAAACAAAGCACAAGAAAACAAAAATAAAAACTGGTGCTGGGGGAGGGGGGTAAAAGCAGCTAACAATAGAAAAATCTCTAGAAAGACTCATTTTAAAAAAAGAAAGCATAAATAATATGAAGACTGATATAGCTAAAAAAAATTTAAAATACTATTAACACCAATACGCGGCTTCCCTGGTGGCTCAGACAGTGCAGTATCTGCCTGCGATATGGGAGACTGCGGCTCGATTCCTGGGCAAGAAAGATCCCCTGGAGTAGGGCATGCTACCCACTCCAGTATTCCTGCCTGAAGAATCTCATGGACAGAGGACCCTGGAAGACTACAGTCCATAGGGCTGCAAATGCCAATGTGCCAAAAAAGTTTGAGACAATACCAACAACTTGCTAAAAGTATAATTTATTAAATACAATGTACCAAAACAAATTCAACAGTAAAAAGAAAACCTGAAGAGACTTATAAAAACTAAAGAACTTTAACCGACAATTAAAAATCTACAGCAAACTAAAAACTACCAGATTCACAGTTTCATAAATACATCTGATTAATTATCCCAGAATTAGAGATAATGAAAAGACAGAATATTGCTTGATGCATTTTGAGTTAGTAATACTTTGATACTAACTTCAGAGAAGCATGAGAAAACTGAATCCAGTCTCACTTGTCCTGAAAGGATCTCTCTGGGCTGCTCTGATGGTAACAGGGTAGGGAGGAGCACAGAGGAGCAGGAAGGCAGGAAGGACAGCACAGTGCTCCTCCAGCATGGCAACGATAACAATGAAGGGTGCAGGGCTAGGGAGAAGTGCCTGGATTCAGTCTATATTCTGAAAACAGAGCCAACAAGACTGACCAACAGACTGGTTAGCTATGGAGTGTGAAAGAGAAATATCAAATTATTCTGGAAGGACAATGGCCCTCTACAAAGTAGGGGCGGGTCAGGGGCAGGCAAAGAAACAGAAGCCATATTGTATTTAAGATGCTTATGAAACTAAGTGAAGATATTACATAGGCAATCAGATACATGAGTCTAGAGAAAGGAGGAAAGGTCCACGGCGAGTAAGTCCTCAGCATGGTACAACATCCTTCAACAAAATTCAATTCCTCCTGAAGTCTACAAGGTCATCAACACCTCTGCTTTAGGCAAAAAACCTTAAGTACCCTACATTTATATGACAAGATCTAGAAGAGTGCTTGATATCATCAGTATTAAATAAACATTTGAATATGAGAAATCTCTGGATATGCTATTAGTCATAGACCACTAAAAACATGAGACAAGAAATAATGAGCTATGTATCAGTGATATAACTTTTAGTGTTATTTTAAAACCAGGCACATATGACACAGCTGAGGTCATAACTACACGTCGCAGTGTGTTATACGAAGCAACACAGGGAGACCGGAAACCTGAATTACACAAAGAAGCCAAGGCCCAGGAGACCTGGAAAAGGATGAAGCCTCTAGAGCTGGTTCAGCAGACAGCACTTCAGACATCATTAGGATACAAACTTTCCAAAGTGATTCACAGAACTCAATGTTTACTTTTAACAAGGACTAACAATTCAAAAAAAATAAAAGTCTGCAGAAAAATCCCTCCTCCAGCTCTTCTCCATGAATAGAGGGCTAGGTTTCAACCAAGCAGATGCAGATATCTGATGGCGTCTTCCCCACCCAGATATCAGCAAAGGCACTGGAGATCTCAAGACCAACACCTAGAATTCAGCCTGTGGAGATGAACTCTGGGGGGAAGTTTACTCACCAGCCCATGTCTTTCTGACACAGCCTAACAGATGAGCTAAGAACTCCCCTACCCTTAAGGGCAGGAGAGAGCTGAAAACAAAAATTTTCTTCAGTGTCCTCAGAGGAGTCATCACCTAAACATAACAGGTAAATGACTTACTTCCTATTATCTTTAGGTTTAAGTCATAGTATATAAGTAATAAACTTTAAGAAAAAAGCATTAAAAAAAAAAAGAAAAAAGCTAAAAATCAAAAAGAAATAAAATGGTCTCTACTGGCAGATGATATGACTGTTAGGCAGGAAATCCTAAAGATGTTCTATTAGAACTACTAGAATTAATATGTGAATTTAGCAAGGTCACACAATATAGGACACCTCTATAAGCTTGTAGCAAACAACTGGGAAGACTGAAAATACAAATTATAAGAGCAGAAAAAAATATAAAATACTTAGCAAAAAAATTCTGTAAGAGTCATGAAGTTTTCAACAATGAAAACAACAAAATTTTACTACAATTATATTTGTCTTTCCCCAAAACTTAGTTCTACAGAGCAAGGGCTATTTACCTTAAGTGGCTTACTGGTAAACCTTTAATATTTATCTGTTGAACAAACAAGGGAACAGTTAAGAAAAGAACACATAGGATCTAAATATATGGTGATAAAGGATGACTAGCACAAGATACATGCTAGCGTTCTGGTGGGGGGAGGGGTGTAGGGGAACTTATCTGGGACCCAGTAACAAGTTCTTAAAAACAAGCAGAGGAATCAATACGCAACCCTATTTTGGAGTGAGGTTTTGGACTCTTTATGATAAAATGAAAATAATAAACTTATTATAATCCAGACTGTCATTTGTAAGTGAAACTGTTCACGTGTAGCTTTTTTACATCCTAGGTCTTTTACTTTATGTGCTTCAGGGAGGTGGTTCCAGTACCCCCGTGGATATCAAAATCCAAGGTCGCTCAAGGCCCTCACAGAAGCTGGCCCTCTGTATCCATGGGTTCCATATCGACAGGTTCTTATCTGTGGACATGGAGGGTTGACTGTAATCATGCATTTGCTGCTGAAGAAAAAGAAACAGTTGAAATACCATTCAATTTAAGGTTGACTGTTCACACCATAATAGATATGAGTTATTTACCAAGCTCAGAATAGAGTACTACCACAATAAAAATGGAATCATCTTGACTATTCAGAAGACCATTCAATGTCTTAACACAGAATTACTCAGTTAAATATGTAATGTAAGTTTATTCTATCAAGTGTGATACATCCTGGGCTAAAACCTATCTTCCAGAGAAATCTTCTTTTACGTGAGGATCAGACCACTTAAGATTTTATCATAGAATTACTCACTTAAATACGTAAGTTTATTCTAACAAGTATGATACATCCTGGGCCAAAACCTATCTTCCAGAGAAATCTTCTTTTACAGTGAGGATCAAATGAAAAGTGGGATTTTATACACTGTTTGCTTCTGTTCACCATAATGAACTCACTGACAGACAACTTCAACCATACAACAGTTAACAACTATAATCTGACAATGAGAAAGCATTAAACTAAACGTTCCACTTGAGAAAGAGAAGTATAGAACTGTCAGGAAAATGTTTACTGTTGACAAAGGTATTACTGCTCAAGTAATTTCTTCTGTATCAACACAAACTTGATTACTCTGAGACAGACCTAACATCATCTCATCTCAGAATCAAAATTGCTCCAATTGTGAAAAAATTTCTATCAGGGACTAAAACTTACTCTTTGGAAATACTCAACAATATAAAATAGCATAAATGACTAAAATATACAGACTGTTCTGGAAATCAAAACTATTTAATAGGAACTTTATTACAATTATGTCTTGCTTGTTTTAATTTAAGCTGCAGGGCTTCATCTCTTTCTAAGGAAAGAGTATCATATTCTAGAAGTGCACCCCAATGATATAGGTACTCAAAAAACACTAATTATTCTTATATAGAATTTAAAAAGCTATTAAACTAAAAATCTCACCTCAGTCTGTTTACTGATCAATAAGGACTTACAAGAATGAAAGAATATAGAAATTAAATGATGCAGTCATTATAACAAGGTAAAATTTCAGTAAAACATTACCTAAATAGCTAAGATGGCTATATAGTCTAGAATTTATACTGGGCAAATATACTCCAGACACTAGCAGTTTTTTGTTTTCTTTATTTTGCAATCACACTGGCTTTATCATTAGAAGTAACACATACAATTGCAAGTTAAAGAAAGCAAAGCTCCCCCACCCTTCTCAAGTCCTTTCTATTTTAACTTCCTCTGACAAGCTACCACTGAAGCTTTAAGTGGCATACTAATATATACATTTCTTGATTTGCCAGTTCAGACACTATTGATTCCCACTGTATGGTGGTGGTGGTGGTTTAGTTGCTAAGTCGTGTCCTACTCTTGTGACCCCATGGACTGTAGCCTGCCAGGCTCCTCTGTCCATGGGATTCTCTAGGCAAGAATATTGGAGTGGGTTGCCATATTTTTCTCCAGGGGATCTTCCCAACCCAGGAATTGAACCCAGGTCTCCTGCACTGCAGGCAGATTCTTTACAGACTGGGCTATGAAGGAAACCCTCCCATTGTATATGATGAGCAAGCTATCACAGTGAATGCTATATTCTCTTCTTCTCCACAACAGACCTCACCCTATTTTAGTTCCAGTGACCATCCTTGACTTTGCCTACTACAGGCCAAGCATTAGGTGCTAAGGATTCAGCAAAGAATCCTAGAATCATACAGCAACTCCAACCAAGAGTGCTCAGGGCATCCCAACCAAGGGCTCATGTCTTTGTTAGGCTTCAAAGATCACGATGCCATTTAACAGACAGAGCAGGCAGATGCTTACAGCCCTGAGATTCACTCTGTGCAATGAGGACTGTCTGACTCGAAACGTACAGAGGGATATTTGTTCTAATGTAACCAGCTAGCAGCTGTCATCCTTCTTGAATTCCTTTTTCATTCTACTGAAATACCTCTTCAAGTTTTTCAAGGATATGTAGCTAAGCTCTTATACACCTGAAAATTTTATTTTGCATTCGTCCCTCACTGATATAATTTAACACTCATCTTCAAGAGCCTGATTCTATGCCCCATTCCCCTACACAACAAAATCAGACTTTGTATATGTGTCCAGAGTTGTAGATGAGAGAATTCTGATAGCAGTCTGACTCTCCTTCCTTTGTAGCTTACAGGTAGTAGACATATAATCTGTCTTTTGCTCAGAAAGCTTGTCTCTTTACATTTTTTTCTTTTAAAATTTTAAATAATCCTGCTAGCTTCTCAGTGAGCCCATTCATTCTGAAAACATGCATCTCTTGGCTCTGAAAAGTTCTCTTTAATCGTTCTGCCCTCTGACTGTTTTTTCCTTTAGAGGCAGTGGATCTCCTTTCCACCATGTCTTCCACTCCTTGTATTTTTCATCACTATTGCTCCACATTTGCAAATTTCTTTAATTTAAAATTTCAGAACTAAAACATTAACACTTTTTAACCCACTTGCTTAAAAAGATTAAAAAAAATTCTTTTTGATAGTGTTTTTCATTTCCAAGAACATTTTCTGGTTTTCTTCTTTTTACACATGAATCTTAACAAATCAACTTTTGTTGTATAAATTACTTTGTGCTCTCTGAATTACCTATTTGTTTTAGAGGATCCGTCTTGCCTGTTTTTTTTTTTTTTTCCTTTAGCTTGATTTTAATCAAATATATCAAAATTGTGCATTCAAATCTAAGAATGAAGAACTATACAAATACTACAGTGACACTGGCATACATTTTCCCTTTAGCTTTAAGCTTCACAACTACCCTTTCACTATAAAAGAGAAAATCTGGCTTTCCAAGTTTTATATAACTAGAACTTTCCAAGTTTTATATAACCCAACAGGATATGTGTGATAAGCTCCTCCATAGGGTGCTGTGCTGGCAAAGAAAGGTGGGGAATTCCTCAACTGCCAAAATAACCAGAAGGGGAAGAAAAAAATTAGTAAAAAAAAAAAAAAAATCTAGCAATGACAAGATGATATTATAGCTCTTTACACTTCTTCTCTGTTACCGCAAGTCGGCTCAACAACTTAAAGAAAAACATAAACAGTAAGAAAAGAAAGGAAATTACAGTAACCACAAAACTAAATGTAAAATTTTAAATTACAAAAGTCCTATTAGAAAGTACAGGAAAACCTGCCCGTGAGACCCGTGATCACAAGACCCCAGCTTCGGGCTAAAGATAAACTAAGGAGGGTTGGCTGTAAAGGGTGAGCTCTGGTTTCTCTCTAAAGCCAGTCACTTTCTTTCTTATAATAAATCTTTCTCTGCCTGAAAAAAAAAAAGAAAGAAAGTACAGGAAAAAAGTTTCTCAAACTTGGAGAAGGCGAAGATTTGAAGTTATGTTAGCATAAATGTTTTTAAATAGTTCTTATTATTCAAAATTGCTTGGGTTGTTCCAATCTTAATCTAGACCCTATACTACCAAAAAAAGAAAAAAGAGCTAAAAAACCCCGAAACACTTAAAAAGACATTGTGGACCAACTGAAAGAATATCATGGTTACTAAGAGAATAACCTTATTCTTAGAAAATATACACAATATATTTCTGAGGTAAAGAGCCATGATGTATGAAATGTACTTTCAAAAAACCCGTATTATGCAAGCATTTTTCCTGCTGATGACATTTAGGTTGTTTCCTGCTATTTACTACTATCAACTACACTCCTCAGAACATTCTTGTATGTATTCTGGGGTATGTGGGAAGTTTTTCTTAGGTACATACCCTGGAGGAGAACTGCTGAATTGTAAGGTACTGAAATGTTCAGGTTTGTTAAGAAAATGCAAAACCACCCGCCCCAAACTACCTGCTATATCAATTTAATGCTCCCATCTGCAAACACGTAAGACATTTTGTTGGTATACACTCCAATACTTGCTATTATCAAATTTCTTAATTTTGCCAAAAGAGTAGATATAAAATATTTTCTCACTATAGTCTTGAATTAACTCTTAATTCATTTTCTGAATTTTTATACTTACTAGTCATACTTGTTTCCTCTCTCATAAAAGGACTATCCTTATCTTTTGCCCATTTCTGTATGGGACTATTTTTTTCTTAAACTAATTCACAGAAGTTCTTTATATATAACTGTCTTTGGTCAGTTATGTTAAATTCCTACCAGTTCCTAGCATGTCTTTTTACTTCCTTTAAAGTATTACTTACTTTAAGTCCTTACTTAACTTTCTTTTGATGAACAGATTTTAATCCAGGCAAATTTTTCTCTTACAAGTAGTTCCATTTCGTGTGTCATTTAAGAAACCCTACGCTACCCAAGGTCACCTAGGGAACTGTGACTTCCACAGGGTATCAGAAGGTTTGAGGAATTTCAGCTGAATACAAGACGGAAGGTGTCATAGTAAAAGTGAATACTAGGATAATGGCTTGCTGCTCCTTTTATTTAAAAAAGAAAAAAGACATAACTAGTAAAGGAAATCCTAGCAAACACCACTGATTTGTCCTTTTTGATGGAGCCAAAACGGACTGTAACAGACAAGGAACACATCCTTTAACACTAGGATGCCCAGAGTATTTGAAAGCAATCTTTGCTGGAAAGCTAGAGTGCAAACACAAGCATATCTAAGAGGAAATACACAAATGAGTAACAGTACCAGGAAGAAAATGGCAAGGACACATGACATCCCAAACGCCAAACAGTTAATCAGCGGGGGAAATTATTTCCTGACTTGGTGGTTTCAAAGTCTAAGCAAAGTCAAATTTTACCTACTAGCATGTCTTACTCCTCACTGATGAATCACTTAACTGGCAACATCAACATATTGGGTTGGCCAAAAAGTTTTTTCAGGTTTTTCCATCACATCTTCTGGAAAAACCCAAACAAATGTTTTGGCCAACCCAATACATCATGGCTCTCTCATTTCCATATCTGCAATGGAAAGACAATATGCAACTAACACAAGCACTAACGCACCACACAAAACAAACCTATTTCAGGGCAAATACCTGATCCAGATGATCTCTGTATGGTTTATAATAAGAGGAAAAATTTAAAAAGCCAGAGTCTTAAAGTATTTTTTTCACACACACACAAAGACACTAACAAAACTACGAGTTCAGACAGACACAGGGGAAAGATAAAAGATGAAGAGGGCAGAAAAAGATAATCAGGGGGGAATACTATAAGCTGGTTGTGGTAGTTACACAAGTCTACAAATGTGTTAATAATTCATAGAACTGTACACCCCAAAAAAGTGACTTTCAGGGTAAGATTTTTTAAATTTTGTTCAGGATATATACAACACAAACATTTATAGAAGCTTTACATTCTCCAAATCTGAAAGCAACCAGATGTCCTTCAAAGAATGATTGGTTAATGAACTGTGGTAAATCCATATAATGGAATGGTAGTAATTAAAAGGAACAAAGAACTGACTGGCAAAACATAAATTCCAAAGATAGTGCTGAGTAAAAGACTCCAGTATTAAAGTTCACATACTGTAATTTCATTTATGTGAAATTATGGAAAATGCCTTATGAAGACAGAGAAAAAGATCAGAGAATTACTTACTAGAAGGGGGAAGGGAGCACTTGACTAGAAAGAGGCAGCAAAAGGTATTTTTTAACTTTACTGTACTTTAATTTTTAAAAAGAGAAAGGTAAACAAGTTATGGAAAAGGAAGAAGTTTCTAAAAATGATAATTACAGGAAGCAGAAATAAGCTTTTAACAGTCATCTTTGTGCTCAATAAAATCAAGATGGGCTCTGAAATAAGTGATTCAGGTAAGAAAACAACAGGTATAAAAGGAGACATGGATGTGATAATGTAAGCAAACTACTGCTGTCTGTGAGGTACAGAAAGCCTTACAAATTACAGAGTCAACAAACAGTCAAATCCATGACATGGAAGTTAAATTCTGAGAAATTCTCCAAATGCAAAGAACAATAATAAAGATAGGAAACAATGGCACCGAAGGACCCAATATTCAGTATTATTTTTTGCCATTACTAGGGAGAATAAAAAAAACTTGGCCTATAAATGAAGGAATAAGTAAAATTATGAGAGACCCACATTGCACACATTCCACATACATGTTCACACTGCAAGAATAAATTTTGTGCACACATTGAGAAACAGCTATTTCCAAAGAAAGAAAATTTAGGCTGGTCTCAGACTTCTCCATAATATAAAACTATAAATAATATACTATAAATAGAAAACTATAAAACAAAGCCTGAATGAAAAGACTGTGACCCAAGATTTCTATATCCAGCTAAAACTGTTGTTCACATATCATGGCCAAAGAAAGGCATTTTTTGGATCTAGAAGCACTTAATAATTACCAAATTACTCTCCCCCCCCCAAAAAAAAATTGATGATGATAATAAGATTCAAAATTAAAATGTCAAAGGTGGGTTTAGACATGTTATAAAAAGACTGGCAGTAAGCCATGAAACAATTTAAATGTGAAAATTTTAGGTTTAAAAATATACAGTTTAAATCTTTGTTGTATATATGATTATAAAACAAATAATTTCTGAGACAATTACATAACAAAAAAATAAAACTAGGATAAATTTTCAGATTGGGTAGAGAAGAAATGTGAGAATATGTACAAGGGTGACCTAACCTTAGTGGTGGGAGAAAGAAAAGTGCAGTCACTTCTGATTCACTCGCTGTAAAGGAGCTTACAGTGAGGCCACTGACTCAACTGCTGAGCTCAAAAAAGCTACTCTGGATCTTCTTTTTCCCTCACTTCCCACATTTAACCTGAAGAAAACTCAAAGATAGCCAGCATTTCATTGCTAAGGCTGAGTAGTGCTTTTTGGTCACTGGTATTGTGCTGAATTGTACTCAAAATTCACCACAGTGATCACTAGCACCAGAATCACCCGAGATGCTTGCACACTAGGCCTCTAATCAATCATATCAGATTCTCCTAGAGTGGGATTCAAGCAGCTGCGTATCAGGAAGCACCTTAACTGATATTTGTGTGGCCTAAGTTTTGGAAACTAAAGTCTTAGGATCATTATTTCCAACATTATTGAGCAGTGAGGACGGTTATTTGAAACAGTTTCCTCTTCCATCCAGACTAAGAAGCCACAAGATACTTAGGTTCACACAGAAACAAACCACTGATGTTTTACATACAGAACAAGTTGAAGTTCCTGCTTTAACTTCATTTCTACATAGAAGCTTTCCACTGCAACCAACTTAATTTACTGAAGAAGCTTCTAATGAGCTCTGCTTTACTTGAAATTTAAATGTATTATGAATGGAAAAATCTGCCAGTTGTCTACTCCATCCATTCTCTTCTTCTCCTAAAAACAGAACTCTGCAATTTACTTTTGTAGTTTGGAACAGAAAACATTCCTCAGCCCGTCCTGCTCTGTGATCAAACCGTGGCCAACCTGAGGCAAGTGTAAACAGTGTTTAACTTCAGGGTCAGTCTCCCTTAAAGTCTCAGAGGGCAAATAACAGAATCAGAAACCGAATTCTGCAGTGTACATCCAAGTCCACTTCATCTCAGTTCTAAGCTGTCTCGCTGAAGTCGGATCCTCACTATTCAATACGTTCTGTCACAAATGCTATTAAGTGCACAAATTATAAATATGCCTCAGGAATCTTAAGGGAAAGTATCTATTTATCATAAAGACAAAATCAGTAACACTCAAACATTTACTTAAAAGCTGTTTGTCTCAACTCCAAATACATATTCCCATAAAATTAAAGTTAAAAGATCAGTGACTAGAATCCTCAGCCAGTTCTTAATAACGAATGCAGAACTCAGAGCTTTGATGAACAGGACTCAAAGACCTTTATCATCTGAAGAGTATGAAGAATAGGCAGGAGGCAAATTCAGAGTAAGGGTTGCCCTCGGGAAGGCATCCCAGGCCTTCAAGGATGTTTGTAGAGTTCTATTCCATAAGCTAAGTGGTCAGTTTCCTTAAACTCTGAATGTAACACCACAAGGCATTAAAGACTATCCATCCATACACACCACCCCAAAGAAAAGACCCTACACACAAAAATTACTGTACTCTTACCCTACGCATGGCTTCCTCCTCTTCTTGACGCTTTTCATAATGTGCAAAGTCATCAAAGATTGAGGTGGTATGCTTGAAAGTAGCAATTATTTTAAGCACTTGCTTAGCTTTTTCTAGGGGTACCTCTTGAGTGTCCCTTGAATTGGTAACTGGTTTGTTGTCATTATTTTCTAAGCGAATATGCCGTAATTGGTTATTGGGGACATCTTTGACAAAGATCCATTTAACTTCAAATTTGCCCTTCCACTTATCCTGAGACCAGACACCAGCATACGCATTATAGTCCACAACAGACTTCATCTCAGCCACTCCACAGAAGTGTCCACTGCCATTCACACTGAAGAGCAAATAGAGTGGGCCCTTCCCATTCAGGGAACGGTAAGCCGCATCCAAACGCTTATTCCCATGCTCAGTACTACACCAGATAGAGTACTTAATGGAACGGTGTATGTCGTCCTCAGAATAGCTCTTAATTATAAACACACGTCCGTTCTTCAGGTTCCAGTCAAAGTCTTTGGGATTGTAGTTGTTTATGGCCTTTAGCTTTTCCAGCACAGGATGCACTTCCACACTCGACGGGGAAGCGCTGACAGGAACGACACCTAGACCAAAGTTTTCACTGCCCGCTCCATTGCTCTGGTTGAAGCCGGCCCCCCTGTTCCGGGGCGCCACCCAGCGGTTCTGCAGCTGCGGCTGCGGGGGCTGCACTTGGTGAGGCTGGGCCTGTGGCTGAGGTCCTTGCGGCTGCTGCGCCTGTGGCGGCTGAGGCTGCGGTTGAGGCAGTTGGCTCTGCACCAGGGGTGGTGGCTGAATTAATGGCTGAGGCTGCTGGATTATAGTCTGAGGAGGCAGAACTGGTTGGGTCGGTGGAGCCTTTACCACTGACCCCTTTTCATCCCAAGTTCCAATATTCATGTTGTGTTTTATAGGGGGTGGCGGCACAGCGGAACCCCCGATGCCCACATTGCCCTTGGGTTTAAGTTTCGGTTGAGGTTTGGCGGGCTTTCTGGCAATGGCTGCCCAGGAGGTGGGTTTCGGAGCCGCACTGCTAACCGGGGGCACGCTATTGGCTGCGATGCTGGTCATACCACTGCTGCTCAATGCTGTTCCTACAGTTTTCGTCACTGCAGCGGTCAGGTCACCACCAATTTTCAGTCCGGTCATGCCTTGCTCGATACTGCTAATGCCAGGCACCTTGCTCAAAGTATCACTGCCAAATCCAGCCTGTCCATCAGTAATAGCTCTCCCAAGAGAACTAGGTGGATAACCGTAACTGCTGCTATAAGCAGAACTTTGTGTTGATTGTCCCTGAGATCCACTTGTCCCCCATGTAGAGAAATCAGCATTACCAGGAAAAAAGTTAAATCCATGTTGACCAAGAAATGGAGGGGTATTTCCTAATGCCCCAGGCTGACTAAACACACCGTCCGGTATATAATGATGCTCTCCATTACTCATCTGTCCATAGGTTGTCAAATATGGCATAGGCTGGTCTCCAGCTGTGGACCATGCTGCTTCCCCAAGCGAATATGGAAATCCAATGGATGGAGCATAGTAACTAGGCATGTATGGATCTGACATTGGTGGATAGCTGTTATTCTGGAAAACAAGAGATCACAGTCAGGAGTGACGTGAGATGTGGGGGGAGGGGAACATCCCTAAAACCAAATTGTTTTAAATAAATGGGAAACAGATGTACCTGTTTCAGATTTTAAAAAAATTAAAAGTTTAAATCTGATTTTATCAAAAGAAAAGTTTACTGATGACTACTTTAATATATTTATAATAAAATTACAGGGTTTTGGGGGGGGGGGGATGGGAGGTTAAGATGGGGATTATTTTTGTATAAGACCCAGATCCTCTGGGCACTATTTAAAAACACTCTAATTTCTACAAAAACTTGATTTATAAACTTTGCAGAAACACTTGATTCTTAGCTTTATTTTAAGCAACTGATGTATCAAAAAATTTATGAGTAAGGATTAAATGAACACAGAAATGATGCCAAATGATAGAGGAATTACAGTGTATCTATGATGAATTCAGTTCAGCAATTTTGTATTTTTATAAAAAACAGAGAAATAAAAAAGACTTAATATTATACAAATCCATATTTAGTTTTGCCTTGCTCATTCTGAAAAACAAAATGAAACTCTAATAGTTTCTTAATGGTTGGTAACATTTTTCTTATTATAACACTTAAATAACGCTTAAAATAACGCTTTTTTTATTCTCTATGTTTTAAATTTTACATAATACGGTGGTGGTCAAGTGGCTAAGACTCCGCACTCCCAACGCAGGGGGCACAGGTTCAACCCCTGATCGGGGAACTAAGACCCCACATGCCATGCAATGCAGCCCCCAAAAATAATAAATAATTTTAAAAAATAAATTTTACACAGTAAATTTACCAACTTCCTGATCAGAATTTTAACTTAGAAATAGTTAAGTTCCTACCATTTTTTCCAGTTACTGTAACTAAATTGGTCTTTATTTTGAATGAAATGAACTAATCATTCATTTAGTGACGTCAAAATTCAAAGCTTGACGTCAAAATTAAAGAAAAAACTCAAATTTCTTAACTAGCCAATGTAAAAAATAAAAGTCTATGGATTTCTTTTGAAGATAGGTTTCTTGTGCCCCAAATCTGTCTAATACAGTCAGCCCTCCAGTCCACAGGTTTTGCATCCACGGATTTAACCAACCATGGCACAAAAACACTCAGGAAAAAAAAGTTTTTCAATAAGTTTCAAAAAGCAAAACCTGAATTTGGCACATGGGCAGCATGTTTAGATGGCATTTACATTTTATTTGGTATTATCAGTAATGTGGAGGTGATGTGAAGTATAGAGGAGGTTGTGCATAGGTTATATGGTACAGATGCCATTAGGGACTTTAGTATCTGTGAATTTTGTTATCAGTGGGGTCCTGAAACAAATTCCCCCAAGGGACAATCTGTAATAGATTTTCACTCTATATTTTGGGTGTGACTTTTAAACCCTTGAACAGAGCTTTAAATTTTGTAAAATTCATCAAGATGAAAAAATTAAGCTAATATCCAGTCGAGACAATTTGCATTCCTTCCCAAGAGTCAATACCATTTTGAAAATTATTCACTTTACACTCTAAGTTTCCTGGAGCAAAGTGGAGAAGATGATGGAACAAAGTGCATTTTTTTGGGGGGTGGGGGCGGGAAGGGCTGTTACTCTCTTGGGATTATTCCTGTCGCTGCTTTCCCACTCAAGAAAGAATATCAACACGAATGTGTGACAATCACATCATAGATACTACCTGGACTTCATTTTATTTTTTAAAAGGCCTATTACTAAAAGTGAAAATGCTTTACTATTAAGGTATCTGTGATATATACCTCACAACTGTTAAAACTTTACACTATCTATAAGAAAGCTAATTTAATATTGTCTTTTGAAATAATTCTGATACAATTAAATGAAAATAACAAGAAAATCAAATAAAGGTTGCATTTAAAAGACATAGATTTACTAAGTATTTCCAGTTAAACATGAACTTAAAAACAAAAACAAAAAGAACAAAAAAAAAAACAAAAAAAAAAACCCTGTGATTTAGCAATATTTAAAGAAAAAAAAAGGCTTTAAATATATTTGATATTAAGTAAATTCCACTGTATTCGAAACTGGAAATATGTGTGTCAACTATCTACTAATTTAGTTTTTAGATAATTATTAACCATATCTGAAAATATATTCAAAAAATTCTCATAATATTAGCATGAAGAAAATGAAGCCTGAAGAATGCTGAAAAATCACCAACAGTGGTTTGATAAAAAAATAAAATTCTTGAAAGATAATGAACAAACTTCATTAGCCACGGATACACTCACATCTGTGTTTATAATTCAATCAGTAAATTACTTGTTGAAAGTATTCACAGTACTTCATACTGAAGTCACTTGAGAAAGCCTAAGTTTAGCCAATATAAATAATCAAGATTTTAATTTTTAAATTTTTTGAAGCTATTAAAATAATTCCCTTTATTACTTTATTATTTATTCTAACCAAACATTTACTAAAAGTCTACATTGTAAAAAATACTGACATAAGATATTCATTCTAAAGGAAAACCTACAGTTAAGAAGACACACTGAACAGGGAAGTGGAATATATTCCACACAAGGGAATAAGAGAGATAAAAGAATATGCAGGTAATCACTTTCAAAGTTTTAATTTAGAATGTTAGCCTGAAAGCTGGACTCAGTACATCCTTACCTGGATATGGGAGTGGAAAAACAAAGTGAAAAGCTTTGTAGCTCATTCTTCATGATAAGTGTTTGCAAAATCATACTCATAAATTATATTGAATATGCTTTCTTTACCCTCACAAATGCTAAATTCTGCACAACAGTTACATATCAAGTTTCTAATTTGTCTATACATGTCACATGATTCAGGTATTAGCAAACTGAAGAGCCAGAGAGCAAATATTTTAAGCTTCACAAGCCAAATACAGCCTCTGGTTGCAGTCACATATTCATTTTTATAACCCTTTAAAAAGCTGCCAGCTCAAGGGTTTCCTCAAAGGAAACAGGTTTTGGTCCCTGGATCAGTTTGTCAAACCTGGTTTTAATAGATTATAAATTTATACTTATTCCTATTAAAAAAACAAAAAACCTGTACCATTAGATTCAGTGTGTAACAAATTTTTGCCATTTCTTTCACTTCTGGGGCTGGACCAGGTCCAAACACTTTTGGTGTGGAGATTTTTATTAAATATAATTATTTTTGAATCATGAGTTTTACTTCACCCCTAAATTAGTGATTGTGTCAAAATACTAAGTTTAAATTACTTTAAAATGTGCTCCATTAACCACAAGTGTTTTGTTAGACAGCTCAGGCTAGTCAGCAGAGATGCACAGCTGTCCATACCTAAGTCCAGAGCTATCCACAGTGAGCACAATACATAAATGGCCTACTCTCTCCAGTTGACCAAACAATGCTAATTCCTAATTCTTTCGGTAGTTATAGCTGAAAGAGAAGCTTTTTCCTTAGCTCTGTGAAAGAAAAACCTAAGCAGTCTCATTATCAGGCTAGTGTTTCAGTTTGGGTTCTAGAGAAAACAAAGTTCTGGGAAATTATTCAAAGTTTAAAAGTAAGATACGGTAAACACATTCTGTATTAGCAGAGCTTTGGTTATAACTGGAAATATTTTTAAATGTTTTGCCAAATATAAGGTAAATTCTTAATTGCTAAGTGGAGTATCAATTAGGACAAAGTACCTTGGGTAAAGAAGGGGAACAAAATTTCCACCTACTGATGATGGAAAACAATAACTCAAAACCTTTTACTTCAAATCTGGTACAATGAGGTATAATCAATTTAGCAGTTTATGTCCAAATAATCACTTTAAAATAGTTTATTCGTAGTGAAGTTTCATTTTGTTGTTTAAAGATATATGACCTCTAAACAAAGTGATGTGAAATGTTTGGTATTTCTTACTCAAGAACTAATTGGAAATAGGAAGATAACAATATGCACATACAAAAATTGATATAATATTCAATGGAAATAATGAAACATACTTGTAAAGTAACAGATCCACAAACCCTTTACCTAGAGCATAAACTCAGAAATACAATCTGGAGAGAGACCATTTAATTATATAAGGTAGACGTGATGCCAGGAGATATCTAATCTAAATTCTAATCCCAACCCAGTACTCATCAGTTGTGTAAAACCAAAATCAAGTTATTTAAACACTTGAGTTTTCTCAAATATTGAAAGAAATAAAAATAAGGTACCTAGGACACACTAACCAGTCAATCAACAATAGTTGTATTTATTAATACAATTTAACTTGCCTTTTGAAAATGTAAGTTTAAAATGTAAATTAATCAGCAAATGCATATATAATTTCACTCAAATTGACTAGACTGGATCTTAAGAGTATAAAGTCATGGTATGACACAGTAATTGTAATTAATGACATAGTAGGTTCAATTCTCTACTCTACCAGTTTCTATGTCAGTGATCATCAGATCATTTAATCTCTAACTTTGTTCCTTCATTGGTAAATGGGATAACACCTGCTGCTCTAATCAATTACAAAATTTAAAAAATCTACTTGTTAATTGCCAAGTGCTAAAGTATAGGAGTTAATCTTATTTTAATTTGAAAACAAATACAGAAAAGATTAAAAATTCTTCCTTAGAATTTCAATCATTTAAAATTATCATTTCTTAGCCTTGTGATATAGGGCAATTGTTTTCTATCATCTCAAACAAAGTTTGAACAACAGTAAGAAAAAATTCATGATTACTGTTCTGACCTGAAGGCACTTCAGTACAACTCAATTATAACTTGAGTCTTTCAGTTATACTAACTTAACACCAATTTTTACTTCATAAATATCCAAACTTCCAAGAGAGAATACTGTACAATGTCTTAGAAGGTCAATACAAAAAAGGTTAAAGTATTATTCACCACTAACAGGATGTCTGCAGAGAAACTGTTTTCCATTAAGAACTTGAGATACTTCAAACTCGAGAACTAACTTACTGGATTAACAACAAAAAGTTGAGTTTAATATACTTTTAATGTGTATGTGAATTTTATTATTTTAAAAATATTATCATACTTCTTAAAAAGTGTAATACATGCAAATGTAATCACATAGATGTCATAAGAAGATGTAGCATTATACATTATACTCAATTAATCTGAATATTTCACCAACAATACTTCTTCATTCCTTAATTCTAGCAGTTAACCTAATCTACTTATTCAATAAATACTTAATGAATCCTGCTACATGCCAGATACAGTGCCAGTCACTGGAGACGGACAGAAAAAGATGGTCTTTGGCCTAGAGCATTTCACACCTTTAGGAGGGAAGACAATCTAGGAGGAAGACAATCTAGGAAGGACAGTTACAGAAATGAGAACAAAGCAAAACAAAACACTTGAGTATAAACAAGAGGGAGCAAGTAACTGAGAAAATCAGCAGACTTCACTAAGCGATAGATGTACGAGACTGTGCGTGTGTAAATCATACATATAGATAAAAAGTTTGAGATCATGAAAGAAAATATTCAGAAAATATTTAGGTTTTCAGAAAATAAGTCCTATTCCCTAGATAATGTAGATGGATAAGTTGGCCAAAGATGAAGCAGGGACAGAATGGAGCCACTATGAATATATCCACTGTGGTGAAACTTTGCTAAGTCTTTAAACAGGACTATGGCAACAGACTGACTTTAAGAAGACCACTGGGTGGCAATATGGAATCCCCAGTCAGGAAATCATTGCAACAGGCAGAGATAATGAAAACCTTACCTAAGGGCAGTAACAACAGGGACAGAAAAAGACATTTTATGTTCTTAGTTCTCTATACCTCTTCTCTGATCAACACAGCTAGAAATTTATTTCCCCATATATATATATACACAAGCAGACAAATTCAAACTTTGGTGTTTTTCAATTTATTCTTCAAATTTATATGCATAAATCACATGGCATCTTTTAACAGTAATTAAACCTGAATTTTCAATCAACTTCCTCATTAGACTATTTAGAGGAACTATAGAGAACTAATTTTAAATCTTGAAGGACATTTACTTTTTAAATTACCACGAAAATTATTTTCTAAGATATTGAGCACTAGGAAAACAGAAGAAATACACTGCCACAGAAGTAAAAGACCAACAATCTGTTTTTAAAGCATCCCTGAGTTTGAACTGATTTCGCTCTAAGTATATAAAACAAACATTAAAAACCTTTCTAGACTAAAGAATATAATTTTTATTATTTATAATAGCAAATTCAGATGAAGGGATTTCATTTTAAAGACATAATGTGTTTTTCGTTGAAAATTTAATTAAACAATTATTTCAGCTAGGTTAGTGCAAGAAGCTATAAATACTTGCATGACTTTAAATCTCCAAATAATTACTTCAAATATTTCACCAACAGAAGTTTTCATTAATCTGCTTTAAAAGGTCAATTTGTAAAGTATTTTCTATTTCAGCTAAGTAATCACAGCAAATTTAAATTTTGTAAGGCTTATCTTTAAGATTTCAGATAATTTTCAATTTTGCTCTCCAATAAAGCCAGTTTTCAATATTCTATAGTGTTCACGCTCATGCTCAGTTGCTAAGTCGTATCAGACTCTACGACCCCAGGGACTGTAGCCCCCCAGGCTCCTCTGACTATGGGATTTCCCAGGCAAGAATACTGGGGTGATTTGTCATTTCCTTTTCCAGGGGACATTCACAACCCAGGGATCAAACCCATGTCTCCTACATTGGTGGGTGGATTCCTTTACCTGCTGAGCCACCAGGGAAGTGTTAGTACCACTTACCCTGATTAGATCATTATTTTTAGTTATTACAGAAAGGTAACTGGTAAAAACCTATTCATTAGTACTGGCAAGAAGGAGGTGGTAAAATATAGTCTCACTGGTATCAAACTTTTAAGACATATCTCTTTAAATAGCACATTACATTGATTCATCGTTGATTTAAGTGATTTAATTAATAGAAATCATAAGACCTTTCATTTAAACATCACATTAAAACAAACCTTTTATAGATGTTTTGCCCCAACATAAGGAAACTTTTATGATACAATTTAAAAACTGGATTCACTAATGTAAATGCCCTTAACAGTCTTAAAAAAAAAATGACTTTCCAATGCTTTATGCGAAATTGTATGCAGAATTCCAACATATAAAACACATAAAATGCAAAGCACAGCTCTGGTTGCTACACAGGTGGTATCCAGGTTACCCTCCCCAGGTCTCCCCTAGGCAGACCTGAAGCATCTCTGTGGAATGCCAAAAAACCAATCTTCTAAGTCCCTGTGACAAATAAATTATGAAATATCTGTTACCAAATAAAACAAGAAGATTCTTACAGGCAGTAATTCTCAAACATTTATAATCCATTAAAATTTCTCGAAAATAGTCTGAACAAATATTTCAGAAAATACTCATTCTGTACCCTTCCTTAGACATTCTATTTTACATTATAACACACAAAGTACAAAATCAAGTAGCAAAAAACAGTTTAATTATTTAAACCAAATAAACTTCCCAAACCTAGTTTTAACAATGGAGACCCTGTTAGCAGAGTATCTACTATAACTCTTTATTAGAATTTCTCAAAAACTTGGGAACACTGCCCTAAGGGATGCTAACGAGACTCGTGTCTGGGCCCAAGCAAAGCCCAGGCTGTGTGTTCTGTTTAAGACCTTCACCACACCCCCAGCAAATCACCTTTCCCTACTTTCCAGTGATACATTCTTTCACACCTATAGGTGGAAAGTAGATTTGTTACTGAGACCACAAAGTTAGATTACATAAGCATGAAATAATTTTTTTCATTTTTTTTAGAAGTAGTCAAACTTCTAAAAAAAACATAAATTTTATCACTCATTTTTATTTTTTCTCATTTATTTATTCCCTCTCAACATACTGGAGGGATGTAGATCAACTGACAGAAGGCGGTGTTAGAGAGAAATAAACATAGATTAGGTTGTACATAACCATAGTTCTCCAAAGTCCTAAAAATAATCATGTATTCCACAAATTGGGAACTACTTTTTGTTGAAATTTTCTCTGCAACTGCAAAGTTCTATAACAATATTTGGTTCCTTGTTCTTTTATTAAGTTTAAAAACAATCTAGGGTAATATTTCAAGGTACATTTTTTCATGCATCTTTTTATAAGGAAAATTAACAAAAGTAGTTTTGTTACAAAATGTTGTCTCTAAAGAAACTGTTTAATAATGAAAGCTTATTTGTTAAATTTCCAGTAGTGATATTTTTATTAACAGAGATGCAGAAATGGAATACAGAGACTAAAGAATATCATTCAGTTTGGTCAATATTTAAGTCTAAATTATTCCTGTATATAAATTCACAAGATTATGTGTGAAAAATTCAAACAAAGAACCTCAAAAGCCACTAGTTACTTGATCTGATGAAATTCTCTATGCTTACAATATATAAGGCAAGTGTGTTTATCATATCTTTAATTCTATTCCTTATTATCAGGTTAAATAAAAATTTTAAATATACTAACCAAAAATTTCAGGTACAAACTGTCCTCTCCCCAAGATTTCTAATTAAACCTTGTCATTTGCTTTGGCTATGAAGACATGGCAGCAGCATTGAAAGATTAAATTCAACAGTCAATCTAACCACAACATATATAAAAGCTCATCTTTAAATCTTTAGATTTCATAATTGAGTTTTAGTCATCTACAATTTCCAAAGAATTCTCCTGTGTCATAAACCTGCAACTGTTACTCACTATTATGTAGGCACACTATATTAATACATGATATAGTTAGTCTCATTCAATTAAAACATCTATTTTTAAAAATCAATAAATATTGTTTCATCTCCTAAACATGGGACTGTCAGACTTACCTGATTTGTCTGGCTACTTAAGTATGGCTCAAAATCATCATCATTTACAGCATCTTTTTGATGAATCGAACCGTTTTGTACTGAAACTAAAAAATACGCTTGTATTAGATATATTATAATTATCTATATGAAACTCACAGAATAACCTAATATATTCAGTATTTTCCAAGTCAGCTTGGAAAAAATTATCCTGAGTTCTTTGTTCTTTTCATTTAAAAACCCCCTTAAGGATGAACTTAATTTTGGGTATAAATATTTATATGGCACCAAAAACTTACAAACCTTGTATATATAAGCCCAAGATCCCATAAACACAAACTATATATATATATATTATATATATATATACACACACATTTCCCACTACTAAAAACATAACATAAACATCTCAATTTCAACACTGTAGTAAGCAAACAGTTAAATTTAAATGTTGGAAGGGTTTGCTAATGCTATATTTGAATCTAAAATAACCACTTCAGGCAGTGTTGTTGAGAAGATAGATTTCTGAATGTTTTCTACCTTTGCTAAATCACTGTAACTATTCAGTCCAATAAAGATAAATAAATAACCTTGTTTGGTAACCAAAGTTAAAATAAGTTTCTTAAGAATCTCCAGTTAAAAATTCACTTCAAGTAGTATCACAATAAAATATCATAAAAAACCTAAATAAAAAGGGCCTTAACACTAAACAATAAACAATGAAGACTTTTACAAGCAAGTACAAATAAAACTAAGACACTGAAGATAACCATAATATTCTTGCAACATATGAAAACACCAGTTAGAGGCTGATTTATAACGCCATGTTTGTTCAGAGATCACTTCCATCAATGCTCTGTATGAAGCTGCTGTTCTGGAAACCGTCTCAGGACTCTTAAGCACAGACTCAAGGTGGTAAAAAGAACCTGGGTGTGAGTTCCAAATCCAACCTCGAGAGGCTGGGAGATCTCAAGTTAATAACTTAGCCTCTCTAACTCTACTTCCCTGTTCAAGGAGGTTATTAATAGTACCTACTTCATCTCATCTGAGTATTCAATGACAGTATTTAATAATCTTACATGAAATATTACAAGATCCAAATAGGACTAAAAATTACTTTAGGACCACATTAACAAGTTTACGACTGACTGACTAATCTCTTAGGAACAAAATAAAGCCCTTCAATACCTGAAGATTTATTGCTGAAAATACAATGTATTTTTAAATATAACCATTAAATATAAAATATTATAAATTAAGGTTAGGAGCAATGGATTTAAGTTGTGTGTTCTTATATAATAGCATCTCTATTTTCCCTAATTATTCCAACAAGTTTAGGGACCTAAAGGAAATATACAAGTTGACAGAAACATGGGAGCAAAGCTAGAAAAAAATCCCTTGTTTTTTGCCATCCTGGGTACCAATGATCACTCAAAAACCACTATTCTCTTAAGCCTTCAAAGTAGACCTCTCATGAATTCTCCACTGCCCCTCAAAGCCTCTAAGAGAAACCTGAAGGTCACCATGATCCTGGCTCCACTGAGGTGGTTTAACTGTATTTGATAAGGACTGTATCAATGCCAGAGCTGAGCTGAATGTGCTCCCCAGGATTTAAATATGTAACAACTACTAGAAACAAAATTAAAGTGGAGGGTACTTTAAGTTATTTCTGGTAGACTAATCATTTCAGCCCAAGAGATTCTAATGTATCTGCTCTTTACCACTCCTTTATCAAAAATCTAGTTATGCCTGATCCATTAATCTGAAAAACATGTCTTCACCACACTCCTGGACTGGTACTTATGTGTCACTGGTATGTAGTCAACAGTATCTGAAATAGCTACCTAGTATGAAATCACTTATACTCATTATAGAGTCTCAGAAAGTTATTCTACACTGCTATAAGTTTTTTTTAAAGTACCTGCTTAAAATTAACCTAAATATATATTATACTACTATTCTTACTCATTTCCTGTTTTTTCTCTTCTTCTACAAGGCTGAGACTAAGAAAATATTCTCATACACTAAATACAGCACTAAATAAATACAATCCAGTCTTTTATAAATGATGCATTAAAATGTCTAAGAAGTCCTAAAAGATTATCAATGGACTATGTCAATTTAAGGAAAAAAATGTTTTGTTTCAAGTATTTCACTCATACTGATAAGCAATTTGCATCAAATTAGAATCTGAGTAAGAAGCTAGTCCTTGAGTCTCAGAAGCATACCTTTCTTAAGGAAATTCAATTGTCTTAAAGACTTTAGGTTTTGAACATCACTTAATGACAGTCTAATGTCTTGGAGACCGAAAGCCATTAAAAAGTAATGAAATCCCAGCCAATTCTATAGTCTGTACAAGTTCTTCAGGGAAAAAAGAACAGATGACTTACATGATTCTTCGCCTGTTTCCTCTGCTCTATGAAGCAGAGTCAAATCAAGATAGAACATGGGCCTTAGAAGTCAGGTGATTCTTTGCTCTGGTCCTGACTACATCAAGTTAGGAAAGTCAACAGATCTGTGCATCATGTTTCCCCACCTATAAAAACAGGGACAATACCATATACCCTCTATCTCCTTATAGGGATGTTTTGAAGATTAATAAAATGAAGCCTATAACAACAGTAAGTGCTTTGCAATCATTTCCAGAGGGGGTAGGGAAGGGAGAGGATACAAAAGATACTGCCAAAATACAAGGCATTTTCCATCGCTTTTCTGAAACACTAAAAAATAGTCAAATTTAGCCTAATTTTTTTTTTTAGTCTAATTTTTTTAAATTGTGGTACCAAACAATGACCATTTCCCTCTGCTCGGAGGGGTAGGAAAGGAAAGGATGGAAAAGATAAATTCCTTTCCAAATATTTGCCTATTTTTAAACTTAAGGGAAAGGAGGAAGCAGGCAGCAAGGCCTGAGGCCACAAGGAGCCTGGGATCTGACACTTTTTATTTGTGGTGCCTGCAGGGAAAGGAAACACTTTAATACACTTTTTCAAAGTATATACACTTCTATTTCAGCAAGCAAAAATTCAGCTTGTTAATCAATAAAATGATATTAAGTCAGCCTTAAATTATGGGCCAACAGGTACACAATTATCCTTAAATTTCTACTATCCTGCAGTACTACCCTGGCCAAGAATAACAGTTCTAATACTTAACACAGTGACAATCTATCAATTAAAAAGAATTCCAACTTATAAACAAGTAAACTTAACAGTGTTATTTATGCTACAAAAGCATTTTTGCCTTACAAAGAGAGTGATACAGAATTCTTTGCAAATTTTCGATCCTTCAGTGCATTTAAGGACATACAGAAAAATACTCAGTAGAAAATCAAGACAATAAAGCCAGGTATTAGGCTGATGCTGTCAACTGAAGATTATTAAGAAAGGAAATTCACAGTCCCTGAAATCATACTAAGTCAACTAAAAAGGAATATGCTTTTCAAAACTTTGATAATTCCTCAGAGACATGCATTTTTCGTGTGTTAAGTCTTGAATTTAACTTTCATACTCATCCTTAGAATACTGGGCCTTAGTTCAAGGAAAGTCTTTCTGCTTCATAAAAATAAACAAAATAAATATAAAACGATTTTACTAGCTTGAAAACCAAGTCAACTAACGCAGAGCAGCTTTTTTCAAACACACAGTTACTCAGAGTTATCAGTTTGCTAGAGGTGCCGCCTTCTTGTAATTCTCCCCACAGAGGCATAAAAATACAAGTAATGTATATGTGTATCTGTGTACTTGAGAGTATCCACTAATTTACAGCATCTTATGTGTTAGTCGCTCAGTTGTGTCCAACTCTTTTGCGACTTTATGGACTGTAGGCCACCAGGCTCCTCTGTCCACGGAATTCTCCAAGCAAGAATACTGTAGTGGGTAGCCATTCCCTTCTCTGGGGGATCTTCCTGACCAGGGAACGAACCCGTGTCTCCTGCATTGCAAGCAGATTCTTTACTGTCTGAATCACCAAGGAAGCCCCAGAAGCATCTTAAGTCATTACGAATACTTTTAGGCCAGTAGATTTTTTTTCCCTCTGCCATGTCCCAGGCAACAGCCTCCCTGCACCTTAACAACAGATTAGGTGAGGCAGCAAATACAATGGCTACTAAAGTGGTGGGCTGTTTTAACTACAACAACCCTCAAAACATACAACAGGATTCAAGGTCAGAATTACTACTTTTATTTAACAGGGAGAGGGGAAATTCTGACCAAGAGGTGTAATGTGCTCAAGATCACTTGGCAAGTCAGTGGCCATAGGCAGTATTAGAACACAGGTCTTCTAGGGATCCTCGACTACTGGATCCATGGGTAAAACCGAGAACTGAATAGTAAGAAAGAAAATTTCTTTGAATAAACATTTATACAAATAAATACTTTGTATGTATGTCTAAACATATCTAACAGAGGGGATACTGATGGATGAAAATAATTTTAATAACCTAAAATATTTGTAGTCAATACACAGTTTTGTTTATAGGAAATCTGTATCTCTAGTATCAATGATGCCATAAGGCCGCACCTAAGTTAAATGACTATGTCACAAATCATACTTATAGTAATACAGTAATGGTTTACAATGCTGGAGATACTCTTATTTTGTTTTGTCAGACAAGTACTTCATAGAACTTGCACACTTACCTTAAAGCAGGTAACACAAAACACTTAGCATTTCAAATAGCCTTGCCAAGTGCCACCTCCCCACAGATCCAGGATAAAGTAATTTACGCTAGGCAATAATGACCACAGATTTCACATATGTCCAAGTCTATATACTTTCTAATGGGCAGACCAGCACAAAAGAAATTAATGGATCACTCTCTCTAAATTTTGAAACCAATTTTTTAAAACTCACATAAATCAATATCAAATTGTGAGCTTTATGCTTACAACACAGAAAATAATTCTAAATTAAAATTAGTCTAAAAATTAAAATGGCTGTTTATATATAATCAAAATGAAGCAATGAATTTATTACCAGTGCCATTATCTAGCATGCAAAAATTGTCAAGAAATTGTACAACTCAAAGAAAATTAACCAAACGGTGTATACGGAACCCAATCCTTTCAAATTTATTGAAATAGCTAACAAAAACCCTAAAAATAAAAAGGGCACTAATAAAAATATTGAATTTACATCTAAAGGGCTCTGCAGATCTTACTTAATAGGCAATACTTTGCAACAGAAATAAAAAACAGGAAGCCTAATTCTGTTTAGTCTAATTTCAAGCCCTATTATAAAATGTAACAAATACATAGTTCACTGCAATGCTATTTAATTGGCACTGTCCCAAGAAAGCAGTTATTGTTCTACACTTACAAATGTCACATGATTAACGTCATGTTTCAGTCAGCTGACTGTATTGTTCCATATTAATAAATAAAAAATACACTCATTTTAAAAAATGCTTGACTTTCAATGTTACTTTTTTCCCTTCTAACTAAAGAGTAAACCACATAATCCTGGCAGGAACCTCACAAATTATTTCCTTCTCAGTCATTTCTAAAATACCATATTGAGTCAAACCTTTCAGGGCTAACAGCAACATGACATGCCTGCTCAGTTCTGATCTCTAACAGGCTATTGCCTCAGTGTAACTGACTTCAACAGAACCAGTGATTAACAATACAATTTTCACCAATGTAACAGAAAAATTACGTGGGTTGCATGTTTCGATGTAAACCAGACATGTCGAGGAAAATGTCCACCTATCTATATGCATTTGTTGAATCTGCAGAACTTACATAAAACAAACTGTAAAATTAAATAAATGTCACAACAATTCATAACCAATACCTCCTTAAGTGAAGTACAACTAATGAAACTGTTACTTGTATCCTTTTGATTCCTATAAAAGTGGCTTCAAAGCAAGGAACTACCAAACTTTCAAGACAGCATTTTGGCTGCCTTAGCTGTGATGAACTCTCTTTCTAATCCTGCATTTCCAAAAAAAAAAAAAAAAGATCAAAAACAAAAAGGTTTTCACGTAGTTTAAAAGTATCATCAAACTAACAATGAGAAGATAAAAAACATCCGAACTCACCTTTATTTCCTTGCCCTTTAGGTCTCTGTGTAGCAAGATGAAAGGTGTAGTAATAAGACGGAAAAAAAAGGGGGGGGGGAAGAGAGGAAAAGTGTGTTAAGCCAAGACGTTACCGGAGACAAGTTATTTTAAACAATCCGCGTAGGAGTGAAACCCACCACATCCTCCATCGCCACCGATCTCCCCACAATCCCGGTCCTGAAACCTCCCACCCGCCACTCGGAAGCCGTCTCCCCGGGCTCGCTCGCTCTCAGCCCCGCGTCTGCCGCCCTCGGGACGCGTCCGAAGGCCCGGGAGCGCAGTCCTGCCCGCACCCTCCGCGGCCCCGCGGCCGCCCGCTCGGGCCGCAGGCTCCGGGGCCAGGGAGCACGCCCCGGCCCGGGCTGCGAGACCGCAGCAACTTGCGCCCCGGGCACCGTTACGGGCCGGGCAGCGGCGGCGACAGGGAGGAGCCGAAGCCCCAAGCGAGGGTGGAGCTCCGCGGCTCGGGCCTTAGCCAAGCCTGCGGCCTCTGCTCCCTCACCTGATCCACGCTAGTGGCTGACATTCTTCACCGCAACCCGAGAGCTGCTGCTGCTGCTGCTGCTACCGCCGCCGCCGCCGCCTGGGCCTCTCCCCGTGCACTCACAGCAGTTGGTTGCCGCCCTCGGCCGAGAGGCTCTTCCTGCCGCCGCCGCTCGCTGAGAAGCCAGAAAGACGGCCTCGCGCTCGGGAGTTGGTGGAAGGGGCTCGTCTCTTCCGCTTGCACGCTCCTCTTCCCCTCTCGCTCTTCGCTTCTCGGGTCCACAATGGCGGACAGACTCCCTGGTCTCACTTCCGCTCCGAGCCTCCCTGACCTTCCGCTCTCCACTCTGACGTCCGCGCTCACCTCGCTCTTCCTCCCCCACCCTCCCGCCGCCGACCTTGGCTCCGCCCCCGCCTCGCCACGTCATCGGAGACGGGCCCGCGGGTCGGCCCCTTGGCGCAGGCGCCGCGGTGGGAGCGCGCCAGGGAGGCTGCGAGCGCCAACTTCCAGCGGCGCGTCTGTGCTTTCCTTCTGTCCGGCTCTGACGCCGCTGGGCGCGCGTCGGGGGGCGGCATCCGGCGCATTCTGAGCAGGAAGTTAGCCAGGGAGGCTGGCGGAGTTGCCTGGGATTCTAGAGCGGGGCCGGCGCTAAGTGAGGGTTGGCAGGTAGGAACGCCGCAGCCGAGCCGGGCCCAAGCCGCCCCCAAAGCCGAGGCCTGCGGGGGGCAGTCAGCCGCCTCCGGGACCGAGTTGCTGGCCCGGCCGGGAGCCAGCACATGCAGCGCAAGTGGCTGTGTTAGAACTCTGGGCGCCGACACTTAATAGCACATAGCGGGTGCCCGGGCGAGTGTTCGTTCTCGCCAAGCCCCAGGAGCATGGCAGGAATAGCTCATGTTCTGCCGTTCCCTCTGAGTTCATACTGTGCCCTCCTCTGCCGATGATTTTGATGAATGAATAAAGTTACTTTGGGAAAGGTAAGCATGGTTGCGGAACGCTTTTTCAATCCTAAAAGGACAGAGGTTTCAAGGTTCAAGAGAAACCGAGAAAGTTACTCTTCTGCAAAACCAAAAGAACTGATTTGCAACATTTTGAATGTTTGGTTAAAATTACGTCTTTGCATTAAAGGCAAAGACTCCTTGCCTAACGCGTGTGAATGTGGACTCTTATGTAAATGAATAACTTAAATGGCCAAATCCTTACATCGAAACCGTCGCATAAGTGATAGGTTATAAGGGGTAAAATTGTTAAATTATAAGATTAACTTTGTGTTTAACAATGCAACAGTATTTTAGAAGCACTGAATGATAGAGGTGAGTCCTATCTTGAGAGTCCAGTGTTTCATATAAACCGCCAAGAGGCATTTTTCAGGTCAGCTCAGCTTCCCCGCTGGGAAGATATGTTTTTGACACATTCTGATTGACCATGTGCTCAGTTTAAAGATCAGAAAGAGGATGGTAGTGAGAGACAAATTGTAATGAACCTTGTATGCATAGTAATTGCCCAGATTCACTTCCGTGGGTAGCAGCATTTAAGCTTTGAATTTCCCCCAGTATTTAAGACAATTTCTAAGACTTTTTGTTACCTTTAAGTACCATAGTATAAAGGAACCAAGCACGGAAACTTAAATTCGAGGGTTGATTAATGCATTTTTGGAGGGAAGATATCCTTAAATATGCTTAAGGTGAAAGCAATCTCTGAGAACACTGAACCCCCTCCCCGCCCCCCCCCCAACAATTAAAACCTGCTTTGAAACAAAGTCAACAACTTTGTTTCATTCTCATGTGTGCGCCTGCTCAGTCACTCAGTCGTGTCCAACTGTCTAGGAAGCCACGGACAGTAGCCCACTAGGCTCCTCTGTCCGTGGAATTTTCCAGGCAAAGAAATTTACAGTGGCAAGAAAAAGCAGAAAACAAGTAGCCCTAAGGTTCCCCTAAAGCGGTGTATTCGAGTGTTTTCCTAGGCTAATAGCATCTCTGGGGAACTTAAATGAAAATTCTTGGTACCCACCATATATACTAAGTCAGAAACTCTATAGGGTGGGGAACTTCTTTATTTTGAAATAACCGTAGATTAACAGAAGTGTTGCAAAAAATTTCTTTGTATCCTTCACCCAGCTTCCTCTAATAGACACGTATTACTTAACCAGTTACTACATTTATCTAAACCAGGAAATTGACATTGTTATAGTACTGTTAGCTACAGACCACCTGGATTTCCGTTTTTTCCCACTAATATTCTTTTTCTTCGTTGTCTCCCCCCAGTTTGTGAGTTTCTTGGTCTAGTCTCATGGCCTTGACACTGTTTTGAAGAGTATAGAGCAGATGTTTTTAGAATGAACCTCAAATTGAGTTGTTCTGATGTTGTCTCACAATTAGGTGGGGGTTGGTGGCTCAGCGGTAAAGAATCTACCTGCTAATGTAGGAGATGTGGGTTTGATCCCTGGGCCGGAAGATGCCCTGGAGAAGGAAATGGCAACCCACTCCAGTATTTTTGCCTGGAAAAACCCACGGACAGAGGACCCTGGCCAGCTACAGTCCGTGGGGTCACAAAAGAGTTGGACACGACTTCGTGACCTAACAACAAGGTTGGGGTTATTATGGATTTAGGGAAATGATACCACAAGTGCAGTGCCTTCCTCATCTCATTACATCGCAGCTTCTGACATCAGTATGACTTGACACTGATCATGTTAATCCTGGTTATTTGGGCTAAAGCTGTGTCTGCCAGGTTTTCCATGGCAAAATTAGTATTTTCCACTTTCCACACTCTAGTCTTGTGAGGTGAGTCGTTAAATGCAGCCCACACTCAAGGAGAAGGGAATTAAAGCTCCCCTCCTGGAGTATATGGAATTCCTGTGCAGGGAAGATCTGGCCTTTCTCCCGTATTTCTATCACCAGCGACTCATGGATATTTATCCAGTGCTTTCATAATTAATTTAGTTGCTCAAATTGTTCCAGTCTTCGACCCCTGGGAGATCAGTTTGATTTTTGTGTGCTTTTGCCTTACCTCTGCCCTCTTTTTTTTTTTTTCTCCCCAAGCACTTCACTTTGGAGTACAAGTATTTCATTCATTGTAGTATTTACTACAGGGAAATTTACTGTGACAAGGAAAGGGCAAAAGAAAACATCAAGGAGCCCTAAGTCTTCCTAAAGTACATCAAAGTAAGATCCTGGGATAAACGCATCAGTGGACCTGGGAGTTTGGTAGAAATGCCAGTTCTCCAGGGTGCCACCCCATAGTTAAAAACTCAGAAACTGGAGGTGGGTCCCAGCAAGTTGTATTTTATCAAGCTCAGGTGATTGTGAAGCACAGTCTAAGTTTTAGAATCACTGCACCTAAGTTTCCTCAAAGATCCCGGTCAAAAACCTACCCAAAGAACCCATAAATTCTGTTATCAGCCTTAGTGAAAGAGTTTCTGAAGCACTTCTAGTTATTTGCTTTAAAAATAAAGCAGACAAGACATGGGCAGCTGTTTCACCAAAGAGGGTATACAGATTGTAATTAAGCATTTGAAAAGATGTTCAGTGTCTTTTGCATTAAAAAATGCAAATTAAAATCACAGTGAGCTATCACTACACACCTATCAGAATGACTCAAAAAAGGTGACCAAATGCTTGCAAAGTTGTAGTGGAGAACTGCATCACCCTTACATCACTGGTGGGACTGTAACTAGTACAATCCTTATGGAAAACAGTTTGACAGTTTCCTATAAAGCTAAGCATGGAATCACCAATGATAGTTACATTCTTGAGCACCTACCCCAAAGAAATGAAAACTTGTGGTTACAGTTGTAAAAAATCAACAGGAGGGATCCTCCTGGTGATGGAAAGTTCTGTCTTGACTAGAGAGATGTCATCCTCCTAGTTGTGACATTGCTCTATAGTTCTGCAAGACGTTCCCAGTGGGGGGACCTGAGTAGAGAGAATACTATGTCTTCTGGATTATTTCTTACAGTGTGTGTGAAGGTACACTTATAACAAGATAAAAAGTGTGATTTTAAATAAGGAATCACACCTTTCAAAAAGATAAAGCAAACATGGAAAAAATGGCATACCTCTTATTAAATGAGATAATGTATAAAGAGTACTGTTTCTTTTTGAAGACTGAAAATGTGGCAAACTGGCTTAATATTCAACGAAAAGGGAGGATCTATTCAGTATGGTTCCCATCTTTCAATTTACTCTGTGTAAGAAGACTGAGAAGAAATCAATCACAATGTGAACTCAATATCAGTTTACATGGTTATTTCCTTCTTTGTAAGTTTCTGTTTTCTAGATTTTCTATTCTTACAATTTTAAAACATTAACAAGAATTTACCTATAAAATAATTAAGGATGAGCTGAGTCAGCTTAGAGGATTTTTTCCCACTCTTGATATGTGATCACTTTCAATGTCTAATCAAATTTCTCATCTCCCATTATTGATATCTGATCACCCTAGCCTGCCCTTCAGGAAGAAAGCTCTTGAAATGAGTTTGGAAAAACTTCTCCCTATGCTTGATGTCTTCTCTTAGTAATTTTCCATGTACAACCCCCACCCACCTCTCCCACACATAACCTGTTTGTTGACTGTAAAGCCCGAGTTGTCCTTAATGAGAGCTGAACTCATCTCTCCTATTTCGATAGTTTTGACCCTTACCACAATAGTCTTAAACAAAGTTTTCGTTACCATTAAAAAAAAAATAGTTAAGGATGAAATATTATATGTCTTGAGATTTGTATTTAATCCAGCTAGAGAGAAAGAAGGAGGAAACCGACTGGATCAACTGTTATTGAAGCTGGGTCATAGGTCTGTTTATTATGGTCTCTCTTACACAGCTGAAATTTTCCATGATGAAAATTTAAAAGAAAAATTACCTTATTTTTGCTGTTGTTGCAGTCAGTTATCATTCTCTATGCGAGACCTGTTGCTTAGTCATGTCCGACTCTTTGTGACCCCATGGACTGTAGCCCACCAGGCTTCTCTGTCCATGGGATTTCCCAGGCAAGAATACTGGAGTGGGTTGCCATGCCCTTCTCCAGGGGATCTTCCCAACCCAGAGATTGAACCCGCATCTCCGGAGGCTCCTGTACTGGCAGGCAGATTCTTTACCACTGAGCTATCTAGAGAAGCCCCATCATTCTGGATAGTTGGGTTCTATAAAATCTCCAGGAAACCGAATTAACAAATACTGAGCCATTTCTCTAGGGGAATCACAGGGTTAAGTTCCTGGCAAGCCTCTCATCCCAGCGTGTTTCTCAATCAGAACATAACCTTGTTTTGTTTGTGTTTTTGCTTTAAGGACACTTTACTTCATATATATTATTGACTCATTAACACTGAACTCTGGGCCAAGAGCACTGGAACTCATGCCCGAACAGAACTGACCTAAAACACGTGTTTTCTCCAGAGGGCATGTCACAGCCTTCTTGCACTTGGGACACCAGATACCATTTCAGCACTACACATGGGGGGCATTTTAAACAGAGAAGTCAGTAACAGAATGCATGAAAATGTGATAATTGGCATTTGACATAGACTATGAAAATGATGTAGGTATACAGTGTGAACTGGAGAAGGAAATGGTAACCCACTCCAGTATTCTTGCCTGGAGAATTCCATGGACAGAGGAGCCTGGCGGGCTACAAACCATGGGGTCTCAAGAAGTTGGACACAGCTGGGCGACTGCCACACACGTACAGTGTGAGAGCTGAAACGAGGCTGTGTGTAGCCGTATCAGACCTCAGTCAAGACGTGTACCTCCTTCAGCAACTCAGATTTTCCCCTAATCTACCCTTGTATAGCTCCACCATCACTAAAGTGTTCGCATATTGATTTGAGGGTTATAAATAAATTTTAAGAAGTAAGTATATTTGCAGACACAGAATTCATGAATGACAAAGTGATAAGCATAGTGATTGACACAATGTAAGTTATAAGTAAGTGTTCCTTTCTCTTTTTGTAGGTACAGACTGAGATGCTGAATTACTCAATAAAATTTTACATGAGTCCTGTGGTTCTCGTATAAGTGAGTTATGTTAGTGAAACATATTAGAAAGTATTGTGCAGGTGGGGCTTCTCTGGCAACTCTGGTAAAAAATCTGCCTGCAATTCAGGAGATGCGGGTTCAATCCCTGGGTCAGGAAATGGCACCTCACTCCAGTATTCTTGCCTGGAGAACCCCACAAACAGAGGAGTCTGGTGGGCTGCAGTCCATGGGGTCACAAGAGTCTGACATGATGTAACAACTAAACCACCACCACCATCAATATGCAAATGAAACAGGTGTCATTTATAGTTGGTTATAAGTGCTGGTGGAGTTATAGAAAGTTGAACGTAACTTCCTAGCCTGTGAGAAAATTAGATTTAACTTAATTGTTTTAAAATTACAACATTTTGAGTACTTCCCTAGTGGTCTAGTCATTAGAATTCCATTGCTGTGGACCAGGTTCAGTCTCCCGAAAAGCACAAAATACTCTCTTAGACCAATACGTCATGAGTTCAAAATTGTATGGGAGGCAACAAAAAATAGAATAGGTGGATTTTTCAGTCATATGTATCTGGCTTCAAATTCTTGCCAACCCACCTAATAGCTGTGTGAACTGAGGCTAAAATGTGCACAGTCTCCTCATTTTAAAGGTGGAATCATCACACCCATGTCACAGAGTTCTTGAGAAACATTTTTCTAGCACTGGGGTCAAGCAGCAGCTCTTGTTTTGTTGATAAATCATTTCTGACTCTTTGCAACTCCACGGACCACCTCTGTCCATGGGATTTCCCAGGCAAGAATACTGGAGTGGGTAGCCATTTCCTTCTTCAGCGGATCTTCTCGACCCAGGGATTGAACCCGCGATTCTTGCATTGCAGGTAGATTCTTTACCACCGAGTTACCAGGGAAGAAGGGACTCTGGCGAAAGGTAATTCTCTCTGAGATGCAGGGGGATGTTCTATCCAACAGCCTGCTAATTGCACTTTACCTCAGTCTCAGATAAAGAACATGCAAACAGGACTTCCTTGGTGGTGCAGCAGATAAGAATCCACCTGCCAGTGCAGGGGATGTGGGTTCAGTCCCTGATCTGGAAGATCCCACATGCCTTGGGCAACTAAGCCTGTGCACCACAACTATTGAGTCTATGCTCTAGAGCCCAGGAGCCAAAACTCCTGAGAGCCCCTGTGCCAAAACCAGCTGAAGCCCCTGCACCCCAAAGCCAACGCTCTGCAACAAGAGAAGCCACTGCAGTGAGCAACCTGTGCACCACAGCTAGAGAGTGGCCCCCAGTCTCTGAAACTGGAGAAAGCCTGCGCACGGCAATGAAGACCCAGTACAACCATAAATGAAGTAGAGTGTACATGTCAAAAATAATTTTTTTTGAGTACAAACAAACAAACAAAACAATATGCAAATCATCCTGAATTCTCTTTAGTGACCCATCACAAATATTCCATTCAGGAGTCAAGGGTTTACTTGTGAACATGAAGCAGAACACTGATTCCGCAATATTTATCAGCATTCATCCAACCCTTTCTCCTCTTTCCCAACATTTGTTTGTCTTCTTGGTCCTTTCTCCGTATTAAGCAGCACTTTGGTTCTTCTGTTTGTGCACAGGGAAGGGATGTAGCTACGACGTGGTGTCTGGTGCACAGGGGGATGATTAGTGGATTTTCTTCCTGGCTTTTTAGGTTTAGAAGCACAGGCGCATACATGCTCAGTCAGTTCAGTCGTGTCTGACTGTGTGACCCTGTGGACTATAGCCTGCAGGCGCCTCTGTCCGTGGGCTTCTCCAGGCAAGAATACTGGAGCGGGTTGCCATGCCGTGAAATGACAGAATCTGGTGATGGGTTGGGGTATAAGGGCCCTTACAGAGAGAAGAGTTAAAGGTGCTTTAGGGGATTCTAGCTTTGGAGATTAGGAGAAAGATGGTATTATGGATAGACTTAGGCACATATTAAAAGGATGCTAGTTTGTAACAGGAAGATTTTAAGCATAGTTGCAAAGGTTAAATTTGAAATAATATTGGTACATCTAGTTATGTTTTTTCTCTCCTCTTTTATTAAAAGCAAGTCATAGATTAGGGGGGAGATAGATGAATATCCCTAATGGATAATGAGAATATACAAATCAATAAAGAGAAAAATACATTTCCAGTAGAAAAATGATCAACTCAATGGCAAACGATTCACCAAAGAAGACACCTAAATGACCAAAGTGAAAAGCTCTCAACCACACAAGCCATTTAAGAATTGTGAAATGTAACTAATAATTTAGTTTAATATAGATTATCAGGATAGACTTTAGCCATAATTATGTTGCTTCTTTGGAAAAATGGTTCTTTTCCCGTACAAAATTAGACCTGAGTGTGCTTAGAATGTACTTTGAAGCTGTGACTCTGTGCTCTGGCTCACGGAAGTGAGAACCTGAGAGGGCAAAAGAGGCAGGGAGCCTGGCTGGAGCACAGTAGGCTGATGTGACTTAACAGCTGGTCCAAAAATATGATGAGAAGAGCTGACAATTTGAGGAATTAACAATGACAATGTCAAGTGAAAAAGATAGTCTTTTAAAATTGAAATGATCTCATTTCTGAAAATAAAAAGTGAAATATAATCCTTCTAAACCAACTAGGCTTCCCAGGTGGCGCTAGTGGTAAAGAACCTGCCTGCCAATGCAGGAGACATAAGATATTCGGGTTTAATCCCTGAGTCTGGAAGAACCCCTGGAGGAGGGCATGGTGACTCACTACAGTATCTTGCCTGGAGGATTTGATGGAAAGAGGCGCCTGGTGGACTACAGTCCAGAGGTTCGCAAAGAGTTAGACACAACTGAAATGACTTAGCACCCTGCAAAAAATTCCTACAGCACGCTCGATTCCAATGAGCCACAGTTTTATTAAAACGAACACAACATGAATGAAATGATAATTCTTCATGAGTGGAGGGGGGCTTCCCAGAAGGTGCAGTAGTAAAGAATCTGTCTTGTCAAGCAGGAAACAAAAGAGAGGCAGGTTCAATCCCTGGGTCAGGAAGATCCCCTGGAGAAGGAAATGGCAACCCACTCCAGTATTCTTTCCTGGAGAGTCCCATGGACAGAGGAGCCTGGCAGGCTATAGCCCATGGGGTCGCAATGAGTTGGACATGACTGAAGCGACGTAGCAGACACACACACAAACCAACTAGCCAGGCATCCACTAGCGCAATAATCCAGCCAAGGAGAAGCCAAGGGAGCAACAGATAAATAGAGAAAAGCACCAAAGACGCATGCTCTTAGGTACATGAGTGCAGAAGTGAAAGGTACATTCATATCCAGGAAATGGAATTTGGCTTGACAACCCTAGAGGACACCCTAGGGATACAGAAGAAAGTGATAGACCCTGTTAAAAAAAAAAGTATCAGGAGAAACAGTAGAATTTCCCCAACTCTATTTGGAATTTAGTGGAAAAATTAAGGAACAAAACAATAATGAAGAAACTTCATTTCATCTGCTTTTTGACTCAGTGTATTTTATAACAAATCTTAACTTTGCAGTAGTAGTTGCAGTTAATTTTCTAGTATTCACCTTATACTGCAGATTATTTTAGTGACTGAATAAAGCTTAGAATCCTCAGTGTTTCCTTATTTTGCAGACTGAAATTTCTGAAGCCATGTTACCATGTTACAACATGGAGTGAAATTACAGGGCCTAAAGCTCTCAACTATATATACTTTTAATATAGAGAAAGAATTTTTTTTTTTTTTTTTTTTTTAAAGAATTCTAAGGAGAACTAAGGGCTTCCCTGGTGGCTCAGTGGTAAAGAATCTGCCTGTCAATGCAGGACATGCAGGTTCAACTCCTGGGCCAGGAAGTTCCCCTGGAGAAGGAAATGGCAACCCACTCCAGTATTCTTGCCTGGAAAATTTCATGGACAGAGTAGCCTGGCAGGCTACAGTCCACGGGGTCACAAAGAGTCGGCCACGACTGATCACGCATGCATACTTTCAATGAAACCTAGTTCACTTTATATTTTTCCTTGTTCCCATGACTGATGGCAGAGGATGAGATGGTTGGATAACATCACCAACTCAATGGACATGAATTTAAGCAAACTCCGAAAGACAGTGAAGGATAAGGGAGCCTGACTTGCTGCAATCCATGGGGTCACAAAGAGTCGACTCCAACTTCGCTACTGAGCAAGACTGGTGGAAAAACCTATTGATTTCTTCTAAAGTTCCACTAGGTGGTGCTACAGTGAAACTAATCATGACTTTTTTTGTCCTTTAATCAGTAGTTCTCAAACTTTAGTCTTACTTTGGAATTGCAAGCACTGTTTATTTTCTCCAATCAATCTCTTAATCGTGTCATTACCAATTAACAAAAACAGGTCACCTCACTGCTTCTCTGGTGCTGATTAATGTAATACTAAGGAGGTGAAAGTGAAAATGTTAGTTGCCCAGTCGTGTTGCCTGTTTAGGACCCCATGAACTGTAGCCTGCCAGGCTCCTCTGTCCCTGGGATTTCCCAGGCCAGAATACTGGAGTGGGTTGCATTTCCTCCTGCAGGGGATCTTCCCAACCCAGGGATCAAATCAACATCCCCTGAATTTGCAAGTGGATTCTTTGCTACTCAGCCATTAGAAAATCCATGAATGTAAAATACCACTCAAAGCTTTGATTGTGTAGACTAAACATTCTAGTTTCTATATTGAGAATATTTTGGTGACATTAAGTGATCACTGAGATGTTATTAACTGGAAATGAGAAAAAATCTTCCAGGAGCAGAGGAAGAATTTCTAATGGACATATTATAAAGTCATAGTGGGACACAGAAATAAAGGCTCCATTTGATTAACTTCCTAGAACGCTTCTATTCAAGGCATTCTTTACATATATTAAGTTTTTTCTATGATAAATTTGTTTCTGAAATTTTGGCTTGCAGGATCTCAGTTCCCAACCAGGGGTTGAACCCAGGCAGTGAAAGCCCAGGATTCTAACCATCAGGCTACCAGGAAATTCCCACCCATTGTCTTAGAGCAATTTTATAGAGAGATAATGAGGGCTTCCCTGGTGGCTTAATGGTGAAGCATCTGTCTGCAAGCAGGAGATTCAGGTTTGATCCCTGGGTCAGGAAGATCCCCTGGAGAAGGAAATAGTAACCCACTCCAGTATTCTTGCCTGGGAAATCCCATGGACAGAGGAGCCTGGCAAACAACAGTTTATGGCGTAGCAAAAGAGTCAGACACGACTAAGCAACTAAACAACAACAACAATTTACGTATAAGATTATTCACCCGTTGAAAGTGTTCAGTATGTTCAGCCTATTCACAGAGTTGTGCCCCACAGTCAAGGTTTGGCAGATGTTTCCTACTGACTCTTTCCTTCTCTCTACATGATACACACCAAGATCTTCCAAACTTAGCATTTAACACTTGGGCCAAATAATCATCAGTTGTCCCGTGCATCGTAGGCTGCTCAGCAGCACACCCAGCCTTTAACCACAGGCCAGTAACACACCACTCAACCACAGTCGCAAAAACGAAAACTCCTCAGACATTGCCAAATGTCCCCAGGGGTACAAACACATTCCAGGTTGAGAAACTACTGATAGGGACGATGCATTCTCTTCCAGATGAACTTTGTCCCCTCAGTCCCTGGTTTTGTTTCCAATGATCTGTTTAGACATAGTTCAGCACATGACATGCTCTATTCCACACAGATTTTGGGGGGACCAGTGTCCCCAAGTGGCCCCCGTGGACAGAATCGAACACAGTTCCAGGCCAGCTCTTTCTCACAGGTTCAGCCAAGATCTTGCCCTTGGGAAACACTTGTCTCTTACCCTCCCAAATTCACAACGGGAACAGCCACTCTCCTCTCTTCCTACCCCAAGAGCAGCTAACCTGCAGGTCTCTGCCCAGTGTTTTCCAGTCAAGAGTCAGATACCAGTCTACTAGATTCCGCTAACCACGGAGATGTCAATCACACCAGTTCTCGGAGGACCCCGCTGAAGACTGACTTGCTTAAGGATGAAGTCATCTCCACTTTTGACCCTGTTACAGCCTAGATGAAATAAAGCATTCCAAGTTAGGAGTCAGTTTTCACATAATGAGGTCGGTGTCACTGCAGAGCAGTTTGTCTCCCAATTCATTGTGGTATCTTCTATCTAAGGACCATGGGAATCTAGTAAACTTCTACTTTATCATTCAATTCCACCTTTAACAATGTCAGGAATGGTGACATAATTTATAGTGTATTTCACTGAATACTATATTATGTAACCGTTAAAAAAAAAGTGCTCTTTGAAAAAATGCTCACAACAGAATAGTGATTGAAGAAAGAGCTATAGTAAAACTATATATATTTCTAGACAAAAGGCTACAAGGAACTGTACTTAGATGTTATTTGTGTCTGTCTGTAGATGACTGATGCTGAAGCTGAAGCTCCAGTACTTTGGCCACCTGGTGCAAACAACTGACTCACTGGTAAAGACACTGATGCTGGGAAAGATTGAAGGTGGGAGGAGAAGGGGACGACAGAGGATGAGATGGTTGGGTGGCATCACCAACTCAATGGACATGAGTTTGAGCAGACTCTGGGAATTGGTGATGGACAGGGAAGCCTGGTGTGCTGCAGTCCATGGGGTCCCAAAGAGTCAGACACGACTGAGCGACTGAACTGAACAGAACTGACAGATGGCAGAATTATTTTCTTTCTTAAAAATTTACTTATTTATTTTTGGCTGTGCTGGATCTTCATGGCTGTGTGGGATTTCCTCTGGTTGCTGAGAGAGGGGGCTGCTCTCCAGTGGTGGTGCTCAGGCTTATCATTGGGGTGGCTTCTCTTGTTGCAGAGCACAAACTCTAGAACTTGGGCTCAGTAGTTTGTGGCCACAGGCTTAGTTGTCTGATGGCATGTGGGATCTTCCCAGGCTAGGGATTGAACCCACGTCTCTTGTTTCTTCTGCATTGGTAGGCAGATTCTTTAGCACCGAGTCATCAGGGAAGCCCTATTTTCTTTTTCATAATTTTTTTTCTCTACAAATTTTCTGCTATAAGCCTGTATTCATTCTTAATGCAAAAAAGATGTTATATGAAAATAAAATGGGCAAAGTTTAGGCATAATCACATTTTCTTCCTCTTTAAATATTTTTAAACTCCAGCACAGACTTCCAGAAATTTTAATCGATTTCTTCTTTTTCAGAGCTTCTCCTTGTCTCAAAAATGGAGTTCAAATTCCTTCGTGTGATATTCCAGGCCGGTCACCAGCCTCTTGTCTCCTCATGAGTCATTTCTGTTCCCTCTGTGCACTGATATGTACTTCTGCAGTAGGGACCTTGAAAACTTTATTTACTAAACTTCCTTGGGAGCTAACTGGCTTCTAGTGCCTTCTACCAATGAGATACTGATGGAAGACAAGCAGATGGGAGCAGATGAAAAGAGACTCCCTTATTCTTCATCATAACAATATCCTGAGACTTCCCCAGTGGTCCAGTGGCTAAGACTCTGAGCTCCCAATGAAGGGAGGCCCAGGTTCAATTTCTAGTCAGAGAACTAGATCCCACACGCCACAACTAAGAGTTGGCAAGCTGCAACTTCAGATTTCACATGCTGTCACCAAAAGATCCCACATGCCACCCAGTGCAGTCAAATTAATAAATATTTTTTTTAAATGTCCCTTCCACAGCAGCGGTCAGTGAAAGAATGTCCTTGTTGTTTGTTTTTCAATCAATCAGTCCTGTCTGATTCTTTGTGACCCCATGGACTTCAACACACCAGGCTTTCCTGTCCTTCACTAACTCCCAGAGCTTGCTCAAACTCATGTCCATCGGTAATGCCATCCAACCACCTCATCCTCTATCATCCCCTTCTCCTGCCTTCAATCTTTCCCAGCATCAAGGTCTTTTCCAAGGAGTCCGTTCTTTGCATCAGGTGACCAAAGTATTGGAGCTTTAGCTTCAGCATGAGTCCTTCCAATGAATATTCAGGACTAATTTCCTTTTAGAGTTGACTGGTTTGATCTCCTTGCAGTCCAAGGGACTCTCAAGAGTCTTCTCCAGCACCACATTCGAAAGCATCAATTCTTCAGGGCTCAGCCTTCTTCATGGTCCAACACTTACATCCATACATGACAACTGGAAAAACCACAGCTTTGACTCTACAGACCTTTGTTGGCAAAGTGATATCTCTGCTTTTTAATATGTTGTCCAGGTTTGTCATAGCTTTTCTTTCAGGGAGCAAGTGTCTTTTAATTTCACAGGGGCACTGTTGCACTCTGGGCAGAGCCCCTTCTTCAGTCTCAGCATCAGGCCTCAGACACCATGCCACAGCCCTAACAACTCCCACCTCCCACTGAAGGAACCGTGTGGTTTTCCCAGTGCTCATGGAGCCCTCGGTCCCTCTGTGGCTTCAGCCCCAGGAGAGGACTCCTCTGAGAGCCAGCCAGGAGTCACATCCCCATAGATCTGGTCTGCAGTGACACCACCTAGTCCCTTCCTTCTTCCAGTCTTGGGGGTTGGTAGGTGCTTCCTGCTTCTTTTCTATTTTAAATTTTTTTCTAGTTTTATTGAGATATGATCGGCATACCGCACTGTATAAGTTTAAGGTGTGCAGCCTGATGACTTGACTTACATATATTGTGAAACAAGCACCACAGTAGGTTTAAACATCTATCATCTCATATACATACAAGTGAAAGAAGAAAAGAATGCTTTTTCTGTTGTAATGAAAACTCTTAGAATCTGCTGTCTTAGCAGTTTTCAAAATAACCACACAGCAGTGTCAACCATAGTCATACTGTACATTATGCCACTTCATTCTTTTCTCTTTCCTTTTTTTATACTCAGTTTTTTCAACACTCTTGCAAAGAAAAATCTGCATTAAATTGTCTATATTTTGAAACGCCCAGTGTCTTTTTTCCTAACTGGTCCCTGACACCACTCATCGCAAATGCTTAAATTCCACTGGCCAGAAGTCAGTCATGACACACCCACCTCAAGAGGTATTCTGGGAGCTGTGACCTAACTGCTCCCATGTCCAGAGAGAACATAGATCAGGGTGGTACTGCTTCCAGCAGTCCTTACAGCATTGCCAGGGAGGCATGAATTAACTACCAGCAAAACCAGACAATTGGGATATTTTTTAAAAAACCAAAAAAGGTACAATTGTCTAAAGAAAATTTAGGTATATATAACTGAATATCTGAAATGAGCTTGTTTTTGAACTGGACATTGTAGCTCTAATTTCCTCAAAACTGAGGCCTATAAAGGGAGTTTCCTGGTGAGTTCATTGTTAGGATGCCAGACTTTTACTGCTGCGGCCTGGGTTCAACCCCTGGTCGGGGAAAAAAAGTATTGAAAAAAAATTAAGAGCTATAAAGCAATACATCGGACCATAGTTTTTAAAGTATGTTTAACAGCCTAGATAAGGTCCTGAGATGAAACACAAGCATCATTTATCACACTGACCATCCTATAGTGAATATTAGAATACAAAAAAATCATAATTTGAAACTGTAATAATATGTTAATATGTCTTTCTTCTGCTCAGCTCTGATCATAAGTATTTTCATGGTAAAAATATCAATTTGGGGGGCAATAAATTTGTATTCTTCTGTTACTTTCTAAAGTTCAAGGCATGTACTACATGTGTCTATAGGAATAATAAAATATTCAAAACTTGAGTACATGGCATTATATTTACGTAAACTTTTTGAAGAATAGCATTTGTCAATAGCTGGATTTGAAATTTTTTAAATTGTTACTATTTCTATTAGCTTAAAAGTTTTTTCAAATTCCATATCTGTACAGCAAAAGGCAATTTAATGCGTTATTAATTAAGAGTTCGTTTCTAAAATAGAATGGCACATCTGTAACACTTGTGGTCCTAGAGTCTAGAAGGATTTCTGGCACATAGTAGGTGCTCAAAGTTGAACTTCCCTAATGATTCAGATGGTAAAGAATCTGCCTGTAATGCAGGAGACCTGGTTCGACCTGGGTTGAGAAGGTCCCCTGGAGAAGGAAATGGCAACCCACTCCAGTATTCTTGCCTGGAGAATTCCATGAACAGAGGAGCCTGGCAGGCTATAATCCATGGGGTTGTAAAGAGTCAGACATGACTGAGCAACTAACACACACATACACACACACACACACACACACACACACACAGGTGCTCAAATGTTTATTGAATGAAAGAGAGTTGAATCCAAAAATGTTAATCTGTGATTGCCAGTTATATACTTAAAACTCCAAAATCTCCAAATCTGCCCTGTTCTTAGATAAAAATTAGGTCATGTTATATATATTTTTTCTTTTTGGCCACACCACCTTGCTTACAAGATTCAAATTCCCCAACCAGGGATTGAACCTGGGCCCCCAGGCTTTTTGCAGTAGAAGTGGGGAGTCCATACCACTGGACTATCAGGGATGTCCCAGATCATATCATATTGTATTATAGCAGAATCTTCCCATCTCTCAAAAAGTCCTCCCCCCACCCCAGGTATTTCAGAGAGGCCCAGGCAGGTGTTACAGAGGCTCACAGGTCAGGGGTGGGGTGTGGAGGGGCATGACGGGACCCCCACTGTGTCTCTACTGGTGCATCCAGACAATCGCTGCAGCTCCGAGTGATCTGCCTGCCGGAGCATCTGTACTCCTCCCACCCTGAGGCGGGCTCTGGGCCCACTCTCGTCCCCACGGTCCCAGCCTCCCACGTACAGCACAGTCCAGCCAGCTTCCCAGGTCAGAGACAGGAACACCCCTCCTCTCAGTTAAGTAGACCCCCGGGCAGAGACTTTGGGCTTTAACTTTTAAATATTTAATGAGAAATCTGCGAGTTCACCATCCCCAAAAGGAGCATTCTTCTATTCTACGTAGACCTTTGTACTCCTCACTGATTCTGTCCTCAGAATAAACCTCTGGGTGGAACTGCAGGTCTTCCCCTCCCCTCCACATCCACCCCTGCCGCCAGGGCCTTTGACTGTGCATTACCAAAGAATCTGCAAAGGTTGTGCCAGGTCATCATTCTACCGGAGACTGGTGCTGATTTCCTAATGCCTTTATCAGCAACCATTTACATCTTCCTTTTTAATCAATTGCAATCTGATTTACTAAAACAGCTCTTCCTTGTTTTATCTTTTTTACTAGGATTTATGTAAGCTTCTTGGAGATGCGTGAATGTCGGGTTTTACAAAAATGCATTTTGGAAAACTTTAAATTATGAAAATTCTAATTTCATATAGTAGAAACTTAAGCAAATACTATTTGAAGTATTATTTGAACTTGGTTGATTTGCATCACTGATTTTCAGCACTAACTCACAGGACAAGGCTAAGTAAACACTTTCCAGAGATGGTTTTTGGTTATTTACAGTTCTGGGCAGTGTACTAAAGGTCAATATTACAAAAACAGACTCTGGGCACATGATCACCTCCTTCCTTCTAAAAACTTCACATGCAGACATTGGTTCCTAGTCCCAGAATGAGATAACCAAAAATAAATAGTTTTCATATAATATTATGTATTAACATTTATCAATGAAAAAAGACAAATTGGCATATTTTCCTAGTCTTAAAAAAAAGTTAGTCCCTCAGTCGTGTCTGACTTTTTGCCACCCGGTGGCAGCTCACCAGGCTCCTCTATCCATGGGATTCTCCAGGCAAGAACATTGGAGTGGGTAGCCATTCCCTTTTAATCTGATGTTAAATAATTGTAGGTCAGGAAGTGGCCTCCTTCATATAAAAATCCTTTCTCAATCATCACTCTGCAGTTCTTCTTGTTAGGGTCACTTAGGGAAGCAATTTTTCATCATGGTATGTACCATAGGCTATGTAGACATAGCAACTTATGCTAATTTTACTTTTCTACCTTATACAAGCACTTTCATGACAAAGATTTTTGCATTTCCTAATGGATATAGTTAGCTGTATGTTGCTGTCACAGGAAATATTACAGGAGAGAAAGCAAATTTTAGGGGGATGGAGCTTATACTTAAGATGTTGTTGTGCAGTCGCTTCATCTTTTCCCATTCTTTTGCCACACCATGGGCTTGCCAGGCTCCTCTGTCCATGGGATTTCCCGGGCAAGAATAGCTGGAATGGGTTACCATTTCCTCCTCCGGGGATCTTTCCAACCCAGGAGTTGAACCCGCTTTGCATTTCCTAATGAATATACTGTTAGCCGTATAGTTGCCTGTATAGTCTCCTGCTTTGGAGGGTGGATTCTTTACCACTGAGCCACCAGGGAATTTTTAGATAGAAGCATTTCATTTTTAGAAAAGAAAAATAGATGGAAAGATTCTCTATAATTTATGTTGTGAAATAAGCTGTTTTAGCTCCATGATTCCAAAATAAAGTTTCATGAGAACTTGCCCCATGCCTAACACACAAAAGGCACTTTACAGTTATTTGTAAAATGAATTACAGCTGCTGGAAGATGTTTAAATGATCTCTCTCAAAAGACTGGAGCAGACATAACATATGAAGAGCTTTGTATGATCTCTGTCACATGGTTAATGTGTGTGTATGTCTTTGTAATATAAAATCCCATCTAAGCTAATGGTGATCATCAGTTCTGCATTCCAACAGTATTTTTTTTTTTTCTTGCTCAGTCGCTTCAGTCATGTCCAACTCTTTGAGAGACCATGAACTGTAGCCTACCAGGCTACCTTGTCCATGGAGTTTTTCCAGCAAGAATACTGGAGTGGATTGCCAGGCCCTCCTCCAGGGTATCTTCCCAAACCAGGGATCAAACCCACATCTCCTGCATTGCAGGTGGATTCTTTACTGCCGAGCCAATGGGGAAGTCAACAATATTCAATCAAATTATTGAATTTGAGGCAAATTATTTCTTGAGGAGGATATGGGTTGAAGTTAGGATCTCAGTGTTAACCTTTTATATTCTATATTACTTACAATACTTATAATTTGCAACTGAAATTGGTGACTTTACTAAGTAACAGAGACATGTGGTCCCAGGTTTTGAGGTAGTGTTCCTGAGAGATTTGATGGCTCCTTCAACCCGTTGACACTTGCAACACTTTTTCTGTAAGTCACTTTGATGAAATGAGGTTTAGGGTAATCTCAATAGCCTATAAACTCCAATTATACATCCAGAGCCTCATAAAACAGGTCTGCGTGCCTATGTGAACAAAATACAGGCTGCCAGATATTGTGTTATCTGACGTGGACATGGACTATTGTTACAATCACTTTTTCCTTAACTAGAGTGTATTTTAATAGGACAGAACAAAAAACTACCTACTAAGGATGTGAATTCCTAAATTTAAGCTAAGCAGAACTTAACAGTATCAGTTCAGTCGCTCAGTCATGTCTGCCTCTTTGCAACCCTATGGGCTGCAGCACACCAGATTTCCCTGTCCATCACCAGCTCCCAGAGCTTATGAAAACTCATGTCCATCAAAACAGTGGTGCCATCCAACCATCTCATCCTCTGTCGACCCCTTCTCCTCCTACTTTCAATTTTTCCCAGCATCGGTGACTTTTCCAATGAGTCAGGTCTTCAAAACAGGTGGCCAAAGTATTGGAGCTTCAGCTTCAGCATCAGTCCTTCCAGTGAATATTCAGGACAGATTTCCTTTTTTTTTTCTCAAAAGACAAGATTATTTAGTAAATCTCTTTGGTTGGTTCAGACAGCTCAGAGATCTCCTTGATCAACATGACAGCTCATCAGGATGGAAGGCAAACATCGTGCCAGTTTCACAATTATAAAATCTGTAGGTGAGGGAGATAAAATAGACTGGTTTCAGTCAGTGTTTCTCAAAATTGCATTATTCTAAGAATCCTCTGGAGTGTCTGCTACAAACCCAGATTTACAGACTTCTTACTAGGAGATTCTGATTCACATCTCCTATAAGATTGGACATCTCACTAGGTAAATAATCTAATGTTTGGCCAAGTTTGGGAAATAACTATCTTATTGTTCATTGAGTAGAAAAACTGGACAAAAACTCCTGTCTGGGTCAGTGATCTTCAGAGCTTGCAAAAATCAGTTCATGGGGCTTCCCTGGTGGCTCAGTGGTAAAGAATCTGCCTGCAAGTGCAGGAGACACGGGATCGATCCCTGATGTGGGAAGATCCCACATGTCACGGAACAACTAAGCCTGTGTGCCACAACGATTGAACCTGTGCTCTGGAGCCCAGGGATCGCAACTGCCAAAGCCCAAATACCCCCCAGCCCATGCTCCGCGATAAGAGAAGCCACCACAGTAAGAAGCCCAAGCACTGCAACAAAGAGTAACTGCCACTCATGGCAACTAGAGAAAAGCCTGTGCAGCACACAAGACCCAAAACTAAATAAATAATTTTAAAAAAATCAGTTCATGACTGCAACTCAGCAGCAAAATATAGAACTTCTATAGTCACTCCCAACCACTGCATATCTTGAAAGAAATATAATACTTAGAGGAGGGAGGTGGGAGGGGGGTTCAGGATGGAGAACACAGATAAATCCATGACTGATTCAAGTCAATGTATGGCAAAAACCACTACAATATTGTAAAGTAATTAGCCTCCAACTAATACAATAATTGGGGAGGGGGAAGAAATATAATACTTATATATGTATGTGTGTTAAGTCACTTCAGTTGTGTCCGACTCTTGTGACCTCAGGGGCTGTAGCCCTCCAGGCTTCTTGTCCATGGGATTCTCCAGGCAAGAATACTGGGGTGAGCTGTCATGCCCTCCTCCAGGGGATCTTCCTGACCCAGGGATCACACCCACGTCCCTTACATCTGACTGCATTGGCAGGAGGGTTTGTTACCATCTGCGCCACCTGGGAAGTCCTACTTATATATAAATATATATTAAACACATGCAATGTGCATACTGAATCTGACAAGGAACACATCTTGAATCAACATACTGATGCCTATCTGATACCCTGCACTTTTATTTACTATAACACCCTTTCACATATATTATCTCATTTTGACTTGACTCTAGAAACATCCCTGTGAGGTAACTGATGGATCCAGAGAGGAGCCAGGAAGGTAGTTAGAGTCACATCTGGTGACAAACAGAATCAGAGTCCAACTCTAGCTTTCTGACTCCAAAGTCTGGGGCCTTTTCCCTGATCACAGGAATGACTGTATCAGCTGTTCTCACTGACTATGAGAAGCAGCTTGTGTTTGGGTTCTGTAAGTTCAGATGAGCCAAAGATGTGCACTTGAGTAAGGCGATGTGTTCTAGGACTTGTTTCTGGCTGTTGGGCTTTCAGTGTAATCAAGGTCAAATTCTGTGCCCAGAGGGAGTGGTCAAGTGATCACAAGTTCCTAACATGCCAGTGGCTCAGGTAGGCGGATCCTTCAGGCAGGAATGGGGCTTGGTCATTTTGTCCAGCACTCAAAGACCTGAGTGTCATTAGATATCGCAGCAGTAATCTCAAAGATTACTTTGCCGACAAAGTCCGTCTAGTCAAAGCTATGGTTTTTCCAGTAATCATGTATGGATGTGAGAGTTGGATCATAAAGACAGCTGAGCACCAAAGAATTGATGCTTTTGAACTGTGGTGTTGGAGAAGATTCTTGAGAGTCCCTTGGATAGCAAAGATATCAAACCAGTCAATCCTAAAGGAAATCAGTCCTGAATATTTACTGGAATGACTGATGCTGAAACTGAAGCTCCAATACTTTGTCCACCTGATGTGAAGAACTGACTCCTTGGAAAAGACCCTGATGCTGGGAAAGATTGAAGAAAGAAGGAGAAGGGGTCGACAGAGGATGAGATGGTTGGATGGCATCACCAACTCAATGGACGTGAGTTTCAGCAAGCTCTGGGAATTGATGATGGACAGGGAAGCCTGGCGTGCTGCAGTCCATGGGGTTGCAAACAGTTGGACTTGACTGAGAGACTGAACTGAATCTCTTGAGACACAATTTCCTCATTTCTAAATAGGGTTAATAGTATCCACAGTGCAGCACTGTTGTGAAATTAAAGTTAAGGTACATTAAAATATGGAGCAGAGTATCTGGGAAAGTGATATGTATTAGTAGTATTTAATATTTACTCAAAGATTTTATTTGTACTCATGATAACAGCTCATTGACCCAATCATTCAATTATAAATTAAGATAATCTGGTTTCCACAATTTAAATTCATATGAGAAATAGAGCTTCCCTGGTGGTTCAGTGGTAAAGAATCCACCTGATGATGCAGGAGACAGGGGTTCGATCCCTGATCCAGGAAGTTCGCACATGCTGCAGACCAACTAAGCCCATGCACCACAACCACTGAAATTGTGACTACTAGCTGTGTGATTTTAGGCAAGTTACTTAACTCATCTGTTCCTTGTTTTCCTCAATTATAACATGGAAGTGATAGAGTCTATCGTGTGTGATTGTGGTGAAAATTAAATGAGCTAATATTTGTAAAGAGCTTAGAATATTGTGTGCCAGACAGTAAGGATATATAACTTCTTGTTTAAAGAAATCAACTTTCATAGAGGTTTTAACACAGGTAATTTTCTTTTTTTTTGCATTTTTTTTTTTTTTTTTTTAATATTATTTTATTAGTTGGAGGCCAATCACTTTACAACATTTCAGTGGGTTTTGTCATACATTGACATGAATCAGCCATATAGTTACATGTATTCCCCATCCCGATCCCCCCTCCCACCTCCCTCCCCACCCGACTCCTCAGGGTCCTCCCAGTGCACCAGGCCCGAGCACCTGACTCATGTATCCCACCTGGGCTGGTGGTCCGTTTCACCATAGATAATATACATGCTGTTCTTTCAAAACATCCCACCCTCACGTTCTCCCCCAGAGTTCAAAAGTCTGTTCTGTATTTCTGTGTCTCTTTTTCTGTTTTGCATATAGGGTTATCGCCACCATCTATCTAAATTCCGTATATATGTGTTAGTATACTGTAATGTTCTTTATCTTTCTGACTTACTTCACTCTGTATAATGGGCTCCAGTTTCATCCATCTCATTAGAACTGATTCAAATGAATTCTTTTTAACGGCTGAGTAATATTCCATGGTGTATATGTACCACAGCTTCCTTATCCATTCATCTGCTGATGGGCATCTAGGTTGCTTCCATGTCCTGGCTATTATAAACAGTGCTGCGATGAACATTGGGGTGCACGTAACACAGGTAATTTTCAAATGAACAATTGATGCCAGTATAAGAGATAATATTCCTAACAAAAGGAACAAAAAATATTTGCTTTTAGTAGTCCACATGGTCCATAATGTGCAGCTACAGAACGGTTTGCATGGTTCAAAACCAGACCCAAAACACCCAGTTTACACACCTGAGTCCACAGATGTGGAGATCCTGAATTGCAGAGAGAGGCTAGGTTCTTCTTTTCACACTGTCCATGGGGTTCTTGAGGCATGAATATTGCAGTGGTTTGTCATTCCCTCCTCCAGCGAACCACATCTTGTCAGAACTCTCCACTATCACCCATCTGTCTTGGGGGGCCCTGCATGGCATGGCTTGTAGCTTTACTGTGTTACACAAGACCCTTTGCCATGACAAGTGTTCTCCAGTATTTTTGCCCGGAGAATCTCATGGACAGAGCAGCTTGGTGGGCTATGGCCCATAGAGTCATGAAGAGTCCACACAACTGAAGTGACTTAGTGGGCACACATGCACTCTAGAGGAGGAAGGAGGCAGCTGTTCTTCTCCCTCCTGAAAGGGGCTTCTCCTTAGACCTCCATACCTTTGGTTTGTAAATCCCAGGAGCCAAAGAGATCCAGTAGTCTCCCTTTGATTCTCAGCTTCTACTATTCAGAGCTGTCTCCTGGTTCCCAGGTAAGCCATTCCAGTCTTCCTGAAACTTTGTGACCACGTGGACTACAGTGTGCCAGGCTTCCCTGCCTCCACCATCTCCCAGAGTTTGCTCAAACTCATGTCCATTGAGTCAATGATGCCATACAACCGTCTCACGCTCTATCACCCCCTTCTCCTCCTGCCTTCAATCTTTCCCAGCATCAGGGGCTTTTCCAATGAGTCAGCTCTTTGCATCAGGTGGCCAAAGTATTGGAGCTTCAGCTTCAGCATCAGTCCTCCCAATGAATATTCAGAACTGTGGTCATCTAGCTTTCTCCAGGAGATTAGCTTTCAGGTTAGAGTAATTAACTAGAACACAGTTACATATATAATTCTCATGGTACATGATGATGTTTCTGTGAGTCTATGACTTTTTACGGGAATACTAAGCAATCTCAGAAAGTTTAATTTCCCCACAAACATATCCCCACTAAAGACAAAAAGTACCACAAAAAAATCTTCAACAGCATTCAGTCATCTTATTTTTAGGAGTATTATTGATACTGCCAATTTTAAATTTTTACATGTAAATTATGTGACTCAAACATCTAAGTCATTTTGCTAGTATCAGTAAGTGGTTAGATTTCCAGTGTAAGAAAACAGGGTTGCAAATATAAAATCAAAGATCAGTAACAACATGCCAATCTTAAGTTCCATTGGGAAAAATCAGTATGAATTCATGATGTAGCTTCTGCTTTTAAAAAAATGCATTTTGGGGCTTCCCTGGTGGGATAAAAGTCCACCTGCCAATGCAGGAGACAAGGGTTCAATCCCTTATCCAGGAGATCCTACATGCTGCGAAGCAACTAAGCCCATGAGCTAGAACTACTGAAGCCCGTTCTCCTAGAGCCTGTGCAACAGGAGTTGTTTGGTAGCTAAGTCGTGTCTGCCACTTTGCAATGCCATGAACTGTAGCTCATATAGAGCTCCTATGAACATTTTTTACCTGTCTTTTGTTGAACACATGGTACATCTTTGTCGAACATGTGTATTATACATATATAGACACATATTTTGCTGTACCTGTGTTATACATATGTACATATATGTAGGGCTGAAATGACTGGTCATAAGGAATGAATATTTTCAACTTTAGTAAATACTGACAACCAGTTAATGAGATAAATCAAGCATTTATTGTAACTTTCCCGTAAAAACTGAACTTCAGGTTAACAAAATAGTTGAGAAAGGTAAGTTCCTATTCATAGAAAGATGACTTCTAATTAAGAAAATTAGAAAAACGGCCATTTTATCATCAATAATAAAGTTATGGACCTAAGCAAGGATTGTCATTAGCAAATGCTAAAATCATTGGGTAAATCGAAAACTTTACAATAGGTGGATTCGGGTGACAGCATGTAAGCAAACTGATCAATATCAGTATACCAAAAGGACAGCACAAATATTACACAAAGATGCAATGATCCAAAGATGAGTCACCTCATGAAATGATCTTGCCAGAGGAAGATTATACCTAGATCTAATCAAACATATAGATCTACTTATGCTTACAGGAAATGTAGGGGAAAGAGGAACAATTCAATGATACCACAAAGACGTGATCAGCCAAATCTAGAACATGGTAAATTCTAAGGAACATTGAACTGGTTACTCCAACAAACTAATGGTATTCAAGTAAAAAACAAATAGAAAGTACATATACACAATGGAATATTACTCAGCCATAAAAACGAACGCATTTGAGTCAGTTCTAGTGAGGTGGATGAACCTAGAGCCTATTATACAGAGTGAAGTAAGTCAGAAAGAGAAAGATAAATATCATATTCTAATGCATATATACAAAATCTAGAAAAATGGTACTGAAGAATTTATTTACAGGCAGCAATGGAGAAACAGACATGGAAAATGGACTAACGGACATGGGGAGAGAGGAGGAGAGGGTCAGATGTATGGAAAGAGTAAATAGAAATTGACGTTACCATGTATAGAATAGATAGCGAACAGGAGTCTGCTGTATGGCTCAGGAAACTCAAACAGGGGTTCTGTATCAACCTAGAGGGGTGGGATGGGGAGGGAAGTGAGAGGGAGTTTCAAAAGGGAGGGGATATATGTATACCTATGGCTGATTCAGTTTCCCTGGTAGCTCAGACGGTAAAGCGTCTACCTGCAATTCGGGAGACCTGGGTTTGATCCCTGGGTCGGGAAGATCCCCTGGAGAAGGAAATGGCAACACACTCCAGTACTCTTGCCTGGTAGGCTATAGTCCATGAGGTCCCAAAGAGTCAGACACGATTGAGCAACTTCACTGGGATGGCTGATTCATGTTGAGATTTGACAGAAAACAACAAAATTCTGTAAAACAATTATCCTTTCATTAAAAAATAAATTTTAAAAAATCAGAAAAACAAAAGGAGAGGTAATTTTGACACTTAGGCTGACCAACCAAATTCAGTGCATACATTTATGCCGATCCTAATTTGAATAGCTGTAAAAAAGCTATTTTTGAGACAATTAGGGAAATTTGAATACAGACTAGGTATTAGATGCTATTCGCGAATTGTGGCTAATTTCCTTGGGTGTGAAAAAAAATGCTATCTTGATCATGCATAAAAGAAAAAATTGCACATTTAAGTATTTACCAGGAAAATGATTCTTTAAAATATAAAAAACCTTTAAAATGTTACTGCTTATTTTAAAAGTGGAAGAGGCAGATTTAACAAGATTGGCAAGATATCTTTGCTGAAACAAGTTGTTCATTAGTGTTCATTAGTAGTCTATGTATGTTTAAAACTTATCACCAGAAATATTTTTTTTCCCATTTATTTTTATTAGTTGGAGGCTAATTACTTTACAATATTGTAGTGATTTTTGCCATACATTGACATGAATCAGCCATGGATTTACATGTGTTCCCCATCCTGAACCCCCCCTCCCACCTCCCTTCCCATCCCATCCCTCTGGGTCATCCCAGTGCACCAGCCCTGAGCACTTGTCTCATGCATCCAACCTGGACTGGTGATCTGTTTCACACTTGATAATATACATGTTTCGATCCTATTCTATCAGATCATCCCACCCTCGCCTTCTCCCATAGATTCCAAAAGTCTATTCTATACATTGTGTCTCTTTTTCTGTCTTGCATATAGGGTTATTGTTACCATCTTTCTAAATTCCATATATATGCCTTAGTATACTGTATTGGTCTTTATCTTTCTGGCTTACTTCACTCTGTATAATGGGCTCCAGTTTTATTCATCTCATTAGAACTGATTCAAATGTATTCTTTTTAATGGCTGAGTAATATTCCATTGTGTATATGTACCACAGCTTTCTTATCTATTAGTCTGCTGATGGGCATCTAGGTTGCTTCCATGTCCTGGCTATTATAAACAGTGCTGTGATGAACATTGGGGTACACGTGTCTCTTTCAGATCTCACCAGAAATATTACATTTAAATTTTATTTAATGTTAAATTTAAAATTTTTAAGATAGATTTACATCAGAGAACAAACGTATGGATTCAAACATAAAAAGGAAAGGGGCAGTGGGATGAATTGGGAGATGGGGGTTGACATATACACACTATTGATACTACGTATAAAATGGACAACTGATGAGAACCTACTGTACAGCTCAGGGAACTCTGCTTGGTGCTCTACGGCAACCTAAATGGGAAGGAAATCCAAAAAAGAGGGGACATGGAATATATGTAGCTGATTCACTTTGCCATCCAGCAGAAACTAACACAACGTTGTAAAGCAGCTATGCTTCAGTAGTCATTAATAATAAAATGAATTTGTGTCATTCCAAGTGCAATGGGATCAAATTGTGTGTCAGAGGAGAACTATGCATTGTATAGACTCTAGAGCACGCCCTCTGGATTATCTAATTCTGATTCTATCTAGGTTATTTCACAACACAGTAAATTATAGCTCTTTGGTGGTGATGGCAACTCTCGTTTAAGAGCACACAAATGCTGCCCTACCTGGTACAGTTTCAATTGGCCTCCCGCCCTCATGGTGGAAGAAGTTAGTTTTGTCTCCAAACTTCGCATGTACACATGTGCTCAGCTGCTTAGTAGCGTCTGACTCTTTGCAACCCCATGGGCTGTAGCCTGCCAGGCTCCTCTGTCCATGGGATTCTCCAGGCAAGAATACTGGAGTGGGTTGCCATTTCCTCCTCCAGGGGATTTTCCCGACCTATTTCCATATCCTCAGTCCATGTAAATGTGTGCTGTTTTGATTTCTCCTTTGAGTCTCTGTCTGGTTCTCTGCTTCTGAGTCAAATAAAAATCTTTATATCTGTATGAGAGTCATAATTTTACCCCCTTTTGAAAGTTATCTTTATTTATTTATGGCTGTGCTGGGTTTTTGTTGCTTTTGTGTGGACTTTCTCTACTTGTGGCGAGTGGGGCTACTCTTTGTTATGGCGCACAGGCTTCTCACTGCTATGGCTTCTCTCGTTGAGGAGCACGGGCTCTAGAATGCATGGGCTTTAATAGTTGTGGGGTAGGGGTTTAGTTGCTCTGTGAAATGTAGGATCTTCCCAAACCAGGGATTGAACCCATGTCCCCTGCTTTGCCATGTAGATTCTTATCCACTGCACCACCAGGAAAGTCCTGAAGGTTATCTCTTAACAGTGATAATAAATAATATTTATCTCTTTTTTTGTGAAACTGAAAATAAAATAAATTCACTGGTATACTAATGAATTATTACATGTTAATAAATAGTTGCTAAATAATTTCAGAGTAAATTGTAAGTTAGTTGTACAAATATTAACTGATTTTTCCCTCCATGTTTGTTTTTATCTTCTCATGCCACTAGTTCCAGAAACACCTCTGGAATCTTTATATAGGAGGCCTGGATGCATGTGCAGTAAGCTCACCAGAGTAACATAGGAGCAAAGCAAAAGTGAAACCATTTCAAAATAAAGAGTGAGTTACACTGACAGAAAATTTGTGGCAAAATTCTAAAATGTTTCTTCGGATCTAAGATACATGGTTGAAACATAGTTGAGTGGTCTGCATTACTTAGCAAAAAATAAGCAAGTTTTTCTGTAGGAGTCTACTCCACTACTCCTGAACATTTCTTTTCTTTTCTCTGTGTTTTTCTTCAAAGGCTCTAACTGCAGGTGCTGGAATTGTCTCAGATTTTGAGGAGAGTTGCTCCACTACCTCTGTACCTCTGGGTTATTAGGAACCATGTCTCTTGGTCACCTGGGCTCCATGTTGCTTCCACTTTCACTGAATTTAATGGTTATCCATCAAAATCAGTCAATAAAAATTCTTTTGTGTTTTTCCTATGAGAGTTCTACAAATGCAAACCTAGCCAAATCAGACTCCAAATCCCACAAAGCTCACTTTCAAAAAAGGATGCTACAGCTATGAAGCTATAGCTATGCCCATGATCTCTTGGTGAATTTTTTTTGCAGTGTCACATGGCTTTAGGGACCTTAGTTCCTGACCAGGGATCAGATCCCATACCCCCTGCATTGGGAGCACGGCATCTTTTAACCCCTGGACCACTAGGGAAGTCCCTCTGAATGAACTTTCTGCCCTATTTCAAAAATAGCAGATGCTAATTACTAGAAACAACTAGAAGAATGTATTTTTAAAAAATTGAAAGAGGAGAAAATATGCCATGTCTACACTGTCTTGTTCACTTACCTTTAAACTCTTTAAGCTTCTAGAGAAGATTGGCTTCCCTTGGGTTTTTCATTATTCAGAGTTCCAAGTAAGGCTCTGCATAGTCTACCCCTTTGGACTAGTACTTACTTGCAGATTCCACCTCTTTCTCTCACCTGGCAAGCCTTCCCAATGCCTCCATTAAGGCTAAGCAAACGCTCTCTCTTTATGAAGCCTTCCCAGATACCCTAAGCAGGGTCAGGAAGCCCTCCTCTATGTTCTCTATGATACTTTCTCTCTAACCCTTTCATGACAGTTTTCACATTGAATGGTAAACCTCTCCTCCAATAGCTTTCTATCTCACTCTAAATAAAAATAAAAGCTTGGCTCCTCTAGCCCTCATTTACCATAGCTTACTCACTGAATTCTGATTACTTACTTCACTGAGTTCCCAAGCCTGGCCCCCATCTGCATCTCAGGGACCCCTGGTCCAACTTCCTCCCTTCTTGCAGGTGTTATTCAAACATCACTGTGTGTTCAACCCTCTTTCAGAGCTTTATGCTTCCCCAAAACACTTATCACCACCTCCCTGACTCTGTTTTACTGCTTATTTATCTCATTCCTCCTCTAATCTCCCTCCACAAAAATCAAAGCCCGTAGACAAAGGTTGTATCTGTTTTGTTTGAGAATGGACCCTCAGTACGTGGAACAAGATCTGGACACAGAAGCTGCTCAATAACTATTTTTTTCATGAATAAAATGGCAGTCTCTCTCACCTCCCATTGGACATCTTAAAGGCAGAGATTTGGTTTGTTTGTGAGATTTTAGTATTTATCTGTCACATGGTATATATTCAATAAAAATTCAACTCATGAGTTCTCCCTCAGGAAGACAGGTCAGTTCTGGGATAGTTGCAAAGGACAGAGATCAAGGAAAGACCAATTTAATGGCCTTTCTGGTTTCCACATCACTTCCCTGCTCCATCTTCATAAAGAGGGATCACTTAGATGAGGTCATATGAGGACTTTGGACTCTGTTGAGTGACCAGACATGATAATGGAGCATGACACAGGAAGTATGTAGTGTTTACAAAGATTTTCCTTGGCACTTTCTAGTCCTTGATTATTAAAAAAAAAGAGAGACATCACTTTGCCCACAAACGTCTGTATAGTCAAAGCTATGGTTTTTTTCAGTAGTCATGTATGTATTTGAGGGTTTGACCGTAAAGAAAGCTGAAGAACTGATGCTTTAGAATTGTAATGCTGGAAAAGACTCTTGGACTGCAAAGAGATCAAATAAGCCCATCCTAAAGAAAATCAGCCTTGAATATTCTATGGGAGCACTGATGCTGAAGTTGAAGCTCCAGTACTTTGGCTACATAATGTGAAGAGCCAACTCATTGAAAAAGACCTTGATGCTGGAAAAGATTGAAGGCAAAAGAAGGGGGAAGCACAGGGTAAGATGGTTAGATAGCATCACCAACTCAATGGACATGAATTTGAGCAAACTCCGGGAGAGAGTGGAGGACGGGGAAGACTGGTGTGCTGCAGTCCATAGCGCGCAGAGTCGGACACAACTTAGCGACTGAAAAAACGACAGTCATTTATTGGTGTATATCACTAACAGAGTAAGGTACCAAGGAACTAAGAAGACTTTGCCTGAAATGGGAGGAAGGAGAGCAGCAGTGAGTCAGTTAAGGTGCCCTTTTGGGATGGGTATTTTGGAAACCACTGATGCAACACACACCATGGAGAAGGGAAATGACAACCCACTCTAGTATCCTTGCCTGGAGAATCCCCATGGACAGAGAAGCCTGGCGGGCTACAGTCCATGGGGGTCGCAAAGAGTCGGACACTACTGAAGCCACCTTAGCACGCACGCACGATGTAACACAGGTTGAGGTGGGGAGTCAGTGAGAAGCATTAACGGAAGGGTGGGGAGAAGGACTCCTCTGCGAGCCCGCCACTGAGACGCGAAGTGGTGGTTCTAAGGCTCCTTCCAGCTCTAGGACAAGGTCGGATTGTAAGACAGAAGGAAGCAAGGGAGTGAGAAACGAAAGAGGAAGGAAAAAAGGAGGGAAGGAGGGAGGAGGGAAGAAAGAAAAAGGAAAGCAAGGAAGGAAGAGAGAGAGGTAGATGGGGGGAGAGGGAAAGAGGGAAGAAAATGGAAAAAATAAAGTTCTCTAGCTGACTAGTTTGAAAACATCGCCACCGATCACCATCAGCGGAGGCAAACACACAATGTCATCTTCTAGAGGCTGAGCACCAGTGACTGACTTCCTTTCTGGGGAGGCCGGGGTTACTACCTGGGGCTTGCAGAGCCCTGAGCCCCGCAGGGTCCCACGTGGTTCGCTCTACTAGGCTGCCGGGCGCACCCCTCCGGGCGGGGCGGGGCGAGAGGTCCGCGGAGGAGGGGCAGGAGGCCCGCGCGCGCTCTCCCGGGCGCCCCGGACCACAGCGGGAGCGGGCGGCGGGCATGGCGGAGGCGCGGCCGGGGCTGGCGGGGCTGCAGCTCAGCGCGCTGCCCGACCACTCGCCGCTGCTGCAGCCCAGCCTGGCCGAGCTGCGGCGCCGCGCCCGGGCGGCCGGCGCTCCGCTGGCCGGGCGGCTGCTCAGCGACGCCTTCCTGCTGCGGTTCCTGCGCGCCCGGGACTTCGATCTGGACCTGGCCTGGCGGGTAAGGGGACCTTCCCTTACCAGCCCCACCTCGGTGTCGCGCCGCGAAGCCGAGGCTGGGCCAGTACCCCGGGCGATCCCTCGCCGGGACCCGTGCCGAGGGCGGGGGGTGTAACTTCGGCGGGGACGCGCCCTGGGCGCACCCGGCGGTGGCAGCGGGTGTCCTGAGAAATCCCGTGCTGGTCCTTCCAGTTTCTCCAGGGTCGTGGAAACAGGAAGCCTCTAAAAAAGCTGACGCCCTCTGGGGTGAGGGCCTATTTGACCCCAAGCAGTGAAATTCTGCCCTTGGATGAGTCTCCCGAACCTATGAAGTTTTTCAGAAATGCCTTACTCTCCGCCGCAGAGCAGCAGAGATAAAAAATAATGACCTCTGAGATGTGGGAAGCCTAGATTTATTTCATCTCAGCAGATAACTCGACGTGTGCTGGGAGAAATGAAATTGCCAGGAAAACTGAAGATCTGAAGCCAAATTCTAGCAAAAGATTATTGGTAATAGTAATACTCAAGTCAAGGCACTAAAGCGGTGCAGAGTATCTTCAGCGAAAGGGTCGGGATGAGGCTTCTCCTCTGTGTTTCCGGGTTTGATAGACTGGGTTGAGAGAAGGGTGGTGGGAAGACAGAAATCAGAAAGAGGGATGCGACCTTGAGATCTGTCACTTTGGACTCAGCATCCGCATCTGTTAAGTAACGGTGAAAAGGCTTCCAGCGATGGCTGGTTTCCAGGTCTGATCATTGACTGGTTTAACAGAACAGGACGTACCCAGCGCAATGAGCGCTCAGCAGTTGAACTCGATGAAGCCCTTTCTCCAAACTGCTCGCTCACCCACAGCGAGTTGGGATGCAGAGAAGTGTTACAGTGCAGCGTCCCAGGGGTCTCAGTATGGAGATTTTTGCCGTTGATAACTAATTTTTAATTGAAAAAGTAATAAGTACAGATGCTTTTATTTTAATCCACACATAGTAAGCAATGCAAAGTAAGTTCCTAAAAGTAACTTTCTCTGAAGGACAAAATCCCTCACCCCAGACCTTAGTTTACAAACCATCTACCCAGTCGCATTTGCGTTTACCTACCTCTTACCTCTCCAGGTAGAATACAATCACACAAGCATATGTAGGCTTCCCAGGTGGCCCTAGTGGTAAAGAACCCGCCTGGCAATGCAGAAGACGAAAGAGACCTGGTTCGATCTCTGGGTCAGGAAGATCCTCTGGAAAAGGGAATGACTACCCACTCCAGTATTCTTCTTGGAAAATCCCATGGACGGAGGGAGCAACCTAGTGAGCTAGAGTCCATGTGGTCACAAAAAGTTGGACACAACGGAGTGACTAACACTTTTCAAGCATATGTATGTGTTTTACATTTTGCCTTTTTAACCTAACTTAAAAAGCGAGACATTACTTTGCCAGCAAAGGTCTGTCTAGTCAAGGCTGGACTGGTTTTTTCAGTAGTCATGTATGGATGTGAGAGTTGGGCTGTAAAGAAAGCTGAGCAGTGAAGAATTGATGCTTTTGAACTGTGGTATTGGAGAAGACTCTTGAGAGTGCCTTGGACTGCAAGGAGATCCAACCAGTCCATCCTAAAGGAAATCAGTCCTGAATATTCATTGGAAGGACTGATGTTGAAGCTGAAACTCCAATACTTTGGCCACCTGATGTGAAGAGCTGACTCATCTGAAAAGACCCTGATGCTGAGAAAGATTGAAGGTGGGAGGAGAAGGGGATAAGAGAGGATGAGATGGTTGGATGGCATCACTGACTCAATGGACATGAGTTTGAGTAAACTCCGGGAGTTGGTGATGGACAGGGAGTCCTGGCGTGCTGCAGTCCATGGGATCGCAAAGAGTTGAACATGACTGAGCAACTGAACTGAACTGAATCTAACTTATCTTAGAGATCACCCTATTTCAACATGTGTATTATTCTTTTGGGGACTGTGTAGTATTTCATTGTCTCAGTTTGTTCTATTAAAATGTATTAACTAGTCTCCTGTATTGGACTTAGGATTTGTCGTCAGACATTGGCAGTGCTGTCATGCACCTGCTGTTCATTTCTCCATTCAATGATTACTTTTTGAATTCCTACAATTTACTTGGCAGTTCACAAAAGACAGAAACCGAGACAAATGAGGCTTCTTCCATCACGAACTGGGTATGATAGTATGTCTGTCATTGTATAAAAATAGGAAAATCCTTACAAGATAAGTTCAAAACTTGAACAGTTGATGTGCTATGTGCATTCTCAATGTTGATGAATAAACCAGTTGTCCTCCAAAGTGTCTGCATTATTTTATCACTTCTATATTACATAGTGGTGTCTTTCCTCATGTTATCACCTGCTGTGTCATCAAACTTTATGATCCGTGCGTCAGCCTGCTAGGTGATGAACTGGTTTCCATTATTATTATAATATGCATTTGTTTAATTATAAATGAGGTTAATCATTTTTCATTCCTTTCTAATTAACTGCTTGTTTTGCTATTTGTTTTCTTCCACTTCGCTTACATAAAACACAAAACATCTTATTCATAAAATATCTTCATGTATTAAAGAAAATAGGCTGTTGTCCTAGTTTCCATCTTTTGACATTGTCAGTGCTATTTTCTTTCTGTGCAGAATTTTAAAGTTTTTATGTCATCAAATATATTGATTTCATTGTTCTGTGATTGCTTCTAGTTTCATAAGCTCTTGTGCAAAATTTTCTCTAGTAGTTTATGGCTTTACTTTTTTCTGTTGGGGTTGTCGATCTACTGGGCTTTAGTTTGGCCTTAGGAATGAAATAGGAGCCTGCCTATTTCCTTTGTTTGTCAGATGGCTACCTAGGTGTCCTGATATTTACTCACCCGCTACTAAATATGAAGAAACAATCCCAGTTTCCATGAAAAGTACAGTTCAAATGGTACATTAAACATGTATAGTAGCTAACAATTAAAAGTGTATGGTTTACAGATTTCATTTTGGTTGCATTAAAAAACATAATTTTATTTATTTATTTTTGGCTGTGCTGGGTCTTCGTCACTGTGTGGGCTTTTCTCTAGCTTTGGGAAGTGGGGGCCCCTCTCCAGCTGCAGTGGGTGGGCTTCTCACTGTGATGGCTTCTCTTGCTCTGGAGCACGGGCTTCAGGGCACTCAGGCTTCAGTAGTTGCAGGACAAGGGCTCGGTAGTCTCAGCTCCCAGGCTGTACAGCCCAGGCTTGATGGTTGTGGCACATGGGCTTAGTAGCTCTGCAGCACGTGGGATCTTCCTGGACCAGGGATCAAACCTGTGTCTCCTGCACTGGCAGGTGGATTCCTTACCACTGAGCCACCAGGGAAGCCCTCATTTTGGTTGCTTTTTAAAAGTAACATCTAAATAGAAGATGAAATAAAATTATCTCCCACCTCTGTGTTTTGTTTTCCCCATATTATTTATTTTCCTGAATTGTTTTCATTGCATCATGTCCTTGAGGAACTGGCTAACTGGACCTTGTCCAAATTGACTGGAAAAGAATCAAGTTTCTGTGAACTCTTTGCCCTATTTTTCTGCCAACTTGAAAGGAAAGAGGGTTAGAGTGTGAAACTGTTTCTTTGTTTTCCTCCACAGAAGCAGTTAATTAAATTCACATTGCTTTATTTAAAATATAAAAGCTGTATAGTTTTAGCGTTTGAAGAAAACAAGTTCTAATGAAGTTTCTCATTATTCTAGTTTTTGTATTTGAAGTTATAACAAATTAGTGATCATTTAGAATTCTAATAACTTCTAGAGTGCCAGTTACTTTAGTGAGTAGCATTTGTGTGGATTATCTCATTATTTTCCTATTTTATAAGAAACTGAGGCGTAAAGGGTAAGTAACTTGTTCAGAATCGCAGCTGTTGAGTGGGAGAGCAAGAATTTGAACTTGAGTTGAACTCAGGGGATCCTGGACTCTTAAGTGCACTACACTTGCCCCCATGTGTTTGAAACAACCAACTGTTAACCTCTGTCTGTCTTGTATATTCTTGTGAATTCTTGTCTTTCACAAGTGAATATTCCTCTTTATATTTTTGTTCCATGTGATACGACTTTTTATTCTTTAATGATTTTTATAGTTTTCCCAAGGCTTCAAAGTTCTCAGAATTCCATTGACTCTCCCTACTAATTTCCCACTAAATGCAGCTTCTTTCTTTTTAATTTAATTTAATTTTTAAAATATTAATTTATTTATTTTAATTGGAGGCTGGCTGCTTTACATAGTGGTTTTTGCTATACATTGACATGAATCACCCATGGGTGTACATGTGTCCCCCATCCTGAATCCCCTTCCAACTCCCTCCCCATCCCATCTCTCAGGGTCATCCCAGTGTACCAGCCCTGAGCACCCTGTCTCATGCATTGAACCTGGACTGGCGATCTGTTTCACATATGATAATATACATGTTTCAGTGCTATTCTCCCAAATCATCCTACCCTTGCCTTCTCCCAGAGTCCAAAAGACTGTTCTTTACATCTGTGTCTCTTTTGCTGTCTCACATATAGGGTCATCATTACCATCTTTCTAAATTCCGTATATATGCATTAGTATACTGTATTGGTGTTTATCTTTTTGACTTACTTCCCTCTGTGTAATAGGCTCCAGTTTCATCCACTTCAATAGAACTGATTCAAATGCATTCTTTTTAATGGCTGAGTAATATTCCATTGTTTATATGTACCACAGCTTTTTTATCTATTTGTCTGCCGATGGACATCTAGGTAGCTTCCATGGGCTATTGTAAGCAGTGCTGTGATGAACATTGGGATACATGTGTCTCTTTCAGTTCTGGTTTCCTCGATGTGTATGCCCCACAGTGGGATTGCTGGGTCGTATGGCAGTTCTATTTCCAGTTTTTTAAGGAATCTCCGCACTCTTCTCCATTGTGGCTGTACTAGTTTGCATTCCCAGCAATAGTGTAAGAGGGATCCCTTTTCCCCACACCCTTTCCAGCATTTATTGTTTGTAGACTTTTTGATAGCAGTCATTCTGGCTGGTGTGAGATGGTACCTCAATGTGGTTTTGATTTGCATATCTCTGAAAATGAGTGATGTTGAGCATCTTTTCATGTGTTTGTTAGCCATCTGTATATCTTCTTTGGAGAAATGTCTGTTTAGTTCTTTGGCCCATTTTTTTGATTGGGTCGTTTATTTTCCTGGAATTGAGCTGCAGGAGCTGCTTGTGTATTTTGGAGATTAATTCTTTGTCAGTTGCTTCATTTACTATTATTTTCTCCCATTCTGAAGGCTGTCTTTTCACATTGCTTATAGTTTCCTTTGTTATGCAAAAGCTTTTAAGTTTCATTAGGTCCCATTTGTTTATTTTTGCTTTTATTTCCATTACTCTGGGAGGTGGGTTATAGAAGATCCTGCTGTGATTTATGTCAGAGAGTGTTTTGCCTATGTTTTCCTCTAGGAATTTAATCATTTCTGGTCTTACATTTAGATCTTTAATCCATTTTGAGTTTATTTTTGTGTATGGTGTTAGAAAGTGTTCTAGTTTCATTCTTTTTACAAGTGGTTGACCAGTTTTCCCAGCACCACTTGTTAAAGGGATTGTCTTTTCTCCATTATATAGTCTTGCCTCCTTTGTCAAAGATAAGGTGTCCATAGGTGTGTGGATTTATCTCTGGGCTTTTTATTTTGTTCCATTGATCTATATTTCTGTCTTTGTGCCAGTACCATACTGTCTTGATGACTGTAGCTTTGTAGTGTAGTCTAAGGTCAGGCAAGTTGATTCCTCCAGTTCCGTCCTTCTTTCTCAAGATTGCTTTGGCTATTCGAGGTTTTTTTGTATTTCCATACAAATTGTGAAATTACTTGTTCTAGTTCTCTAGAAAATACTGTTGGTAGCTTGATAGGGATTGCATTGACTCTAGTTTGCTTTGGGTAGTATACTTATTTTCACTATATTGATTCTTCCAATCCATGAACGTGGTATATTTCTCCATCTATTTGTGTCATCTTAGATTTCTTTCATCAGTGTTTTGTAGTTTTCTATATATAGGTCTTTTGTTTCTTTAGGTAGATTTATTCCTAAGTATTTTATTTTTTTTGTTGCAATGATGATTGGGATTGTTTCCTTAATTTCTCTTTCTGTTTTCTCATTGTTAGTGTATAGGAATGCAAGGGATTTCTGTGTGTTAATTTTATATCCTGCAACTTCACTATATTCATTGATTAGCTCTAGTAATTTTCTGATGGACTCTAGGGTTTTCTATGTAGAGGATCATGTCATCTGCAAACAGTGAAAGTTTTATTCTCTTTTTCCAATTTAGATTCCTTTTATTTCTTTTTCTTCTCTGACTACTGTGCCTAAAACTTCCAAAACTATGTTGAATAGTAGTGGTGAGAGTGGGCATTCTTCTCTTGTTCCTGACTTTTGGGGAAATACTTTCAATTTTTCACCATTGAGGATAATGTTTGCTGTGGGTTTGTCATATATAGCTTTTATTATGTTGAGGTATGTGCCTTCTATTCCTGCTTTCTGGAGGGGTTTTTTTTTTTATATCATAAATGGATGTTGAATTTTGTCAAAGGCTTTCTCTACATCTATTGAGATAACCATTTTTTTCTCCAATTTGTTAATGTGGTGTATCACATTGATTGATTTGTGGATATTATAGAATCCTTGCATCCCTGGGATAAAGCTCACTTGGTCATGATATATGATCTTTTTAACATGTTGTTGGATTCTGTTTGCTAGAATTTTGTTAAGGATTTTTGCATCTATGTTCATTAGTGATATTGGCCTATAGTTCTCTTTTTTTGTGGCATCTTTGGTTTTAGTATTAGGGTGATGGTGGCTTCATAGAATGAGGTTGGCAGTTTACCGTCCTCTACAATTTTCTGGAAGAGTTTGAGTAGGATAGGTGTTAGCTCTTCTCTAAATTTTTGGTAGAATTCCGTTGTGAAGCTGTCTTTTGTGTACTGGGCTTTTGTTTGCTGGAAGAGTTCTGATTACAGTTTTGATTTCTATGCTTGTGCTGGGTCTGTTAAGATTTTCTATTTCTTTCTGGTTCAGTTTTGGAAAGTTGTACTTTTCTAAGAATTTGTCCATTTCTCCCAAGTTGTCCATTTTATTGGCATATAGTTGCTGATGGTAGTCTCTTATGATCCTTTGTATTTCTGTGTTGTCTGTTGTGATTTCTCCATTTTCATTTCTGATTTTGTTGATTTGATTCTTTTCCCTTTTTTTCTTGATGAGTCTGACTAATGGTTTGTTTATTTTATTTGTCTTCTCAAAGAACCAGCTTTTAGCTTTATTGATTTTTGCTATGGTCTCCTTTGCTTCTTTTTCATTTATTTCTGCCTTAACTTTTATGACTTCTTTCCTTCTACTAACCCTGGTGTTCTTCATTTCTTCCTTTTCTAGTTGCTTTAGGTGTAGAGTTAGGTTATTTATTTGATTTTTTTCTTGTTTCTTGAGGTAAGCTTGTATTATTATGAACTGTCCCCTTAGCACTGCTTTTACTGAGTCCCATAGGTTCTGGGTTGTTGTGTTTTCATTTTAATTTATTTCTGTGCATATTTTGATTTCTTTTTCAATTTCTTCTGTGATTTGTTGGTTATTCAGAAGTGTGTTGTTTAGCTTCCATATGCTTCTATTTTTAATAGTTTTTTTCTTGTAGTTTACATCTAATCTTACTGCATTGTGATCAGAAAAGATGCTTGGAATGATTTCAATTTTTTTGAATTTACCAAGGCTAGATTTACGGCCCAGGATGTGATCTATCCTGGAGAATGTTCCATGTGTACTTGAGAAAAAGGTGAAATTGATTGTTTCGGGGTGAAATGTCCTATAGATATCAATTCGGTTGAAGTTGTCCGTTGTATCATTTAAAGTTTGTGTTTCCTTGCTAATTTTCTGTTTAGTTGATCTATCCATAGGTGTGAATGGGGTATTAAAGTCTCCCACTATTATTGTGTTACTGTTAATTTCCCCTTTCTTACTTGTTAGCATTTGCCTTACATATTGCGGTGCTACTATGTTGGGTGCGTATATATTTATAATTGTTATATCTTCTTGGATTGATCCTTTGATCATTATGTAGTGTCCTTCTTTGTCTCTTTTCACAGCCTTTATTTCAAAGTCTATTTTATCTGATATGAGTATTGTGACTCCTGCTTTCTTTTGGTCTCCGTTTGTGTGAAATATCTTTTTCCAGCCCTTCAGTTTCAGTGTGTATGTGTCCCTTGTTTTGAGGTGGGTCTCTTGTAGACAGTATATATAGGGGTCTTTTTTTGTATCCATTCAGCCAGTCTTTGTCTTTTGGTTGGGGCATTCAACCAATTTACATTTAAGGTAATTATTGATAACTATGATCCCATTGCCATTCACTTTCTTGTTTTGGGTTCGAGTTTATAAACCTTGTCTGTGTTTCCTGTCTAGAGAATATGCTTTAGCATTTTTTGAAGATCTGGTTTGGTGGCCAGCTTTTGCTTGTCTGTAAAACTTTTGATTTCTCCTTCATATTTGAATGACATCCTTGCTAGGTACAGTAATCTGGGTTGTAGATTTTTCTCTTCCATCACTTTAAGTATGTCCTGCCATTCCCTTCTGGCCTGAAGAGTTTCTATTGAAAGCTGTTATCCTTATGGGAATCCCCTTGTGTGTTATTTGTTGTTTTTCCCTTGCAGCTTTTAATATTTGTTCTTTGTGTTTGATCTTTGTTATTTTGATTAATACTTGTCTTGGGGTGTTTTGCTTTGGGTTTATCCTGTTTGGGACTCTCTGGGTTTCTTGGACTTGGGTGACTATTTCCTTCCCCATTTTAGGGAAGTTTTCAACTGTTATCTCCTCAAGTATTTTCCCATGGCCTTTTTGTCTTCTTCTGTGACTCCTATGATTCGAATGTTGGGGCATTTGACATTGTCTCAGAGGTCTCTGAGGTTGTCTTCATTTCTGTTAATTCTCTTTTCTTTTTTCCTCTCTCTTTCATATATTTCCACCTTTCTATCTTCCACCTTACTTATCCTATTTCTGCCTCAGTTATTCTACTGTTCGTTCCCTCCAAAGTGTTTTTGATCTCAGTTATTTCATTATTCACTATATAATGACTCTTCTTTATGTCTTCTAGGTCCTTGTTAAACTGTTCTTACATCCTCTCAATCCTTGTCTCCAGACTATTTATCTGCAACTCCATTTTATTTTCAAGATTTTGGATCATTTTTACTATCATTATTCTGAATTCTTTTTCAGGTAGACTCCCTATCTCCCCCTCTTTTCTTTGGTTTAGTGGGCATTTATCACGTTCCTTTACCTGCTGAATACTTCTCTGCCTTTTCATCTTGTTTGGATTGCTGTGTTTGGGGTGGCCTTTCTGTATACTGGAAGTTTGTGGTTCCTCTTTATTGTGGAGATTCCTCCCTGTGGATCGGGTTGGACGAGTGGCTTGTCAAGGTTTCCTGGTTAGGGAATCTTGCATCAGTGTTCTGGTGGGTGGAGCTGGATCTCTTCTCTCTGGAGTGCAATGAAGTGTCCAGTAGTGAGTTTTGAGGTGTCTGTGGGTTTGGTGTGATTTTGGGCAGCCTGTATCTTAAAATTCAGTGCTATGTTCCTGCATTGCTGGAGAATTAGCATGATATGTCTTGCTCTGGAACTTGTTGGCTCTTGGGTAGAGCTTGGTTTCAGTGTAGGTATGGAGGCTTTTGGATGAGTTCTTGTCGATTGATGTTACCTGGAGTCAGGAGTTTTCTGGTGTTCTCAAGTTTTGGATTTAAGCCTCCTGCCTCTGGTTTTCAGTCTTATTCTTATAGTACCCTCAAGACTTCTCCATCCACACCACACCAATGATAAAACATCTAGGTTAATGGAGAAAAGATTCTCCACAGCGAGGGACACCCAGAGACGTTCACAGAGTTACATGGAGAAGAGAAGAGGGAGGAAGGAGATAGAGGTGACCAGGATGAGAAGAGGGGTAATCAAAAGGGGAGAGAGCAATCTAGCCAGTAATCAATTCCCTATGTGCTCTCCACAGCATGGAACACCCAGAGAGGTTCACAGAGACACACAGAGAAGAGAAGAGGGAGGAAGGAGATAGAGGTGACCAGGAGGAGAAGAGGGGGAGTCAAAAGGAGAGAGACAGAGCTAGCCAGTAATCAGTTTTCTAAGTGTTCTCCACAACCCGGAATACCCAAAGAGATTCACAGATTTGGGTAGAGAAGACAAGGGGGAGGGAGGAGATAGAGGTGACCTGGGGGAGAAAAAGGAGAGTCAAAAGGGAGAGAGGGCAATCAAGCCAGTAATCACACTCCAGAGTAAAAATGGGTACTGAAGATTGGATTCTTAAAGGTACAAAATTGATAACAATTGCCAAAAAGCAAAACTTAAAAATCTAGAGTAGAGGTTAGACTCTCAAAAATACAATATTAAAAAAACAAAAAATCACAAAAGTTATAAAAAATATATATGAAATTTGGTTTAAAAATAGGGTCTTTTTTTTTTTTTGCAAGGTAATAGTAGGTTATAAAAATGAAAATTAAAGGAGTAATAAAGGACTTAAAAAAATGATAATAGTAAAATATATCTAGGAATTTCTCTGGAGCTGTTGCTGGCAGTGTGGGGTCAGTTCAGTTTCAGATAGTTCCTTGTTCCAGCTTATACTTCTTCTTGAGGTCTATGGGCCCCTTTCAATGTAGTCTGTGCCAACTACAGGGTTTTAGTCTGTTACATCTGTCACTTCCAAAGTGGTTCCCTCTGTTTATTTTGGCTTCTTCTGTTTGCAAGTCTCTTCAGTGTCTAATTTCCGCCCTGACACAAGGGAGTGAAGGTGGTCATTTGTTTAGGCTCACTTGTTCAGCCGTGCTGCGGGGAGGGAGGAGCACGGCAAACAAATATCACTGGCGTGTATGGGGTGTGCTCGCAGTGTCTGGGCCACACTGGATCTGCTCCGCTCACAGCGTGTGTGCTTTCCCGGTCTACATTACTCAGGCTCCAGGTTGCTCTGCAGGGGAACTGTCCAAAGCGGCCCCTGGGTTGCGTGCACTTCCCAGGTCTAAGCCGCTCAGGTTCAGGTTCTCGGGTGCTCCACAAAGGCGCAGAGTCCGTTGGGCCTGCGCTTTGTGCCCTTCCCAGGTCTGAGCAGCTCAGGTGACCAGGTGCTTGGCCAGCGCACACTCCCCAGGTGGGGCAGGGCATCTCATCACCGCCCCTGTCCCAGCCGCTCGGTTTCCTGGGTGCACAGCGGGAGCGCCAGGTGTACCATGTGTCTCCTCTCAGGAGGTGATCTCTGGCTGCGACCTTCCTGGCGGATGTCCACCGTCCAGGATCCCGAGAAGACTTGGTTAGCAGTTGGGAGCCTGCTCACAGTTTGCTAGAGGATGCCCCTTGCCTTCCTGCTCTGGCTGTTGCCCACGTGCTTCTCTGTCTTCCGGTGGGGATGGGCCCATATGCAGCTGGCTAGCTCTCCTCTGGTATTCGCTCCGTCCTTTGTTCTGTGAGTGAGCCCAGCAGTCTCTTAGGTTAGAGCTCTTTGCAGGAAAATTCTCTCTCTCTCTTTCTTTGCCTTTCTCTCTCTCTCTCTCTCTCTGGCTATCCCACAGTTTGGATTGCTATCTCAGTTAGCGCCCTCAGATTGTCCTCAGGGCATTCAGGCCAGGTCCTTACCCTAAGCAATGCAGCCCACGCCTCCCTGTCCAGTCCCCACTTGCTGGTGGCTGACGCGAGCGTCTGGGCTACTTCTCCGCTGGGAGTTGTGGTTGGGTGTGTAATCTGTGGGTTTGATTTATTTATTTTCTCCTCCCAGTTATGTTGCCCTCTGAGATTCCAAAACTCCCCACAGACCCGCCTGTGAGAGGGTTTCCTGGTGTTTGGAAACTTCTTCTCTTTCATGACTCCCTCCCCGGGACGGGTCTCTGTCCCTAACTCTTTTGTTTCTCTTTTTATCTTTTTTACTTTGTCCTACCTCCTTTCGAAGACAATGGGCTGCCTTTCTGGGTGCCTGGTGTCCTCTGCCAGCAGAAGTTGTTTTGTGGAATTTGCTCAGTGTTCAAATGATCTTTCAATGAATTTGTGGGGGACAAAGTGGTCTCCTCATCCTATTTCTCTGCCATGTTAGGACTGCTCCCTAAATACAGCTCCTTTTGTAAAGTTTACCTTATCAGGAATCAGTTTCAGTTTCCACCCCGCTCCTGATAGTTACTGCCCTCCCATTAATGTGTAATTTCTTCAATCTTTAGTTTTCCTACCCACAAAATGGGGTAACCATAGTTACCTCTTAGAATGGTCATGAGCAAGAATTGAAATGATGCTATTAAATCCTATAAAAGTGGCACAAAGATGGTTGTAATTTTATTTGAAAGTACGTACTCTGTTATGAAGCATGGTTAAGATAAGCTGTAACTTTTTATACTTATTTATTGTTAATGGTGGTACAAAACAGGTGCTTTTAGGAATGAATATTCACTTGCAGGCGGTTTTTTGTTGCTGTGGACTTTATGTGGTTTGTTGCATAATTGCTTAGTAGCAGTTTATGTCATTTTACATAATTTATTTATGTAAATTGGACCTTTGAATTTATCAGTGAAAAGGTAATAATCAAAGATCCAGGTGTAGAGCTGTCAGTTTGCAAAAATTAAGTGTCAAAAGTATGAGGGTGATTTGTACATCTTCCAACACATCTGGTTTAATCCTTTATTTATTTATTCTTTCACTCAATACATGTACCTATTTCCTGAGTGCCCAGCATTCTGCAGAGATCAGTGAGCCAAAGAACCCACTTCTCTTACTTAAAAGATCCTTTTTAATAAAGCTATCATTTCTTATTATTCCATGGGAAGGTAAACATTTCTTTTTTAAAAAAAGTATTACTTTATTTTTGACTTTGCCGCATCTTTGTTGCTACATGCGGGCTTTGTCTAGTTGTGGTAGGTGAGGCCTGCTCTTCTTTGTGGGGCATGCGCTTCTCTAAAAGGTGCTTTCTCTTGTGGAGCACGGGCTCTAGGTGCACGGGCTTCAGTATTTGCAGCACGAGGGCTCAGTAGTTGTGGCTCTTGGGCTTCGTTGCTCCACGGCATGCAGAATCTTCCCAGACCGGGGATCGAACCTGTGTCCCCTGCACTGGCAGGTGGAATCCTATCCACTGCGCCACCAGCGAAGTTCACATTGTTACTTCTTCATTGGAGCTCCTATGGTGCTTCTAGTGTTTTGCTTGAGTCAAAGTTTAAAGAGCTATTTTTATATCCGAGGGAAGTATCAAAAAAGTGATGAACACTAAAGATGCTATTAACACTTATTCCCATGCCCACTAAGACAGGAGGAGGAAGAGAAATTCATCTTGTGCATAAAATGAATGTATTAGGATCTACAATGTGTCTTTTGTTCTTGCTGCATTTGGAAACTGCTTTTTAGGTCACCAATTATTTCTTTGTTGGCAACTTTACTGACTTTTTTCCTTTCTAACCTCTGTTGCACTTAACTCTTAGTAACATTAAGGCAAGTTTATTAAATACAAACATGACAGAGTGAGAGAAAGAAAGAGAGGGAAACAGAGAGAAGCAGAGCAAAACAGATGCCGTTTCCCTCCCATCTGTGCCTCATGGCACCAGTTCTCCTGTGGTGCAATCAGATTCTCTTTTCCTCCAGTCATTCCCAGTCATTGACATCCCCCCAAGGCTTGGAATTTCACTCTTCAGTTGGTTTTTTAAACTTGTAGGGTCTCCTCCAGATCATTGCTACTTTGTGAATATAGGTATCATGTTTATTCCAATGACTCAAAAGCAGAATTTGTCCTTGCCTATGATCTGAACTTTGGCTCCACATTGCTAATAGATCTCTTTAAACTCAAAACAAATATATTGTCATTTTAGAAAAACTGAAAATCATGAAGAGATCTATTGAAATATAGTACATTTTAAATGTGTAATTTGAGGTAAGTGTTCTCCACAATGGACATCCCAGGCGGCAGTAGTGGTAAAATGCCACCCCCACCCCCACCCCCCCCCGCCCGCCGCCCCCACAATGCAAGAGACAGACGCAGCAGACTCTGATTTGATCCCTGGGTCAGGAAGATTCCCTGGAGGAGGAGATGGCAACCCACTCCAGTATTCTTGCCTAGGAAACCCCATGGATAGAAGAGCCTGGCAGGCCACAGTCCATGGGGTTGCAAAGAGTTGGACATGACTGAAGTGACTTAGCACGCATGCACGTGGTGTCTGGATCCCAAAAAGCAAAAAAAGAGGCTTCTTACCCTAGCACAGTGTCACTTCTGTCAAAGGGAGATGAGAGGCCAGCTCAGCTTCGAGAGGAAGGAATCAATGGACTCCACCACCTGGTGGAATTGGGACATATGTACCCTGGATGGGGCGCATTTTAAAATATTTATTTATTTATTTTTGACTGCACCATGCAGCTTGTGAGATTAGTTCCCTACCAGGGATCAAACCCAAGCCCCCTACACTGGAAGCATGGAGTCTTAACCAGTGGCCCACCAGGGAAGTCCCTGAAGGAAGGCATTGTTGACAGCTGTCTTTGGGAGTCTCTTTACCATAGGAGACAAATAAAAATTCCTCTACTTTGAGTTTGTGACTAATTCCTATCACCCAAGATCTTGGATGAAGAGTGCATTTAGTTTTTGCAGCTAAATAGATACCTCAGGTTAAAATCCTGTCATAATAGATTTTGTGATCTAGAGATCTATTAGTTTGGCAAGGGCCCTACATGATGCCAAGACTTTACCATCGCTCTTATAAAAGGCTTACCATGTATACTACCTGTAAACAATTTTTATTTTATTTTTTAGTTACTGAAAAACTACTTTAAGTGGAGAGCAGAATGTCCAGAAATAAGTGCAGATCTCCACCCTAGAAGCATCCTTGGCCTCCTGAAGGCGGGCTATGTCGGCGTCCTGAGAGCCCGAGACCCCACTGGCAGCAAAGTTCTGATTTACAGAATTGGTAAGTCACATACTTCTCCTCTTTTCTGTTTTTCTTGACTGCCATATCAGAAGCTTCCATGAGTTTATATTTAAGAGTTTAGCTCTTTAACTTTTAACTTGGGTTTTGTTGTTGTTGCTTAGTCATTAGGTCATTGAGCAGGGCTCTCTTGGTGGCTCAGTGGTAAAGAATCTGCCTGCTAATTCAGGAGACATGGTTTTGATCCCTGGTCTGGGGAGATTCTACATGCAACTTGGAGCAACTAAGTCCATGTGCCACAACTACTGAATCTGTGCTCTTGGGCCCGGGAGATGCAACTACTGAGTCATGTGGTGTCCCAATTACTGAATCCCAAAGGCTCTAGGGTCTGAGCAGCCACCGTAGCAAGAAGCCCACACACCACAGCTACAGGGCAGCCCCTGCTCACCTCAACTGCAGAAAAGCCCAAGCAGCAACAAAGACTCAGCACAGCCAAATAAATAAATAAATAAAATTGTAAAAGCAGAGAGCAATCCCATTGTGCTTTCCTAGGAATACCTCTGATGATTTCTTCTGTTTCTTTGTCTTCGTAATTTTCCATGCTATTACACACTACCCATTAGCGTCTAAATCTGTTAGGGTCAGCCAAAATTCCCTCCTCAATCCCATGAGACCCTTCAGCCTCCAACCCAGCCACCTCCCCACACTTCCCATTCTCAGCCACATTTTTAAAGTTAGTCATATTCACCGTTCACATCTTCTCACAGCTCCTCTCAACATCCCCTGGACTGGTTTCACTCCCATCTTCCTGCTGAAATGAGCTTAGCAAATCATCAGTGATCATCTTTTCACAGCAAACCCCTTCCTCTCTGATACCACAGTCTCCTGGTGTTTTCCTCCAACTTAACTGATGATTCTTAGTCTCCTTCGCTGGCACTACATATTCTATTTTAAATTCTGGATTTCTTTTAGACATTGGCCTCAGCCTCCTCTTTTTAGCTATATCTCTCTACTACAACAGAGAGAATTGTTAAGTCCACAATAATCACTGCCATAGGCCTATCTATAACCACAAAAACCCTGAGATTTGTATCTTCAGCCCATCTCTCTTTGTTTCTCAAAGCTCCAGACAACCAGTTCCCAGTCTCAACTGTATCCTCCTGAACATTTCACCAGCACCATTTTAATGTGTTCAGAACTGCATATAATCTTTCCTTCCCCAAACACTTCTCTTCCAGTATATCTCAACAAATGGTACACCCGATTGTCTAAGCCAGAAACTTCGGTATTTTTAGAATTTTACCTTTCCTTAGTCATAAATCTTTTCCCTCCCTTCATCTTGTTAGGTATTGCATGAAACTTTTAACCTGAAGATTTGCATCTTTTTCCAGCTTTGGAAGAATTTTCCTTTCCCCTCTGTTGCCTATTTTCTGTGTTTTTGTCTTCCAGAACTCTGATGAGTTGGATTTTGAAACCTCTGAGTCTAGCTGCCTGTCTCTTACCTTTTTATTCATACATGTTGACTTCTGGCTCTCCTATGCTGAAACTGAGAGAATTCCTCAGCTCAATATTCCGGACCCTTATTCACTTGTTGGCTGTATGTTTTCTGACATTTGTCCTATCAACAGAGATTTGCTCGAATTGTCATCTTTTTATTTCCAAGATCTCAATTGATTCTTTTTCATAATAGCCTCTTCTTATAGTAATAGCCTAGGGCTTCCCTGGTGGATCTGACAGTAAAGAATCTGCCTGCATTGCAAGAGACCCAAGTTCGATCCCTGTGTCAGGAAGATCCCTTGGAGGTGGGCATGGCAACCCACTCCAGTATTCTTGCCTGGAGAATCCCATGGACAGAGGAGCGTGGCGGGTTACAGTCCCCGGGGTCGCAGAGTCGGACATGACTGAGCGACTAACACACACACAGTAATAGCCTACAGTATCTTTATTTTTCCTCACTGAAACTATTTTGTTTCCTTTGATGTTTCTGGCTTTATTAGCTGGCTCCTTCTATTGTAATGCCTTTGTCTATTGAGTTGGATCTTCTCTTCTTTTGTGTGTCAGTGTTTTAAAAAATGTTATAATTCGTAGTGGTTGCATATCTTTTTAAAAGATCACCTGCTTGCCTATCCATTACTGTCACTTTTGCCTGCCATGGTCTCCCCCAGGACTAGTGGGGGTGGGGAGAGGACAAGAATTCAGCAACTCCTTAGCACAGGTATTCCTTGTTTTTCCTGCTACCCTAGTGCTTCTTGACTGGACTTTCCAAGACCACACTCACTGTTCTAGCCTGTGTGGACATGACCGTTACACGCTGTCCATCACAGGGGGTTATCAGAGAATCTACCTGCCTGTCTTATGTGTTTCCCTTAGCAACAACCTCTGTGGTTTCCATAGGACCTGGCTACTCTTGGTAATCCAGAGCTTTGCTTTTCCCATTTTCAATATCTTTGAATGTGGAGCATACCCAGAGGCATTCCCACCTTCAGCCACAGCTCCATCCTGCATATTTTGTGCTATAGTTTCATCTGGCCATCAAATACAGCCTACATTCATTCTTTTATTTTCCCCATGCTCTTAGGAGTCTGTCCTTTTTTTATGTGGACAAGGAGACACATGTGTGATCCCTGGGTCAGGAAGAGCTCCTGGTGAAGGGAACGGCAACCCTCTCCAATATTCTTGCCTGAAGAATCCCATGGACAGAGGCACCTGGTGGACTATAGTCCATGGGAGTCACAAAAAAAGTAGGACAGGACTGAGTGACTAACACTTTCACTTTTTTTTTTTTTTTTAAAGTCTTTATTGAATTTGTTACAATGTGGTTTCTGTTTTATGTTTTGGTTTTTGGGCCCCCAGGCATGTGGGATCTTAGCTCCCAGGGATCAAACCCTCCCCTGCTACACTGGAAGGCAAAGTCCTAACCACTGGACCACCAGAGAAGTTGAAAGAATCGGTTTTTTACTAAGGATTTGAGGGAGGGAGGGAAAAGCAGGCTCATGTTCTTGGACCACCAATTTGATCTGTTATTCTATTCATGATTTTCATATATGTATTAGTTCTATTGGTCTTTAAATCTAAAAAGAATCCATTTCCTTCTGTAAATCTTTCTGATTCTTTATTCTTTACACAGTGCTGAGATACAAGTTTTTACATTTTTTTTTTCCCAGCACACTGGGACCCGAAAGTTTTCACAGCTTATGATGCATTTCGTGTGAGTCTCATCACGTCGGAGCTTATTGTCCAGGAGATAGAGACACAGCGGAATGGAATCAAGGCTGTCTTTGATTTGGAAGGCTGGCAGTTTGCTCATGCCTTTCAAATTACCCCCTCTGTAGCCAAGAGGATTGCTGCTGTTCTCACAGTAAGTGTGTGGTGTTCAGGATTGCTTTTGTTCCGTCACTCAGTCATGTCCGGCTCTTTGTGACCTCATGAACTGCAGCACACCAGGCTTCCCTGTCCTTCACTATCTCCTGGAGTTTGCTCAAACTCATGTCCATTGAGTCAGTGAGCCATCCAACCATCTCATCCTCTGTCATCCCCTTCTCCTCCTGCCCGCAATCTTTCCCAGCATCAGGGTCTTTTCCAACGAGTCAGCTCTTAACATCAGGTGGCTAAAATGTTGGAGTTACAACTTCAGCATCGGTCCATCCAATGAATATTCAGGGTTGATTTCCTTTAGGATTGACTGGTTTGATCTCCTTGCTGTCCAAGGTACTATCTTCAGGATAATACTTCCAAATATTAGATATATAGTTGTGTGTTAAAGAGAAGGGATAGTATATTTATTGGGTTTTCTTGGTACCTCAGCTGGTAAGGAATCCGCCTGCAATGCAGGAGACTGTTGTTCGATTCCTGGGTCAGAAAGATCCCTGGAGAAGGGATAGGCTACCCACTCCAGTATTCTTGAGCTTCACTGGTAGCTCAGACAGTAATGCAGGAGACCTGGGTTTGATCCCTGGGTTGGCAAGTTCTCCTGAAGGAGGGCATGGCAATCCACTCCATTTATTGGGCTTCCCAGGTGATGCTAGTGGTAAAGAATCTTTCTGCCAATGTAGGAGACCCAAGAGACTCAGGTTTAATCCCTGCGTCAAGATCCCCTGGAGTAGGAAGTGGTACTCCATTCCAGTATTCTTACCTGGGAAATCCCACGGACAGAGGAACCTGGTGAGCTATAGTCCATGGGGCCACAAAGAGTCAGACAAGACTGAGCGACTGAGCACAATCACACACACAAGTACATTTATTAGAAAATTAAATAAAATTTTAGAAGAGATACATAAAATTCAATAATGGTAAGAGGAAGTAAAGTTATTATTTCAAAAAGAAAGAATGTTGCAACAAACTGAAAATATGTTCAAAATTTCAAACCACAGAATTCATACATTTAAACAAGAATGTGATGACTTTATCTGTCATTAAAATTTTGTTCCTAAATTAAAAATTGACTCAAAAATTAATATTGATAATATACAACAAAGTGTCATATAGGTTTGGCTGGTATAGATTGAACAGTTCTTTCCAGAAAAAAATAAGTCTTAAAAATGAACATCATCTTTGACCTAGTAATCCTACTGTTGAAACCTAGCCAAGGAGCAATCTTAAATATAGCAAAGACTTTGTATATAATAATAATAGTTTTAGACCACCAGCCCAGGTGGGAGGCATGAGTCAAGTGCTCGGGCCTGTTGGGCTGGGAAGACCCAGAGGAATCGGGTGGAGAGGGAGGTGGGATGGGAGACCGGGATGGGGAATTCGTGTAACTCTATGGCTGATTCATATCAATGTATGACAAAACCCACTGAAAAATAAAAATTAAATTAAAAAAAAAATGATGATAGTAAAAATATAAAAAAAAAATAATAATAATAGTTTACTCTGTACTGGATACTTTACTGAATGTTTTAAATGCATTACTGTTTAATGCCTACACCAAAGCTTATGACATATGACATATGACATTTACAAATTATTTTACTATGTCAGAGAGGCGACATAGCAATGCCCAAACATACATATTTTGTCAGCAGTGAAACAAGGATTCCAATCCAGGACATCTAGACGTAAAAACTATACTTATAAACACCATTTCTTTTGTACCTGAAGACCATTACTATAGCATTGATTTTTATAGAAGCAAATTAGAAACAGCTTATTTATCCAGAAATAGGAAAAGGGTTACTTAGACGATGATACAGCCATTTGATAGATTATAGCTTCAATATTTAAAACCCACTATGTTTACAAAAATTGTGTTATGTCAGTGAAACAAAACAGAGTGCAAATTATTTAGAGAGCATGATGGCAATTATGTTTAAAATAAAATTATTCATAGAAAGAACCTGAAAGGAAAAGTGACAATTTGGTAACACATCTCTAAAAGCTGTGTGTTGGGGGAAAAAAAAGAAGAATTTTGCATAAAAGAACCTTGGCAGGAAAAAATTAACAACACATCTTTGGCTAGGGAAACTACTGATAAGGTTTTTCTTTCAATTCTTAACTTTTTAACCTTAGAAAAAAGTCGCTATTACTGTGATGTGAAAGACTTATACCTATGTCAAAAATTTAAAAGTAAAAAAAAAAGTTTATATTTGTTTATTGTACTTTTCTTTTGAAGTAAACTTTTATGAAAGTTTTTTTTTCCTCAAAATAAAAATTTGAAGGGTAAAGCTAAATATACAAACGACTCACTGATTTTTCAAAAGCACATTTATATGTGATTGGGGGAGACATTTTCTGTGTCTTATTTATAAAATATGCAGGTATTTCTTGAAATACTTTGCCTAGGGACAGCGAACTACAAAGCAGGCTCTTGTGTTGATGGCATAATTTTGAAAATAAAATCACACTTTAGGTATTGCTGTATGTTTAGCAAGTGTTCAAGGAAGGAGTTTGTTGATAGGATCACATATTGATTTATGTTTTGTTATTAACAAGACATTTTCTTTATTTTCAAAAGGATTCCTTTCCATTAAAAGTTCGTGGTATCCATTTGATAAATGAGCCAATAATTTTCCATGCTGTCTTTTCCATGATTAAACCATTTCTGACTGAAAAAATTAAGGAACGGGTGAGTAAAACATCTTCAAATCACTATGCTTCTGTATGAAATGTTTCATTCCTTTTTAAATTTAAGAATAGCTCTCTTATTTCCACCCCTCTCCTGACGCACACAGAGCATTATCCAAGTGTTTTGAATATTTATCTAATAATCCAACTACTTTTATAAATAAAAATTTCTTTTTAATTTTGAAAATCAAATACCGGACCTCCCATACATGGTTGGTGAGACTGCAAAATGATATATTCCCTATAGGGGGTAGTGTGGCCATAGTTATAAAAATTACAACCTTCACATTTCTGAGATTTTTTTCCCAAAGATATACTCATGGGGTTTCCCTAGTGGTTCAGATGGTAAAGAATTCACAGGCTAATGCAAGAGACACTGGTCTGATACCTGGGTCAGGAAGATCCCCTGGAGGAGGGCAGGGCAACCCACTCCTGCGAAATCCTTGTGTATTCTTGCCTGTGAAATCCCATGGACAGAGGAGCCTGGTGGACTATAGTCCATGAGGTTGCAAAGACTCAGACACTGCTTAGCAACAAAACAACAACAAATACCCGCTCATAAACAAAATTACATATATGATTCATTATAGCAAAAGATTTTGAAACTATCAAGTGTTTATCATGAGGGAACTGGTTAAATAAGCTGTGATACACCTACACAATGGAACACTGTAAGATTTGCAGGATGTATAGGGAAGTGAAATAAAAGCATGCAGAATAGGATTTATGTTATACTACCTTTTGTATAAAAAAGGGAAGACATCAGAATCTATAATTATATTTGCATAAAAGTTATCCTCAAAAAGGGTATACAACAACAAATTGTTTACTCTGTATAGAACAGAAGCGAGTTATGGATGGCGTAGATGAGGTTAGGGTTGGGAGCAAGACACCTCACTGTCTTTTATCTTGTTTTGATTTCTAGCCATGTGAATGTATTATCTATGTAAATAATAAATGTACTTATATTAGACATGTTAACTAAAAACCACAGTATCCAAAGTATGTGACTTAATGTCATGTTAGTTAAAGCAAAGAGATTTGATGTTTTATTACCTACCTTGTGGAATCTTATCTCAGGTAATATCACTTGGACTTTTTCAAGTGTTGACAATAGAATCTGGGTTCCCCAAAATGCAACCATTCTTCTGCATGAATCTTAAAGATTTTTTTTTTTTTTGGCCACGCCATATGGCTTGCGGGATCTTAGTTCTCCGACAAGGGATCGAACCTGTGCCCTCTCCAGTGGAAGTTCAGAGTCCTAAGCACTGGACCTCCAAAGAATTCCCTTAAGGATAATTTTTAGAGCGTAATATTTAGACAAATGTTGGCAACATCTAATGCAAGGACACAAACAGGTTTTAAAGGCTTTTATGATTTAAATCTCAAAAATTATTTAAATATAAGTACTGATAATGTGAGCAATAACAGCATATTTGGAATTTTAGAAAGTATATTCTTTCAGATTCTGAAAATGTATTATCTTGCATCTTCTCAGAAAATTACGACCGTAGAGCTTCATTAGAGGTTTTCCAGTAGGTATTTCTGTCTTTCATTAAGAAGAACCACCCCTATTTTCATAAAAGTCAATTTTTTTCATTTTTTCCTCTCTTCAGTATAGTTTGATAATAGCTGATCATCTCTGTTGAACTCTGAAAGACATTAAAATTTCTATTTTGGGTTATATTTTGGATCACAAAACCCCTCAAATATAGCAATAAATTGAACCTAATAAACAGGAGAACATGACGAGAAAAGAAGAAAAATTTAAAATTGAGAAGTTAAGTGGAGCATTTCAGTGGAAGTTAATTGACATGAAGCAGATTTGCCAAAATGAGGAGGGTGAGGAAGACCAAATCTTGCCACTTTCTCTCCTTAAATGTTTTGGCAGTACTCTGTGAATGATCCTATTTCCTCTTTCTTGAAGAGATAGTAGAATTTTTGAATTAGCTGGTAATATTTTAAACACTTCTGAAAAAATCAAGAACTGGGACTGTGAGGTTCCTGACTACAAGAAACTTGTTTCATTCATCTTTCAGTCTTTGTATCCTAGCACATGAAGTGAAAGTGGAAGTGTTATTTGCTCAGTCATGTCCTACTCTTTGCGACCCCCGGGACTGTAGCCCGCCAGGCTCCTCTGCCCATGAAATTCACCAGGCAAGAACTCTGGAGTGGAGAGCCATTCCCTTCTTGAGGGGAACTTCCCGATCCAGGGATCGAATCCAGGTCTCCCATATCACAGGCAAATTCTTTACCATCTGAGCCACCAGGGACACCTCAACCCTAGCACATAGTAGGTGCTTATTAGAAGACTGGATTTACACATGAACCCTAGCAGATGAGTAACGGTTATTTATATATTTGTAACAATATGTGCTTTTAATCAAAGGTTCCAAGTCTTTAACTTGAGGACATTATATGATGAGTTTATATAGTTTAAAATGTTTGAAAATGTAAGTTCTCAACCGTCACAATTTCTCTTAATTTTTTATTAGCCAAGACTATCTGTCAACTGTACCACATAAATTATTCCCCACATACCTAGTTGTGTGCTCAGATGTATGCTTTTATTAGATAAGAACTAATAAAAAGAAATATACTTTTATCATCTACAGAACTATTCCAGGATAGTCCATCTTTTGCTAAGAATCACCAACACATTAGTAGGGGGCGGAAGGTATAAAATAATTTCTAAAAATTGCGTATTACTTATTTTTTGGCTGTGCCGGGCCTTTGTGGCTGCACAGGCTTTTCTCTAGCTGCGGTGAGCAGGGGCTGCTCTCTAGTTGTGGTGCACGGGCTTCTCACTGCAGTGGCTTCTCTTGCTGCAGAACTCGGGCTCTAGGGTGGGGGGCTTCAGTAGCTGTGGCTCCTGGGCTCTGGAACACAGCCCAGTAGTTGTGGCACACAGGATTAGTTGCTCCTTGGCATGTGGGATTCTCCTGGACCAGAGATCAAACCCGTGTCTCCTGCATTGACAGGTCGATTCTTTACCACTGAGCCACCAGGGAAACCCCCTGATAAGAACTAATAAAAAGAAGTACACTTTAATCATCTACAGAACCATTCCAGGATATTCGATCTTTTGCTGAGAATCACCAATACATTAATAGGAAATAGAATGTATGAAATGATTTTATTTAGTTTTAAAAATCTACTTTTGAAAGAAAAAGTATCTTTTTATAAATTCTGAATAGTTATAAGGATGCAAATATAAGAAAACAGTAAGATGCACAGCTTCATCAGTAGCTCATCTAAACATAAGTAAAATTATTGGCTTCGTAAGCAGAGGGACAAATGATGTAGTATCTGTACCTGTTCTGCTGTCTTAGATGTGATGACAATACCTCATTTTATGATGTTGAGTTTCTGCTAGAAATGCCTCTGCTATACTGGGAGGCAGAGGGCATATCTTCTAAAACATTTTGTCTGTTTCAGATTCATATGCATGGGGACAACTACAAGCAAAGCTTACTCCAGTATTTCCCAGATATTCTTCCACTGGAATACGGTGGTGAAGAGTACTCCATGGAGGACATCTGTCAGGAGTGGACAAATTTTATAATGAAGTCGGAAAATTATCTCAGCAGCATTTCACAGACGGTTAAAGAAGAAGAAGTTATTTAACGTGAAAGGTTTCCTGATTAAAAATTCATGACTGAGATCCTATCTGGTTATATGAATGAAAGAAAAGATAATCTTTAAATTAATGCTTTTCTGATTTTTTTTTCTAATGGAAAATCTTCTAACTTGAGCAACGTGGGTATTTGGGAAACTTCTTTACTTTTTAAGTAGCTTTTCTTTACCTTAGAAGTAATTAAATGTTAGTATTCCTTAAAAGTATAGAAGGGATTCCTTTTTTGGCATTTGAAAGAAAGTTATCTCTGAAGTACCGTCATGTGTACTTTTGTGTTTCTCAAAAGTTTTATTTTAAAAAACTTTTCTGGTTACATAGGTTTAATTATAAATGAATAAATAGTCCATTGAGGAGAAATATTTGCACAAGTCAAATGACTACAAAAACCTATTCACACTCTTTTTGGGTGTGTGTTAGATTAGACTATAATTCAGATTGAAATCTGAATACAGTTTTACATAGTTATTTCCAAGGGCCAGCAAGGTAGTTCACCTCAGGGAAATTCTATTTAGCATATTTGCACAATAGAAACTTTTGACTGAAGTCCATATGCAATAAACGATTATGTGTTGCATCAGGTTTCTATGAAATTATTCATGTTGATACAATTAATTCCATAGAAATTCAGAGATGGAATAATATTTGGTTGCCATATACATGGACTCTATTTTTAATTGAACAGTAACATGACTACACAAGGGGAAGGAAATGTTTATATTGTAAAATCACTGTCAGTTACATCTGGATCTTTGCAGACTATGCATGAAATAATTTGGGTTTTAGTATATTATCAGAACTTTCTAGCCAAATCCTACAATTCATATTTACTTAAAAAAATCAGTAGTTAAAATGTGCTGTTTGTACTGTACTGTTTGTACTGCTAATGCATATTTCATTTATTGAGAAAGATGTCAATATAATTTTCAATTTATGACAATTTTTACAGTATTTTATAATTTTTGAATTTTATTTTAAACCTAATGAAAGAACACAGGATACAAAATTTGTTAAACATTTTTTAGCTTAGTTGGGTTTCAACATTAATCATACAATATTAGCTTTGTGAAAGAATATGTAAAGGCTATTTTTCTTTATAAGAAAATTATTCTAATAGGATAAGCTGGTACTTATGATTCTTTGTACATACATCTGTAAAAAATCAAATGATTATGAATGTTCTTTAGAGAACGTCTTAATTGTGATTTAGCATTGGGAAGCTAACTGTACATTATAATTTTTATTTAAAAAATTAGATTATGCTTGTTTTCTAAAAAATGATAAAACATTCTTTATAAAATCATAAATTTAGAACTGTTTAACTAAAAATAACAGCAGAATAAAACCATTTAAAAAGTGTAAATAATAGCAATAACAAAAAGCTCTAGTTTACCCAACTTTTATTCTTACAAGGTTTACATCACAAAGTTCCACTTCATTCACATTTTGGGAACATTCACTTTCTTCTGACTCTATAAAAGAGTGATGACTTTAGCACAATAGATAGTATTTTTAAATCTTTTAAATATTATTCATTGGTGATGTTATTAATAGTAAATAGAATTAAAGTTAAGTCCAACAGAAGTACATTTCATGATAGGATTTTGAATTTTTTACCAAATGCAGCGATTCACTGAGGAACATTAAAAGAACAATGTGAAATGAACAGGCAGTTTTATAAGGTGGCAAGATAAATCTCTATTGAATTGTCTCTATTACTTTACTGTAATTGCACCAAAGTGCCTTTTAAAAGACTAACATGTGCTCATTGTTACTGAACTGCACGATAATGCATTTGTTCTAATATTGTTCAAAACAAAATAAAGATTTTTCACACAAACTATAGCTGTTGGTTTTCCATTTTTAAAGAAGAATACTAAGTATGCTTTTTCAAAAACTGCTTTTCCTTACAGAAAAGCTTAAGAAAAAAGTATCACTATCTAGTTGTCTTCTTTATACATTTCAATTGCAGACTGGTTTCCCCCACTGCTCAGTTCAATACCACTTTCCCTAGTGTTGTTATGCTTAAAGGGACCACAGATTAATTTCATAAAATTAAGCCATGCATATTTCAGAAGTTAAAACTTAAGTGAGAAAAGCCAGAGTATGTCACTTTATCAGATAATTCGATTTGGAAACTATCAGCTCAGATCATGATTTCAGATTATCAATATGTTTCCCTTACAGAAATAACACAGAAGTCCTAGAGCAAGTAGTTTTGCTACCCACCTAAATCAAGCCAGTAGCTCACAAAACTGGTCAAACGTACAAACCTCAAACTAGTACGGTGAGGATGTCTGACACACTTCTTCCTGGTCTTGGGTGTTGAGTTTTGCCCCACTTGGATGCTGTGGGAGAATGATGCATTACAGAGATGAAACTGGGTATGATGGCAGTGAAGTGAGGACTGGCAGCAGACAAACCCCACCTCCACACTGAGGTCCTGGTGGTCAAGGGCAGTCACTTCCTAACCTTCTCCCTCCCCGACAGCTAGCACTTGATTGACTGCTTGCCTCCTCTCTGTCCAAGTCAATCGTATCAGTCTAATAAATATCAACAAACCAGAGCAGACCAAGAGATCTGGTTTTAAAAAAAAAGGTTGTTGAATTAAAATGCCGTCTTGCAGCTGGACCTATTTTGTTAAAGGGAAGGTAAAAGGGGTCAGGGGGAGAGGGATGTCCCATACATCCAAATGTTCCTGACCCTATTCCAGAATTCAGGTCTAAGCAAGCGGGTGTGCCTGGCTCGTGCATGCATGCTAAGTTGCTCAGGCGCCTCTGTCCATGGGATTCTCCAGGCAAGAATACTGTGGGTTGCCATTTCCTCCTCTAGGGGATTTTCCCAACCCAGGGATCAAACCCATGTCTCCTGCACTGGTAGGTGATTCTTTATCACCGAGACACCTGGAAATTCCTAAGAGATACATACATCCACTTAAAAATAAATAAGACACAGAGATATCATATACAACATTTTATTGTAATAAATTTTTGTATGGAGTCAGATGGTTACTAGACGTATCGTGATGAACATTTCCTAAGGTATGCAAATATCAAATCACTTTGATCACATCTAACATACTCTTGTATATCAATTGTATTTCAATATAAAATAAAGGCCTTTTCTGCCAACTCCAGGATCAGGGTCACCTATGAGTCTATTTTATCTTTCTTATTAGATTACTATTACATATTTCTGTTTCTTCATATTTTTAATATTTTGTGTTGGACATTGTGTTTAGCCGTAGAGTCTCCAGGTAATATCTCCCATTAATGACAGCTCTTCCTTTCTTTCGTCAGGTATCAGGAAAGCCTAGTAAATCCCATCAGGTCTTGAGCTGGGTTGTAGATTTGAGGATTCAGGCTATCTCGGGTTCATTCCCGTTCTTCATGATTGATTCACTTGGGTTTTTTGGTGTCTTGGATGTTCTCCTTTTTCTTAGCAATTCCTTCAACAGATGTTTTAGTGGTGGCAACTGGGTGTATGTGGGGGTGAGGTGGGGTCACTGCCATGACTTATTTCTCTTCATTTCCCCCCTTATCTCCTTCTTTCCTTTCACTGTCCTCTCTTGAAGGGACACTACCCGATTGTCAAAGCAGCTGCTTCGCCCTCAGAAGCAATACTTATCTGAAGTTGCCATCTCTGGCTCCTTCCTGACAGCCAGTACTAACCCTCTAAGAGGGCTTCCCACACATAGGGCTTCAGCCATCAAGAACCCACCTGTCAATGCAGGAGCTGCAGGAGACACAGGTTCCATCCCTGGGTCGGGAAGATCCCATGGAGGAGGAAATCACAACCCGCTCCATTATTCTTGTCTGGAGAATTCCATGGACAGAGGAGCCTGGAGGGCTACCTTCATAGCGTTGCACAGAGTCAGACAGTACTGAGCTCCTGAGCACAGGCTCACACACCTTCCAAGACCTAGGCTGTGCTCAGTATCCTGGCATTTCATGTTTGACATTTTCTTTCAGGGCTTCATTTTGCCTATGCTTTTGTCTAAACTACTTGCTCCTCTTTCCTCGTTTTCAAAGAGGAAGACTTGCATCTTCTCCTCTCAGCATCTGGAGTCTTGCAGCAGTGGAGAAAACTTGCTGGAGTTTGCTACTTAGCAGTCTTTCTGTCAATTTGATGTTTGTGGTACCCTCCATCTCCAAGTATTGTTAAAGGCATAAATCATGTGTAACTTTATTTGAAACTCCTTGTATATCTCATGGTTTTTCTTAAGATCTGTAGACAGATTCTGGCTTAGGCAGTTGATATAAGCCTCTGGACACCAGCATAACTTATCTGTTATTTCTTATTGGTAGAAATTTAACTCTGTTGATGTGCCATAAGCCAAGCTGCTTCCATCGTGTCTGTCTCTTGGCGACATTATGGACGGTAGCCCACCAGGCTTCTCTCTCCACCGGATTCTCCAGGCAAGAATATTGCAGTGGGTTGCCATTTCCTCCTCCAGGGGACCCAGGGATTGAAGTGGGTTCTTTACCATTAGCACCACCAACTCTGTTGATAACCAGCTCCAATTTATTAATTTTCATGCATTCTAAATATCAATTAATTATACAAGTTATTCATTCTTTTATTGATAATGATTTAAGTTGCACTTAATATTTCAGTATTATAAGAGAACGCTACAAAGAACATACTTGTATATGTTTATTTGTTCACACATGCAGGCATCTCTCTCGGGTTAAATACTAAGTCTAAAAAGTGCTGTGTTATAGAATATGTGCATCTTCACTTTTACCACATATTGCCTAATTGCTCCCCCAAACAGTTGTAGTACTTTACAATTCTACCAGCAGTCTTAGAGAATTTTTATTTTTCTACACCCTTATTATCAAGGGAACACTTTTTTACACTTCTGTCATTCTGATGGATGTGACATACTATCTTGTATTAATCTGCATTTCCCTGATGACTAGTGAAGCTTTGTCTTTTCATATTCTTTTCCTAGTTTTCTATTAGGTTGTTATTCTTTCTTGCTCATTTTAGTTCTTTGTACATGCTAGAAATAAATATCTTGGAAATTCTGCTTTGTAAATATATCTTCCAAATTTGTGCCTTATCTTTAATTCATTTAGTTTAATAGAAGTTTTAAAATTATAACATCATTAAATCTACCAATTTCTTCCACTAACATGTCATTTTTTAAAAATATGTTTTCTGAAATTCCATCAACGTCATGGACACACAGTCCTATATTTTCTTATCAAAATATACCAGTTTGCCTTTTACATTTATATTTTTACTCACCTAGAGTTTATTTTTGTGTATAATGAGAGGTAATACTTTTTTTCCTATGTGGACAGATAATTGCTCCAGCACTACAACTTCATACTGGTATAAAGTTTCCTCATCTGTTCATTTAAGTTCAAAACACATCCATTCAGCTTATCACTCACCACGCCCTTCCTGAGCAGCATTATTATCTTAACAAAGCAGATGACATACTGCATTCGCTCTTCTTGAAATACAGTCTCTTCACATATCCTGTTCTCTCTTTTCCTTACAAAACTGCAAACTTCTGAGACGGAAAAAAAAGGCATTGCCCAATTCATCTTTGCATCCTCTATATTTGGCACTGAGTTGATTATCAAATACTCTTCAATTTTATTCTGATTTTCACCCTTATTGGTGGGAACTCCCAGCCAGTATAAGCCATATCTTTATATTTAGGTTTTCACACAGAAAGAAAAGGCTTACCTTTCACCTACTAGCCCACCAAAGCAAGTTCAGTGTTTCTAAATCTCTTTTCAAATTTTAAACAGAAACCTCAAAATAACTTTTAGTTGATTAGGAACCCACGTCACCCTTTGTGCCCTGCTGTAGAACTGTCTGTGCTTGGGCTTGGCATCAGCATTAAGGTTAGAAGGCACCGTCTGCGGGTCTGGCCTGGACTTCTTGTTTTTGTGGTGATGCCAGGAGTGGCCTCTCCTTGACCCAGTTCTGAGCTGGGGCGATGCTCGTGGGCGTATTCACATCCGTCGGGCTTTCTTCATCTTCTCTTCGTTTGGTCCAGAAGCCTCGACCTGCAACGCAAATGGCAGGATGCGGAAACTACCTCCCAAGTCACCGTCCATCCCTGATGGAAAGCGGGGGTGTCCAACTCCGCCGCCAGCATTCCTCAAGACGACTTTGGGCGGGAGCAGTCGATGGCGCATAGTTCTCAGGCGACTTCTAGAACCTCTCGCCAGCCTCCCCCGCTGCCTGGTTACCAATCAGGTCAGACCGCGACCCAGCGCTCCTCACTCGACCGCTGGACCCGGCGCCCCAGTTAGTTCTGGGTGACTTCAGGTCACGTCGAGGAAACAGCTGAAAGGGCGGGCTCTAGTACGCGGAACCCAGCGCGCTTGCCTGAGCCCCCGCAGACGCCGCGGGGCGGGCTGGGGGCCGGGGGTCCGGGCGGCGGCGCAGCGATGGGGTAGGCGCGGCCTCTGCGTCCCCAGCGCACATGCGCCCGGACGGCCTCTCCCATAGGCCCCCGCGGCGGAGCACCGCCCCCGCCCGACGCCCTCGAGCGGCCGGGAGACCGCCGCTGCCTCACTCGGCGGCTCGCCGATAGTGCCTTTGAAAGGCGGCGGGAGGCGGCGAGCGCAATGGCGAGACTGGGTCGCCTGCTGAGCGTGTTGGGTCTGGTTCTGTGCGGGGCGGCGGGCCTCGGTCTGAGCGCCCCTCCCGCGCCCACCCCCAAGAAGCCCATCATCGGTAAGGAGGCGGCCAGGGCTGGGGCTGGGGCTGGGGCTGGGGCTGGTGAGCCGGGAGCGCGCCCTGGGCGCTTCCAGCTGCTGCGCTTCGGCAGGTGCTTCTGGTCCTGGAAACATCCAAGCCCAGGGTTAGGATGTGTGCCTTCCTAGCCCAGGGGTCAAACCATCATTGAGATCCTTCTGAAATATACCTAGGTAATGCGTGTTGATTTCCTGCAGATCCTTGGCTCTTAAAATTGGAAGGGAGGAGCGTGCACTGTGAAGAATCCTGAGGATGGTTTTTGTGTTTGTACTCATCTAGGAATTTCTGCTAACAACCGACTGTATGCATGCATTATCTTTATTAAAATTTCACTGGCTGAGGACTCATTTCGAGAACAATGCAAAATCGAATTGGCTAGATAATTGAGAAATTATGGTGTACCTGGCCTTTGTCGTCTTTAGCAGTGGAGGGCAGCCGTGGCTCCTGTGTTCCTAGTAGCAATTCTCTTTTGTGCTAAAGTAAAGCAAGTAATTTTTCATTTTCAACACACTTATGTTCTATAAAGGGAGTAAAATCAATTTGCATAGCCATAACAGACATTTAAGACTGGGGCGAGGGAAAGCAACCCTGGAGAAATCAGCTTGTATTTGAAATGTGCAAAAAAGTAATTTGTGGGCGGACAACTAGAATTGATTTCATTTTAGCTGGTAGTATTGCTATACCTTTCATTGTTTTTTTTTTCCCCCCTTTATTTCCCACGAAGATGGGTACTGTATTCTGTAACTAAATAGAAAGTAGTTGAGCACTTTTTCATGGATATTGGTAGTGTCCATTTTCATATGTGTTGTGTATCAATATTTGGAACTTGGGATGCATTATTTCATAAGCTATGTAAAATAGTGGTTAAAATCTTCAAAGGGAATTAACTCAAAATGTAATCCTATGCAGGCTTACTGGGTGGCTCAGTGATAAAGAATCCGCCTGCCAATACAGGAGAAGCAGGAGATTCAGATTTGATCTCTGGGTCAAGAAGATCCCCTGGAGGAGAAAATGGCAGCCCACTCCATATCTTGCCTGAAGAATCCCATGGACAGAGGAGCCTTGGCAGGCTACAGTCCATGGGGTGGCAAAGAGTCAGACATGACTTAGTGACTGAGCACATTGCAAAACAAAACTACACAGGATGTTTTATATTTTGATTACAATGTTTGTTCCGTGTTATCTGGTAAAATAATGTGCATTTTACTATATGTAATCTGTACCTCAGTAGATCTAAGTAAAGGTCCTTCCAAAACAAAAAACAAAAAAAAAACAGATACAGAGAGACCTTTTAAGGGGCTATTGGAATAATCCAGGTTGGGGGGTTAGGCAGGATGTTGCTTGGATTAAGCTGGTGTTGATGGTGTTGGAGAAACATGCATAGAGAATTTTTTCACTCTTTTGCTTTGTTGTCAAGGAAACCATGTGCCTGTGTGTGTGTGTGTTGTGTGTGTGTGTGTAGGGAGGGGCCTTCTGCTGGATTTAAGGATTGGTACTCTGACATAGATTCCAGCTTGTATGAAAGAACCTGACTTTGGGGGCTTATTTGGCCTCCCTGATGTGGCAAGAGAGGAAGCTACTTACAATTCAGATCAGCCTCCACTACTCCTTTCCCAAATCCTATAGATATCCTTTCAGGAGAAGCTTCATGTTTCATTCTGTGAATCAAATGAGTGAAGTAGTGACATTTCTAGGGTGGCATGTTTCAGTTTCTGAGCAGGAAAAAAGGACATTACTGGAAACGGAAACTTTTTTTTTTTTTTGTAATTTAGGAATATTAATGCAAAGGTGCCATAATAAGAACATGAAAGCCCTGGGAAAATACTACATTGCTGCATCCTACGTGAAGTTTCTAGAGTCAGCTGGTGCGAGAGTGGTACCAGTAAGGTACGATGCCATAGTTTTTACACTGAATTTAAAAAGCTGCAACTGCTGTTTCCTCTCTGAAGTTATCTTTTATCTCTAAAATAAATGCTTTCTCTCCTGCGATTGCATTATTCAAGCACATTAATGTTATACCTGATTTTTGCCCCAAATCTAATGCTTAGAGTCTCTCATTAAGTTGTTCAAAGTGTGAAGCTACATGTTCCTATCATATCATTAGAGCTGTCTCATGTGTATTAGATAGAGAATGAAATGATAAGTTCCTTTACTCCAGAAAAGGTGATCCTCATCAGATATTACGAAAGTAATATCTGGAGCAAAATCACTTCTAGATTCACCAGCTTCGTTCTATAATATTAGCGTAAAGAAGCATGTAGGGAATCAAGGAATATTCTAGAAGAGTATTTTTCAGAGACGTTCCCACCCCACTTTAGAAGTTTGGAAATGACTAATACAGCACTGTTGCTTCAATATTAATTACAGATATTGCAATTTTAAAGGAGCTATATTATTTTTGTGGTGTAATGATCTAAGGAACAATAAAATGACTCATGTCATATTCATGACATGACATGATAAATGATTCATGTCATTTTGATTTGGAAAGACTTGAATTTTTTTTAACAAAAACCTTGTTGTTGTATTGATATTATCTTATCACCCCAAAATAGTGTATTTGAGGGTCTTTTAGCATACTCCCCTAATCCATTATAAGTGGTTTCACACATAAAACACAACTGTTTGCTCAGGAAAACCTGTTATTGTAAATAATTTCACATTAAAAAATGGTAGCAAAAGTAGAACATTAATAGTCAAAATGCAAATACTACAATTTTGAGAATAGTACCACAAAATGGTTTTATATTTAGATGAACATTTGCTTTTGACATTAGTTTTCAGTTTTTTCATAGCAATCTAATTTTTTCAAATGAAATCTTCTTTGGAACTTAACTAACTTAACTAAAACCAGCAGAGTTTTAGAGGTGAGATGGAGGTTCTAGACAGTCCTCAAGACAACCTGCAAAGTTTTGATCCTGGAAGCTTTTTCTGCAAGCTGTTCTTTTAGAAAATAGATCTAGTAACATGGGTGGGAGGTGGGAGAGACAAAAGACAGGTAGGCCAGTTCAGATATGTGAGTGGGTTAGGTGTGAAGCAAGGAAGGCTTGGCTTCGAGCAGTGGTTGTAGAGTGGTATAATTGCTAGGTAAATGTCTTTAAAAAAATCATTAAGATTTGACTACAAGGATGAAAGGGCACATCGAGGAATAGACAAGAATGACAGAGGTTTTGAAACAGGAAGTTTTGAAACTGATGACTTGCAGAATACTGGGATTTATGACTGAGATACTGAAAACATGACATACAGGTTAATTTCCAACTTGGATTCCCAAAGTTCATTTTAAGGTATATTGCTCAGAATTAGAATCATGTGATTCTATAAAAGCAGTGTAATATGTGGCAGCTAAATTCCCAGAGTAACCTGCAAAGGATTGCCCAATATAGAATGAGACGTGATCACACTGATGATGTTGGTTGAGTTTATTTCTGAATTTCGGATGCTGGGGACTGACTTCTGCAGTTCAGAAGGAAGGAGGAGGCGGACGGGAGACCTCAGCAGAATCCTTGAGCAGGCGAAGATGTTTGTGTTCGGTACCCTTCCTCCTATCTGGCCTTCACCCTCTGGTGCCCGGTCCATTCAGGTTGTTACAATCTCCTGCCCCAGAACTGGAGGGACCCAGAGGGTGTCTGCCTCCTGAGAGGTGGCATGTGACAGCACACTAGCATTTTTGGTCTAAAAATCTGTTTCATTTGTAGTGTTTAAGGTATGTACAAATCAGGAGACTCATAAAAGTCTGGATTTCTGGCCTTTATTTTTTTTTTCTAAGACAATTTTCTGGAGCTGATTTTGAACAGAGCAAGAGCTGTCCATTGGCAGCTATGTCTGTTGCTCCTTTTCATGCTCCAAAGCTGCCATTTGCCATCATTACCAGATGTACGCTGTTTTCTTTAAGAGAACTTACTGAGGGGGTCTTTCATTTCAAGAAAGTCTGACAACGTGCACATGTCATCTGTGTTCAAAGAACATGCCCTGGGCTGTTTTGCCTTCACGGTCTCTGAGACACCTAAGTTTGTGACCCCCGTCCCCACCCCACAGTTAAGCCCCTTAATAGTGATGCACTGGGCCCCCAATTCAGGCATGGACAACGTGGGAACCGTTTCTTAGAATGAGCGAAATGACCAGAACCCGGCTGCAAGGCTACCTGGCAGGAGTCCCTGGAGAGCAGCTGATTCATCTCAGTCCATTTGAGTTCCTGATGGTGGTGGTTGCCCATCCTGATTTAAATGTCCATGGGGAAGATTCTGTGTCCCGATGGGCCCCCTCTTTGTTGACATAATCTGGGGAGATTGACCTGGCAGAACACTGGGACTCGGCGGTTTCCATGGTGGTCCAGTGGCTAAGACTCCGTGCTCCCAGTGCAGGGGGTCTGGGTTCCATCCCCGGTCAGGGAGCTAGATCTGATGTGCAACTAAGACCTGATGCAGCCAGATAAACAAATATTTTTTAAAAAAAGAATTATTTTCAACTGGCTTTTAAATATTAATGTGGTAGCTTCCTTTAGATACTTTCTTCAGTTTAGGAAATGGATGTTTTGTAACTGTTTTTTATCATTTTCAGGCTTGATCTTGAACATGAACAGTATGAAAAGCTTTTCAAATCTATTAATGGGTAAGTTGCCAACATTGGTTTAAGACAGTATATGTCTAAGTACAAAAAAGTACATATGAATACAATACATGTTTCTAGGAAACTTTTTCAGTGGTATAAATTTTAGTTTTCTGAGTTATTTTATAGAAATTATTTTGTTGAGAGATGCAAAAATCCTGCAGAGAGAAGGCAGATTAAAAAATAAATGTTATATAGTAGATAACATTTTTTTTTTAATGTGTGACATAATTTTTGTTCTGTTAAAGTTTGTCTTAAAGGCTTTGATGCCACTTTGGAGGCCATGACTTAGGGGATTTATAAGTCTTAAGACTGAAGATATTAACTGGTTATCTTTCAGAAGGTGATTTGAATAGAATTTGGTAAAAAGTTTTATATCCTCTAGCTTCATCACAAAAGATATGATTGCTTAGCTCACAGAAAAAAATCATATGAAAAAATGTGAGACATACTCATAATTAAAGGAAAGCTAATTATAACAATTAACCATCAAGTTGCAGAAAGCAGAAAATGTGCTGATGTTCTAAGGTGAGGGTATGAGGAAACAGTGTTCTTATACTTTATTTATGGGAGTTGTTGATGCAAATAATATATGAACAATATACATTAAGGAACAGAAGAAAGTTTTATTCAAGCCATACTGAGGACTATAGCCCAGGAAGAAAGTGCTTTGGAAAAACACCGTGTTATATCTTGACAGATCAGAGAGTGTACATCAAACATGACAGGGTTACATTCCTTCCAGGTTTTGACAGAGACGTGGCCAGCAAGTCAGCATGACCTTAATGTCTAGCAAGGGAACCTTATCTTGGAAGGACCGCTGGCATGGGCATCATAGGAAGGGTGACCATTTATCCCTATCTTCAGAGTGGACTTTTCTTAAACTTCTAGATAATGCATTATTTTCTTAATGGCTAAAGCAGAGGTACAGTACATGTTTGATGGGCCATAGACAGACTGTTCTTATTAACATAAAGTTCAAGTCAAATCATGTATAAGTCAGAATGACTTCCCCATACTAGCTCATGCTAGTGCATAGTAGGTGAAAATTGCTTCCATCAAGGTGGAAGTTATATAGTCTTTTGGGGGCAGTTTTATAATATCTTTTGAAATTAAAAATGCACATACCATGTGACACAGGAAATGCTGGAGAAGGAATTTTATTTTACAAGTATAATCCTCTCCTTTAACTTACACACACAACTATATGTGAAATAGGTAACCAACAAGGGTCTTCTGTACAGCCTAGGGATCATACTCAATATTTTATAATAACCTATAAGGGAAAAGAATCTGGAAAAGAAAACCTAGTCACTTTGCTGTACATCTGAAACTAACACAACATTGAAACTTGACTAAATTTCAATAAAAAGTAAATCAAAAAAGATATAGGCCTGACTTATATGACGACCTGGGCCCAAACGTATGTACTGTTGTATTGTTTGAAATACCCCTGATTTGGAACCCATCTACCCACCCATCAGTTGGGAACTGGGTTAAAAAATAAACTATACTCATATAATAGAACATGGTTAAAAACGAGGGTTGTCTGTAGATGATGCCCTGAATCACTGTTGTAACCTGAATAGTGTGGTATTGTATACAAAACAAGCAGGGTGCACAGAGGTGTGTGTAGTGTACTCCCATTTGCTTTTGATTTTGAAGCTGCGGTAAGGAGACGTGCATAATATATATCAGGTTAACACAGCAAATCATAATGGTGGTTATTTCTGCTTGGAAGTGGAATAGAGGGAGTCTATCTTACTGTAAAGCTTTTATTAAAAGAACTTTTAAAAATTAAAAAAAAATTGTTCATTTTTTAAAAAAAGCTGTGTTCAAAGCAGTCATTTGCATTCAGTTCAGTTTAGATGAGTAAGTATTTAAAATCAGTTCAATTTAGGGAAATATTTACAATACCTGTTAACGTGCAGTGTACTTTGGCATGGACCAAGGTAAGTCCAGGAGAGACCATGAGATAGAACCTCAGAAATAAAGTGAGCATGACTCACCTGCCACTTTAAGAACCACTTTTGCTGAGCCCTGATATGCAGTGAGCCCTGTACTGTTTTGGGAGGATGGTGCAGAGAGGAACTGGTGGAGCCTTGCTTTCAAGGTGTTTGTTAATCACGAGGGGCCGTCAAGTTTTACTTTTGATTGGACTGAGGTTAAAAATACCGAGTCAGTGAAAAGGAAGAACTGCTAATGAGTCTTCATTAAGCCACTTTCCTGCTTGGTTTTGTGGCAGATGTTCTACCTTATAGTTTTGGTATTTCCTACTAGACCGTGACCTTACCAGCAAGAATTGCCCATCTCTGACTCTCTAGGCTAATACCTATTACTGAATGAACAACTGTCTCAAAAGTGATATTTCTTACATCTCAAATTCATATTTAGGGTACTTTAAAAAATTTTTAATATATTTTATCCAACCTTTGTAATCTCTTTAGAATGTCCTTAGTTACTTGAAGAGCTCTTTAACTTGAAAAATGGAAATAAAAACATAAATACTTTGCTATATATCTCCTCTATTGGTAGGGTCCAATAGTCAGATGTTTGTGACGCTCTTCTTTTCTTTCTGAGAAGTTTTTTAGAATTGTCATTGTGTTCTTTTTCAGAATTTTCTGATACCATTCTTATTTCTGAAGAGAACTCAAGGAAATAATAATAAATGAAAATTTTCATAGATATTCAGTTATAGCCTACTGTATTTTTAGGACTAGTTCATTCTTTATGGTTAAAACAATTTTTTTTGTGTGTGAGCCAAGACAGACTCATGGCTGTGAACCTGCATTTGATTTTGGCATCTCTGATCATCTTAATTTAAACCTATTAATAGCTATACTTAGAATTTTATTTCTACTTGGTTTCTAGCTCTGCATATTCTTCCCTTGGCCCCAATTTCTTTTACTTTATCTGTACTCTATTTCAAAAATAGACTTGTTTATCCAAGAAGTTTGGTAGAATATGCACAAATGCATCATTAACTGCAATAGTTTACAAATAGGTGGAATTGTGTTTTACATTTTTTTGCCTAACTTTTCTCATTTTATGAAGTGCTCTGGCTGCTTATGTAATCAGGAAAGGTTGTTTTAAAATAAAAAGATTGTTGATTTTCTGGGAGGGAGGAGAGGTTGAAATGCACCCTATTTGATGTTGTTTCAGAGTCCTTTTTCCTGGAGGAAGCGTTAACCTTATGAGGTCAGGTTACGCTCGCGTGGCCAAAATGTTTTACAACTTGTCCATAAAGGTAAGTCTCAGTTATTTCTTATTACTCCAGGTGAGTTTTTGTAATTTTCCACAAGGATAGCTCTTTTCTAAAGCACATGGTGCTACCTCCTTCACCATTACTGTAGTCTCATCACCCCTTTAACTCTTGAGGTGCTGGTTCTTTTCCACCCTGTGGCAGCTCTCACCTCATTTAATTCTGGACTCCAGGGAACCCTCCAGTCCTGACCAGCCCTCTGTACTCGGGCTCATTAACGTGAACCCAGACACTCATGGTGGCTGAGTAAGCAGTCTCTGTTACGTACTGGGCGTTGTTCATAGGTCGTTAATTCTCATCTCCCCTCGCAAGCTGCCCTCAACCCATCCAATCCTGTCTCATCTTGCTTCACACTCCCTTCGACCCTGAGGCTCCACATGTGGTGACTTGTGCAGCCTCTCGGCTTCTCTGTAACCTCACACTGCGCCTGCCTTTACATCATACCTCAAGCTCTTGGGATTTCGCCCCAGAACTGTTAGCAGCAATTTTCTAATTTATCTTGCTGGCCCTACCATCTACCCAACCTTAGATAATTCCCTAAGAAACTGCCTTTAGCATGTGCGATACTTGTTGGAAAGTGTTGACTGGCTTGGCTCGTTGACCTGTAGCCTTCTATGGTCTTTGAGTCAAGATAGTCTGTGAGTCAAGAGTGTGTCCACAGCCCACCTTTTCCATCCAGCCTTTGTTTGTGCAGGTACTGGCAGTCAGACTGGTGTTTCTAGAACATACCCTGTGTCCTACTTTCAAATCTGCTTAGTCTGTTCCTTTCTTCCTCATCTGTTATTTGTGCCTTAGCCAGCTTTCAGGGTTGTGCACCTTATGGGGAGGTGTCCCTCTACCCCCACTGGAATGGCATCCTTCTCCTGCTCAACTTCTAGAGTATTTTGTTGTTGTTGATCAGTCACTAAGTCATGTCTACCTCTTTGTGACCCCATGGACTGTAGCCCGCCAGGCTCCTCTGTCTGTGGGATTTCACAGGCAAGAATACTGGAGTGGGTTGCCATTTCCTTCTCCAGGGGATCTTCCTGACCCAGGGATTGAACCCTCATCTCCTGCATTCTTTACCACTGAGTTACCAGGGAAGTTCTCTGAGATTAAGGAGCTTTTATCTCAGAGACTCAGTATCTTGAAGTTAGCTATTGATGTCTCATCAGATTGCGTGGTTCTGATACCCTTCGAGGCATTCCTCGTTGCATACCATATGATTCTGTGTACTTAGTACCTGCTCAGCAGACATTTTTTGGAAAAACTAATGAGCAAAATTGAAATTTAACAATTATTATATATAATAATTTATATAATTAATAAAATTATAACAAAAATGATTTAAAAATGCATTTGGGAAGCATATATGTGAATATTATAAAGTAACTCTTCCTTTCGCAAAGAGAGACTTGTGTAACCTGGTTTGTTCAATTAAAAAAACAAAGGAGTCACCTAACTGCCTAACCCATAAGACACAAAAGGTCTGTTTGACAGCTTGAAGATTTCAAACCAAAGAAGAAAGCTTAGCAATCTTGAGCTTCCATTTAGGCGTAGCCACTGGGGTCCACAAGCCCTAGAAGAAGCAGCCTTCAGAAGTGATTTCTGTTAGGTCTGTATGGTTCCATTCTGTGTCCTTTGTCCTGCTGATGACAACAAATAAAAGATGCGGTCCCGGCAAGTGGGGATTTAACATTTAGTCCAGAAATCAAATTTGGTACATATGGAAACAGCAGTTCTGTCTTCTTTTGTGTTTATTGTTAAATGAATGCTGTAAGACTTTTCAACATAGCATACACAATTCTAACTTCTAAAAGGAAACATTTCCTAGATTTGTATGTGAAGTATTAAAACCATATCTTGAAGTAGAAAATATAAGAGTTGCTATTGTTCTATATTTTTCTTACTGAGAAACAGAAAAAAATTCCCTAACATTTTCTGTATTTAAAAAGCGTTACTAGAGTAGGAAATGGCAACCCACTCCAGTATTGTTGCCTGGAAAATCCCATGGACAGAAGAGACTGTTGGGCTCCAGTCCATGGGGCTGCAAACAGTCGGACGTGACTGAGAGAATGAGTGCACACACACACACACACTTAGGTTATATTTTACAGTCTATGCAGGAAAACCACTGTTTGTTTTTAAGGAAGTTACAAAACGCATTTTTGTAACTATCGGTACATATGGGTTTAATCTTTAGTTAATCAGAAAATTCAGTCACTAGAATACTTTTTTCCCCAGTCACACTAGTCGTTTTAATTCCCTCTGAGAGCCCTAGTACCTTTGTACTTCTTTAGTTTACTCTGTGAAAAGTTGTTACTTTTGCTTGCTGTTTCCTTCCTTCCAAATTATGGCTTTCATCAGATTAAATCTGATTGGCTGGAGGCTGTTACTATAAATTCTGAGATAATGGAGGAAAAGGAAAACTATGCCATTCAGAGTAGTTTCAAACCTGGACAGTCATTTGAAACAATAGGATTTGTACAAAACGTATAAATCGGCATTTATCTCACACCATCTTCCATATTTACAGTCCCTCAATGATAACATGTGTTGTTTGGTAGTTGACTGGCAGATGTCTGTCTCTTTCCCAGCACAACTGAGTCTGGATAGTTTGGTAAATTAAACCCTAACTTTAGGTGGGTGCTTGGTCTACAGAGAGATGGAGTGATAACCTGTTGATTGAAGAGAAAATGCTAGCCTACTACTATTGATCTTGGAAATTCCTTAGAAATCCATGTGTGACTCAAGTGCCCATTTTGTTAGGACAAACTGAATGTATACATTTTATTAGGAAGAGTTTGAATAAGCTTAATTTTTCTCTTTACTCTGCAAAGAGTTTTGGCGAAGGAGACTATTTTCCTGTGTGGGGCACCTGCCTTGGATTTGAAGAGCTTATTTATCTGGTCAGTGGAGAGAGCTTATTAACTCTTACAAATACTGTTGGAATTAAACTGCCACTGAACTTCTCTAGAGGTAAGAATTTTCTTTTTGTTCCTTTAAAAAAGTAGTAACTGGGTAAGATTAGTAAGTTGCAAATATCCAAGTCAAAAAATGTTTGTAACATTTGTTAATTTTTAACTTATTTACACAGGCTGAAGGTGTAACTCTTTGTACTGAGTTATAAAGATTCCTTAAGGGATTTTGCATGTTTATAACTTACTGCTTCTAGTGATATCAGGACCATGCATGATGAAAAACTCTAAAATGAGACCTGGTTTTGAGTTCTAACTTTGTTACTTCTGCCTTGGGGGATCATTTAACCTGTCTTAACATTTACAAATGATTTCTAAAAGCATTTACTCTTAGGGTTTTTTGTGAGGATTAAATAGGACAGTTTTTTTCTGGGTAGTATGCTAAGGACTTTTAACATAACTGTCATAAATGTTAGCTTCAGTCGTGTCCAACTCTTTTCAACCCTATGGACCATAGCCCACCAGGCTCCTCTTCCCATGGGATTTTCCAGGCAAGAATACTGGAGAAGGTTGCCAGGGCCTCCTCCAGGGGATTTTCCTGACCCAGGGGTTGAGCCTGCATTTTCCCGTTGGCTGTGAACTGTGTTTTGACCCCAAATGGGGTGAACTCCATCCTAGTATGCCACCGGGAGGTAGCTCAGGCTCCAGGTAACGGTCATCTCCCTGACCAGACTACCCTTACATCAGACACCAGCCTCTAGTCATGCCCCAAGGCTACTCACACTTCTGATCAACTGGCCATGAGATTGGGGATACTCATAGGTTTAGTGAAGCTTTCCAGGTGGCTTCCCAGGTGGGAAGCTTTTTTTTTTTTTTTGAAGTGGGCGAAGCTCGAGAATGGATGGGGTTGGGGCACAGGGGCTGTGACGTAACTAAGGCTGAGAAAGGGTGCCTGGGCGGGGGGCGGAGAGCACTCTCCCTCTCCTCCTAGGTGGACAGTCCTCGGGTGGGGGACGTGCTCCCTCTCCTCCTGGCTGGACAGTCCTCACTTGTGCCAACTGCCGAGGCACCTGGAACCCCAGGCTCTAGTGCAGCGGCATTGGAAGTGGGGGTGGCGGGCCCGGGCTCAAGGAGGAGGTGGCCGACAGCCCATGTTCAGCTGAATTCAAAATACACATGTTTCCTGGAAGAAACAACTGTTGGTGGTGAAATCCTCGATGGGGGCGGGGTGTGGGGGCAGCAGAATGGAGGAGGCAGTGAAATAATCTAATTATCATACCAATAAAATGTTATAAGGAAAGCTCGGCCTGTAAGTGATGACAGCAGCGGGTAGGGCTGGTCTCCGTACTCTTTCTTCATTGAGTACCGAGAGCTTCCTGGGTGGCTCCAGTGGTAAAGAACGTACCTGCCAATGCAGGAGGTGTAAGAGACGTGGGTTCAATCCCTGGGTTAGAAAGATTCCCTTGGAGGAGGGCCTGGCAACCCACTCCAGTATTTTTGCCTGGAGACTCCCCATGGACAGAGGAACCTTGGCAGGCTACAATCCGTAGGATTGCAAAGAGTCAGACGCGACTGAAGCAACTCAGCACACACTCACGCACAGGTTTAATAATGCACTGGAATGGCTGACAGAGCTCAGAAAGTGCTGTGTTTGCAATAAGAGTTTGACTGTAAAGGATTCACGTGGGCTGAGGTATGGAGGGGAGGCAGAACCTCCTGCCCTCTTTCTGTTGACTCAGGGCACGTCACCCTCCTGGTGCCTCAGTATGTTCACCAGCCAAGTGGCTCCAGGGAGCTTTGGTGCTCAGAGTTTTTATTGCAGGTTCATTGTGAAAGCATGATTGATTACATCACTGGCCGTGTTATTGAACTCAGTCTCTAGTCCCCGTCCGTCCCATCCCTGGAGATCAGGCTGGCTCAGAGTCAGATTTACTCTTGAAGTCCATTTCATATACATTGTGCTGCAGATTCAGGTAAAGCCAGACCTGCTGTAATCACGTGGTCAGTCTCTCTGATCACCAGCCTCATTCCGAAGCTGTCCATGGGCCACCTATGCCACCTCATGAGCATTACAAAGACATGCCCGTCCGCGAATTTCCTTGAAATTTCCAAGGGTTTTTAAAGCTCCCATTTTGGAACCCAGGACAAAGACCAGACAAATTCTTCATTTGCCAGTTTGTGTAAATAGATACTGATTCTTGGGAGTTCCCTGGTGGTCCAGTGTTGAAGAATCCACCTGCCAGTGCAGGGGAGACAGGTTTGATCCCTGGTCTGGGAAGATCCCACACGTCACGGAGCAGCTAAGCCTGTCCTCCACAGCTTCGGAAACCCATGTGCTCTAGAGCCTGTTCTCCACAATGAGAGAGTCCACCCACAGTGCAAAGTCTGCCCCCCCCCCCCCCCCCGAAGTGTAACCAGAGAAAGCCCTCAGGCAGCAGCGAAGATGCAGTACAGCCAAAAAATAAAAAAAAAAAAAGATGATTCTTGTAGGTTACTTGATCTCAGAATCATCAGAATTGAATGCTACCAACCTTTCTTGTTCTCTTAAGGATTTGGGATGGAAAGCAGTAGTTGTTATTCCCAGAACTTATAAAATGCTCTTATACTTTTCAAAGCTCTTTCTCACATTCAAATAGTGCAAAAATCATATGGGAAATAAATGTCTTGGGTCAGTTTCTTTTGGTTGTGTGTGTTTGAAACCCAGTTTATACAAACCAGAAATGAAATCCACTGAAATAAGGAATCAGCAGATTTTGATGATCTGGGGCTCTGGGGTTCTCATGACGGTTAGCATCCTGAATGACAGGCTCATTTAAGGACAGCTGACGTTGGGCCCTTGACTACCACCTTGACTACCATCAGGATTTTCTTATCCTCTGGCTGCTGTTTGTCTGTGTCAGACTCCAGAGTTTTCAGTGAAGTAAATTGCTTCTTCTGGTCTGTCTAGTGGTTAGTGACCTGGTTTGTGTTCTTTTCCACATCGTTGGTATTTTTAACCATTTAAGTCCCAGATACTTTGAAAATATTTTGGGAGTTCTAGATTCTTTCCTGAGCAAACAAATAAATACACAGGTGGACAGCTTTACCTATTTTTCAGCCCTATCTAGAGAACTCAAGTTAAAATCCTCTGCTTACTCTGTGGCTAGCCTGCTCATTATCATGTCCAAAGAATTTTAGTTATTTATGTTGTAATTCTAGAAGAAAGGTACATAAGTATGGAACATATTTGGAACTGTGTGTTGAACATATTTTGTGCCTGACTAGAATACTCCTGTGGAAATGATGTCTTTGCAGATCATTTAGTCATCTTGATTGTATCTTCACAGTGGCCTCTCTTTGACTGTGACTTCAGCAGACTTTATTTTTTTTCTGTGTTTGAATGATTTCTCTTGGGCTTAAATTTTTTCAGGTACATTGCAGAGCAGAATGTTCCAGAATTTTCCTGCTGACTTGCTGTTGTCATTAGCAGTAGAACCTCTGGCCGCACATTTCCACAAGTGGAGCCTCTCTGTGATGGTATCTCATTTATTATTCAGTGAAATCCATGCTGAATTTAGATTTACTATAGAAGTAATCATTTTGGTTTTATTTTTGCACTTCAGAATTTTACGAAGAATGAAAAATTAAAGGCATTTTTCAATATATTAACTACAAATACAGATGGCAATATTGACTTTATTTCAACCATGGAAGGTATGTATCACTGCACATGTATACTTTATTATATTTATGAATTTTGATTCTGTAGTTCTCTTATGAATAAAATCTCTTTATGAATAAAATCATTTAAAATCTCTCTTAAAAATAAAATCATGAATAAAACTTTGGGGACTGAAGTTGGTTGGACGTTAGGGCATTATTGGAGAAAAGAGGCCCATGTTTTGATCAGGTTCCAAAATCAGTTGCAGTTTACCTGGGTCACCTTCTGGGTCAAGGTGATGAAAATGGAAAGGAGGTGAAGACTGTGGGGAGGATCAATGAAGATAAATGGAGAAGATGACTTCTGTTTCTAGCAACATTACAGATTAAGTACATGCTCCAGACAACAACAAAAAATGTGATTGGCATACAGAAAAAAATCTCCCTAAATATATTGATGAAAGGACAGTAAGGGTATTTAGGCCCTAAACTCCAGGAGTTAAATGGAGCATTTAAACCAGCATTGTTACTGAATCAGGAGAACTTGAGGTGAAGCTCAGGAGCGCCCTCTCTGGAGAGTACCCCACGGAGCAGGACCCGAAAGACTGGACCCTCAATGAATTCTGTGTGCAGAACTGCTCAGAGCTAAGAGCTCATTGAGAGCTGAGACTGTGTCTTATTCTTCTTTGGGTTTCCAGGAGATGTTGAACGGATGACTGATTATGTAAATGAAAGAGATTTGGCTTGGAAATTAGGGTGTCAGGCTTCTGTGCTGGCTGTATTTCTGGCTGTGTCATCATACCAGGCTCATTTGAAAATTCTATCTTCTGAAAACTTCCTGATACCTGCTAGATAGAAACACTGGAGATGCTCTTATTTGCATATTTCCTTCCTATTCTTGATACTCTTGTTCTAAATTAGTGAGACAGGGCCTGGTTCCTATGTTGTCGGGAACCTGCATTGATCTTTCAGTGATGCAGTTTACAAAGAAAAGAGAGTGAATCTCAACTTGTTTCTGAATTTCAGTGTGTTTCTCTGTCTAAACATTCATCTGTTTTATCTATTTTTCTATCTATCTGAAAAACCTTTGTTACAATTTATCACTTGTTGTTCAGCTGTGAAGCTGTGTCCGACTCTTTGTGACCCCATGGACTGCAGCATGTCAAGCTTCCCTCTCCTTCAGTATCTCCTGGAGTTTGCTTACCATTCAGTTGGTGATGCCATCCAACCATCTCATCCTCTGTTGTCCCCTTCTCCTCCTGCCTTCAGTCTTGCCCAGCATCAGGGTCTTTTCCGGTGAGTCAGCTCTTCACATCAGGTGGCCAAAGTATTGGAGCTTCAGCATCTGTCCTTCCAATGAATATTCAGGACTGATTTCCTTTAAGATTGGTTTTATCTCCTTGCAGTCCAAGGGACTCTCAAGAGTCGTCTCCAACACCACAGTTCAAAAGCATCAGTTCTTTGGCATTCAGCCTTCTTTATGGTCCAGTTTTTACATCCATACGTGACTACTGGAAAAACCATAGCCTGACTATATGGACCTCTGTCAGCAAAGTAATGTGTCTGCTTTTTAATATGCTGTCTAGGTTTGTAGTAGCTAGGGTGTTTCTTATCCTAAATAGTACTTTTCATGTCTCAAAGAAATATATTAGATGATCCTTCAGTTATCTGTGTGTTGCAGTTGATTTTTCTAGTCATCTAGCCAATGGGTCTCCTGCTGGTGTCACCACATGTGGTCCCAGACAGAGAGAGTATGTTACAGGGAGGTGGGGGCACAGTGGGAGAGGGATGGAGTAGTGACTGCAGCTACTTGGTCTTAGGTTCTCCTCTTGTGAGCCTTGCCTGAGGAAGGGTAGGATAAAGTAGGTTTTCTTTGTGTGATGTGATCTCTCCTAGTGGAGTCTCATGGGATGCAAGAGGACAGTGCTCTTTTCCCTGGATACCTCTACTTTCAGATAACTCTTTCCTCCAGGTATTTTCATATGGTAGTTAGGGTTTTAATTTCAATGCAAAAGTAATAGAGGACTTCTTTTTCAATTAACACACTACTGACTGGGGTTTTTTTTGCAGAAACTAATGCCTGTGGCCAGCGATTTGTTATGTAAGTGAATATTAAAACACTCTAGTCAGTAATGTTTGGGTAACAAAAGACACGTTAATACATCTCTGGTCAATAAATTGTTACAATGAGGAAAGGCATATGTGTGAAGAAAAAAAATGAGTATGTAAATTTCTCAGAAGGCAAATATCACACATATTCACGTTTTTAAAAAGTTACAGAATTTTAAAAACACACTTAGGAGTAGGTGAGTAGTATAGTGACATCCTGGGTACCTTTCTCTATGTTTCAGCAACTTTCACTTTTATGGGGGCATTCTTATTTCATACAGTCCATGGGGTCACAAGAGTTGGACATGGCTTATTTCATATCTATTTTTTCATCCTACTAGAACATTTTTTGGAGTAAATCCTAGGGATCATATCATTTTTATATATAAAAGTAGTTAATAATTCTAAGAATAAGTGAATTATAGTAGCAAAAATCTTTCAAATTTAAATTTCTTTAAAAAGCTATTTAAAAATTGATTCAATGAAGTCTTGAACCATTCCACAGACTGTGAGAGAGGCACAGTGTATGCTGAGACACACTAGCTAACCTATAAAGACACCAGAGACGCTGGCATAGTTCATTCTCCCACGAATAAGTCATTATATCAGAAGGGATGAAGATGTGGTGTGAAGTGGGGGGCAAAGAAACCCATTGTAGAATAAACTTGTCACTAATCAGATGTACCCCTGACTATTGAACTGGTCTGTTTTCAGAGGCTCAGTTATTTCACTCTACTCTGATCATGCTTACTCCTTGGAAGAAAAGCTGTGAGAAACCTGGACAGTGTATTAAAAAGCAGAGACATTACTTTGCCAATAAAGGTCCATATAGTCAAAGCTGTGGTTTCTCCAGTAGTCATGTATGGATGTGAGAGTTGGACCATAAAAAAGGATGAGTGCTGAAGAATTGATGCTTTTGAACTGTGGTGTTGGAGAAGACTCTTGAGAGTCCCTTGCACTGCAAGGAGATCCAACCAGTCAATCCTAAGGGAAATCAATCCTGAATATTCATTGGAGGGATTAATGCTAAGGCTGAAGCTCCAATATTTTGGCCACCTGATATAAAGAGCTGACGCACTGGAAAAGACCCTGATGCTGGACAAGATTGAAGGCAAAAGGAGAAGGGGATGACAGAGGATGAGATAGTTGGATGGCATCACCAACTCAATAGACATGAGTTTGAGCAAACTCTGAGAGATGGTGAAGTATAGGGAAGCCTGGTGTGTTACAGTCCATGGGGTCACAAAGAGTCGGACACAACTGAGCGACTAAACAACGAACAACAACAACTCTGATCACCTAGTAAAGTAAATCATATTTCAAATTATAAAAAGTTGTGCATGCGTGCTAAGTTATTTCAGTCGTGTCTGACTCTTTTTGACCCCATGGGCTGTAGCCCATCAGGCTCTATTCTTGGGATTCTCCAGGCAAGAATACTCGAGTGGGTGGGTAACGGCGCCCTTCTCCAGGGGATCTTCCTGACCCAGAGATTGAACCAATGTCTCTTATGTCTCTTGCTTTGACAGGCCGATTCTTTTACTACTAGTCACCTGGGACTCTCATAAAAGCTTATAAGTCAGTGAAATACTGTTATTATGAACTTCACATTGTGAATTGAAATTCTTTGTTTGTGATAATAATATGCACAGTTTTACTTTGTCTGACATTGTGGGCTATAAAAGTAACATTTTACACAGAATATACAACATAATTGTATCATCTTAGACCATTGTTACCATTTAATACTCACCAGTCTATTCTTTGTGCAGGATACCGGTATCCAATATATGGCGTCCAGTGGCATCCGGAGAAAGCTCCTTATGAGTGGGGGCAATTACAAGGCATTTCCCATGCACCTAATGCTGTGAAGGCTGCATTTTATTTAGCAGAGTTCTTTGTGGCTGAAGGTAATATGAGGCAGAGGTTATAATTTCATCACTCTAGTGTGGTTCTGAAGGAAATTGCCCTCATCTGAACTTGTGTGTGTTCTATAAATGTTCTGTAGGTTTAACTTTTAAGATAATTAATTTGAGAGCCCTGAAATTGAGATATTAGTCATTTAAATCAAATCAGGACCATTATTTCAGTTAACAGTATTGCATTCTCTAAAGTGGGTTGAATTCTTAAACAACAGCATAAAGATTGTTTCTTTTTTCTTTCTTGATTCCTTTTTTAAGATTTTTTTCCTGTTACTGTTGGGTTCCCTGGTGGCTCAGTGGTAAAGGATCCACCTGCCAGTGCAGGAAATGTGGTGGGCAAGATCCCTGGAGAAGGATCTGGCAACCCACTCCAGTATTCTTGCCTGGAGAGTCCCATGGACAGAGGAGCCTGCCGGGAGGCAGTCCACAGAGTCGCCAAGAGTTGGACACGACTGAGCAACTAAACAACAGCCACCATCATTACTCTTCTTTGGAACAATATTTTAATTGTGACATTATCTGAGAATTAGATCTTATTTTTCCAAGACAGTTATATGAGTTGAATCTATACTCATCAGTCTGTGGATTTAGGTCTCCCTGTCTATAGGTGTTGGCACATTGGAGAGTTAATTCGCTTTGCCTGCTTTTTCATGTTGGATACACAGATGTAGTCACACAGTGTTATGTTTGTGGGTAATTGAGAATTTGGTTCTAGATGCCTGAGGTTTAGTTGAGTGATGTGGGTGTGAGACAGAGCTACAGATGCAGCTCGCCGAGGATGGGGGCATCCTTTGGGCGAGGCGTGGGCATGGGAAGACTTGACCTTCTCCATCCAAGCTTTCCCTGAGGTTTATCAACCCTCTCTCCACACTGGCAGGTGTATACTGCATCCCAAGTTCACCGTGGTTTAGGATTATGCTCAGTTGAATGGGTTATTTCTTGACAAAACCCCAAATAAAAAAAAAATCCAAAAGTTCTCCCGTGGGCAGTATTAATCCTGAGAAACGTTTTTAGGTCGCATGTGTAGAAGTGAAAGAGGACAGCAGGGGGCAGGGCATGGTTTTCTCCAGCGCTGTTGCAGGCATGACTATGCCGTCTTCATCTCCCGTTGCCCTCTTTCTAAAAAATGCCCGAAAAGCCCGTATTACTTTATTTTGACTTTAAGGTAAAGTCTGAGCCTTCACTCCCTCACATTCAAACTTCAGCTTCACCGACTTCTTCGTGCCTTCTTCCATTTCACATTTCCACCTCTCTTCTCCGCTCCCTCCCCCCGCCCCACACCTGCCTCAGCTATGCAGCGTCTCCCTCCTCTTTACTCTTGAACCATCTTCAGGAAGTTAGTCTATAAAAAATGTTCCATGTAATGATGTAATATTCGTGGTTTGTCCTCATGCATGGAGTAAACAATGTACGATTTATATACAGAATGTATCATGTTCAATCAAGTGAAAGTGTTAGTCTGTCAGTCCTGTCTGACTCTTTGTGACCCCATGGACTGTAGCCTGCCAGGCTTCTCTGTCCATGGAATTCTCCAGGCAAAAATACTGTAGTGGGTTGCCATTCACTTCTTCAGGGGATCTTCCCCACCCAGGGATCCAACCCGGGCCTCCTGCATTGCAGGTATGCTTTACCGTCTCAGCCACCAGAGAAATCCGTGTACATTGCAGTGTACATTGCAGTGGGGCAGGTCACTGAATATACAAAGTACCCAGCAATGGGATCCTCTAGAATTTGTTGTTAATACTGACATAGCACATGACAATAATAGGTTACTCTTTATGTGCAGCTTTCAGGGAACAGTTTAGGTACAGTTTCCGCTTTGATTGCTGATGGAGGAGTTGGAGCGTCTTCCTTGATGTCTCGTGGGCAGGTTTTCCTCCTTTTCTGGTCCATAAGACCGGAATGATAAATCAACTGCAAAGACTCTTCACTTTAGAAATTATTTCCAATTAAGGTTGTGAGTTGCCTAAGTAAAGAATAAGCAAATAAAAGATTGGGACTTCCCTGGTGGTCCAGTGGCTAAGACTCTGTGCTACCAGTGTTAACAAAAAGGTTAACAGTATCACTTCTGTGTGGGAATCAGACTAGATTGCTTGAGAGTTAGGACGTTGCCTGGTGAATATTTCCATTGGTGAATATTTCCATCTCCAGGAGAGGCATCAAGCCCTATGCACAGTAGGTACTTAGTAGGTGCCTAGTAGGTGTTTGAATGCACCACGTGGGGTCTGGTGCAGAGCAGGTGTGGCTGCTATCAGGAGAATGCCCCTGCAAGTCACGTGCTGCTTTGTTTGGGGGAAATTTTATAAGACATTTTTTCCTTTTTGCTGGCCTTGTCCCGCTAAGTAATGCTAATTAGAGGAAGGAACATCATAAAGTAGCCTTTTGAAAATTGTACCCCATCTTCTTAAAAATTAATCCTTTCTTTGTCTTGCAGCTCGGAAAAGCAATCACCATTTTGAATCTGATGTTGAAGAGAGCAAAGCGCTAATTTATCAGTACCGTCCAATTTACACTGGAAACGTTTCTTCGTTCCAGCAAAGTTACATATTTGATTGAAAGGCTTCGCTGTGTTAACAGGAATTCTGATTAATTCCCTGAGTAAACTGTTATAATAATGAAAAGCGTGCTACTCGTGGCAGTAATGGGTCACAGAGATGCCTTTTCTGTGATGTTACTGACTCTGATTCTTCATTCAGTATTTTTGTGTATCACATTTGATAATCAGTGAGACAGATAAATAATCTAGCATGTTTCATGGAAAAGCTTTGTTTTATTTAAAGATTAGGAAATAAATTTATTGAAAATACAGATGTTTTATTTTTTCTGATTCTGGCAATACCACTCCTTAAGCTGTCTACCTACCTCATCCTTGCTCGACTGTTTTTATTTTATAATCAATTTTTATTGAGGTATAGTTAACATACAACACTATATGAGTTTTAGGTGTGCAACATATTGATTTGATATTTTTATACATTACAAAATGTTCACCACAGTCTAGTTACCGTCTCCGTAGAATGTTGTTACAATATTATTGGCTATAGTTTCTGTGTGTACATTACATCCCCCTGGCTTCCTTATTTTGTAACTGGAAGTCTTTATCTCTTAATCCTCTTTACCTACTTTGCTCAGCCCTCTGTCTTTCTCCCCTCTGGTGACCACCTGTTCATTCTCTGTAACTGTTTCTGTTTAGGTATGTTTATTCATTTGCTTTATTTTTTCTAAATCCCAAATATAACTGAAATCATACAGCATTTGTCTTTCTTTGTCTCACTTATCTCAGTGTAATAACCCTCCAGATCCATCTGTCTTGTCACAAATGGAAAGATTCCTCTCTTTTTTTATGGCTGAGTAATCCTGTGTGTTGGACTGCAACGAGATCCAACCAGTCCATCCTAAAGGAGATCAGTCCTGGGTGTTCATTGGAAGGAATGATGCTGAAGCTGAAACTCCAGTACTTTGGCCACTTCATGCGAAGGGTTGACTCGTTGGAAAAGACCCTGATGCTGGGAGGGATTGGGGGCAGGAGGAGAAGGGAACGACAGAGGATGACATGGCTGGATGGCATCACTGACTCGATGGGCATGAGTTTGAGTAAACTCCAGGAACTGGTGATGGACAGGGAGGCCTGGTGTGCTGCGATTCATGGGGTTGCAAAGAGTCAGACACGACTGAGCAACTCAACTGAACTGAATCTGTGTGTGTGTGTGTGTGTGTGTGTGTGTGTGTGTGTGTGTGTGTGTGTGTGTTTCAAATCCATAGTTGAGGCAGAGTCTGTGTTTTGAACTTTTATTTCTCAGTGCTCCCCATAGTAGTACCTCAATAAATGTTTGTGACTATTTGTGAATGTATCTTTTTTTCCGTGGAAAATGATTCAAATGCTGTCATATATTTGCTTGGGTATATTTTTATCTATTTCTTAGTCTGTGCTTCCCTCTTCCACCCCTTACCATCCCAAATACCCTCAAAAACACTTGAAGTTTAGGAATACCTTGAGGGAAACCAACCAGTTGGAGAATCTTTTTTTTTTTAAGCTGTTTCTGGCAGCAGGTAAGTATTTGCTTTCTTTGTTCTCCTGGAGACACTGCTGGAGAGGGAAGCATGGGAAGCTGAGTGATTGGGCAAGATGCTGGGGAAGATAAGGAATGATTTGATGTGCAGAAAGATAGGAGCAATAATCTGAAGATACTGGACCATAAGCTTTGGGCAGTAAGGCCACACAGAACATAGAAATTAGAGGTTAACCCATTTAATCACTTGAGGACCTTAACAGGAGTATGGGAGATTTAGTTTTTGTCCGTGAGCATGAAGATTGAGAGTTGTTTTCTCAACTGTAACATTTCTGACTAACTTCATGTCTATTCATCAATTGGAAAAGGTAGTGACACAGTAATGTTGCCTGAAGAATCCTGTGGACCAAGAAGCCTGGCTGGGCTACTGTCCATGGGGTCGCAAAGAGCCGGACACAACTGAGCGAGTTTGCAGCAGCACAGCAATACTGTTATTACTCACCCTCCCTGGGCTCTTCCAGCCCGTCTGTTGAATTATAGACCTGCTCATTTCCAAAGTTCCCTGGTAACACTGAATCCAGATGGCATTATAACCCATGGTGCTGTATCAGCTATCTTCCTGCCCGTGAACACTGGCTTCTTAATGCTTGCCAAATTTCTCACGGTCATGGTGACCACAAATGCAGGAAAATGTGGACCGATGATTTTTTTCTTGACTCATATTATGTTTTCCATTTTCTCCAACCATGTTATCTTTATGCTGGAAGCAACTTTATTCCAAGAGCAGAATCTCTTGCAGTTGACAGCACTCCTGCCTTCCCCACACCACCGCCAGGGTGCTCAGCAAGAGGCCTAAGGGCAAGTGAGAGTTCTTTTCAGGAAAGGTGTGTGTGCCCAGGTCAGTGTGGCTGGAGGCTGACCCAGGGCAGCCTGACGTGGCTTCGTTAGTGGAGCCAGCGGAGGACGTGGCTGAGAAGGGCCTGCTGATGTTAGTGAGCATCAGTCAGGAAGCTCTGGGAGGAGATGGGCGGCTGCCGCTGGAGAACTGTCTGACACCCAGGAACCCGGGGAAGGGGTGCCAGCAGCCGGAGGCGTGGAGGCTGGCAGATGGGTGCCACCCTGCCACTTCTGCATTCTGTAAACGGTAGCTGACACTGTATTTGGAGAAGGAAGAGCCAGTACATGGGCATGCGTGGCGGTTCCAGCCCAGGGGCCGGCGAGACTCCAGCAGCTGGATCCCTGAACTTGCCCTGTTCCCATCATGAGAGGCACTGGGAATCAGCATGTCAAGGGACACCCCCAGTGGTCCAGAGGTTAAGACTGTGTGTCCAGTGTAGGGGGCCTGGTTTCGATCCCAGGTAGGGAAACTAAAATACCACATGCTGTGTGATGCTGCAAAAAAAAGAAAAAACATTTTGACATCACCATTCTGCTCACAAATCTCTCACAATCCTTTGAGAGAAAAAAATATACTGTGCTTCTGGTGCCATCCTGTCGTCATGACTCCCAGAGCAGGGGGCCTGTTGTTGAGCCAGGTGCGAGGAGGTGTAGGGCAGCACCTCGAAGGGGAAAAGTGGGAGGCAGGGCCCGCGGAGCTCCCAAAAGGCTCAGAGTGGCCTGCCGGCATGGCCCTGCCCAGGCTGACTCCTCCCCTTAGGAAACACTGAGGCGTGTGCGTCCTGGGACCGTGGCCCGCGTTTGACCAGCTCATGGTATGGGGTGCTTCACCCAGAAAGCACTTATGCCCCCAACAGGTCTCAGGCACTGGAAAGGGGCTTAGACAGCTTGGAGGGAGGTTCTGATCGGTCTGGGAACCTTTGAGGAGCCAGGTCTGAGCAGGGGCTTCACTCACCTGAGGGTGATACCACCCGGCTCACCACGGACCCAGGGCCAGCTGTGGCTTAGAGTGTTAAGTAAGAGGCCTTAGAAGGTTTGTTTCTGAGCACAAGTGTGGATGCCATACTCCCCACTGTGGTTGAAGAAGGCAGCCCTTGGTGTCCCAGGACACTTGCCTTGAGCCTGTTAAAGGTTGTAACTGGGAAAGGTTAATTTTGAATTCATCCTGGATCTGCTTCTGTGACTTTAACCCTCATCTTGCCGCTTTCATTATGAAAGAAAGTGGTAGTCACTCAGTCGTGTTGGACTCTTTGTGACTCCATGGACTGTAGCCCGCCAGCCTCCTCTGTCCATGAGATTCTCCAGGCAAGAATACTGGAGTGGGTTGTCAATTTTTATAAACATACATAATGGCCTGCCTCAGGGAGATAACCTGTGCCACCTACCTGTGAAGCACTGTGAGGAGGTGAAACTAACACATGCCCCCAGTCTGAGGCTGGCTGTTCTAGGGGACATTTGCAAGGATTGAACAGTCTTTTTCCTTTGTTTCCTCACCTCCCACCATCTCTGATCCATAAAAGAACCTGGCATCCAGGCCCAGACATGATGGTTATTTTGAGGCACTAGCCTGCTATCTTCTGGGTCAGCTGGCTCCCGAATAAAGTCCCTTCCTTGTCTCAACTGCCTGTTGGGGAATTACTGGCTTCTCGTGCAGTGAGCAGAGCAGACTTGGACTCGTAACAACTCTGGTCAGCTTCTCTTATTCCTAGAGGTGGTTTGTGAGTTGAAACTCATTTGCTTCCACTCTATGGAAACCCACTCCAGTATTCTAGCCTGGACCATCCTATGGACAGAGGAGCCTGGCAGGCTATATAGTCCATGGGGTCACAAAGAGCTGGACGTGACTGAGCGACAGACACTTGCACAGTTCCTGGTGTCCAGCAGCGCTTTTCAAACTTGTGTGGGTTGGAGTCACTTGGGGGTCTTGTTAAAGTGATTCAGTTAAGATTCTGATTCAGCAGGTCCAGGGTTGAGCCTGAGGATCTGCACTTCTTATCAGTTCCCAAGTGAGCAATGGAATGTTTCCTGCCATGTCAGTAAACAAAGGATGTCATGGTCATCAGCGATTGCAGCCACCACGGCTGGTGAGTCAGTGAGCCCTGAGGAAGCTCAGGGAGCAAAGAATACCTGCCCTCTAGCAGCCATCAGTCAAGGCTATGGTTTTCCCAGTGGTCACGTATGGATGTGAGAGTTGGACTGTAAAGAAAGCTGAGCACCGAGGAATTGATGCTTTTGAACTGTGGTGTTGGAGAAGACTCTTGAGAGTCCCCTGGACTGCAAGGAGATCCAATCAGTCCATCCTACAGTAAATCAGTCCTGAATATTCATCAGAAGGACTGATGCTGAAGCTGAAACTCCAATACTTTGGCCACCTGATGCAAAGAGCTGACTCGGAAAAGACCCTGATGCTGGGAAAGATTGAAGGTGGGAGGAGAAGGGGATGGCACAGGGTGAGATGGTTGGATGGCATCCCCGACTCAATGGACGTGAGTTTGAGTAAACTCTGGGAGTTGGTGATGGACAGGGAGACCTGACGTGCTGCAGTCCATGGGGTCACAGAGAGTCGGACACGACTGAGCGACTGAACTGAACTGAGCAGCCATCCGACTGCGGCCACTCCCTTGGTGAGCCCTGAGGAAAGTCAGGATTTGAAAACACAGGATACTGGCCCCAGATAGCTGAGGTGCATATCTAAGGAATGATTTCAGTGAGCCCAGACTCTTGCGTCTTCCCATACACAGAAAAGCACTACATTCCTTGATTCAGAGATATCTGGTTTTCTTTGATTAACAATCATCTTTTGACGTTCAGATTATCTGCCCTTTGTTGCAAAACTTCCATATAACCTGGCTCTCCCCGTCCCCAACCTCGGTTCTCTCAGGATTACTTGAGATGCTGCCTCCTGGACTTGAAGTCCTAAACATTCCTGCCAAATAAAACATAACTCTCAGCTTTTAGGTTGTGAATATTTTTTTTAAGTCGACAAGAGAAAGATTTTTCACTCCTTAGAAACAGAAATTTCATTATTATTTAGCTTGTACCTTTATTCAAAATTTCTTCTAAAATTCCATGTAACATTTTCATTCTCACAGCTTAAAATTAGTGGAAATATTTTGCAGTAATGAATCAGGACCACTAGAGGTCAGGAGAGAACTGGCTAACCTGGCGTTTAACAGGCTGTGTGAACATTCAGCGTTTTAGGGTAGTAAATTTTATTTGACATCCTGACGCAAAGAGCTGACTTACTGGAAAATTCCCTAATGATGGGAAAGATTGAAGGGAAAAGGAGAAGGGGGTGACAGAGGATGAGATGGTTGATGGCATCACCGACTCAATGGACATGAGTTTGCAAACTCTGGGAGATAGTGAAGCACAGGGAAGCCTGGCTTGCTATAGTCCTCGGGGTTGCAGACATTCAGACAACACTGAACGACCGAACAACAGGATTCTATGGGCCATTTGGTTGGGGCGGGTAGTGAGTTAACACCCAGGTGCCCTGCCTGAGGCCCAGGTACTTCTGGAGCAAACCAACGAGGCACTGAATTCATGCAGAGGGGCTTAATTCAATTTTGCATCTGTGAACGGTGGGAGTTAGGGGCTCCTTTCCAATTATACGGTGCTGTGTAGCATTTGGGATTATTGTAGGAGTGTGTATCAGCCTTTGTTTTTTTCTTTAACACACCACAAACATTTTGTATTGGGGTATAGCCAATTAACAAAGTTGTGGTAGTTTCAGATGAACAGCAGAGGGACTCAGCCATACATATACATGTTTCTGTTCTCCCCCAAACACTCCTCCCATCCAGGCTGGCTCATAACATTGAGCAGAATTCCATGTGCTATACAACAGGTCTTTGTTGGTTATCCATTTAAAATATAGCAGTTGGTACATGACTGTCCCAAAGTAGAGTATGGTGTGGAGTTAGCACCTAATTTTTATTCCATATTTGCAGGATTTTTTATTTAGCATCTTTATCAAATACTCATTTTTCCCTACTTATTTACAAGGCTGTCTAATATATTAAATTACTGTAAATGCTATTTTGTACTATTTTGTTTCCTTGATTTCTGCTTATTCTTTTTTTTTTCCTTTTTCTTTTTTTAATTGGAGGACAATTGCTTTACAAGTTGTGGTTTCTGCTGTACATCAACATGAATCAGTCATAATTATATATATTTATATATACCCCTGCCTCTTGAACCTTTCTCCCATCTCACCCCTCTAGGTTGTCACAGAGCATCAGGTTGGTGCAAGTCTCCCTATGTTTATTATGGCAGTAGTACTAATTTAGTTATAATGGCTTTGTAATATATTTTAATGTGTGGCTAATCTTTTAATTTTTTTTAAGTAATTTGATATCATTTCCTTTTTTATAGTCGATTAATTTGAGGATTGAAAAAAACTCAGATTTATAGCATTTAGCTTTTATTCATAATGCAATATACAATGCATCTTTTATATCTCTTTTTTTTCTTTTTTTTTTTTACTTATTTTTTTATTAGTTGGAGGCTAATTACTTCACAACATTTCAGTGGGTTTTGTCATACATTGATATGAATCAGCCATAGAGTTACATGTATTCCCCATCCCGATCCCCCCTCCCACCTCCCTCTCCACCCGATTCCTCTGGGTCTTCCCAGTGCACCAGCCCTGAGCACTTGTCTCATGCATCCCACCTGGGCTGGTGATCTGTTTCACCCTAGACAATATACATGCTGTTCTTTCGAAACATCCCACCCTCACCTTCTCCCACAGAGTTCCAAAGTCTGTTCTGTACTTCTGTGTCTCTTTTTCTGTCTTTTATATCTCTTAATTTAGTTAAGTAGTTTCATTTCTTATGAGGAGTTTTCTTAGGTATTTCCTTGTCTTTTACTATTGCTCAGTGGAGTTTATTTATCTACTTTCTTAAATGCAAAGTTTTAAACATATGTCTCTTTAACTCATCAGAATAGGATGTATTTTAAAATTTTTACTTGATTTTTAAAAAATTATTTATTTATTTTCGGCTCCTCTGTGTCTTCGTTGCCGCACGTGGGCTATCTCTAGTTGTCGTGAGCGGGGGTTGCTCTTCACTGCAGCGCACAGGCTTCTCGTTGCAGTGGCTTCTCTTATTGGAGACCACAGGCTGTAGGTGCTCAGGGCTACAGTAGTTGCAGTTCATGGGCTTAGTTGCTCCCCAGAAGGTGGAATCTTCCCAGACCAGGGATCGAACCCATGTGCCCTGCATTGGCGGGCAAATTCTCATCCGCTGTGCCACCAGGGAATTCCTGGATGTATTTTAAAATTTTTAACAGCATCTAAAAAATTTGGTTTGGAAAGAGTAATAGGTACTTGGCATACTGGCAGTCCACTCACATTTGTCTGTGAATTTTGTACCTGTTCTTTTCACTGAGCCATTTATAAATTCTAGTAAATTTTTAATTGATTCTTGAGGGCTTATTACATTTTACCTATATAGAATGTATGTATAAATATCTATAATTATATTATGCATAAATATATCAGTGTTATTACTTTACCTTTTCTTTTTATACATATATGTATATATGCATTTTCCACATTCAATATGTGGGTTCTTTCCTAGAAATAGAGTTGAATGTGCATGTTAAATGAATGAAGGCTGAATTAATTGGATTTTTAAATAGTGCAATTAAAGTAGCATGGTTAAAATTTGCAGACATCTGCGTGTGTGTGTGTGTGTGTTAAGTCATTTCAGTCATGTCCTACTCTTTGAGACTGTATGGACTGTAGCCTGCCAGGCTCCTCTGTCCATGAGATTCTCTAGGCAAGAATACTGGAGTCTGTTGCCATGCCCTTCTCCAGGGAATCTTCCTGACCCAGGGGTCAAACCCACATATCTTACATCTCCTGCATTTGTCGGCAGGTTCTTTCCACTAGTGCCACCTGGGAAGCCTTACAGATGTCTACTTTACATAAACAAAAGCATTCCAAGACTTGATAGAGTGGTCACAGCCTGTAATTTTCTGGATGGCGTTTTCTCAAACCAGCTATTTACAGGTACGATCAGATGTGTGTGGATTCTTGTTGCTCCGGTACTATAATTAAGCTTTTCCCTTTTCTTTCAAAGGTAAGGGTCTTTCAAACAGAAGGGTCTGACAAATTATGTAGTGCCTACAGGGCCTCCTGGAAGCCACACATATAATGCCTTTGTGTTGAACTGTAGTTTAAAGAAAGAACGGAGGCTGTGCTAGTGAACGTGTGTCAAGATATTACACCTCAGGCCTCATCACTCCTCATTAAGGCCTTGGGAATGCTATGAACCTTGCCAGGTCTCTGCCTCGGGTCATTTTAATGTGTTTCCCTTCCAAAGTCTGGCTGCTAATTTTGATTTTTTTCCCTCTGTAGGAGTTCCTGTATCGTTATGATATAAAAGTCATTTACTTTCCCTTTTGTAATAGAAAATTTCTGTTTTACACAGTTTTTGTTTTGAAATATTCTGTCTTAAATGAAAACTTGCAACTGTTATACGAGAATTCCTGTATATCCTTCACACAGATGGCCCACGTGTTAACATTTTGCACATTTGTATTTTCACTTTCTTTCTCTGCTCTGTGTATACATGTGTGCAAGTAGGTGTATGCATGCACCCACACATATACTTCTCTAACCTCATGAGATTAAATTGCAGGTGTGTTGATTCTGATCCCTAAATATGGGCTTCCCAGATGGTGCTAGTGGTAAAAGACCTGCCTGCCAACGCAGGAGACAAGAGATGCAGGTTTGACCCCTGGGTTGGGAAGATTCCTGGAGGAGGGCATGGCAGCCCACCCAAGTATTCTTGCCTGGAGAATCCCCATGGACAGAGGAACCTGGTGGGCTACAGTCCATCAATATTGAGTTGGTTAAAATGTCCATAACATCTTATGGGAACACCTGAACAGACTTTTTGGCTAGCCCAATACTTTAATATATATTTTCTAAAAACAGGACTATTTTCTTAAATAATACTGTGTAATTGTCATACCAACAGACTTTGTTAAAATGTTGCCAATTGTCCTGCTATCCTTTATATGGCAAATGAAGAAAAATGGGGGGCCTGGGATCTAATCCAGAATCACATGCGACATGCCATCGTTAATGTCTTCTTAGTATCCTTTAGCCTCTTCCTCAGTCTTTGCCTTGCATGTGTGACTGCTAAGTTGATTCAGTCGTGTCCGACCCTTTGTGACCCTATGGACTGTAACCCACCAGGCTCCTGTTCCATGACCTTAAGTTTGTGAAGACTGTAGGTGAATTATTTTGTGGAAGCTTTCTTTAATTGTAAAAAATCCTAAGTCTTCAACTAATTCCAAAGACATGAATTTTAACTTGCAATCGAGTTCTTGTTACCTTAATTTTCCAAGATGTAACCTGAAGTCTTTTACCTCCTAATTATGACAAAAGAAGTCAGTGTACAAAGGCACAAACATGGGGAGGGAATTGACATTTGCTGGGTACCTGAAAAGTCGCTGGACTAAGCAGTGATACACATCTCATTTAATCAGCACACCCGTCCTGTTGCATGCATGACTATTACCGCTACCCCACTTTTTGTAAATGAGGAAAGAAATGCTCAGATATTGTAACCTGCTCGTAAGTAAGATAATATTGAGAGTAACTCTGAATGTGGGCGTAGAAGCCCAGTCCTTAGATAGGTAAATAAATAGCCAAGTAAAAGGGAAATTCAGGTGGATGTCATCATTGAGCATTTAACTTTTCTATTTCAACCACATATTATCAGCAAAAGCAAACAAAAAAACTGTAATGATGAAAAAAATCCTAGGGTGAGAGTTTGATCCCTCCACTGCAAAGACCTCTAATAATTAATTCATCTGACTAGTGCCCACAGAATCCAGTCACTTCTCACCACTCTTGCCACCCCTTCTGTGGTCAAAGTCATCCCCATCTCTCACCAGGAGTATTGCAACAGTCTCCGTATCCACCACCTGTTCCTACTGTTGCTCCTCCAAGAGCCTCTTGCTTAATAAAGGAGCCAGAGTGATTCTCTTATATCACTTTTTTTTAGATTCTACATATAAGTGATATCATATGATATTTATCTTTGAGGGGCTTAGTTCACTTAGTATGGTCATCTCTAGTTCCATCTATGTTGCTGCAAATGGCATTATTTCATTCTTTTTTATGACTGAATAATATTCCATTTTATATATGTACCACATCTTTATCCATTCCTCTATCCATCGTGATTCTTTTTTTTTATATTTTAAAAACTTATTTATTTTTTAATTGAAGGATAATTACTTTATAGAATTTTGTTGTTTTCTGCCAAACCTCAACATGAATCAGCCGTCAGTATACATATATGCCCTCCCTTTTGAACCTCCCTCCCATCTCCCTTCCATCCCACCCCTCTAGGTTGATACAGGGTTCTTTTTTTTTTTTTTTTTAAGAATTATTTATTTATTTATTTATTTATTTGGCCGTGTCGAGTCTTAGTTGTGGCACTTGGGATCTGTAGGTTCCAGAGTGCATGGACTTAGTTGCTCAGTGGCATGTAGGATCCTAATTCCCTGACCAAGAATTGAACCCTTGTCCCCTGTGTTGCAAGGCAGATTCTTAACCACTGGGCCACCAGGGGAGTCCCCACAGTGATTCTTGAGAAACCTGCATGCGTGCTCAGTTGCTTAGTCGTGTCTGACTCTTTGTGACCCCACAGACTGTCGCCCAGCAGACTGCTGTGTCCATGGGATTCTCCATGCAAGAATACTGGAGTGGGTTGCCATGCCCTCCTCTGGGAAACCTGGGTCCCCTCATATTACTCTTCTCTCAGAACTCTTCAGCTACTTCCTAACTCACTCAGAGTACCAGCTGACCTTATGTACTGGCCTCCGAGGTCGCAGGGATCTGACATCATCTCTCCTCACTCCACACTGGCCACCAGCTGTCCCGACCTCCTTTCTGGGTCTTCCTGTCCCAGTTGGTTCCACACATAAGCTTCACACTCAAGCTCTCTGGTCTGAAATGCACTCTCCCTCCTGCCACCCACCTCTGAGCTCCTGGTTCACATCCTGCCTTCCTTCCTTCCTTTTGATCTTTACTAAAATGTCACCAGCTGAATGATCCTCTCCTGATCAAGTTACACAAAACTATAACTCTTGTTTTGGCACTGCCTCCTCTCATTTCCTGTTTTATTTGGTTCCACAGCATATTTTTCTGTCTGATGTCGTTTTATTTTCTTGCTCGTGTCATTATTTTCTGCCTTGTCACTTAGAACATAATTCACATGAAAGTGAGGACTGCTTTGGGCTTCCCAGATGGCGCTAGTAGTAAAGAACTTGCCTGCCAAGGAGACATAGGAGACTCGAGTTCAATCTCTGGGTCAGCAAGATTCCCTGGAGCAGGGCATGACAACCCATTCCAGTACTCTTGCCTGGAGAATTCCATGGACAGAGGAGCCTGACATGCTATAGTCCAAGGGTCACACAGAATCGGACACGACTGAAGTGACTTAGCATGCATCACCTAGAACATAATTTACATGTAGGTGAGGACTATTTTTGTCCTACATCACTGCATGCAGTGGATGCTGACTAAATAACCAATGAAGGGCTGTATGTTCAATGCTGAAAAACTCCTGACTGGGCTGAACTTTGGTATACAATTCACCAGTAATGGACTTCAGGGATGAAATTCAGTATTTTTTTTTAAATTTTATTTATTAGGTTGCATTGAGTCTTAGTTGTGGTGTGTGGGATCTTTTGTTGTGGTACACAGGCTTCGTTGCCCAGTGGCATGTGGGGTCTTAGTTCCTGGACCAGGGATTGAGTCCGGGTATTCTGCATTGCAAGATGAGTTCTTAACCACTGGACGGTCAGGTAAGTCCTGAATTCCTGTATTTTAAATGGAAATTTTGACTATACTTCACTTTTGTTTTATGCATGCATTTTGCAACTTCATTCCCTGAGTATGAGTTGACTCCACTATAGAAGACCATGGTCATGTGGCCCCTTTCATAAAATAAAGAAAAAAACCTGGTAATTCAAAGTTCTGTAAAGCGTCTGATGACCATTGGTAAGTAAATACTGGTGTCAAGTGCCTCAGACATCAAATATACTGAAAAGTGTCCTGGGTTCATTTTTAATTTGAATAATTCAGTAAGTTTCAATTTGTTTCAATAAGTTGAAATAAGTTTCAATTTGAATAATTCAACCCCCTCAAACATGAAGCTTTCTTGCTTCCAACTCAAAACCCATGTCAGTTCAGCACCATACACAGAAAAGAACATAAATCCAACTCCATAAAGCACTGAGGAGTAATAACTGATGTTTTCATTCTGTTTTTTTATGAGGCTACAGAAGAGGCGGAGGGTGCACAGTCACAAATACACTAAGATTTCCTACCTCTCTCTGTAGCTATCGTTCATCTTTAAAGTTCTGTCGTCACTCCAATCTTCTTCCCTTTCTGCTCAGACTTTTTCCTCTTCCTCCTCAATCACCCATCCTGCCCCCAGTCTTCTTTCTTCCATGCATCTCATGACATTTGTAGATCAGTGATAACTAACGTAGATCATGAAGCTTTTCTCTTTTTTTTTTGGCAACAACCCTGCTTCCACACTGGGCACAATAAAGGGGGAGAAGGGGACGGAGGACTTTCCTCTCCCTCAGGCACAGGCTGGGCTCCTCCATTGCTGGTGGTTGTTTAGTTGCTCGGTCGTGTCTTTTTGCAACCCCATGACTGTAGCCCACCAGGCTCCTCTGTCCATGGGTTTCCCAGGCAAGAATATTGGAGTAGGTTGCCATTTACTTCTCCATGGGATCTTCCTGACCCAGGGATCAAACCCGCGTCTCCTGCACTGGCAAGCGGATTCTTTACCACTGAGCCCAGAGGGAAGCCCATCTCTGGTAGCACAGTGGATTCTCGCTCTTCTTAGCTGTGCTCACTGCCCCTGGCTCTTGCCCTTCAGCCTGTACCACATTTGCTTGAACTCCTGAAAAACATAGAGGACGAACATCTGAACATCCCCTGCCGACAATTAAGCATGCAACAGGCTGAGCCTTCACCACGCCCATCTAATTATGGTTCATTTGTCTAACACTAACATGCTCTCAGATCTACACAAGCCATCTGCTTTCTCCCCAGATTCACTGAGCCCTGATGCATTAAGTATCTGTAACACCATTTCTCTCCTTGTTATTAAAGATGGGTATGTGCTATGCTTAGTCAATCAGTCATGTCTGACTCTTTGCGACCCCAGGAACTGTAGCCCACCAGGCTCCTCCTCTGTCCATGGGGATTCGCCAGGCAAGAATACCGGAGTGGATTGCCATTCCCTTCTCCAGGGGATCTTCCCAACCCAGGGATCAAACCTAGGTCTCCCTCATTGCAGGTGGGTTCTTTACTGTCTGAGACACCAGGGAAGCCCAAAGATGAGTATGTGCTCTTGTAAATACCAATTGGAAGGGGTGAGTCCTTTCAGGTTTGTTGGTCGTGCTGTTTGCTCTGTTGTTATTGTGGGTTAGTCTACTTTTGGCACAATTTTACAGTATCATCGGAGTTCTACATTAATATTTAGATCTCACATGACAGATTTAATGATATTAGTTCACACCCCAATGACGCAGGTTTAATTTTATGGTTCACTTGTTTTTGCTGTTTACTTTCCTGAGTTTCAGCCAAACTAAAGAAACTATGAAGACAGAGTCCAATGACCCGTGAAAGAAAATGCCACCTTTCTTGGTAAAAGAAAACCTGGATTCTTCTAGGTTGGCACCTTAGGGAGGGACTCTGCACGTGGGGCTGGAGGAAGTGTAGACCCCGGCACCTCGACTCCTCCCCATGTGATACCTGAGTCACCCTGGCTTCACAGATGCGTCCTGCCCTTGGAAACTTTTACTCAAAGGAATAATGGGACCTCTTCTCCCAGTAGCCCATGGCACTGCTGATTGAAGATGAAAACATTTTGTTTATTTATTACCAACTTGAATTTCCCTGAGCAGATCATACAAGGAGAGTCTGTTACAAAGTCTTCTCCTTTGGTCTGTATCCCCAGACCCCCAGCTCTCCCTCTCCAAGACAACCAGTGCAACTGATTTCTCTGCATCTTCTAGGGTGAGACAAATACAGGATATGGTTTCCCTCTTCTCCTTTCACCAATGCATGATAGAACATGGCACACACCACCACGAGTGACTCTGCCCCCGGCTGTGTCTTAGAACTACTCCAGCATGCAGAGTTCCCCATTCTTTTCTCTCTCTCTTTTTAAATACTTTATTTCCTTATTTTTTGCTATGCTGGGTCTTGATTGCTGCATTCTGGTTTTCTCCAGGTGCCGCCAGTGGGGCTACTCTTTAGTTGGCAGTGTGCGGGCTTCTCATTTCTGTGGCTTCTCTTGTTGCAGATCTCGAGCTCAGTAATTGTGATGCATGGACTTAGACACTCTGAGGCCTGTGGAATCCTCCCAGACCAGGGATTGAACCCATGTGCCCTGAATTGGTAGGTGGACTTTTATCCACTGCACCACCTTCATTATAGAAAAGAAGTCCCTCATTCTTTTCTGTAATGACCACTGCATGGCTCTACCATAATTCATTTAGCCAGTTTCCAAGCAGTTGCTTTGTGTCCAGTCTTTTCCTATTACCAAAACTGCTTCAATAAAAATAGTGAAGAGCAACTTTTTTGCACATATGTGGCATCTGTAAGACAATTTTCTAGAAATTGCTGAGTCGATGAGTAGGTGCATCTTTAAGATTAGTACCTAGAGCCAAATTTGCACTAAATATTTTAATTCATACCCTCCACCCCAGCACACACAAGTAATGTATATACATTCAGCAAGAGTTTACAAAAGGCTTGGGAGCAATGTAGGAGATAAACCTAGTAACCTAAATTTAGATAGCCCTTTATGAGCTGTGACTCACTCTTTATTTTTTAATTGAAGTTTTTAAGAGTAATTTTTGGCTTTGCTGCAAGACTTGTGGGATCTTGATTCCTGAGCTGCGATCAAAACCGAGACCCTGAAGTCTGGACCACTGGACCTTCAGGGACTCCTTCCCTCTTCTTTAGTTTGTGGTCCATTAAAGGGTCCAGAAACCCTTCCTGACTATAACTGCTTGGGCAGAGCAGAGCCTCTCAGCAAGGTTGGGGAGTTGTTTTTCTTCCCTTCAACTTTTGCACATCCTTCAGCTTCTCTGGGCCAGAAGGTAACACAAGATGCCTTAGGTAATAAAAGTCAGGAAATAGTCTACTGCTCTTCCTATCTCCATCGTCCCAGCACCAACATCTGGCCCAACTAGGTCTGATGTCCAAGGCTGAGTATGAGGAGTAGGTGGGTAGCAAAACCACTGAGGAGACCACACAGTCCTCTGTTGTTGTTTAGTCTCTTAGTTGGGTCCAACTCTTTGTGACCCCATGGGCTGCAGCACGCGAGGCTTCCCTGTACATCACTGTCCTCCAGAGCATGCTCAAACTCATGTCCATTGAGTCTGTGATGAAGTCCTGGAAGGTGGAAAGGGGAGAAAGGATGAGGAGGGAGAGTTTTCTCTCTGGAGAGGGAGGCTCTATGCTTCCCTGGATGTGTTGTGGATGATGTCACTGTTGGCTTGTATATATTCATAGGGCTGTGGAAAGATGCCACTGAAGATAGTCTCTATTCTTCTATGGGATCTTAAAAGTTGAAGATCATTTCCTTGGTTCTCAATCCTTGAATTTTATTAATTATTGGTGAAATTCTAATACAACAACTACTAATTACAATGAAAAAAAAAAACCCACTGAACAAAACTATCTGTAATAAAAGATGGTCAGGCAGCATTTGATATGAGGTTATCACATATGCTTGGATGCTAAGCTGCTTCAGTGGTGTCGGACTGTTTGCGACCCTATGGACTGGAGCTGTCAGGCTCTTCTGTCCGTGGAATTCTCCAGGCAAAAATGCTGGAGTGGGTTGCCATGCCCTCCTCCAGGGGATCTTCCTGACCCAGGGATTGAACCCACATCTCCTGCATTGACAGGCAAGTTCTTTACCACTGGTGCCACCTGGGAAGCCCGTGGTTATTATATTCCTTTCCTTCCCTTTCTGGGCCACAGCTCAAATCTCCTCTGCTTTCCTTGCTGTTTGGTGAGGTCCTTATAACTACGTTCTGGGCAGAGGAAAGTAGGAGAAGTCCCAGGCTCTGTTTCCAGGCCTGGCCCCTAAAATTCCCCCCCATCATGCCCCCATGACATCACTTTTTCTTTCTTTCTTTCTCTGTTTGACCTGCTGGAGGTGAAAGGCTTCCAGGCTTTAGGTCACAGGAAAGCCAGAGCACAGAATGAGCCTGGGGCCTGAATTCTTCTTTAAGAGAGCAACTCAGGAAAGCCTAAGATTTGTAGCCTCCAACTTGTCAACTAAACACCACCACCAACAAAATGGGACGCTAGTTCTCTCCTTGGACTGATCTCTGCTGGCAGGTGACTGTAACATCCAGATACATACGTGCTTCCAGGTAAGAAGACATGAAAGTAGGATTCAACTTCACAGTAGAGCTTTCCCCAGCTTAATTTATTTATTAACAGGAAAGTAGAATGTATTTGTGGGCACGAGTAAGGAGGGGCTAGTGCCAAGCCTCTCATGAGTGCAGGGCCCGCCATTGGTCCAGAGGGCCAGGATTAGGGATTGACCCCTCAGTCATCTGGGATGAGCTGCTTTTCTGTCACCATGCTTTCAAATTCATCCACATTCAGCTCCACTTCTTGGAGATTTAAATCTGCTGGTACCCGAGGACCTTGAACTTGGCCCTGCAAAGGGCCTCAATCACACGCTCCTTGCTGTGCAGCTTGGTGTGGGTGGACATTATGACTTGGCCAATGTGGACTCTGGCCACTGTGCCCGGGGGTTTCCCAAAGGTGCATGCTTATCTGGAGCATAGACTGGGGATAGCATGCCAGTCAGCAATGCCCACTGGAAGGGGTTGTCTGCAAGGTTTCTTAGGGCAACCTGCACTGGCAACAGGCTGCCTAAATCCAGGGAGGCTGCTCTTTGCAGCCATGCCCCAACTTTAAATAAAAAATTTTACCCTGAATTAGAAGAAGGGCTCAGATAATTCTGCATGAAACTTCTTGAGTGAAAGTCACTTAGTGTCCAACTCTTTGTGACCCTGTGGACTATAGACTCCATGGGGTTCTCCAGGCCAGAATACTGGAGTGGGTAGCCTTTCCCTTCTCCAGGGGATCTTCCCAACTCACGGATCAAACCCAGGTCTCCTGCATTGCAGGTGGATTCTTTATGAACTTAGCTATCAGGGTAGCCCCAAAACTTCTTGGAATAAAAACCAAAATAGAAGTCTACTCTGCAAACTAGAAGGTACCTCTAAGAGTAGTAAACTCTAGGTCAGTGGCCCCTACCCTCAGACCATGAGGGTTAGAGCTGGTGCAAGCCATGGCCCTAAGAACAGCTTCTTGGTTTTCAGCAAGGGCAAGGAAGAGGGAGAAGGTGGGTGTTGAAAGGGGCAGAACGGTGAGGGAAGGCTCATGTTCGTGGGGACTCACTAATATGTCAGGGCCTGTGTTGATTACTTCCCATGTATTTTCTCACTTAACAACCAAATGGGATTGGTATCAGCCTCCTTTACGGGTGTGGGATATGGGGTTACCCTGAATAGCACCTCCTCATTAACCGCCCACTCCCCTATCCTCTGAAGATGTTTTCATACAACCCCGCCTGCAATGCAGGGAAACATTTTTTCTTCCCAGGATCCTTGTCCCTAAAGGAATTGTTCACTTAAGAGCTCCCAAAGCATTGCATTAACCGATGATATCTAGTCTTCTTTAATTTCTTGTCACCATGACAACAAAGACAGAAACAGGCATCACTGATGCTGACACTTGAGTCCGTGTGTGTCTTCATCAGAGCCATTTAACATCACCATTCAAGGAGTCATCAGCTTTTGGGGAAAACACTTTTTGAGAACAAACTTAATGAGGTCATTTCTACATCATCTGGAAGCAGAAATGTCTTTTATGATTGAATTTCCACTTCCAACTTATTGACTAATGTCAGGGATTATTATGTGTCTTGTTGAGATGAGCAAACACATACTTTTCTCTGTGTGGATAAAGGTGTATTCTCGGAGGATTAGAATGAAATTAAATTTCTGTTTAAGTAAGAGGCATAGGACAGTGCTCCTGTTCTTTGCCAACCATTTTGGCTTTTGAAGATGCATGCTGTTCCTAGTATTTGCTGGTGTTACCCAAAGAGACAGTATTGGAGGTTATGTGACTCACCCCTGGGACTCCAGGCTCTTCACTGGCTTCACAGTGGGTATGTCTCCACTTGCATGACTTCAGTTCGGTTCAGTCGCTCAGTTGTGTCTGACTCCTTGTGACCCCGTGAATCACAGCACGCCAGGCCTCCTTGTCTATCACCAACTACTGGAGTTTACTCATACTCATGTCCATTGAGTCCATGATGCCATCCAGCCATCTCATCCTCTGTTGTCCCCTTCTCCTCCTGCCCCCTATCCCTCCCAGCTTCAGGGTCTTTTCCAGTGAGTCAACTCTTCTCATGAGGTGGCCAAAGTATTGGAGTTTTAGCTTCAGCATCAGTCCTTCCAATGAACACCCACGACTGATCTCCTTTAGGATGGACTGGTTGGATCTCCTTGCAGTCCAAGGGATTCTCAAGAGTCTTCTCCAATACCACAGTTCACAAGCATCAATTTTTTGGAGCTCAGCTTTCTTCACAGTCCAACTCTCACATCCATACATGACCACTGGAAAAACCATAGCCCTGACTAGATGGACCTTTGTTGGCAAGTAACATCTCTGTTTTTTAATATGCTATCCAGGTTGGTCATAACTTTCCTTCCAGGGAGTAAGTGTCTTTTAATTTCAAGGCTCTAAATCTGGGGACTCCTCCCTGTTCCACACCTCCCAGCCTTTTCTCATATTTCTCTACCATACTTACTATACCCCAGCCATGGAGGCCTAGTTAAGTTCCTTGCTGGCATCCACCTCCTTCCCAACCCAGTCTTTGCAGTTGCAATTAAATCAGAGGTGTCACTTGGCCACTCTCTCCAAGATACTCATTTCACGTCTGTTCACTCTGCACCACATCAATCTGGTTTGTGTTTTCATGGCACGAAATGTCAATACTTTGGCCACCTCATGTGAAGAGTTGACTCATTGGAAAAGACTCTGATGCTGGGAGGGATTGGGGGCAGGAGGAGAAGGGGACGACAGAGGATGAGATGGCTGGATGGCATCACCGACTCAATGGACATGAGTTTGAGTAAACTCCGGGAGTTGGTGATGGACAGGAAGGTCTGGAGCACTTCGATTCATGGGGTTGCAAAGAGTCAGACACGACTGAGTGACTGAACTGAACTGAACCATAATGTGAATTCATTCTCAATGTGTTCATTGGTTTTCTCCAAGTTTACATACCATGTGATTGTTGGATTTGTCTTTGCTCATCAAGATGTGAGCTCCTAGAGGCCTGCTGGAGACCAAGTCCCTGGAAATTTTCCTTTGTCTTTAGGAAATGATATAATTGCAAATGACCGTCAGTCAGCATTTCTTCACTGTCTCTGGTAAGAAGGAAGACTTCCCAGACAAACACTGGTAAATGTTACTGAAGCCCTTACAGTTGGAGCAAAGATCTAGCTGACTCCCTAGACCATAACCGTTTAGGACACAGAGAATCATAATGTGAACTCCTTGGATGGAGCAATCATGGCTGTCTGGCTCAAGGCCAATACCAGTGTCCCTCCCAGAGTCTGGCACATTATAAATGTTCAATATCTACTTGTTGAAAGATTAAATAAAACTGCAATAAGATCATTCCTCTGGGTGAATTTGGAGGATCTCAGAGGATGGGAGAGGTGCCAGAAAATGGGCCATCATGTGAGAATTTTCAAAAAAGTGAAAGAAAGCAGATTTCACAAATCTTAAACTGATGCATTTAGTGACAATCCCAAGGAAGACACTAAGATGTAACTTATAAAATCTTGTAAAAATCAATTGTGGTCTTTAATAACTAATATAAATTCAAGTCAGATATATTATTTCTTTTTCATAAAATTAATATATTAAACTACTCTAGAGAGATCAAGAAAATGATGAATCTGTCTTTCAGAATGGTACTTTACCTAAAAGTAGTGCATCATCCCAGATTCTCAGGAGGCATTTGAAGCCCGCCTGGTGGGAATAGCATGATAATTTGGCAGTAATCACTGTCTAACTTGCCTTATTCAACAATTTGTAGCCTCTGGGTAAAAAGATATTTGAGCATTTTGTAAGTCACTTGAATCTGAGAAGAATAACCAATATAGTTTGGTTGAAAAAAATTTGAATTTAAAAGTATATAGTCATATTCAAATGATTGACTGAATCTAACAAAATTAAGTTTAATAAGAAGAGTCAATGTAAGTACCTGAAATTGAGTCTAATAAACCTATTGGAGGATTTAAAGTAGAGGCAGGTTGGGGCATTTTCACTTAGCCTTAGTAGCATATGTTGAGGGGGGACTTTAACCTTATAACTCCAGGTAATTAATGGGAATAAACAGGGTCATATGATGGCCAGAAAGGCTAACACGATTCATATTTATAAAACACTGAGAAAGCTCACAGTGTAGTAGGTATAGTTAGGGTTCAACATGTAATTACAGAAGGAGGATCAAAATTCTTAGAGTATAGAAACACTGAGTCTGCCAAGGCGATTCAGAATCTTTGACAGAGTAAGTGCTCCATAACTGTAAGTTGAGTAGGTTTTTAGGGAGATAACATTTGATTTGGGTCTTGAAGCTTGAGTAAAAATATATCTAGCCTTCAAGGCAATATGAGCATTCTACTTACAGTAAAGGGCTCCTAAATAATAGAAGCAAGAGAAGGCAGGGGAAACATATGGGCAAAAGCATGAAAGAGACATAGAAGGTATGCAAACGGGAATAGTATGAGGTGAGGCTGATACCGTAGATGGGTCAGAGAATGGAAGATCTTACATACCAAGCCAAGGAGTGTGGATCTCACTTTTTATATTTCACGATTTTAAGTAGGGTAACAAAACAATGTCAGGTTTATTACTTAGAACTATATTGAACGCAGAATTTTTAGGGAAGCATGGAAATTCTAAGCTCCCTATGGAGGCTGTTAAATTAAAAGACCAAGGGCAGCGGCAGCGGGATTGGAGAGCTGGACTAAGAGATGATATTTGAGCTATTTTCTCATATGTGAAAAAATGGACAAAAAGTAAAATTCAGCATATGCTTAGAGTAGGGAAAGGATACATGCTCGTCTGTTGCTTAAATTCGCAGCTGTGGGACGTCCCGTGGTCCACTGGTTAAGACGTCATCTTCCAATGCAGGGGGCGTGGGTTCAATCCCACATGCTTTTTGACCAGAACACCAAAACATGAAACAGAAGCAGTATTGTAACAAGTTCGATAAAGACTTAAAAAGAATGGGCCACATCAAAAAGATGTTGAAAAAAAATTCATTGCCATGACTAGGTTATAAGAATATCTTACATGATTTCTATGTGTCCAGCTAGGAAGCATAAGAATTTAAATGCCTATTTAAGGGAAAAGGCAATAAGATTAGCAATTTCAGTTTTTCTTCATTTTGCTTGTAAGCCTCCGGGGGTTCTGAGACTTGACTATATTCCTTTTTTTTTTTTTTTTTTGGACAAATGGAAAAGGGGAAAAACATAATTTTTTAGGTTGTTTTATTTTCATCTCTGAGGGTAGAATCTGGATCATACCACTGAAACAAGCCCTTTCTTCACCTTTTAAATTAACTTATTTTTAGAATTACAGAAATATTGCAAAAGTAGAGTTCCCATGTATCCCACTGCCCCTCCCTCTTTTTTTCTGAGGATGAACTCAAAACAAGAGTTGCTCACCAGTCAGTTCCAGACAAATTCACTCACTGTTCTTGGTGAAGCTCGACTCGGGGACAGAATCCCAGGGCACAGGCTTCAGGCCAGATGCTTAATACTCTCTTATACAATGTTATTTCAATACTGTTATTTAACAGCATTGTCTTAAATAATCTCTCTGAAGATTACTCTTAAAGATTACTGTTAAAGAGATCTTACTTCCTGATTGAGGTGGGGTGAAGGTATTTTTGGTAACCCGACCCAGAAACAGCACAGAAATCAACAGTGGGCAGGCAGGTCTCCGGGAAGGAAGGAGGGAGCAGGTGGGAGTTTGAGAAGAAGGGGCCCCCCGAGGCCACCCTTCTCCAGGGAAGTTGATTTTAGAACAACTCCAGGGCCTCTGGTACCTTGAGATGCACTTAAAAAAATTTATTTATTTATTTGGTTGTGTCGGATTTTAGTTGTGGTATAGTAGCAGCTTTGTTATTCCACGGCACCCGGGATGGGATCACAGTTCCCCAACCAGGGATTGAACCCATATGCCCTGCATCACAGGGCAGATTCTTTACCGCTAGGACCACCAAGGAGATCCCTGAGATGTACCTTTAAGCTTTCTCTTTTGTTGCCAGCCAAAATCTTGGCTTTCTCCGCCCACTGAAGCCGAATAAAAAAATATGGAGGCAGAGTTTGGAGGTAATAGAAAGGTGGCTTTAATTCTCAGCCGATGGAGAGGGGAACACAGTAGATTCATGCCTCAAGAACTGTGCCCCCTCTCCATGAGGAGTCTAGGGGCTTATTATGTAAGATGAGGGCTCACAGTCAGGAGCTGGTGGTGAGGAACAAAGGTGTTAGGATCCTGTTCAGAAGCAGTCACAGACTGGTATCTGGAACCCAGTAATTGATCCTGGCAGTTCCAGGGCTCTGCAGCCTTCATTGTGGTACGTAAAAAGAGGAACTACAAGGGGAAGAGGATGTTGTAAGGGTGAGCAAAGGATAACAGGTGAGAAATGAAGCTCCTGCAGACTTAGGGGGCAGAAAAGCAAACTTTGTTACAGACATGCCGAGTTAGGAGCAGTTAAAGTAAAAACAAGCTAGGAATGTTCAGTCCTGCTCACTGTTCTCTCTGTCTTCTTTATGCTCAGAGAAGGGAAAGAAAAAACTCATTCCTCTTTTTCCTTTTCACTGCTACACTTTCTGGAATGGAATTCTCTGATTTATCATCAAACCTTAGTAAAATGTATTCATTACAAAGGTTTGTTTCGGCTTAGCTTAGGAAATAAAAGAGAGCCTGAGTTCCTGCTTTGGAGAGAGGTTGCCTGGAGTGAACTGTGAGGACGAGAGAAGTTACCAGAAAGTTAGAGTCACTGGCAGAGTGGCCCAGAGCAGCTGTCTGCAAGGAGCACCCAGGCAGCACCTGTGTGGATGGGTAGAGCATGTGAACCCTCCCAAGGGATGCTCAGAAATACCTGGGGAAGGACTGTGTTCCCTACAGTCAGGCAGCCTGAGGTGTAACTTTCATCTGTGTATGAAAGAGAGGACTTATCCCTTGAAAGGACTTACCCCATCTGAAGAATGAAGGAACATACAAGATGCATGCCTTTCCTAATTTTATTATAATGAATACACATTGGAATGGGGAAAAGTCTTTTTAAAAACAGTAGTCATATTTTACTTCAATGTACATTTTTATTCATAATTGAAAACAATAGCCTATTATACTGCTAATTTATTATAAGAGTCTCCAGAGTCAAAGGTCCATAGAGACATTAAAAAAAATGTATGCAGTTTCTATTAAATAACACTTTCTGGTCACTTTAGAATATGAGTATAATATACAGGTCTTATATGCACAAAAATGTAAAAAGGAATTGTGAAAACAAGTCTTGTTACTAGTTTGTATAAGAAAAAAGACATTCATTTTTCATAGGCTACCAACATCACATAGGATGATTCCTAACAGAATTCGACTTTTTCCATTGATTCACCTGGTAGCTCAGAGATCTGTAGAAAAGAAGTTAGTATACAATGAAATCACTACACAGTGTTCGGGGGCAGTAGAAATTCATACTGATACAAAATATTATCCAAGATTTGTACACGAAGTTTAAGTGTTGAGACTGAGATACACATTGGTTGGCAAGTAATCTAAGAATCGTTTAAGACTGAAAGTTTTTTTTTTTTTAATGATGTTTTAAAAAAATCTGAAAGGTTAAAAACATGTAGAAATACGTAGGCCATGTCCTTCTGTCCTCTAACCAGCAGATCCTTGCCTTTGAAATAGACCGAAATGCTTTAAGTACTTCCCATATTTTCCATAAGATGGCAGAGTTGATGTTACTAATGTGAGGACAAATTAACTTGGATTCTGTTATTCACAGCGATAAAGAGACTTAGAGGCATTCTCACCATTTCAGTACTCCTCTGCTGCTTTCAGTAAATAATAATATCGAGTTAGTTAGAAATAATACCAAAGAAACAATTACATGTTGTGTCATCTCTGCACCGATGCTTCCCGCCTTGCATTTCCTCCTTTACGGAGCCCCCTTACTTTGCCTGCTCTGCATTTTATTTAAACAGTGATCTGTCAGCCTAGAAACGCTATGCTACCACCCTCGGATCATCAGAGATGAAGCAAGAAAATCACTTGAGTGAGTAGCAACTGTGATTGCCTTTGATTGTGAGGAGCTTTGATGTGAATTCAGAGGCCCTTCAGACTGGCTTTGGTTTGTCTGAGGGGTGACTGCAGTCCTGGCATTTGTGATTCAGGTCGTGAGTGGTAGGGGGCTCATTTGGTCCGTTTTACTCTTTTCATCCAGAGTCACAACAGAAAAGATGGCACAGGTTGGCCCAGATGGAAGGGGCAGCCTCTGGACTAGTGAAACCTCGGTATGATAGTGTGGACACGTGTCCTTGTTAGAGGCTGGACCCAGGAAAGCAAGTTACCGGCTACCTGAAAGCTATTGGGATTTCTTCTGTAAACTTCTCAAGGCAAAGATGTGTATACTACCCCGGCTTCTTGCGCAAGGTAGATGCTAAGCCTTTCCTGAGTCATAGGCAGAAACAGTGATGTTGTGAGCTGGGACCTGGAATCTGGAGGAAGCAAAGTCTCAGCACCCCCACCTTGCAGAGCACCAGCAGGCATTGGTTCAGGGCTGTGAGGTCAATACTCTTCTTCATGCTCCTGTCTGTGAGCTCCCCGTGGGCAAACCCTGTTATGATCTTCCTTCATCTCTCTACTGCCCACTCAGACCATCACATGCAGCAGGTGCTGAGAGGTGTGTTTTGAAAGGAAGCAGCAGCTGTAGCTAGACACCTGGGGATGCTGGTGTGGCTGCAAGGAGGTCATCTAATCCTGTCTCTCTTGAGGAGCTGGTGTACCAAATGCTAGTGTGGTCCCTACCCACAAAGAAACTTCAAGAGCAGGAGTATCTTCTAGGTATTGTCAATTTTATGCACCAAAGTGCGTATCAGACTTTCCATGAATGAAGAAGTAACAACACATCCCAGTTTGCTATATGCTGCTTTTATCAGAAAGAAGAGCTCTGCTAGGCCAAGGATGCACCAGGAAGAAGTCTGTTTTGGCAAATGGAGAAGGAGGGTAACCCCTCCCTTGGAAAAAGCTTGCCACACTCATGCTTTCTGCAAAAGCTCCCCTTGTCTGCGAAACATCTCCAGGACTTTGTTATCCTTGCAACTGAAAATATCAGGGCATTCTAATAGAAGAGATAATTTGGGAACCACAATATGGAAGAAAATTTATTGAAGGGGAGAATGCCAGAGAACTAATACCAAGAACCACAATCTTGAAAATCTCTTCATTTTTTCCCCAGAGAGAGAATCTTATTAGAACATGGCTCCCATTCAGAATATTCAGGGTATATCTTTGATGTTACTGAGACTTGAACCTTCTGAAAACCCAAGTGTCTTTATTTTAACCGTTTTGGATGGTGAGTTTTTTTAAATAAAATTTATGTGCCCAATTATTTAAGAAGAACTTGTTCACCACAGGGCCAGTGTATAAAGTTGTGCAGGTTACATGGAGCACAGCAGTGCCACATTTAAAGTGTTTCCATTCAAATTATAGACATTGAAGATCTGTGTGGTTATTTGAAAACTTTTCCAGTAGATGACAAAGTAAATAAATAAAAATCAATACTATAATTTTAGGGCAAATGAAAGGACAATATCTTGACTAAGGGGTTCCTAATTTACAATAAATGTTTTTATTGATAATCTGGATTTATCACTGTATGAACAAAATGCTATTCCTGGAAGCAATAACAATGTTACCCACAGACTCTACTAAGTGTATTCATTCTTACCTTACATATCTCCAGACAGCTGTGCTGTAGAATTTTTTATATTAGTTCTCTATCTCTGTTCTTTTAGTTTGGGAGAATATGTTAAATTATTATATTTCTGCATATTGTATACAATACCTATATTTAATTTTCTACTTTTACTTGAAAAATACATGAAATGTCATGGCATGAAAATGTCATGAAAATAATTAGAATTGTGTGTAAATTGAGTCAATAGGATTTAAAAAGAGGGTTGAAGAGCTTTTCTATGGGAAAAACTCAGGAGTTTCAGAGTGTGGGTTTTGTAACATTTATTGGGGTAGTCAAAGACTGTTTTTGTTTGTTCCTTGGTTCTCAGTTCTGCTGTGGGCAGAGGTTGCCAGGTAGCAGAGTTCGTGTCTCGTATAAAGAAGTCTCAGAAAAATCGGAAAGGAAAGCGCACTGAGAAGACAATGTTTTCTTGCCTTTGTACCTATAATGGCAGAAATTCCTTAGTATTTTCAGATTGGGACGGTCTCAGCAGCAGTTCTCACCTATGCATTTCTATCGGGAGGTGAGAAATAACTTTATTATTCAGAAAGAGAATAAGATGTATTTTGCTTTAGAAAATTAGTACTTTTCACTTCAAATATTCCTCTAAGGACTTGGAAGTATTTTGAAGTGCTAATGCCCAAATTCCCTTTGAGTTATATAGGAGGAAATTGGAGTATCTATGTCTTTATGAGAACATAGGAATGTAACCTTATTACAGTTGTCATGGATGCTAAGAAGATCCTGTGCTACCCTAAGCATCCATCATATGGTGTCTTAGATTTGCAGGGGAGCTTTAATGAAATCTCTCCACTTTCTTAAGAGGTTTTAATTATCTTGTGGCCCCATATTTACAGATATGGAAATGTGAAGATCAGGCAGAATTTATTTTATTCAAGGAGAGTCGACCGCCATGGGCCCTGAAGCAAAAGTGGAAATAAAACAGGATCAGAAGACCCCCCTCTCGACCCTCCCTTGAAACTTCCTTCTTGACAAAGATTGTTGGGACCAATGTGACTCAGGCTCAGAGACTTCAGAGCCAGGTCCTTGTAAGCCTTAGAGCACAAAAATAACTTTCCAGAGGGCAAAGTGATTTCGATTTCCGGGTGAACTTTGGATATTTGAGTAATCAATGGCTCTTCTTTGTGATGTTAAAAAAAAAACCCAAAGATCAATCTTTTTTCCTCTTAACTCACCACGTTAAACAAGTGGTTTAAAAATAATAAATAAAGTGGGATTAATGAGTTTTGCTTGCCCTATAAAAACAAGCATGCCATTTAACTTGCCCCAGATTACAATATCTAAAGTTACTGAACCTGGTGCTCTATATATTATATTTTGCTTTAAAATATTTAGCACAGGAAACAACTTTCTTACTTAGAGTGATGACAAAAAAGAAAAGCCATAGAAGGGCCTAAATAAATATTTCTAGATATTGGTTGAATACATGGGTTAAATGTGACAGTTTAGAATGATAAATACCCTGGACAATGCAAAGAAAAGTCTGCTTAACACAAGGCAAGTTATGACGAGGGAAGCAGAAGCTGATTACTATTCACATGTAGACTATTGTACGTGTACCATCATGATCTGAGTGCTGCAGTGTACTGACTTCAATGACAAGGCTCTTAGTTTCATTTTACATAGGAGACCCAAGAAAACTATTCTGTTAAGAGTGAATTCAATGACTGCTAGTTTAGGTTTATAAAAAAGAGGTTTAAAAGAAAGGAAACCATGTGAGGCAGTTAAAAAGTGACCTGAAGCAATTATTTACAAAACCACTTCCTTGGGAATGAAAGTCTTGAGAAGAGCCTGATATCTGGTACTGTAGTTGAAGGGAAACTCTCTATTGGTTGACAAAAAAAGCAGAAGGCTCGACTGGGGCAGATAGAATCACGTTTCTTTAGAATAAAAAAAGAAGAAGGGAGGCAGGACAGAGCAGTTCTGTCTTTCGGGAAGTGAAGAGCAGCAATCTGAGGTCTGAGATGTTTTTTGGTCCTGTGAAGACAAAGTGACAAGAGGCAAGGCCACTGGTTGGGATTTGCTGACGCTCAGATACAGGCAGAGGAAAGGTGGAGTGGAAGGAGCCATCAGCATGAGCCCAGATGAAAATAATTCATAAGATTTCCGTCAACAGCCAAGGGATGGTTCAGTCCAGACTCGTGATAGCCAATGACCGCCCAATGGAAGAAAAGAAGGCTGGACGGACTGCTTGTCTAGCAGATCGGGTGGGAGGAGGGGCAAGCCTCTGAGCTACCAGCCTCCATCTGTCTCCTCATCCCTCAGCTGAGCAAACCAATTGCTGAGGTCCTTTCAAGGCAACAGCCTGATCTTGCAGAGAAAAGAACATATTGTCTCAGGCATCTTTCTTCTTTTAACTGTCGATCCCTAAAACAATCTTATACTATTTATCCTTCAGGAACATGGGCCACATGGTACATTATTTAAAAAAGGATGTGCTCAGTGAAGTTGGTGTGTATATGGGTGTGTTCAGCATAGATAAGTGAACCAATCTTATCTTGGTGATCAGTGTCAGCAGCCAGATTTGCAGGTACAAGGTGTGAGGGACTACAACTAACACTTTTCAGCAACAGAAATCATTTTGAGGAATATTGTTTAATGAGTAGTACCTGGAAGGTTTCTCTGTTTCTCTGTCACTCATTCACACACACACACACACACACACACACACACACACTGACTCACAGAGTCTTGGAGGAACATATGATAAAATCTAATTACAAAAACAGTTTATGATTTCCCTCAACTGTATTTATTCTTAGAGAAACAGACTACCAAGTAGTTTAAAATACACTCTGCTCTTTGTCTCCACGGGTTTCTGATATGCCCATCTGGAGTGTTGGTGCAGGAATGGGGAGGGGGGTGACTGTTTTTATTGTTTGTGTCACCTTATTTAAGGGACTTGAACTTCGAGGATTTTGGTTTCTGTGGGGGCTCCTGGAACCAATTTCTCATGGATACAGAGGATGACTGTACCTATTCGTCTCTAGCCAATATTATGTTCTTAGAGGTTGAAAGGAAACACAAGTCCAACTTTTACTGAGAGAAAATAACAGAAAAGTAAGGGTCATATATTTTTTACTTGAATGTCCTTCCCCATCTCCCTAATCACAAACGTCCATCACATATTTGGTGAATGAAAAGAAAATAATGGCACACCCAATCAAATCAGAAGAAAGGGTGTTGCCACAATAAGAGTTGAAGAGTTATGATCATAGAAGAATTAATGTATGTTTGTAGCAGAACAATAAGAACCAAGCAATACATTAGATTGCAATTTAATTTCCAGAGAAGGAAAATTAAAATATATTCTGCAGAATTACGGGAAACATAGAAGGATCTTGTGTCATAAGTTTATTATTTTATTTCTAAGAAGGCAGAAAGATGAGGTAGAAATTCTCATTTCACAGAGCTGATAATTCCTCAGTATTGAAGAATATTATGTATTTTTTTTATAATGCATTGTAATCAAAGTAAATGAAAATATTCTTCCAAAAAACCATGCCCACTAGTCTGAACTGTGTAGCAGAGACTGCTAAACATTCTTCAGTATACATTTCCCTTTGCTACTAAGAAATCGAACCCCTAAATTTTAGATGAGCACAAGGCCACCATTGATAAAGACTATAATTTTTAGCTTTCCTTGCAGCTGAACTTGGGATGAACCAAGTAGTGTGTGCAACATGTGAGACACATCCTTAAGTGAAAGAAGCACCATTCTCTGTCCCCTTTTTAGCTGGAATACAAAAACAATGGCTGGAACTTTGGCAGCCATCTAGAATCATGTTATGATCTTGAGAATGGCAGGAGACATACTGAAGCAATGAGAGAGAAGGAGCCTGGGTCCCTGTCTCTAGGGAACCCAAGCCCAGCTCTTTGCTGACTATCTCCAAGATTTTGAAATATGAAGAGATATAGACCTGGGTCTTACTGAAGTCACTGCCATCTTTCTTTCCTGTCATTTGTAGGTAACACTGCTGCTGTGGCTCTTCAGTTGCTCAGTTGTGTCTGACTCTTTGTGACCGCATGGACCATAGCCTGCCAGGCTCCTCTGTCCATGGGATTCTCCAGGCAACAATACTGGAGAGGGTAGCCATTCCCTCTCCAGGGGATCTTCCTGACCCAGGGATCAAACCCAGGTTTCCTGCATTACAGGCAGATTCTTTACCATTGAGCCACCTGGGAAGCCCTAAGTAACCCTAATCCTAACAAATACAGATTGACAATGTTGACTGCCAAAGCAATTCTATGAGAATAACTAGATAATTGGTTTCTTCAAACTGTTATAAAAATAACTTAATTCTAGAGAGCAAAGGAAAAGTGTGTGCTAAATGCAAAATGGTCCAAGTGTTCAGTCACTCAAAGAAACAACAACAATAACCCCAAATTAAGGACTGATGTGTCCAAATCCAAACTAGGTAGAATTTCAGATTTGAATTCTTCCCTCCTTTTTCCTCCCTCCTCTTTCTTTCTCTTTCTTTTCTTCTTTACTCCTTCCTTTCTTTTCTTATTATTTCTCCTTCTTTTTACTTAATATAGTTATCAGTTTCAGGTCAAAACATATTTGGAATTCTTTCAATACTTCTGTATCTCATGTATTTCTTCCTCTTTATATGCTTGCAACTCCATGAAAGATGATTTATGTATCACTTGGCACCAAACTTCTCTACAGATATCCATATTTAAGAAGATTTACCTACCTTCGAGTAATGGAGTTTTTTTTTTCCCATTTAGCCCACAATAAAGAAATTAAGCTTTTCCAGGATAAAGAGAGAAATGCTGCCCACAAATTGTGAATTTTTTGAGAATGGTTTTTTGAAGAATTCTTTACTAATAAACACATTCTTCTAATAGTTCAGATACATTCACTCCCTTTCTTCATTACACACTATGCAGTTATGTGAGCAGTGATTCCCTTCATCAGTTCTACTTTTGGGCGTAATATCCTTGAGTTACAGGCTTATTTATTTATCATGAATATTTGAGCAGGGAACATAGGTAGACCTTCAATCTAGCAAAGGTTACAGATGACTCTTAAACAGGAAGGAAATAAGAAAAAGAGACATTCTAAGTTTAAAAAAGATCAATTACTGATATTGTTTTCTACTTAATTCAGTTATCCATTGCAAGAGCTACTAACATGGGCTAAAAGGTTGAGTCAGAACATTTGAATTCTAATCAACTGCAGAAGTTCTCCTATTTACATACTATGTAACCCTGTAATGATAAGTGAGTATTTCCTTTGAGAGATACTTAGCCAGAATGTTTACTCCGTACTGAATCCATATTTCGGGACACTATACATTTTTAAATTAGGTGTGAAGTGAAGATCTGTTTATTCTTGGCAGGATTCCTTTCTAATTTGCAAAGACTGAAATGAGCAATTTTGGTTTTTACTTCCTCCTCAGTTTAGCTGAATCACGATGGTTCTCTCCAGCTTTGCAATGTATATTTCAACTGGTGTTGATGAAGACAAATTCTTCTCAACCATGAGTGGTTCAACCATTAACAGAGACAGATGGTAGTCTTGTCATAGTTTGCTAGATTCAGCCTCTTAAAACTGGCTGCCTCCCTTACCTAGGTCTACAGGAAATGTGTGCTATGTGCTAAGTCACTTCAGTCGTGTCTGACTCTTTGTGACCCCATGGCCTGTTACCTGCCAGGTTCCTCTGTCCATGGGCTTCTCCGGGCAAGAATACTGGAGTGGGTTGCCATGCCCTCCTCCAGGGGATCCTCCTGACCCAGGGATTGAACTCGTGTCTTTTATGTCTCCACCATTGGCAGGTGGGCTCTTTACCACTAGCGTCACTATACCACTATAGGAAATAGTAGGGCCTATTTTTCTGGAGGGAAAAAGAATGAAAGTCAGTGTTTTCCTAGGCAGGATGTCAAGTTATCTTCAAAACAGGTAAGCCAACAGCCTCTCAGCTTGGAGTGATGGACCCAAGTTTTTGTTTCAGGGACACATATCTTGACGTTGTACAGCAGGTGGCAGGCTAAGACACTTCTGTATGTACTGTCTTAGAGTTTTTCCTAAGAGAAATTTCTCCTTTTTTTTTTTTTTTTTTTTTAATAATACCTTCACTTTATTCCAGCCTTCCCAGGTGCTTCTCTATCCTTGGACAAAGGCAGAGAAGAAAACAGAAGTCTTTAAGATTACATTTCAATGCAACTGAAAAGAAACCAGATTCTATAAGAACAGTAGAAAATAAAGAACGCTGAATCATTATCTGCACTGTGACCTTTGGAAACTGACCCGAAGGGTTCGATGAACATGAGCAGCAGGGGAATAGCCCTTTCTGCATCTTTCTGCCCAAACTCCGGGCAGATAAAGGGAAATCAGAGAAATCTGTTTGAGGCTGTTCCACACCCTATATGGATTCTGTCTCGGGAATTTTCTAATTCAGCCCCTCCTCTGCTGTAAGTCCTCTGCTTCACTTTTGCTACCTTGAAAGTAAATTAGAAAACATCTTAACTGCACAATGGCAGCAGAAGACACTGATGAAAGGAAAAGTCATTGATGCCAGATGGAAGACGCAGTCTGGGGTAGGGGTGGACAAAGCTCACAAGACACAATGCCAGGATGGTTCACAGAGGGAAAAATAAAGTGGTTTTAACTTTCCCCATCTCCATTCTAATCAGCGCTCAGGACAGTGAGAACTGCTAAGGGGCTCATGGGCACTGGGTGTCCCATCTCCAGCTTTACTGGGGCCATTTCTGAGAAGAGTGCTTGAACCTGGAGCTGGATCATCTTCTAGGATGAGGAAATTCTACCCAATGGACCCAGGCTAAAAATACATGTTCATTTCCCCTCACTTTGACCAGACACACACTTGTATACAGAGAAGTCAAGATGAGGCAGGAACGTACACGACAGGAAACATGCCTTTGTTGAAAGTGCTGCCGTGTGATGCACGGTGTGGCGTGGATTCCCTAAAACAGGAAGCTGCAAAAGCTGGAAATGCTCACTTCTAAGACGCAGGAAGGGGCTTCCCTGGTGGCTCAGCACTAAAGAATCCTCCTGCCAATGCAGGAGATGCAGGCTCCATCCCTGGGTCGGGGAGATCCCTGGAGAAGGAAATGGCAACCCACTCCAGTATTCTTGCCTGGAAAATTCCATGGACGGAGGAGTCTAGTCCAGGGCTACAGTCCAGGGGTCGCAAAGAGTCAGACATGACTGAGCGACTAAACAACAAAGAGGCAGCAAGCTTGACAGTTCTGTGTCGGAATTACCCAGATCAAGGGGTGGCTGCTGAGTGTTATTGCAAAGCCTGTGCATCTTTTCATCCATTGGTCTTAAATAAGCATAACTTCTGAAGACTGGTGGGATTAGGAGAGGTACAGAGGAACTCCAGGGGAGGGAGAGCCGACAGGAGACCTATCTGGCTTGCTTCTGATGAAGGGCAGCATTTCTGGAACTTTAGAATTATCATTATGGATTGATGGGATTGGGGTCTGAAACAGTGATAGCTTCAATGAAGAAAGATTAAAAACTAAAAACACACATACCATATCAAGTAGTTCCATATATTGAATATACATAGAAAGATGACTATTACAAGGATTTCCTCCTCAAATCTGCAGTTAGACAAGATCTAGGACTCTGCAGTGCTTTGTAGAAGTATGTTCAAATTTATACGAAGGCAACGCAAGTTAGTGTGGTAATATTTTGTGAAATGTTCACTGTGTTTTGTTTGTGTGTGTATGTGTGGAGGGGATGATGAAATGACAGTTTAAAATATTTAAATGTTAATTTTATTCTTCCGTCTTACTGATTTTCTACATTTTTTATATATTCTATTAGCTTCTTCCCTAGTAATACTATGTATTCATCTTGTATTTGAAGGTAAAAATTACTTGTAAATTAAGAAATGCACTGTTTAGTGAATATTATTTCTAATCTATTGAATACGGGCAAGTTTTTCAAGCTATTTTTTAGGAAGCTTGGAAGAGTTTGGAGTTTGCATGGGGTTTTCACAGTACTTGAGTGGGTAGCAAGACCTCTAGACAGGATCCAACTTGTTGCTCTGACATGACAGTGAGATCTGCCTCTTAATTTTGGTACATTTCCAACTAATCCTCACCTTACCCTTGGGAGGGAGGGAGTGTTGTTGTACTTGCAGATGAGGAGTTCTCTAGGCTTGAGACGTCAGCACTCTGCAAGGCCACAGGGGTGGGCTGGGGACCCATCCCCCTCGCTGCCTTTGTCCTCCAGCTTCTCCTTCCTTGGGCCACCACGAAACATACCCCTGGGACACAGCAGGACTCTGGACACATTGGCAAACCCCTGAGGATTCACCGCCCTCAACTGTACAAGGCGACTTGGACTGGTTTTTCTCCCTACTCTCTGCTACCTCCAGTTCATTTTGAATTTGGTTTATTCAGTGGAATGAGAAGTGATGGGATTCAGTGGATGTCAGCTGACTGATGGGAGACACAGTCCAGAGGAGGCTGTGAGTATAGCAGGCCTCCAGAAAGCCCACGCTGTTTGTCATGAACCAGGGTGGACTTTATTGCATAAATTCTCAGTCTTAAGGCGATCTCATAAGATATATGGACTTGGAAGAAGTAGGAAATGAAAGCCTCTACAGAGATACAAAAAAGTAGACACCATTTAAGATGGGTTGTAGACTGACTTAGAGGTTCATGGGCCAGGTTAACAACTTCTGGATTAAGTAGTGCCCAATTTCACCCAATTTCACGGCCTCTAGGATGACCAATCCTGGTTGTTGCACAAAATGAGCAAAGCTTATTTTGATATGGGAAATAGCAATTGAAAGATAAGAATGGAAAAAAAATGTGATGTGTTTTCAAGAGAGTTCTTTTCTTCCATGGAAAATTATGCTTCCCATATTACTTTCTTGGTTATTGGAATAGGTTAGAAGAAAGAAAAGTTGATGTAGAACCAATAGAGGTATATATACTTCTTTAGAAGTATATAGAGAACTCCATGCCATTTTGATACTTTTTTGGAATATATTAAGAGCAACACTTCCGATTGCAGATTTAAGGTTGTGATTTCTGTCCCATGAACCTATAAGCTGTATATTTAGGTCTGGGTGCCAATGGCAGGTCTGGGATAAAGGGTAAAAAATCTGAACCTCAGAGATACCCAGATTCCCTCCAAAGGGCAAAGATGTTCTACTGGTCATTTCACTCTTTCTTACACCCAAGATATATAATTTTCCAGAACACAGGAAGAACAAGATGTCATTCACACATCTGAACATTTAGATTGCCATACAATTATTCTGGGTTTTGGAAAGTTGAGAACAAAGGAGGATTCCCTGTTTTGTCTGGTGGGGGTGAACAATTGATCCATACTCATTCTGAAAGCCTGATCCACTCTCTGTACCCATTGATCAGCTGTCATGGTATCTAACTTGCTGCTGAGAAACCCCAGGTGACATCTACCATGTGAACTCTGTCAGGTCTGAGGTCACAGCAGGCAGCAATGGGGACCTGACACCTCAACTACACAAACCCACATTCCTCTTAGAATTGACTGTGGAAGGTTTTCACAGAATGTTTTTTTCATGTCGCATGCCTCACATTAAATATTGTTAAAAAATTAAAAACTGATTTTGGGGGTACAATTTACAAGTCTTCTTTTAAGAAGGAAATGACTAAAAAAAATACCCACCCAAGCACCTACAACTCATCTAGCAAACAAGGCTAATAATACGTGGGCTGTGCCCGGAGAACTCCGTGACTCGTGGAGAAGCGGGGAGGTGCGGTCCACCCTCTGGAAGGAAGAGAGACGTGTTGATGCAGAGAGCGCGGTCAGTGGTCCTTTGCTTCCTAAGTCAAGTTCAGCAGCTGCGTTTCAGAGTCAGTGTCAGTTACTTATTTCGACCTAAAACAGAAAATATGAGTTGCTTTAAAAGACTTCAAAATTGAAAATGAATTTTCCGTTCTATTTACCTGGGCTTTATAAAATGCAAAATGTGACTTGTGTGTCTGGGTTCCTGGCTGTAGAGTTAGGAAGCAAAACACCAGGGTCCCCTGCTTTTCCAATCAGGGTGGGTGAGCAGGTGTAAACACCAGAGGGTGGGACTTGGCTTCCTGGGAAGGAAGTACCAGCCACAAGAAGATGGGGGGGTGAGGTAAAGGTGTTGTCTTTGGTGACCTTGGGGTAAAGATGACGGGTGGTGTTGTCTCCAAACTGCCAGATATGCCCCTATAGTCTTCTGCTGGTTGACAGCTCAAGAATCATCCAAGTCTGGCTTTCACACCACCTATGGCCCTTACATACATCCCACTCTGTGATGGTTAATTAAAAAAAAATACTTTAATTTATATATTTTTGACTGTGCTGGCTCTTCCTTGCTGCGAGCAGGCTTTTCTCCAGTTGCGGTGCACAGACTTCTCACCGTGGTGGCTCCTTTTGTTGCAGAGCACAGGCTTTAGGGTACATGGGTTTCAGTAGTCGTGGTGCCTGGCTTTGTTGCTCCTGGACCAGGGATCGAACTCGTGTCTCCTGCATCGGCAGGTGGATTCTTTACCACTGAGCCACCAGGGAAGCCTGGTGATGGTTAACTTTATGTGTCAATTTGGCTAGGCCATAGCACCCAGGTATTTGGTCAAACACCAATCTAAAAGTCACTATGATGGCATTTTTTTTAAGAGATTAACCTTTAAATCAATAGACTTTGAGTAAAGTAAATACTCTCCATAATGTGGGTGGATCATGTTCAATCAGTTGAAGATGTTAAGAGAAAAGACCGAGGTCCCTGGAGGAAGAAGGAATTTTGCCTCCAGACTGCCTTTGGACTCAAGATGCAATGTGAACTCTTCCTGGGTCTCTAGTCTGCCTGCCCACTCTGCAGATTTAGACTTGCCAACCCCATAATCACATGAGCAGATTTCTTAAAGTCTCTCTCTCTCTCTCTACACACACAGACACACACACACAGACACACACCCTATTGATTCTGTTTCTCTGGAATACACATTCTCATCTCCAGTTGTCCTTGTCTCCACACATTTGATAAAGATGCTGCACATTTCAGACTCCCTAACAGACAATTAGCCTTGGGAAGGCAAGGGCTTTAGTTACAGCATCTTCATATAGTATCAGCCTCAACACAGTGTCTGCCACATAACTGGCTCCCGGCATATATTTGTTGCATATTTTGCCCTGTTTCTTTCTTGTGAGAAGTCTTAGCTGGTCCAAATCTACTTATCTTTGAGGTCAGGGGATATTTCTTCTCCTTGAAGTCCCCACTTCCACTTCAGGGTGTTGCTTGCTCATCCTGCTCATGACAACTCACATACTATGACTGGACCCCATGTGGGGTGAACAGCATTCAGCCTCAAAGTAACGGTGCTCCGACAGTTTCACTCAGCTCCGTAAGTTTTCTCCCTCCAGCTAAATTATAAGCAGGGTGCTGGTGGAGACCATCTTTCATGCTTGTTTTATCTCCCCATCCAGCAGTTCTCTCCCATTAACTCAGTTTGACGACTCTCTCTATGACTTGGAATATAGACTTTTTAGTCATAACTTGAAATAGCTGAAAAAAAGGTCCAACTTTCCAGTTTTGCCTTTTGGTAGCCACCCTTATCCCTGTAAATTCTGTTCCCTTCTCACCCCTCAGGGGTGGGACCCATCAGTTCCCTCCTAACCACTTATCACATTTTCTCTGTGCTCCTATTTCTCTACATTCTGAAAGATGTAGCCCAAATGCCTAGCCCTTTTACCCCACTGCAGTTTAACAAGGAAAGAAAAAAGGGTGAAATTAAATGGTGGAATTTTTGTGGTTTTATAAATCTTTTAGTCCGAAGGGAGAGTCAAGTTATGGAGGTTCATTCATTCATCCATCCAACAGGTGACTCTTCTAGAATGGGATAGGCAGTAGGGGAGGATGTTTTCTTTATTAGCGATAGTATTGGTGGTAGTGGTGGGGGGTGGGCAGTTAGGGGAACGTCTAGGTACCTGCTCATTGATCCTTCTTTTTAAAAATCTTTTTAATTTTTACCTTTTTAAAAAGATTAATTTTTATTGGAGTATAGTTGATTTACAGTGATGTGTTAGTTTCTATTATACGGCAAAGTGAATCAGCTATACATATACACATATCTCTTCTTTTTCGGATTTCCTTCCCGTTTAGGTCACCGCAGAGCACTCAGTAGAGGTCCCTGTGCCGTATAGCACATTCTCACTTAGTTGTCCATTTCATACGTAGTACCAATAATGTATATATGCCAATCCACACCACCCCCAGTTCATCTTACTCTCACTTCCCTACATTTATCTTTCAGGTGATGAAAGGGAAAGAATGAAGTGAAAAAGTTGGCTTAAAACTCAACATTCAGAAAACTAAGATTCTGGCGTCTGCTCCCATTACTTCATGGCAAATAGATGGGGAAACAGTGACAGACTTAATTTTTGGGGGCTCCAAAATCACTGCAGATGGAGACTGCAGCCATGAAATTAAAAGATGCTTGCTTCTGGGGAAAAAAGTTATGACCAACCTAGACAGTTTATTAAAAAACAGAGACATTACTTTGCCACAAAGGTCCATCTAGTCAAAGCCAAAGTTTTCCAGTAGTCATGTATGGATGTGAGAGTTGGACTATAAAGAAAGCTGAGCACCGAAGAATTGATGCTTTTGAACTGTGGTGTTGGAGAAGACTCTTGAGAGTCCCTTGGACAGCAAGGAGATCCAATCAGTCAATCTTAAAGGAAATCAGTCCTGAATATTCATTGGATGGACTGATGCTGAAACTGAAACTCCAATACTTTGGCTACCTGATGTGAAGAACTGACTCACTGGAAAAGATCCTGATGCTGGGAAAGATTGAGGGAAGGAGGAGAAGGGGACGACAGAGGATAAGATGGTTGGATGGCATCACTGACTCAATGGACATGAGTTTGAGTAAACTCTGAGAGTTGGTGATGGACAGGGAGGCCTGGTGTGCTGCAGTCCATGGGGTCACAAAGAGTCGGACACGATTGAGCAACTGAACTGAACCTCTGCTTATAGCTATTTTTTTTTAAAGATTTATTTACTTTATTATATTCTGGCTGTGCTGCATCTTTGCTGCACACAAGTTTCCTCTAGTTGCAGTGAGTGAGGGCTACTCCTTGCTGCGGTGCATAAGCTTCTCATTGTGGTGGCTTCCTTCTTGCAGAGCACAGGCTTCAGGGCACGTGAGCTTCAGTAGTTGTGGCTCTCAGGCTCTATGGGCTTAGTTTTTCTTGGCAAATCGGACCCTCTTGGACCAGGAATCTTGCATTGCAAGATGGAATCTTAACCACTGGACCACCAGGGAAGCCCCAGATAGGTACTCTTTTCTGCTCTGGGGTTTTAGCAACATGGACTGAAAAAACAGTGAAGTAGGCTGAGACTGTTCCAAGGATTCCTGGTAGGAATTCTGGAGTGTTTCTTCAGGCAACAGGAAATACGCCTGCAAGGAGTTTTCTAAGAAGACAGTAGAGCAACTTTGAAAGCAGGCATTGAAAGGAAAGCTTGTTGACAACGGTGCCTGAGGTTTTTATTAATAGATAAAAATCAAACATACACAGCAGTAAAGAGAATGCTATTCTGAATCCTTGTTTACTCACCATCCAGAATCAACTAAAATAAAAATGATCTAATTAAGTTTCAGGTATTCACGCAATATTTTTCTTTTTTTAGCTAGACTATTTAAAAGCAAATCTTAGACATTATGTCATATGTGTCACTTATGGGCACATTCAAGTGATGATTCCCTAGCTCAGTGATTTTTCCTTGTTGCTCTTGTTTAGTGGTTAAGTCACATCTGACTCTTTTGCGGCCCCATGGACTATAGCCTGCAGGCTCCTCTATCCATAGGATTTTCCAGGCAAGAATACTGGAGTGGGTTGCCATTTCCTTCTCCAGAGGATCTTCCCTGATCAGGGATCTAACCTGAGTTTCCTGCATTGATAGGTGGATTCTTCACTACTGAGCACAAGAGAAGCCCAATAGGTCTTTCAAATCTCTTTTATTTTATTTTTATTTTTTTTCCATTTATTTTTATTTGTTGGAGGCTAATTACTTTACAATATTGTAGTGGTTTTTGCCAACACATGTAAATCTATGGCTGATTCATGTCAATGTATGTCAAATCTCTTTTAAATTGTATGAGTTCCCTCTCTCCCACCTTTTTTTTTTTTTTCTTCCCATTTCCCCTATGCTGTTTCCCACATTCTAGATAGGTTGATTACTTCCTTGTGGTGAGGTTTAACTTACTCTGTTATTCTTGTATTTTTACACTTTCAGTCCAAGATCAGTTAGTCCAAGATATTTCATAGATGGTGCCATGTCTTCTTATTGCATCACCTCTGGAGACACATAATGTCTAGTTGTCACTCTTTTAATGATGGATCAATTAGTCTAGGTAGAAGAGTTTGAGTTTTGGGATCCTTAAAAAAAAATTTTTTTTTTTTTTTTGGGCAGATGTTTGTAGATAAGTTAGCAGTTGCCTGAGGGTAACTACCCTCAAGGCAGAATGAAATCAAATGATAAGACAGTGGTGTTATTCCAAAGTTCATCTCCTGATGGGCCTGTCATTGTCTCTTTCTATTGTTTTTTTAAGTCTCACTGTGTCACTTCTGGAGTGTGTGTGCTATGTGTGTGTGCCTGACTTTGTGTTTTGTACAAGTAAACAATCTCAAATTTTTATTGTCTTCATAATAAAACAAAATATGAAGCTCAAAACTTGGTCAATTGACCCTTTCTTATCTCCTCCCAGCTCAAAAATGCTTGTATCTCTTAGTAGTCAGCAATCTCTTAGATCTACTTCCCAGGTGACTCAGCAGTAAAGAATCTGCCCACAATGTGGGAGACTCAGGTTTGATCCCTGGGTGGGAAAGATCCCCTGGAGGAGGAAATGGCAACCCACTCCAATATTTTTGCCTGGAGAATTTCATGGATAGAGGAGCCCAGCGGTTTACAGTCCATAGGGTCGGAAAGAGTCGGACACGACTGAATGACTCATACTAGATCTGCAGTTGGGTTCACCACATTCGAGCTTCAGTACAGTCTTTTTTTGTAGTTTTAGCCTTTTTCTGGAAAATTGGCTTAGTCTGCCCACCATAGGCACTCTGCTTCCTGCCATAACGCCACTTTCCCCGTGCATACAGAGAATCCTTGCCTCCCTTGTACTGTGTCACTTTCTGCAGTTGGCGATTGCCACACTTTGTACGGAAAGTCTAGCAGATTTTAGGAACATTCACCACCTTTACGAGAGCGCTATTGGCACAGAAGGAAGCTTTCTTAGGTCTTGTTTCTTCCCAGAACCTGTCATAACTTGCAACTTACACATATTTTTGATGTGACTATAAAGTGAAAGATATGTATTTAACATAAAACTTGGTTTATGTTCATTATCTTTAATTTTAAAAATCAGTGGATACTTCCTCTTGGGGACAGGGCCAAATGAAGCTACCTTTACTCATGCTAATTAATTATTTTGCGGGGGGGGGGGGGGAGATGCTCTGTAACTCCACACCTCTGCAGAAATCAATTTTCATGCCATTGACACTGATGACACTTACTGAGAAAAATCCTGAGTTTCTTGGAAAGACAGGAATTGATAGCTTCCCTGGAGGGTAATATTTGGATATGAGCTTTCTCATTTTGGAAAAGGTTTATGTGAACCAGGCTCCATAAGCTCTGGGGGCAATGTGCAAGGTCATGTGTCAAATGAGAGGACCTCTGTGTCCCCAGGGAGGCATAGGACAGATAACTGAGCATGGGCATGGGGCCCCTCTTGCGTGTGGCTGGCTGCACCACTGGGGGCCACGTTCTTGCCTCGTAGACAGTGGTGCGTCAACTGGCCCATGTAGGAATGAGTCAGAACTGCGTAAGCCGTGTAAACACAGCCATCTTACAGCTGCTGGGCAAATAACTACACATTTTCCTGGTGGCTCAGACAGTAAAGAATCGGCCTGCAATGCGGGAGACCCGGGATAGACCCCTGGGTCAGGAAGATCCCCTGGAGAAGGAAATGGAAACCCACTTCAGTATTCTTGCCTGGGAAATCCCATGGACAGAGGAGCCTGGTGGGCTACAGTCCAGGGGGTCACAAGGAGTCGGACACGATTGAGTGACTGAGCAGCAGCTATAGGATATGTTCTTATATAGTCCCTAAAAAGGGATAATTGTCTCCTAGGGTGGATCAGAATGTCATGAACGCCAGTGACAGAGGGAAGGCGCTCCGAGCCAGGGAGAGCAGTGAGCCCTGGGTGCTGCCTCGTGGGTGCCAAGTAAGGCAGGCAGGCATGGGCACTGGCTCTCCTTGGGGACCACGCAGAGGGGCTGAGTGCTTTACTAGTTAGGGCTCTGCAGGCTTGAGGCCACCCTGGAGGGTTAAAGTGTACGAAAAGCTACCTTTCCAGGGACTGATGGGAACAGAACTGCAGCTCAGCAATGGGAAAAGCGAGCCAGTCATCGCTCCAAGCAGGTCATCGGCACCCAGCTCTGTGTATCACAGAGACAGACACACAGACACCTAGATCAATATGAAGGTGTGAAAGCCAATCGAGGACGAGTCAAAGTAGGATCCAGCCAGAGAGCTATCACTTTATTAGTCTTCAGTTGCTCGGTCAGGAAGTGGAAGTGTGATGGGATGAATGATGGTTCCCCGGCTGCAGTTTACTAATACATCATTGGAGGTTATTGGCTTTTACTTATTATTATTTTGTAAATTTATTTTTGTGTCTTTTACTTTTTAATTAATTTTTATTGGAGTGTAGCTGCTTTACAATGTCGTGGTAGCTTCTGCTGTATAGTAAAACGAATCAGCCATGTGCGGTGCTTAGTCGTTCAGTTGCGTCTGACTCTTTGTGACCCCATGGACTGTAGCCTGTAGAGTCCTCTGTCCATGGGATTCTCCAGGCAAGAGTACTGGGGTGGGTTGCCATGCCCTCCTCCAAGGGATCTTCCAGACCCAGGGATCGAACCCAGGTCTTCCGCATTGCAGGCGGATTCTTTATCCCTGAGCCACCAGGGAAGCCCAGCCATGCATACATGTATGCCCTCTATTGGATTTCCTCCCATTCAAGTCATTTCAGAGCACTCAGTAGTTTCCTGTGCTATACAGTAGGTTCTCATTAGTTATCTATTTTATAAACAGTATCAATAGTGTAAATATGTCCACCCCAATCTCCCAGTTCTTCCCACTGCCTCCCTCTCCCGCTTGGTATCCATACATTTGTTCTCTACATCTGTGTGTCTGTTTCTACTTTGCAAACAGGATCATCTATACCATATTTCTAGATTCCACACATATGCGTTAATCAGAGTTTGAAAGTGCATTATTCTTATCTCCCTGCCTTCTACACACTCACACACACACACACACACACACACACCCCTCTGATTTGTCCTCCTAGCTGGTTTCTAATCTAGATGCTGTAAATGCAGGATGGCTTGGCACCAACCTGTAAGGATGCCGATACCAAACATCTGTTCTCAGGAAAGAGCAGATGGACGTGACCACCTCTGGCTCCATCCAACAGCCCAGCTGTCAGAGGAGGATTTCCTCTGCGTCTAGACTGTGAAAGGTGGAGGTACGGAGGGAACTGACTGCAGTGCCAGCCTGAAATGGGGGGCAATGTGTTGGTTGCAATAGCAGACAATCAACAGTAGCCACATGGCATGTAGCAATTTTTGTTTAGAAAAGTCAGCCTCCTGCAAAGGCAATCTGACAAGTCAAGATACCAGAGAAAAGTCAAGTTCTTATTTGGAAATCTGAGGAAAAGATTGGCTAAAAGCATCAGGAGAAGCTTTTTCCATCAAATTTTCTCAACTGCAGTCATGGGGCATCTTCTCTGTGGAAATTTCTAACATTATCAGATCTTTCTACTTCTCTTGGAAAACTTAGTTCTAAAACTCCTCTGCTGTCTATCTTTGATAAGCTGCTTTGGTCTGATTATTTTTATGTGAAGAGTTTTTGCTACATGGGGCTTCATTTCCCCACCACCCAGTCCCTGACCATTATGATGGTTTTGACAAACCTTGAAGTATTTCAGCTCCTTATGATGATGCTCCTTGATTATCTGTATCTTTTTTAGAGCTGTTCGAGTTTATGCCAAACTATGTTTCTTCTTGTGGCTTCCCTGTGGCTCAGATGGGAAAAAAATCTGCCTGCAATGCAGGAGACTTGGGTTTGATCCCTGGGTAGGAAAGATCCTCTGGAGAAGAAAATGGCAACCCACTTCAGTATCCTTGTCTGGCAAATCCCATGAACAGAGGAGCCTGGAGGGCTACAGTCCATGGAGTCACAAAGAGTTGGACACAGCTTAGCAACTAACACTATATGCCTATATATGCCTAAGTTTCTTCCTGAGAGGTGAAGTTGCTTCTATTAACCCTCTACCTCTGGGGGTAGCGTTGCTTCCACCATAAGCTGCCCTGCAGCTGTCCTCTTCAAACCACAGATGACCACTTGAGCAACCCTTGCACTGGCCCTTCCCCCATCATGAAAGGTGGTGTAGCAGTAGCAACAGAGGAGACCCTGGTAGAGACCCAGGATGTACTTATGTTGAGAGTTAAACTCCCCACTCACAGCCATGGCAAGATAACAGACCCCAGCACATGCTCCCCTTGACCCCCAAACCAGACTCAGATGACAATCATTGGAAGCATCTCTATAGCCTTAGGCATAAAGAACGGCATAGTTTAGATGGTGAAGCAATGGCTGCTGGGGATCTCAGAGCATCCTCACCAAGAGCCAAGATTCCTTCTCTGCTTAAACATCTGCTTCCTTGTGGGTTTCCTGACTTTATGTGAGAACTATGGCAAAGGCCAGATTGGACAGGCACAGATTTCAACTTTATCCTGTGCAGAGTGGCCAAGCAGATGAGACTCCATGTAGGGAACACTCCTTTTCTTCTTTTCCTCTTGATAAACTCTTCTTCTTCTTTTCAAAGTCAGCTCAGACATCACAGCTCAGTCAGTGGTGTCTTCTCTCCCCTAGTGAGAAGTAAACTTCCCCTTTTCTGCAAAAACTTGCCTTGGGGACATCACTTTGTATCTGCTTATTTCTATGTAGGCTTCCTCTCCTGGATCATTAGCTGTTGGAGGCTGAAGCTCAAGTATCACTCATCTTTGTTACTTCCAGCCCAGAGCCTGGTTCACATGTTGTAAGTGATCAATACACAGTTGTAAATGGAAGTAAACCAATCTATTTAACCAGTGGGTCTTGATAGCTTGATGCTGTTACTTAAAAAAAAAAAAAAAACTTTTTATTTTGTATTGGGGTATATCCCATTAATAATGTAATAATTTTGGTGAACAGCAAAGGACTCAGCCATACATATATATGGATCCATTCTCCCCCAAACCCCCTTCCATCCAGGCTGCCACATAACATTGTGTAAAGTGTTACCTTTTTAAAAAATTGAAATATAGCTGATTTACAATGCTGTATTAGTTTCAGGTGTTGAGCAAAGTAATTCAGATGTGTGTGTGTGTGTATATATACACACATATGTATAATATGTATACACATATTATATATACATATATAAATACTCATATATAAGTATTTATAATATATATACTTATGTATCTAAGTATATATATACTTATATATAACAAGTATAATAATAATATATATAATCCTTTTTCAGATTCTTTTCCCTTATAGATTATTACAAGATATTGAATGTAGTTCCCTATGCCATACAGTACATCCTTCTTGTTTATCTGTCTTATGTATAGTAGTATGTCTCTGTTAATCCTAAACTCCTAATTTACGCCTCCCTCACCTTTCCCCTTTGGTAACCATAAGTATGTTTCCTGTGTCTGAGTCAGTTTTTGTTTTGTAAATAAGTTCATTTGTTGATGCCGGTATTTTAAAGAGAGACAAAGCAGGAAAGACCAAATCCATGTATGAACTGCCACCCCATCCCATCACCCCAGTGCACATAGTCACACACAGGTGGCCTGTGGGCCCTGGAACCGGACACTTTATGATTATGAGCAATGACCGAATCAAACACAAGAATGGGGACTCCCGGTACAAGTCTACAGTGAATGGACAGTCTGTGACCATCCACCTAGAGTTGAAAGTTACCTGTCTACATGTGCTTGAGAATATGACCAAGATTCTCCCAGTTCCCTTCATAAAGCAGCTTTTCCATAAACCTGGATTTGTACTCCATGGAGATCAGAGCCTTAATGAAGCTTAAAACCCAGGGCTCACACATGCCCCCTAACGATTTAGTGCAGAAGACTGGCTCTTCCTCCAGTCTGTTGCTGGTACCAGGGATATGGCATCACTGCACTGGTTACAATGGAACCCCAAACAAGGACTTTTTAAAAAACAATCAAGCAGGCTGACTGATGCCAACTGGATAAACTCTGCCATATTTGCATACCTGAGGGGAGAACCTACACCGACCTCTTAAATTGTTTCCTGTACAATGATTTTATTTTGGGTTTAGTTTGATCTTGCAGATTCCTGCTTCCTTCATGGTTGAAGGCATGCCATATTCATCTGGCATAATGACATGCATCATCTATCAAAGCAGAAACTTGTTCTCTTGTTTCCTGCAGCTTGTAGCCGATGCCACATTCAGCTGAAAAGTGTGGGAGGTCAGCAGTGAACAGGGTAGTTGATGTAACTAGAGATTATCACACTAAGTGAAGTAGGTCAGGAAGAGAAGGACAAATTCCATAGGATATCACTTATATGTGAAATCTAAAATACGGCACAAATGAACATATCTATGAAACAGAAGCAGACAGATAGGGAACAGATTTGTGGTTGCTAAGGGAGAGGGGGTGGGGGAGGGATGGACTGGGAGTTTGGGGTTGGTAGATACAAACTATTGCATTTAGAATGGATAAACAACAAGGTCCCAATGTATAGCAAGCGGAAAACTATATCCAATATCTCGTGATAAACCATAATGGAAAAGAATATTAGAAAAAATGTCCATATGTGTATAAGTGAGTCACTTTCCTGAATAGCAGAGATTGGCACAACACTGTAGATCAGCTACTGTTTTTGTTGTTTTAGTTGACTCTTTGCGACCCCATGGACTGTAGCCCACCAGGTTCCTCTGTCCATGGGATTCCCCAGGCAAGAATGTTGGGAGTGGGTTGCCATTTCCCTCTCCAGCAGATCTTCCTGCCCTAGGGACTGAACCTGTGTCTCCTGCTTGGCAGGTGGATTCTTTACCACTGAGCCACCAGGGAAGCCTGCTATACTTCAATTTTTAAGGAAAAGCCCTTACGAGGGAATGGAGTTGATCACAGCCTTCTAGGTAAACTTACCAGGATGTTTCGTGCATTCTGGAATCACAGAGATGGAAGGGACCTTAAGAAACAGAGACAGAATCATGTGCCTCGGGGCCCTCCCACTAAACACCATTTTCAGGCACATGGATGAGTGAGTGTCATTCAAGAAGGGAGATTCCATTACCATCAGTAATCAATTGCTGTGCTTAATAACTTCCCCTAATAAAAAGATCTTTCTTACATCCGACCAACATCTTTCATACTGTAATCTCTCTGCCGAGTAATTCTTCAGAGTGGGGATGAAAGAAATCATTCATCATCTTCTTTTCACATAAGTGTGTAGAAGACGGTCCAAGTCACCATTCGGCATTGTTTCAGTTCTTTCCTCACTTCCGATGCTCTGGTCATTTTTGTTACTGTACAATCCCTGCCAAGTTCCCCACATGCACAGACACCCACTTCTGGGGCAGATCATTCATGAGCTTCAGTAGCATGAGCAATGAGGTGGTGGTTGCTTGGTTCTGGAATGCGACGTGGGGTGAATGCTTTTCCAAATTGGATTTGCTTTAAGAAACCAACATATATTTAAACACCTATCATGTGACAGGCACTGTGCTGACTTGTGTGCCATGTGCACCTGTGTCTCTTTTAGCTCACTCTGCTGGAATAAAATTAATTCCACGTGGGGAGGTGGAGGAGCCAATACAGGCTTCTAGAGGCTTCCGTCCCCAAAGCAGCTGGGGCAGGAATTGCAGATTTCGGCAAAGAGGCAGCTGGTAAATCCTTTCATACATATTTCTTATACTAGTGGTTGTGTTACCAATTTCCTCTGTCATCACGAAATTACAGAGCCTGAAAGAATGGGAAGGTCATCTGAGCAAGTCTACAATGTCATGGTGAGAGTGTCTCACCCAAAAGGCCCCAGCTCCACCCCTTACTACTTGAGATACTTTGGGAAGATCATTTATCATCTATGAATCTCAGGTTCCTTATTTATAAAGTGGACTTTTAGTACATTATTTTCATGAGGATGAAGTGAGATAATAATGCAAATTGTATACGGTAGCTACTGTTTTATACAGCTGTCTATTTGCTGCTTAGAGTTTTCTAGGAATGCAGTCATGGTATCTACTTTCTTGTTTTTTAGTATTTTATCAGCCAAGTGACCATGACTCCTTCCTTATACTCAACTGAAATCTGTCCAGTCTGAGGTGTTTTCGTTGTAGTTGCTGACTTTCTCCTGATTAGTCAAACATTTGGGTACTGGGTGGACTTCCCTGGTGGCTCAGATAGTAAAGAATCTGCCTGCAGTGCAGGAGACCTGGGTTCTATCCCTGGGTCAGAAAGGTCCCCTGGAGGAAGAAATGGCCACCCACTCCAGTAGCATGTGAGCCTGTGTTTCCTTTAGCTCACTCTGCTGGAATAAATACTACCCACTCCAGTATTCTTGCCTGGAAAATTCCAAGGACAGAGGAGCCTGGCAAGCTACAGTTCATGGGGTTGCAAACAGTCGGACATGACTGAGTGACTAATACTTTTTTTTTTTTCTTTTGAGTACTAGGCACAGTCATAAGCAGTTTTAGAGATGCTTTTTATACCTTATTCCATTTAATCCGTCCTCCCTCCTCCACCCAGGTGACAGAACCAAGTCTATTCTCAGAGACACGGAAGAAGGCCCCTGGGACCACACAGTTAGAGCCTGGATCCTAACCTAATCTTTTTTCTCTTTTCCCTCTGCTATGCTCCCCCAAGACACATACTAAGTCTCTGCTTTGTACACTAAATCATCCTTTCTTCCTCCAATTTGGCAATCTAATAACAAGAAAAAGAAAACTATCATTTAAGAAACTTAAATCATTGTACTACTTGAAATCCTTTTTGGAATGAACAATAATAATGATAATGTTGGGTTACATGTGAAAGGTGTGTTTCAAATATGAGTGGAAAATTAAACCAATGATTAGTAGTGGTAGGTCCAAATTATTTCAGGTTTGGTTAGTTTTGGCCAAGTTAGAAGGATTAATATTTTCCATCTCATCACACCTTTACTTACAGATGAACAGGCTTTAACGTAACATGATCCTGGTAGTAGGAGTGTGCATCAAGTCCACCTATGAAATCAACTGTAAATACAACATAGCCCAGTATGAATAAGTGTGCAAGTTCACATAATAGTAGATGACTTAAAAAGAACACACAAAAAGTTAACAAAAATATTTATCACACAATGGAAGAATGTGTATTTAATATAAAGACTGTTCAAAATATTATCAGTGGTCAAAAAATGGGGAAATTTAAAAAAAATTTTTAATGGAGGATAATTGTTTTACAATGTTATGTTGGTTTCTGTCATACACCAACATGAATCAGCCACAGGAATACATATGTCTCCTCCCTCTTGAACCTCCCTCCCACCTCCCACCCCATTCCACTCCTCTAGGTTGTCACAGAGCACCTGAAAAAAATGGGGAAATTTGAAGAAACACACACAGAACTTGGGATCTTAGGGACTGAAAAATCACAGTTGTTACTGGCTTTAGTAAAAAATGAAGTATACTAAATAGTATTAGATTTTAAATAATGTGCTTGTCCTTAGGCATACAAATATGCCCTTTCCCCTCATATATCAAAAGATATACCTTTTCTTCTTGTTGCCAGAAACCATTTTTTTTTCTTTAAGAGTATTTATTGTGTTATTAGAAAGACCTTTGAGAAGTCACAAAATCTATGTCCTTGCCCTCTGTCTTCAAGCCATTCCTGACAAATAAGTACCTGCATTTTGCAGAGAAAGTTTCAACTTCTCTCTGGTAGTGTGGTACTTGCCTCATACTGTATAGACTCACTAATTTTGTTAATATTCTGTCTAATCTGTTTCTGCTTTGATCAAAACCTCAATCTTTATTTTGCAAATCTAATGTCTGTGGTTAATATTAGCTCATTTCTCCTTTTTTTCCCCCCCCTGCTGTAGTCCATTAAAGCTATTAATTAGGTCCTATCAAGCTCTGGTTATATTATAGTACTCTAATATTAACAAGTATGTGGGTGTATAGGAACACTCTGAGCTTGGTATGTGTGTGTGTTTAGGTACACAAGTTGTGAATATTTTATCATATTCTCCACTCAAGACAGGCATGCTAGTAAACTGTGATTTTGAGAAAGATGAATTAGCCTAGAAGTTCAGAGGGGCCAAGAAAAGCCCATCCTTTTCCTACCAAGGCACGTAAGTCACCTGGACGCAACCTTAAGGAGAGAAGTAGTGAGAGAGGAGTCAATCGGAGACACTGAAATGATTTTCCCAGGACTTCCCTGGTTGTCCAGTGGTTAAGAAGCCACCAGCCCATGCAGGAGACACAGGTTTGATCTTTCCTTAGGGAAGATCCCACAATGCCTTGTGGCAATGAAGCCTGTAAGGCGCAACAAGAGAAGCCACTGGGATGAGAAACCTTTGTGCAGCAGAAGACCCCGCGCGGCCAAAAAATAAATAAATAAAATACTTAAAAATTCTTCTATTAAAAAAGGAATCTTATCAGAGAGAACTACCAGTGTCTAAAGGGGTCATTTAGTCAGACTAGATTAAGTTTTTACTAGATTAGATATTTAATCAAATATCCAACCCCTGACCTTGTTGACCAATGGGTGAAAATTTAGAAGGAAAAATCACCTGATCAATTAACATTGTTGATTAAAAATTGAATGGCCCTAAAAAAAAAATGTTGGGTAGTACTATACTTTACTGAACTGATATGGAAAATATTTTCATAGTTAAAGATACTATGACTTACAGAGGCACCTTTGGAAGTTGAAGGGTGTGTTAAAAGAAACAAAATTATAAATACATACATTCATGAATAAAATTATTCAATTAAAAAGTTATTTCAAAGTAAAATTATCTATAAAAATGAAGATCAAAAATCAATATACATATTTGTTCAAGCAGAATAAAAAGAAAGCTTTATATTCATTTGAACGTTAAAATGTAACATTAACATAATGATTATTTTTGGTATAAATTCATGTACTGCCATGAATCTGCTCCATGTTCCATGTCTGTCTGTAATATACTACATCACTGATCTTTTGGGGGAAAACATACACATATCTTTTCAATATGGTTTTATTATTTTTATAAATTTATTTACAATCTTATTCAACACTTCTTTTATGATTAGTAAACTTGAAATTGCTGATATCTTGATTGCCTCTGTAAATCATAGTACTTTTAACTAGGAAAATATTTTCCGTATCAGTTCAGTTCAGTCGCTCAGTCATATCCGACTCTGCAGCCCCATGGGCTGCAGCATGCTAGACTTCCCTGTCCATCACCAACTCCCAGAGCTTTCTCAAACTCATGCTGATAAATGCCAAGCACGTTTGCTACAGAGAGGACAGGTGTCATATAGTTTAGCCCAAATACTTGCCCAAACACTGTTATTTTACTTCCATTTAGCTCATCTTTCTGTGCCAAAAATTTTACAAGACACAAAATAACTTGCATTTGACGATACTTTTTAGATCTTCTCACGAATTAAGTTTTTTTCATTTTGGTGCAAAATATAAATTTGTCAAATAAAACGCAGCTCTGTCAAAAGAGTCTTTCAAGTCAAGAGATTTCAAAAGGAAACTATGAAACTGAAAATTAAATTTCATATAACATTTGAACTCTCAATATTTAATTTGTCCAGTTTGCTGTTTTGTGAGCATAAATTTCCATGTTTTCCTTTTTTGTAAGCTTTCACTTATTGCCATTTACTAAAAGATTCAAAAGATGATTTTGGGGGTGCTTCATTTGTTGAATAATTTGACAAGTTCTTCAACTGATCTTGAATGCAGTGCAGCTAAAATGTGGAAGACTCATTTATAAAATGCTCACAGTCATTGTAGGAAACTTGGATTAATTTACGAAGTAGTTCTTTAAATACAGAAATGACCCTAAATGATTGATGAAAAGAAGCCAAGAGAGAAAACGTATTCTGTCATCCCAAAGACTTTGTTTTGTTTGCTTGTTTTCAACATCAATTGCATTACAAAAAAAATTCTTAAGGAAATGCAAGCCAAAACCAGAATGAGATACTACTTTATACACACCAAAATGGCTATAAAAATCAGATAATAAATGTTGGTAAAGATGTGGAGAAATTGGAACCCTCATGCACTGCTGGTGGTAATGTAAAATGTTGCAAGACAGGTGGTTCTTAAAAGGAAATACAGAGTTACCATGCATGGGTGCATGCTTAGTCATGTCTGACTCCTTGCGACCCCATGGACTATAGCCCACCAGGCTCCTCTGTCCATGGGGATTCTCCAGGCAAGAATGCTGGAGTGGGTTGCCATGACCTCCTCCAGGGGATCTTTCTGACCCAGGGATCAAACCTATGTCTCCTGCATCTCCTGCATTAGCAAGTGGATTCTTACTCCTAGGTATATACCCAAGAGAAATGGAAACACATCCACACAAAAATTTGGACATGAATTTTTAAACTCTCAATATTTAGTTTGTCCAGTTTGCTTATTTTGTGAGCATAAATTTCCATGTTTTCCTTTTTTGTAAGCTTTCACTTATTGCCATTCACTAAAAGATTCCAAAGATGATTTTGAATCATCTTTGAAAACAGCATTATTCATCATATCCAAAAGGTGGATAAAATAGGTAATCAAGAAACTGAAAACAGCAAGAATCTTTTATGGGTGGAACACAACAATGTGGTTTTTGACAACAGAAAGCTAATATTTCCACATTAGAAAAATAGTTTTTTTAAGCACACACTAACACTTCCCATTTGCCAGAGTAGGAATACAGTTTAAGTAAAGAGATAAACTGAAGTGTTTATAGATTTTAAAGTTTTTTAAAAATGATGCTTTAAAAACTGAAGTTGTTTTTTGACCCAACAAAATAATTGAAAACAACTCAGTAGGAAATACTTTCAGCTTTTAAGCTTTCAGAGTGGTAGTTGTATCACACTGTTAAGAAAGTGAAGTGACTGTGTATTCTAAAAGTCACAGTAATGAGAAAGATGTGAGAACAAAAGCTGCTGAATTAAGGAGTTGCTCCAGTAGAAATAAGGAGATGAATTGCAATGAAACCTGAGAAGTAGCATAAGAGGCGTAGATGGGTTTTCAGATATATTAGAAAAGGAGAATTAGAAGCAAAACATCATGAAATCTGAAGTCATCACAGCAAGACCACCATCTAAGGGTCTTTGGCAGAAGAGTGGCCTTGGAGGAGACGAGGAAGACAGAGGCTAGGGGGGTGTGCACAACTTGCTGAGTGACCTGCAGGATAATTGATTTGAATTCTCTGGTTATTAAAGTCTTAAAATGTAGAAGAGAAAAATCAGCACAATTAAGAGCTGGCATCAATGGTGCAGAAAAACCGGTTACAGAGAACATTGCCCTCTTCACCCATTCTCGGAAACTGAGGTGTTACTATCAAAGATCCCTTGGGGAGAGCCCACAGCCAGGAAACCCCATTGTTCGTAGTCCTTTCAAATGTATTTCCTGTGCCAACTTCCAACCGCAGAGCCAAGCGACTTCTTGGAACAAATTATGTTACTTGCATTGGAACATCTTTGTGGCTATTCACTCTCCCCATGGCAGATCCCAGACAGGGGTTCTCACTGACCTGGAGGAACTCCAAAGCCATTCTGGATTTACAGCATCATCTTACTGTACAAACGCAGACCTGCTTTCCATATGTGGGGCTTCCCTGGTGGCTCAGATGGTAAACAATCCGCCTGCAATGCTGGAGACCTGGGTTCCATCCCTGGGTCAGGAAGATCCTCTGGAAAAGGGAATGACTACCCATTCCTGCCTGGAAAATTCCATGGACAGAGGAACCTGGTAGGCTACAGTCCATGGGGTCGCAACTGTAAGGCACGACTGACTAACAGTTTCACGTTTCTTTTTTGTTTTTCACTTTTCCACTTGTAAGAGATTCACAACTAAGTCTTCTGTATGACTACAGGGAACTTTTGGTCATCAGTGAGGTTTCTAATTGATAACTCAGTACTACCGACTCAGGGCTTCATCAGGACACTGCAATCCTGACTGACACCTAAAGCAAGACAGGCCATTTTCAGTGAGCACTCAAGCTATCATTTATGTCCCAGGTTTAACTAGATTCACCCTGGTGGCTCAGCTGGTAAAGAACTCGCCTGATGATGCAGAAGATACAAGACATGTGGGTTCAATCCCTGAGTTGGGAAGATCCCCTGGAGGAGGGCATGGCAATATACTCCAGTATTCTTGCCTGGAGAATCCCCATGGACAGAGGAGCCTGGCGGGTTACTGTTCATGGGGTCACAAACAGTTGGACATGACTAAGTGCGCACGCACACACACACCAAAGAATGAACCAGAATGCAGGCATTTTTTTTCTGATCCAGTTCTGTTGCACACTGCCTTGTCTCTGATTGGGAAAAACGGAGACAACCTACCATTGTGTTTAGCTCAGAGAAATGAAAAGACTTGGGAGGATGAGGATCAATTAACAGATTTACTCTGAGCCTGCTTCTTGCTCTATCACTGTTCCTGCTATGTCGTCGTTATGAGACTATTCTAATAAACATTTATTTTATAGGCTGCCAGCAATACTGCTTAAGGGAGCACTGCTCAGGCTTCTAAAGAACTCAAATATGGGGGCTGTTACATTGTGATTTACTCATTCTGTGATAGGAATTCATAAGAGAGAAGCCGGGGCGGACGCTCGCCATCCACCGAGTTCACGCAGAGAGGCCCTTAACAGACCACAGGGAGGATTTTGCAGACCCCCGTAGGTGATGAAGGCTTTTAGGAGAGACCGGTGATTTCTGAGGGAGCTGGCACCTGAACTCTGCCTGCGTTACTAGGGAACGAGCTGGCCCACAGCATCGCTGATCTGCTGCCTCCCCCTGTCTGAAGCATCGGAGCTTTCAGAGGGCATGACCCGCTGTGCCAAATCGCAGACCACGGTGGGGCAGCTCACATCACACAGAGTGGGTGCAGCCACGGTGCCCCCATGGCTCTGCCGGGCCCGGTGAACTTGACTTGCCTTGAAACGCCGCTGACCCCCAGAGGAGGTGGCTGGGGCTGTGGGAATGTTAAGAGCTGTTCAAACAGGCAGATGACAGCCCACGGGCAAGCTTTATGAAGGTTCATGATTGTTCTCTTTATAATGCAGGAAATTTACCATCCCTTACACCTTTCAGAAAGCACTGGGAGCTGAAGAAGGGAAACTTCTTCACGTGAGACACCTGAGATGCTCAGGGAGAAGTTAGCCTCACTGGAAGGGCAGAGTCTGCCACCCTAGAGGTGGCCTTGGCCAGGTCAGTCTTCCAGCATGTTTACCTGTTTTTGCCTGCTATCAGCCATGCAAAATGGGTCCATCTGACTTCTTCTGGTCCCCCTCAGGCAAAGGCCCTGATGTGGAAAACTGATACAGCGCGATGACTCAGACGGCACTATGGCCTGGGAAACACTGCAGGCTGTCACTGGGAGAGTCTGGAGGGTCTGGAAGAAACCACACGTCTGACTGGGGGCCCCAGTCCCTCCTCTTGTGGGGTCGGGGTGGGGAAGCAATAAGAGGCCAGCTGTCTTCAGCTGGGGAGTGCATACCTCAGGGGATGTGAGGACTTCCTAAATGGTGTGTAATTTAAGGTGGAGGTGGAAGTGTTAGTTGCTCAGTCATGTCCAACTCTTTGCGACCCCCATGGCCTGTAGCCCACCAGGCTCCTCTGTCCATGGAATTCTCCAGGCAAGATTATTGGAGTTGGATGCCATGCCCTTCTCCAGGGGACCTTCCCGACCCAGGGATCGAACATGTGTCTCCTGTGTTGCAGACAGACTCTTTACCATCTTAGCCACCCAGGAAGCCAATTTAAGGTAGCCAATTCCAAAAGTGTTATTCCAAAATGTATGTGTCCTGAGAAGGTACCTGTGGCCATTCTGGTTCTGGGTTCACTCATCCTCTTCCACAGCTACCTACTTTCCGCTTGACTGAAGGCATGTATCTCAACCATCTGGATAGACGCTCATCTTACTGCACTCCCCAGGGCAGAAGGCTCCAGGGTACTAAACCAAAGGAAAGCTTTCATTTCTTATGAGGGATGATAAAGTAACAGCTACTGATGACAAGGTAGGTAGCTTCCAAAACAACTGAAGGAGGACAGAATTGATTTATCACCTGTAGTACTTTAAAATAATCTAACAATTTTTATTGAATTATAGTTTACAATGTCCTGTTAGTTTCAGTATTTCAGTTACACACATATGTTTATGTATAGATATATATCTTTTATATTCTTTTCCACTATAGGTTATTATAAGACATTGAGTATAGTTCTCTGTGATATACAGTACATCCTTGTTGGTCATCTATTTCATATATATTAGTGTGTATATTTTAATCCCAAACTGCTAATTTATCCTTCCCTAAAAACCAATTTTTTATAATGGATCACATATACTTTTTGACATAAACTTCAGCCACTTTATAATTCCCACTTATCCTATCTCCTTTCCTCCTTTGTTTTTTCTCTTTGTGTTTATCACTGTTTACCATATTGTACTATATATTTTGGGCTTTCCAGGTGGCTTAGTGGTAAAGAATCTGCCTGCCAGTGCAAGGAATCACAAGAGATGCAGTTTCAATCCCTGGGTCAGGAAGATCCCCTGGAGAAGGAAATGGCAACCTACTCCAGTATTCTTGCCTGGAAATCCCATGGACAGAGGAGCCTAGCGGGCTACAGTCCATGGGATAGCAGATTCGGACATGACTGAGCATGCACACACGCACTATATATTTCACTTAAAAAAAAAAAAACTTATCTGATATCTGACTCATTCACTATAATGTAAGTTTTACGAGATAAAAATTTTTATCTGATCTTGTCTGGTTTTGTTCACTATTTCCCCAGAACTTAGAACAGTGCCTGGTACAAGGTAAGCTCTCAAAACTATTTGGGGAGAGAAGGAATTAAAACAATTGAGTGACATTGCTGTAACAAATTTCCTCTCATTTTTATATTGAAATGAGGTAAAAAGTACCTCAGGTACCTATTATATTCTACTAATAACTAATATTCATCTATGAATACATGAACTAATTGAAACAAAACCACCCTGTCCATTTTATTAAGAGGCACCCTTCCAATAAATATTTCATTTTGTTTAAGACTTGTTTATCAACATCTGCAATACATTTATGTTTGCTCAATCATGTTGGTAGAGGATAACTGCCATTATTCTAAAGTGTCAGTAGCTCACTTATGCCTGACTCTTTGCGACCCCATGGACTGCAACCAGGCTCCACCGTCCATGGCATTCTCCAGGCAAGAATACTGGAGCAGGCTGCCATTTCCTTCTCCAGGGGATCTTCCCAATCCAGGGATCGAACCAGGGTCTCCAGCATTGTAGGCTGATTCTTTACCATCTGAGCCACCAAGGAAGCCAGCCATTATTCTAAAGATAAGCTTCAAATGCTAAATCTGATTTTGCCAAAATAAGGAAGGCCCATTTTTTATTTTTAAAGATCATACCCACAATATTTGTCATATCATCCTCTGTTACATTTGAGTGTTGTTTGTTGTTTTTTAGCTGCTGAGTTGTGTCTGACTCTTTGTGACCCCATGGACTGTAGCCTGCCAGGCTCCTCTGTCCATGGGATTTCCCAGGTAAGAATATTGGAGTGGGTTGCCATTTCCTTCTCCAGGGGATCTCCCCAATTCAGGGATAGAACTCACGTCTCCTGCATTAGGCAGGCCTTGGCAGCAGGATTCTTTATCACTGAGTCATCAGGGAGACCATATGATTGAGCTAGACTTTAATAATGGCAGATTATTAATTAGATGCTCATTTTATAGCAATACAAAATTTTACAACTATTAAACAGTTTTTTTTTTTTTGGTGGGGGCATTGTTTTCACAATTGTGTAATATTTGAATTACATCCTAATATTCTGTTATTGTAATGATAAACTTTACATATTGAATTCTTGCTAACGAGACATTTGATTTGGTTGGTGCTAGTGGTAAAGAACTCACCTGCCACACCGGTCAATGTAGGAGACTAAGAGAGGTGGGTTTGATCCCTGGGTTGGGAAGATACCCTGGAGGAGGGCATGACAGCCTATTCTAGTATTCTTGCCTGGAGAATCCTTTGGACAGAGAAGCCTGGTGGGCTACAATCCATAGGGTTGCAAAGAGCTAGGCATGACTAAAATGACTTAGCATGCACTCTTGAGCCATTTTTTCTTTTTTTTTAGCTTTTAACTGGCATTGCCTTTATTCTCTAGTCCTTTTTCCTCACAGTAGCACAGACACTGAGGGGAAATCACTCTCTTTTTTTCTCGGTATTTCAAGTCACTCTAATGGGATTCTTTGTACGTAATACATCCCCTTTGTGCAAAGTGCACAGAGTGACATTTCCCCAAAGCTTTCAGTATTATTCCTTTAGGTGCATGGCTATGCTTCTTCTATGACATGATTTGAATAGAAAATACAATATTTCTATTTTGTATTCTATAAATCTATACTGCTTTTCTGTAAGGATACCATGAACAGTCTCTAGCATTTTGTCTTGATTCTTGTGCGAGAGGAACCCGGTTACACTGTCCCTACAAAGTGCTTTGATAATAAAGCATCTGCTGCTGTAATTTCTTCTCTCACTCTTGACTGCTAGAGTTGTATCGTCTTTATAAAAATGCCTAGGACATCCCGGCTCCCACAACCTTCTTCCTCAATGCACACATACACTTTTTAGTTTTTCTTTTCTCATATTCAGGAAGAAAGGACCTAGGTTCTTTTCTTTTTCCTTTTTAGTTTTCATCTTTAATAGTATATTTGCTTTTATAAAATTAGTTTTTGTTGGCATAGCATTGCCTCACAATGTTGTTTGTTTCTGCTGTACAGGAAAGTGAATCAGCGATATGTTTACATATATTCCCCCCCCCTTTTTTTTTTTTTTAAATTGTTTTCTATTCCCTTTAAAGTGCTTCCCAGGTGGCACAGTGGTAAAGAATCCGCTTGCCAATGCAGGAGATGCAGGAGATGTGGCTTCAACTCCTGGATCGGGAAGATCCCCTGAGGTAGGAAATGACAATCCACTTCAAGTATTCTTGCCTAGAGAATTCCATGGACAGAGGAGCCTGGTGGGCTACAGTCCATGGGGTCTCAAAGAGTCAGACAGGGCTGAGCGCACACACATGCATGCACACACATTCCCTCTAAAGTTACTCAGCTTTTTTTTTTAAGCCACACAGGTTGTACTCTTTTCCTTTTGTAGATACACTGCTAACCCTTTGGTTCATCCTCATCAGTAATTGGGTGGAATGGCTGCTTACTATTATCAGCTGCAATTTGGCTTTCCTGAAGTCTCTTTCAAAGTTTTTATAAATTTTCAATTACTGTATGCTGAAAATCAGGGTTGGCTGAAGGCCTTTGTGTCATTACTATTGGGCTCATTCAGCGGAATATTCTATTCTAGAGGAAAGAAGATTTTTAAAAATTCTGAAAACACCTCCCTTTTCCATTTTTGGAGCTCCCTTTTCATTTTTTATTTGGATGAACTTCCTCTTTTGTTTTTCTCATGGGTCCACATTTCTGAAGGAAGATGTTCCCATTATCAGAGCACACAGTTTCTCTCCACTTTAAAATTTTCCTAGAGTAAATAACACTTAAGCAATGGCACAGAGAATCTCTAAAATCTGTTTGGGGTCAATAAAGCAGAATGGAATGACTCAGAAAAAAATATTAAATTAAAAACGTAAGGGCTAAAAACAGCTCTAAGAATTTGTCTAAACAGGTACATTTTCCCCTTATACAATGCATTTTTCTTAGTTATTCAATTTTTCCTCAATATATTTTTATCACTCATTTAAATCTAGCTAATGTTTTACTTTGCTCTGTAAATCAAGTGGCAAATACTTGTTGACTTTGAAGTCTTTATAATTCATTTTTTCCTGTCTGCTTCTACAATTTTGAACATTTCCCCTTTGAATATTCTTTTTCCTTTTTAAAATAGCCTCTCTTATTACTTTTGGTTTTCCAATTTCTAGGACAGACTCCATCCCCAAAATGCCATTTCTTCTGAGATCATTTTATAAATTCCTTTCTCTTTCTATGAATAACTGTTCAAAGAAAATTGAATCTGATCATATTCTTCCCAAGATTAAATCCTTTCATTGATTCCACATCATCTATCAGAGCATCCCAGCTGTTGAGACCTGAGTAGGTACAGCTGACAGGATATTGATTCCCTAATTCCCTGGTGTGTGTGTGGTGGGGGCAGGGGGTGGGGCATGCTCATGCCCACATGCTTGCTGAGCAAGACTGGGGGAAGCTAGTGGTCTAGAGTGGTCATTTATTGCTGGGAAAAAGTAACTTATTTGTCACAGCGTGCCTCATAAAATTTGACTTTTCTCTATAAGTGCCAAGATATAAAATAGGTTGGGATTCACTTGCCTGGAGAATCCCATGGACAAAGGAACCTGGCGGCTACAGTCTATGGGATCACAAAGAGTCAGACACGACTAAAGTGACTTAGACTTAACACTGGTATAAGACAGAATCCAAGGTCCCTCAAAGACTGACCTCTGTTGTTCACTTAGAGAACTGAACACACCCCATACACATCACTTCCTGAGTACCCCATGGTTTTCCCACACTGGTTTGACATCTTTTTGCCAGCATTTTAATGTCTTCTTCCTTGTAAGTTTCTTCATATAAGACCATGTTCTCAGGCTCTGAGCAGCCGTGCTTGATGCTATAACAATTAGCCTCTGCTGATCTTTTTCTGTGCATCTGATTCACTTTATGCAGATCATGATCTGCTCTTCACTTGTCCATCATTATTTATATACCTGGCTCACTTATTAGATGTGAGATCTCCTAAGAAAGGGACCAAGGCTTATTCATCTCTGTATCCTTGTGGGTCTAATACACAGCGGTCATTCAGTAACTGTTTCTTGAACTAATGAATCAAATCAATAAAGGATTAGCTACTTAAACTTATTTAAGTCCTAAAATTAAACAATAATATTCTGAATCTGGACTATACTTTCAGACACGGAAAGGTCAATGACTACAGAACAAGAAGAGATTTTGGAAAATGCCGAATCCAGTTGAGCACTGCAAGAATTGGCAACCTACCTAGAATATAGAAAGAACACAGAACACCATCAGGAGATATGGTTGAAAGAAATAAGTGGAATGTCAAAAGAACATCTGAGTCACACAGGAAGACATTAAAATGTTACAAAGGGTTAGTGAGTATAAAGCCAACCTGAAAGAGATTCTTGATAGGAGAAAAGTCTTGTGTCTACTCAAATCTAACGTCATCTGAGTCCCAATGCTGTGGGCTGCTGAATTAGTCACGTTGGGAGGTTATGGAATGAGATCTCCTCTTGTTCCACCAACTATTTTAAAAAGCTCTGAAAATCCATTAGTGCAAAGTGAGAATCACCTTGGAATTGAGGTCCTGCTTCCTAGTTGAAAATTCCTTTAGGTGAAAGAAAGTGAAAGTCACCATCATGTCTGACTCTTTGTGACACCATGGATGGTAGCCCTCTAGGCTCCTCTGTCCATGGGCTTCTCCAGGCAAGAATACTAAAGTGGGTTGCTATTCCTTTCTCCAGGGGATCTTTCCTCTCCGGGGATCAAACCCAGGTCTCTTGCATTGCAGGCAGATTCTTTACCTTCTAAGCCACCAGAAAATCCCTTAACATGGAGCAAACTCAAATCATCTGAGATGTTTACTTACTGGAGAAATAAATTCCAACATTTATTTCAATATTTATTCACCGTTGTGGCTCCATCATTTTGAACATATGACTTTCAAAGCTTCTATGCTGGTCTGTAACCAAGAGGCAGAAAGGGGAAGAACATGGAGAATCACATAGGGCAGGATTTGGCGGCCAAGCCTGGAAGTGGGGGTGTCTCTTCTGCTCACATTCCATGATCTGGAACTCAATGTCATGGGATACCCAACTGCAGGGAGCTTGGGAGATGCAACCCAAGCTCCCTGTATGTATGCCAGAAGAACACACAAATGGCAACCAGCTGGCAAGCCCCTGACACAAGCACATACGTTCAAGCTTGGCAGTTGACTGAACTGTATACAGCAAAGGAAGATGTTCTCAGGGTATGCCATTTACTCTAACCTAGACTGTGCTTTTATAATCAGAGAGAGAGCAAGAGCAAATAGAAGAGAGATGAGAAAGAAGACAGCAAGAGCAGACACGGGTTCAATACCTGGGCTGGGAAGATCCCCTGGAGGAGAGCAAGACAACCCACTCCAGTATTCTTGCCTGGGAAATCCTATGGACAGAGGAGCCTGACGGCTGCAGTCCATAGAGTGGCAAAGAGTCAGACAGGACTGAAGCAACTGAGCATGCACACACAGCTTTATTCACAAGCTGGAGAAAAAGATCCAAAGAGAGGAAGAAACTAGGATGGGGAAGGGAGAAAGAGAGAAAGCCAGGGAGGTGGAGAGAGAATCATTAATGACACCAGCTGCCTGAATACATGGGAAGGATGAACAGAGGAGTCACAAGAGCCCCAGGACAGAGTGAAGACCTATCTTTTCTGTGTCATCAAGAAGAAAATCCTGGATAAACACGGACACTTCTGATGGGAGAGAGACCCGAGGAGCCTGTGGGAAGCCATGTCTGCTGGTTTGCCTTCTCTTTGCTATCTTAGAGTCTGATGCTGTCAGTGCAGACCAGAGGAGGACAAAAATGCCACAATTACATCACCTGTCTGGGCTTCATGTCCTCATTCCTAAAATGAGAGTAAGGACTCCAAAGTTGCAGTGTAGGAGCTCTAAGGCTGCAGTTTTCATGGACCAGGAGATGCAATTGATTTGGAAAGCACGAGAGGAAGAAGCAGAGGGGGTCCTCATACACGCGCCCTCGTAGGGCAGCATCAGGGTCAGTGGGTACAGTACGTGCTTCTCTGCCACACAGGGACCGATCACCAGGCAGCTCAGGGATGGCTGGAGAGAAACGAGGTCTTAGCATACCCACGGTAGGGCTGGCTAAGCAGCTCAGTTGGATGATTGAGAAGGATGGGGATGGGTTGGGATGGTTGGGATGCTAATTTTAGAATTAAAATAGAAATACAAGGAACCATGTCAGAATACTGCTAGCTCCTCTCTCCCTTGGGCTTCTAAATTTTCCCACTAATAACACACTATTATTGACTAAATAATAAAAACTATTGCCCAGGATCCACATAAAATCCTTATGGCCGCCACCCCCCCTTTCTTTTTCTTACTGCATTTAGGATACCATGAGGATGTGAACTTTCTTTTTTTCAGTTGTTTCCTCATAGTCACCTCTGGCTCCCAAATCTCTCATCCTCCATTCTGTACCATCTGGATGGCAGATCCTTCAGTCTTCCTTCTCAGGGAAGGGCATGCCCCACAGCTTGGGCTCTTGGTAACCATAAGAACCAGGAAGCTCCAACCTGTCTGACCCCGGTTGTAGAGAGGTGAGATCATGTCTCTTTTGAGTTGATGGGCATCTGTGTAGAGGGCTTGCCTTCACACTGCCTGGGCTGTTAGTCTGGAGCAGAGAGATCAGGATGTCTTGAATAGCTACCTGATATTTACCATTTGGAAATGAATGAAGAAGAAGTGATGCACTTGATGGTGCCTTGAGATACTCCTGGCTCTGGGTGTCATCCACAGGGCTGTGATGTTAGAGCTGAGTGCTTGGGGGCTCCCTAACAGGAGATTCTATTTGTTAATGGGCACAAAGCTAGGTATTGGCAGAGTGAGGGCCACTTTCATTTAAAAAATTTCTAACGTACAGTTTCAAGTGGAAACACAGAAAAATTAAACCCGTTTCTGACTGTCTAGGCGCCGTTTCACTGTGAGGTTAGCCCCGACTTTGGAGCTGGTTTTAGTAAGATGGCTTTGCTATCTTGACTTCGTGGAGAGTCCCTCCTTGACTTACTGGTTTGGGGAGCTGGGTGTTGATGACATCCCTCTTGAGAGATACTAGGACGTGTAAAATCCCCCATCCATGAAACCACTGATGTCTTTGATGCTGACTCTGGGCTCTTTCTTCAGTCTTGAGGCTGGGCAAGTACAGGGCGTATAAGCCTGTGGGCTGCAGCCCAACAACCCTCAAACATCCACATATTGCAAAGCTCACAAAATAAAGAAATGTTTTGTTTTCTGAGGATCATCCAGGCCTCTGCTGCTTTCTCTCTGTCCTCTACTGCCTGACCTCTGGGTCACATTCTTTCTCTAAGGCTCTTCCAGACATCACAAAAGGAAGGAAGCGAAGCTGGAAATTAACACTCAAACTAGTCAGTTTCCCTCCCATTAGCTTCTCTGGTAAATTCTTAGCAGGACCTAAGGGTTATTTTTATTTCCAGTTCACATCATTGTTATGGTACTATCACCTTGTTCTCTTAACAGGAATTCATGGAAAGACAGGCAAATACATGAACACTAGCCTATGGGAAGTCTCAAGGACAGCAGATATGCAATTATTTTTTCAAAGTTTGCACTTCGTTCCAATAAAAAGTTTCCCAAACTACATTAGCAAGGGTCAAACAGTTGTATAAGGAGGTATTTTGAGATTTTCAAAATAAAATACTGAACCCACATCTGGGGAATTCGTTTTCTTTTCAAAAACTAACACTTAGGGTTTTCAATGTACCTTTCTCCAGCTATTCAACATATACATCGTAGGCTGGGCTTTTCAAACCCAACAGAAGCTCCATTCCCAATCTGCAACCTAATATCAGATGAAGCAGCGCTCGCAAAAGATCCTCTGAAAAAACCTGACTATATTTATAAAGTTAATATTATTTGTCAGCGTCTTTGCTTCCCCTCCACACCTCCTTGAATTAAAAAAGCTATTTTTAGTAAAACTGACAAGACAGTAGCCATCCCACAAGTTCATTTTCAGCAGTAAATGGTTCACAAACAAAATGTTGACATGTTTTTACTACTACAGGTTCCAAATACCCCAGTCCCACAAAAGTGTTCAAAGAGATTGATAGATATTAAAAAAAGAAATAAAAAGTGAAACAGATAAATGGGCTTTTTCATGAGAATGAATGATGAACAGTATTGACCCTACATAGCAGCACTCTTGCTTTTGTGAGCTTTTTATTTCACTGTCTTTGACCTGCAATCATAGTCTTTATAGGAAATGGTGCAAGAGTCTGAAAGGTAACTAAGATGGGTGGCTGGAAATAAATGTTTCCTCAAGCATTTATTACCCTTCAGAAATGTCCATCAGCTGAAATGTTAGTCCCATAGAACCACTTAAGCACTGCAGAGGAGAGAGGCAGGTAGTTATTAATTTTTAAGGATGGCTGACAGCTTTCAGTCCATGAGCAAGGCTTAACTTTGCATTTTGAATAATGCAGAGATTTTCATTAGTTAGAATAGGAATTGAAATGATAAATGCTATATTGTCTGCCAAAATACTATGACATTACTTTGTCTATTTGCAGTTATCTTTCAGAAGAAGCTTTCTAGAGGTATGCTCAGATAAGCTGAAAGGCTACCAGTATTGTTTTCTTATTTGATGTTTACATTTTGGAAACACAATTCAAAGGACACATCTCGATTGGAGGTTGGTAATGCCCTCTCGCTAGCTCAATGGTGGCTCCAAAGGGCAGTTCATTATTACACCTGACAGCTAAGTGTTGGCATAAATTGCACTAGTCTATGGGATCAATGCAGTCAGTTTCAGACATTTCTTTTTGCTCACATCTACCTTCTGAAGACTCTGGGACAATTTAATTACAACTGCACTTAGATTCTTACTTCTCTCAGTAAAAAAAATATAAGATTACCCTCACTTGAGAACTACCAGACTAAAAGGTTTGTGATTGCTTTTTACTGTCATCTTGCTTCCAGCCAATTATCATGTCAGGTTCGTCTGGGGCGTATTTACTTCATTTTGAGCACCCAAGACCCTTTTGGCTCTAAGTATTATTTGAATTGATGGTAACACAACTACTTTATCTAGATGTCTCTTGGTAACTTAATGTATGATCCCAGTAACAAACACTAGAATTAAACCATTAATAGAATAGGCTGCTAGCAGCTGCTTCAATGATGGTTTCATGGGCATTAAAATAGCTGATTCAGAGATTTCTATAGAGAAACGTAAGGTAGTTAAAGACTCTAAAATCAATGAAACCATAATATCTGCCAGTAGCAAGCTGATTCATATACAGTGACATTATTATGTCGAAAAAGGCTGATAGGAGGTCAAAAATCTTTTACTCAGTTTAGATGAATCTTCTATTTTGCATGTCATTTTGCATTTCCAAATTTAGCTTAAAATCACAAGCTTCAAGGGAAAGTCCTTTATATATTTAATCTACTAGATAAAAGACTATTGATTAATCTGCCTGCACGCAAGAAGGTAGGATGAATGAAGAATTGGCATCATTTGAGAACCTTCAATCAGCTCAGTGAGGAGAAGAAAGAAGATCCTTTTGACACCTGCTCAAAAGTACTTTATAAGGTATTCAGCTGGGATTTATCAATCAATGTATTAATATCATGCTTTGGAGAAGCATTTATACAGCCCCAATTCTAATAATTTTGTAAGGTCCCAATTCCAGTTAAAATCGTCCTTGCTCCCACTGGTTGTTTTTGGCTGTGCAGACTGTCTTACTGCGCCCTGGAAGCATTCTGCTGGTTTTCAGTACGTAAGCTTTGGAAGATTGCAGAGCTACTACTGGAACACCTCAAAATATACTTTTTGAAGTTAACCTCATAGTTGGAAGTGTTGTCATTACAATAACACTTTTGAAGTGTCAGAAACCTTCCAGATCAACCAGCATTAAAAAAGATAGCCACAAGCAGACACAAAAGAGATGATCTGGCATGTTTGCATATTTTCACTGCCTGGTGAGTTTAATCTCAAGGTCTAGTATTTCTTCCAGTTGACTAAATAAATCCTCTTTGTTAATTGGATTCCAGTTCATACACTATGAGCTGTACCTATTTGGTGGCAAGAATTCACTCTTTTGCAATTATGTTATAGAAAGTAGTTGTAACATTTAACTAGACACTTATCCTCATTTTTTTTTTTTTTAAAGAGTCAACTTTACAACCCAGACAGTAACTGCAGTGATATAACCAAATTCCCAGGATGGTTGGTTATGATTTATTTATCTAATAATAATTTATTTTTAAAAAGCAAATTAAAGTTTTTTGGTATAACATGAGCCCATAATGAAATTGTGCCAAGAAGTGCCTTATAGATTAGCAGGCGTTCCATAAGTGCCAGTTGTTGACCTTTGTTGCTAGGGTTCTTTCCACATAATTTCCAGTAATAATGTCTTTTTGGTTTTTTTTAGTGTTCTGCTAAAATGTGACTACTTATTATCATTCCATTCATTGCTTTTCAGCATGTCTCTCTCTTTTTTTACATCTTACATTGAAGGTTGTCATTTTTGTTTCCTTTATGGAGTTTATATACATATGTAGCTCTTGATATAATTTATTATCCTATTGATGTTATTGCTATTAGTCAGATTTCAAAATTCTGCAGCCAGCCTACTTATAACTGGTGATAGATAAAGCAACCCTAATTTTCTACTCCAAAAGACACTTAGGTGTCTGATGAAAAGTCACTAAAATGGTACAGCAGCAATCCGTAGGCATCCCTGTCTCTCCGCGTTCTCTTTGCGTGACTTGCATTGAGAGTTTCCATACTTAGTGCCATCTTATTTATGTGCAGGATAGTTTGTAAATGTTTGGTTGTAACTTTACTCTGCTGATTTTAGTCATTTAAAATTCCAAATATAAAAGATTTCATGACCTTGTAATGATTAGTTTTGGAAGGTAATCTCATGCAAAATAAACTCAGAAGCAGACAAAATGATACTTACAGGTATCCTCTTCTTCCATGAAAATACTGATCACATAACAGGCATACACAAAACCAACCAACTGCAAAGAAGAAAAAAAAATCTTGAAAATCTAGGACAAAAGTCCATAATGAAAGAGCCTGTATAATCAGTAAAGAATATACAGTAGTATCATCTAAGAATTTGTAACATTTAGAAAAAAAACTTATATGCTATTTAAATATTTTAAAATAATAGCTATGATTTTAAAGAACCCTTTTTATTTTTACTTAGGTTTAATGACTTTCTCTTGAGAGTCCCTTGGACTGCAAGGAGATCCAACCAGTCCACCCTAAAGGAGATCAGTCCTAGGTGTTCACTGGAAGGACTGATGCTGAAGTTGAAACTCCAGTACTTTGGCCACCCAATGCAAAGAGCTGACTCACTGGAAAAGACTCTGATGCTGGGAGGGATTGGGGGCAGGAGGAGAAGGGAACGACAGAGGATAAGATGGCTGGATGGCATCACCGACTTGATGGACATCTCTTTGAGTAAGCTCCGGGACTTTGTGATGGACGGGGAGGCCTGGTGTGCTGCGATTCATGGGGTTGCAAAGAGTCAGACACCACTGAGTGACTGAACTGAACTGAATGATCTTCTTAAAGTAGTACACAGAAATGGGAAAAATTATAGATATATTTTACTTAGATTTAATTTGGAACAAATTACAGATATTTCCTCTAGATTTTGATTTGGCATTTACAGCTCTTATATTTTAAAACCACCACAGATTATTCAGAACATACATATTTAAGTTTTGACTATTTGTAGAGTAATTAGTAGCACCTTTCATTATTACTACAACTATTTTAATATTTAATCACCACAAGGGGAATCAAAATATGTTCATTGTAAATTAAATACCAATCATTTATTTAATTATGGAAATTGCTCTGAGAGTGTAAATTCTAATTATATGTTAAATTGTCTTGTTAATTATAAATGGCCAGCTGCAAACACCAGGTTTGCTATTGCTGCTTAGTCACTTCAGTCCTGTACAACCCTTTGTGACCTCTATGGACTGTAGCCCACCAGGCTCCTCTGTCCATGGGATACTCCAGGCGAGAATACTGGAGTGGGTCGCCATGCCCTCCTCCAGGGGATCTTCCTGACCCAGGGATCAAACCCGGGTCTCCTGCGTTGCAGGCAGATTCTTTACTGCTAAGCCACCTGGGAAGGTGCAAACACCGGTATATTGTTCTCCTTTCTTGATTGTTCCTCCTTTGTTTCTGCATCTTCTCCTTTCCCTAATTAGTAACTATTTCAATCTGCCCTTTGGAACTCAGGGAATGTTTCAGAGGCTGAAGCCATTTTCCTACAAAGAAACAGGGACATGAAAAGGGCTTTGTACCCAAGGGGGCACCACAGGATCCTGCTTGGCTCCAGGGGCTAGGATGTGTGTGTGTACCCGTAGTCGAGGGGGCAAGGCCTTCTGAAAAGAGCTGGACCCCACCCAAGAGAGCAATATACTTTGAGTTCTTCTGCAGCCCCGTCAGAGGAGGGCTCCTGTTCCCTCACAGGCTATGGCTAGTACTTTAGAATAATAGATGTGACTTTCTGACATGCAGTCCAGGTGAGGCTGTGTGAGTGTGTGCTCAGTCGCTAAGGCATAGCCGACTAGTTGCAACCCCATGGACTGAAGCCTGCCAGGCCCCTCTGTCCATGAGATTTCCCAGGCAAGAATACTGGAGTGGGTTGCCATTTCCTCCTCCAGGGGATCTTCCTGATCCAGGGATCGAACTTGCGTCTCCTGTGTCTCCTGCATTGGCAGGCAGATCCTTTGCCACTTAGTCACCTGGGAAGCCAGAGTCAAACCACACGTTAGTTATTGTTAAAGGCTCATTTTTCTTCAGTTTTTAGAAAATAAATAAATACATAAATAGAAACAGAAGTAATATTTTCTCCTTAACGTTCCCAGGTGTTATCTTGTTCACTCCTTTCAATACACATGTTCTACTTTGGATTCCTTGATGTAGCTCTTTGGATGAATATGCCCTACTGTGGGGAATTGACTTTGAATATGGCCCATTAGCTTGAAGAGCAGTTCAATGAGTTCAGGTGACATGAGTCCTAGCGATATAAGTAGGCAGATCACATTTCCTTTGAACACTAAAGAGCTAGAGAAAGTGACAGCCGAACAAATCAAGTCTCTTCCTGTGCAGCGTGACCAGGATGACTGATACTCTGGGTCTATTCTACTCACTTGGCAAGGAGAAGGCTAGAAGAAGCCTGGATGAATCATGTTACAATAAAAACATTTCTGAACTAGTTTTGTTACTTTGGTTACAGATCAACGTTTACATTCGCAGTTGCATATTGAATAGTTAGTCCATAGTTGCTTGATAGCTTAGGTAATCCAATAATTTTTCCCACAACAGTGAACTCAGGGAAATTAAATCTCACAAATCATTATTTTTCCATTTATGTAGGTGAAAGATAAGCAAAATGTTTTGATTGAGTGCTGTAGGACTTTTCTAGTATAAAGTTAAGGCTTTCATGATAGCTCAGTGCTACAATGAATATTACTTTTCTACTTTCCTAACAGACTATTTATATTTACAAAAAATCTAACACTTCTACTAGGAGAAGGCAATGGTAACCCACTCCAGTACTCTCGCCTGGAAAATCCCATGGACGGAGGAGCCTGGTAGGCTGCAGTCCATGAGGTCGCTGGAAGTCGGACACAACTGAGTGACTTCACTTTCACTTTTCACTTTCATGCACTGGAGAAGGAAATGGCAACCCACTCCAGTGTTCTTGCCTGGAGAATCCCAGGGACGGGGGAGCCTGGTGGGCAGCCTTCTATGGGGTTACACAGAGTCGGACACGACTGAAGCGACTTAGCAGCAGCAGCAGCAACACTTCTACTTACACATTTATGTTGACTTGAAGTAAGATAAATTATTGTTTTATCTTCATTGATATCTTTTGAGATGACAATGATGTCTATATTAGCCTATTATTAGCCTCTTTGACAGGGAACATATTGTGTTTTTTGTTTTAGCATTAGCTCATTCCATTTGGCATGCTGGACCCATCGGTATTTACTAGTTGGTTCATCGGCATTTCCTGGAAGGAAGGCCAGAGAATTGACTAGAAGGCCCATGAGAGTAAACTCGGTGAGCTCAATGCTGAAACACTGTTTTCACATATCAATATGCAGAGCTAATCTGTCAGGGTTGAAAAAAATCCCATCATGATAGAGAAATTTTAACTTAAAATGAAGTCTATCCCACCTCCGCTGGTTTGCCTTCCAGCTGTTACAAGAGACCTGGAAAACAGTAGCAAGCTATTAAAATGCAAGCTAGGTAGTCCTGATTCCATCATCTGAGTAAGCTGAAATTTAGCGAGAGGTGAAGAGATACCCCACTTCCGAGGTAAGAGAAACTCAATTAAGACAGTAGGTGTTGTGAGAGGGCATCAGAGGGCAGACACACTAAAACCATAATCACAGAAAACTAGCCAATCTGATCACAGGACCACAGCCTTGTCTAACTCAATGAAACTAAGCCATGCAGTGTGGGGTCACCCAAGATGGACAGGTCATGGTGGAGAGGTCTGACAGAATGTGGTCCACTGGAGAAGGGAATGGCAAACCACTTCAGTATTCTTGCCTTGAGAACCCCATGAACAGTATGAGAAGGCAAAATGATAGGATACTGAAAGATCAACTCCCCAGGTCAGTAGGTGCCCAATATGCTACTGGAGATCAGAGGAGAACTAATTCCAGAAAGAATGAAGGGATGGAGCCAAAGCAAAAACAACACCCAGTTATGGATGGGACTGGTGATAGAAGCAAGGTCCGATGCTGTAAAGAGCACTATTGCCTAGGAACCTGGAATGTTAGGTCCATGAATCGAGGCAAAGTGGAAGTGGTCAAACAGGAGATGGCAAGAGTGAATGTCGGCATTCTAGGAATCAGCGAACTAAAATGGACTGAAATGAGGGAATTTAACTCAGATGACCATTATATCTACTACTGTGGGCAGGAATTCCTTAGAAGAAATGGAGTAGCCATCACGGTCAACAAGAGAGTCTGAAATGCAGTACTTGGATGCAATCTCAAAAATGACAGAATGATCTCTGTTCGTTTCAAAGGCAAACCATTCAATATCAAGGTAATCCAAGCCTATGCCCCAACCAGTAATGCTGAAGAAGCTGAAGTTGAATGGTTCTATGGAGACCTACAAGACCTTTTAGAACTAACACCCAAAAATGATGTCCTTTTCATTATAGGGGACTGGAATGCAAAAGTAGGAAGTCAAGAAACATCTGGAGTAACAGGCAAATTTGGCCTTGGGGTACGGAATGAAGCAGGGCAAAGGCTAATAGAGTTCTGCCAAGAGAACACACTGGTCATAGCAAACACCCTCTTCGAACAACACAAGAGAAGACTCTACACATGGACATCACTGGATGGTCAACACCGAAATCAGATTGATTATATTCTTTGCAGCCAAAGATGGAGAAGTTCTATACAGTCAGCAAAAACAAGACCAGGAGCTGACTGTGGCTCAGATCATGAACTCCTTGTTGCCAAATTCAGACTTAAACTGAAGAAAGTAGGGAAAACCACTAGACCATTCAGGTATGACCTAAATCAAATCCCTTATGACTATACAGTGGAAGTGAGAAATAGATTTAAGGGGCTAGATCTGATAGACAGAGAGCCTGATGAACTATGGACGGAGGTTCGTGACATTGTACAGGAGACAGGGATCAAGACAATCCCCAAGGAAAAGAAATGCAAAAAAGCAAAATAGTTGTCTGAGGAGGCATTACAAATAACTGTGAAGAGAAGCAAAAAGCAAAGGAGAAAAGGAAAGATATTACCATTTTACTGCAGAGTTCCAAAGAATAGCCAGGAGAGATAAGAAAGCCTTCCTCAGCAATCAATGCAAAGAAGTAGAGGAAAACAACACAATGGGAAAGACTAGAATCTCTTCAAGAAGTTTAGAGATATCAAGGGAATATTTCAGGCAAAGATGGGTTTGATAAAGGACCGAAATGGTATGGACCTAACAGAAGCAGAAGATATTAAGAAAAGGTGGCAAGAATACACAGAAGAATTGTACAAAAAAGATCTTCATAATCCAGATAATCATAATGGTGTGATCACTGACCTAGAGCCAGACATCTTGGAATGTGAAGTCAGGTGGGCCTTAGAAAGCATCACTATGAACAAAGCTAGTGGATGTGATGGAATTCCAGTTAAGCTATTTCAAATCCTGAAAGATGATGCTGTGAAAGTGCTGCACTCAATATGCCAACAAATTTGGAAAACTCAGCAGTGGCCAAAGAACTGGAAAAGGTCAGTTTTCATTCCAATCCCTAAGAAAGGCAATCCCAAAGAATGCTCAAACTACCGCACAATTGCACTCATCTCACACGCTAGTAAGGTAATGCTCAAAATTCTCCAAGCCAGGCTTCAGCAATATGTGAACCATGAACTTCCAGATGTTCAAGCTGGTTTTAGAAAAGGCAGAGGAACAAGAGATCAAATTGCCAATATCTGCTGGATCATCGAAAAAGCAAGAGAGTTCCAGAAAAACATTTATTTCTGCCTTATTGACTATGCCAAAGCCTTCGACTGTGTGGATCACAATAAACTATGGAAAATTCTGAAAGAGATGGGAATATCAGACCACCTGACCTTCCTCTTGAGAAACCTGTATGCAGGTCAGGAAGCAACAGTTAGAACTGGACATGGAACAACAGATTGGTTCCAAATAGGAAAAGGAGTACGTCAAGGCTGTATATTGTCACCCTGCTTATTTAACTTATATGCAGAGTACATCATGAGAAATGCTGGGCTGGAAGAAGCACAAGCTGGAATCAAGATTGCCGGGAGAAATATCAATAACCTCAGATATGCAGATGACATCACCCTTATGGCAGAAAGTAAAGAGGAACTAATAAGCCTCTTGACGAAAGTGAAAGATGAGAGTGAAAAAGTTGGCTTAATGCTTAACATTCCGAAAACTAAGATCATGACATCTGGTCCCATCACCTCATGGGAAATAGATGGGGAGACAGTGGAAACAGTGTCATTTTTCTGGGCTCCAAAATCACTGCAGATGGTGATTGCAGCCATGAAATTTAAAGACGCTTACTCCTTGGAAGGGAAGTTATGACCAACCTAGATAGCATATTAAAAAGCAGAGACATTACGTTGCCAACAAAGGTCCGTTTGGTCAAGGCTATGGTTTTTCCAGTGGTCATGTATGGATGTGAGAGTTGGACTGTGAAGAAAGCTAAGCGTTGAAGAATTGATGCTTTTGAACTGTGGTGTTGGAGAAGACTCTTGAGAGTTCCTTGGACTACAAGGAGATCCAACCAGTCCATCCTAAAGGAGATCAGTCCTGAATGTTCATTGGAAGGACTGATGCTGAAGCTGAAACTCCAATACTTTGGCCACCTCATGCGAAGAGTTGACTCATTGGAAAAGACCCTGATGCTGGGAGGGATTGGGGGCAGGAGGAGAAGGGGATGACAGAGGATGAGATGGCTGGGTGGCATCATGGACTCAATGGGCATGAGTTTGAGTAAACTCCAGGAGTTGGTGATGGACAGGGGGGCCTGGCGTGCTGTGATTCTTGGGGTCGCAGAGAGTCGGACACGACTGAGCGACTGAACTGAACTGAACTGAACTTGGGGACTTATGGGACTACATAAGAAGGTGATCATAGATGTACTTTTTTAAAAAGTTATTTATTGATTGAGTTTTGTTCTCACTGGGTCTTTGCTGTTGCCATGGGGCTCTCTCTAGCTGTGGCGAGTGGGGATCACTCTTAGTTGTGGAGTGTGGGCTTCTCATCTGGTGGCTCCTCTTGCTGCAGAACACGGGCTCTATGCTCACGGGCTTCAGCAGTCATAGTATGTAGGCTCAGTAGCTACAGCGTGCAGGCTCTAGTGTGTGTGGGCTTCTGTTATCATGGTATATTGGCCTAGTTGCAGTCAGGCTTGTGAATTTTCCCGACCAGGGATCGAACCCATGTCCCTTGCATTGGCAGGTGGATTCTTATCCACTGTACCACCAGGGAAGTCCATAGATGTACTTTTATAAAGACAAAAGATGCAAACTCAATTGAATAATTTTTCAAATAAAATTTTCAAAAAATGTTTTTATTTAAGTCTTATTTATCTTGTATTTCTTCCCCAAATTTTAGGACCATGGATTATTTTTAAATTATTGGGTTAATGGTGTTTCTGAAAAGATTGTCTATGTACTCAAGATTATTGGTCAATATATTTATTTCTTTTTTTCCAAATGAGTCTTTCAAGTAACAGAAAATAAGATCAGGTTCTTAGCTATACTGGCATCACACTATCCTTCCCTAGTCAGTGAAAATTTTTTTGTTAATGAAATGTGAGAACACCCAGTTTTAAAGGAACAGAGAAACACATAACATAGCAACAGAAAATTTGCAGATCCAATTGTTTATTGATGGATCTTAATAATATCCTGATAGATGAAACAAAAGAAATTTTGGGTAATTAAAATATGCAATACCATTAGCTGGAAACAGAAAGATAAAGACCTGCCATATTGGAAATATTAGATTACTGTCCAGGTCTTCAAACAGAATTTGCCAGTCATAATCTCAATATTATAACAAATGAATTAATTAAAACATATCCTTTTACTTTTGCTTTATTGATTGGCATACTAATAAATTATTTACTCCCCAAATTACTTTTGCTCTCATGATTAACCAAACTGCTGTTTCATTAATAATGTTATTCTCATGAGAACATGTCTAGACATCATGTTAATCACTGATTTGTAGATGGCTGACTGTTGTGTAGTTCTTGGTTTCCCAGAATATGAGTTGAAATAGTCCCCATGGCTTTCTGCTTATCTCTAAGAAATGGAATAAAATGCATTCTTGCCAATAGCAAAGACACAAAATAAACAACATCAGGATAATAATCCTGATTATTTCTGCTTCAAAAAAAGTTTTGAAAGAGTCATTCATTTTAAAGACATCTCTTTTCTCTTCTGTAAAAGACATCCATCTTTATGGTTATAACATTCAAATGATTTTCTCCTTCATATTATAAATTCTGACTGCATAAATTCCATCTTTTTCAATATATTAAATGGATGCAAATGGCCTAAGACGAGATTCCAGCACCTTTGTCTGTGTGTGAAGGGACCGATTAGCTTTTGCAAGTAGGTTTTGTATAGGAGATTGATTTGTTTGGCCTGCAAATCTTGTAGGGCTTCCCGGGGGAAGCTAGTGTTAAAGAATCCGTCTGCCAGTGCAGGAGACACAAGAAGTATGGGTTAGATCCCTAGGTCGAGAAGATCCCTTGAAGAAAGAAATGGCAACTCCCTCCAGTATTCTTGCTGGGAAATCCCATGGAGCCTGGCGGGCTTGTATAAGGATTGACAGGATTAGATTTCACTCCTGCAGGACAACCAACCATGGTCTGTGTGTCCTGCTAATTGTGGGTCCTGGTAAGAATAAGTCAAAGAAACGAAAATCTCTACAAGCCTGAGTGTCTTGTGTATGTACTCAGTCTCTTCAGTCGTGTCCGACTCTTTGAAACCCCATGGACTGTAGCCCACCAGACTCCTCTGTCCACGGGATTCTCCAGGCAAGAATATTGGAGTGGGTTGTCATGCCCTCCTCCAGGGGATCTTCCCCACCCAGGGATCGAACCCAAGTCTCCTGCATGACAGGCTGATTTTTCACTGCTGAGCCGCTGGGGAAGCCCCTGAGTATCTTAAGGGATCACTTTTCAGGGTAGTGGATGGTGAGAAAAATTGATTTAGGGAATGCAGAGAGAAAAACTTGTTCAGTACCAGCCTTTGGAGAGAATTGGGAGGTTTGAGGGAAGCCAAAAGGATTTTTGAACAAAAATAAGTCCCAGATACTGTCCCAAATTTCCCAGCACTCATGCCAACATTTAAGCCCTAAAGCTTAAGAGAATTTGTAAGGAATGAGGGAAGTTTCTCTATTTATCAAACAGGTTCTAAATGGCTCTTTGTTAGTCCAAAGTTTTCCGCAAGTTCAAAATGACTTTATAAAAGTTTAGGCCCAAGTGCCTCCCATGGGAGGCAGGCAGAGGCTGGCAGGCTTAGCTCTTAGCTTCTGTGTCCCTACAGATGTCATTAAGTTGAACATTTGTGAGCAGAAAACATCTGCATGTAATTTATTTGGGTTAAGGTGTTAAGTTACTTATAAAAGAAACCATAGCTACCTAATGTCAAGAATGTGCAGGGCTTAAAAAAAAAAAAAGAACATGTAGGGCTTGGGATTTTACTCTATGTACAATCTAACAAATTAGCCTGTTACTTTCTCATGGATGCTGGGCCAGAGACTAAGGACTTGACTACTCAGGGTACAGAAGCCAGAATGAACTTCACGTCTCTTTGCTGTACTCCCCACATCCCTTGGGCCATGATGGCCCCCTGCATACGAAGATGGTCGTATTGCAGGAGAGGAATCCTGAGTTACTTTTTAAAAAATATTTTTATTTATTAATTTGACTGCGTCAGATCTTAGTTGGGGCATGTAAGATCTAGTTCCCTGACCAGGGACCGAAACCAGGCCCCGTGCATTAGGAGCACTGAGTCCTAGCCACTGGACCACCAGGGAAGTCCCTTAAGTTGTTTTTTAAAAAGTAAGTCATTCCTCTAAGTTTAAAAAGGGCAAACAATAGAAAAATTTGCAAAGAACATAAATATCTAAGCCATATAGAAAGAAATAAGACTTATAAACTGTGGAATGATGTCATACATCAGACATAAATTAAATCACATGAAGACTACAAGAAAGCTATGTTGTCACCATATTTTATAACACTTTAAAAAATTTTTGTGGGTTTGTGTTAACAAAGATGATCAGACTGACATTCTCACATACTACATTTGGAAGAAGTTGGCAAACACTATATAAACTCTTTCACCCAGTAATTTTACCTCCAAAAACCCATCATACTGAAATATTTTAAAAGTTTTTACAGTGATTTTTTGAGTTACTTTTCTACTAAGAGGAAGCAAGCCTACTCTTTATCAAAGGTGGGATGGGGGAGAAGTTACCTCATCTGTAAAGACTGTTAGCTGAAAACGCAGCCCTGAGTAACTGCTCAGGCAAAGAGCAGTAATAAATCTGGAGGTCATCTGTGTGTCTGCAGATGATGTTTACAGCCACGTGACTGGATTAGATCACTAAGGAAGTGAGTGAAGGCAGAGAAGAGGTTCAGGGATAAGTCCTGCAACATTATTACATCTACGGGTTGGAGAGATGCCAAAGAAGCAGAGAAAGGGACTGAAAAAGACTGGCCCAAGGGATGGAGTGATACATGAAAGCCAGGGCAATCAGCCGTGGCCAGGGCCTCTGACAGGTGAAGGACAAGGAGCTCTGCGTTACTGACCACTGGGTTGGGTAAGGGCCTCACACACGGCTCCGTGGCAAAGACTCCACCTGCCAATGCAGGAGACATAGGAGACACAGATTCGATCTCTGGGGTGGGAAGATCCTCTGGTGTGGGGCATGGCAACCCACTCCCATATTCTTGTCTGGAGAATCCCAAGGACAGAGGAGCCTGGTGGACTACAGTCCATGGGGTCGCAAAGAGTCAGACACAACTGAAGTAACTTAGCACTCATGCAAACATTTGAAGTACATGAAAAATAGCTACAGCTGTTCCTGAATACATGCCACTTCCTTCACTGGGGAGAGGAGAAATAACATGATGAAATACGAATTTTCCAGTCACTTTATAGAAGTGACCAGTGGTTTTCACAAGGAATGGTGGTACTCCAAACCTCACTGCGGTCTGAATGCAGCTTTCTCTCTTGTTGTGACAGATGACAGAAGGTCCAGAAATGTGGCAGCTGGTTAATCACTTGGAAACCTTCTGACTCTCTCCTTTAGGAGGGGTGAAGGCTCACCTTTGCACAGTGCCTCACTCTTTGCATTGGGCTGGACACGGACATTTCCCTCCTTCCTAAGGAGTTATTAAAAGACTCTGAGGCTGAAGCACAGGTTGCAGGTGCACAGTCTCACCACTCAGAGTTGTGCAGACACATTTCTTTCTCCAGGGCTCCCAGGAGGGCATTTTTGCACAACTGTCACCCATGTCCATCTGTTTTCTCCTGTGTACCCAGTAGAACAGAAGTCTGGGAACTTAGGTTCCTCAGGGGAAGAGGGCCTGGCTTCTTATTTATTTGATAACTATGGAGAGAATTTCCTTGTAATCCCAGTAATTTGTAACCTATTTGTTTTTTAATCAAGCTGCTCAGACTTATCCTTCAGGAATCCAGAATTTGTGATGCCTGTTTATGGACGTGTCCTATGCCAAATGAAGCCTGAAATTATTTGAAGACATTTGGTTCCCTCTCCTAAGAGTCCCACTGGCACCCTGGGCTTCAAATGAATCAATGAATATGGAAATAAGTTGTTTTCTCTACAATGACCATAAAAATGCACAATGGCAACAGCATCGCATTACTCTGGGCTTTGGGGATTTATTGCCCTTATGTATAGGAGAAGCACTCGTGTAGACAGTCAAAATGGAAAACAAATGGTTTGCTGGCTTCTACCAAGGAAGATAAGCTTTTTAATGACATGCTTTTGTGATGCAGATGGTCCGTACAAGCCAACTCAGCAATATACAGAGGACACACAAGTTACTCTGACTTGCAAAGAGCATTGTTCTCGGTGCATTTCTGGAGTCAAGTCATAGAGGAATAACAGCACTGTTCAAACATGGCAAACAAATAAACTTATTTCAGTAGCTCATATCTGGGACTCTTCTAAGTGTCCCCTGCCAAGCTTAATAATTCTTCACTGTGCATGCTTCGTGCTTAGTCACTTCAGTCGTGTCTGACTCTTGGCAACCTCGTAGACAGTAGCTCGCCAGGTTCCTCTGTCCATGAGATTCTCCAGGCAAGGATACTGGAGTGGGTTGCCATGCCCTCCTTCCCGACCCAGAGAGTGAACCTGCATCTCTTACGTCTCCAGCATCGGCAGGCGGATTCTTTACTAGTGCCATCTGGGAAGCAATTCTTCAATGGTATCATGTAAGTAGTTTACTAGTGTAATAGTACCTGAGTGTTATGACATAATTTGAAGAAAAATGTTTCTATTAAAAATATATCTTCTATTATTTACTCACTTTACAATCCTAAACATAGAGCTAAAAGTCAGTTTGTAAAGGTATGAGATGAACCTATACATGTAGTTTGGAGCTAAGGAGTTGTTTTGTGATACTGTCAGAATGTGAGGGGTAGGGTCTTGGGTGAGCATAAGAGGGGACTTACTCCAGGTCACGTCAGCCTCTGCCTCTTCCGTACCTGACTCTCTACATGGAGCCAGGCCCAGGGAACTGGAGGGAAAGGTGCAGTTGGGCAGCAGCCCTCTGCCTGTGTCCACTCAGACTGGCCTCAGGCTTGCCTCTTCCATCTTCTGCCCCTGTTCTTGAGCTGTTGACTTCACTCTCTAACAACTCAGACCTCTAGTTCTCAGGACACATTTTTGAACCTGCCCTCTTGTTTACCGGAGCATTATGACTCTTTTTGTACTTCTCAGGGTCAAGGGTGGGTACCCTCAGTATCTCAGGAGAGACATGCCTGCCAATACACCCTCAACTCCAGCTTGCTGGTAGATCATACAACCCGATAGTGGGATGTCCATCTCCAGATCTCATGTATTGAAAACAGAGATCCCAAGAACACCTGCTGAAAGGCAGCAGATGGCAGAGCAGCCGTGCTCCAAGCCCCATCTTAGGCAGCCAGGCATCACTCCAGGGGCATACAGATCTGCATGTCTGTCCACTGCCAGCCCCTTCCCACTGAGGAGCTGGCTCATCAGAAATGGAATCAAATGGCAATGTCTGGAGCCCTGTCTGTCATGGACACTGCTCCCACCATCTGCGGACAGTCAAGCAGCCTCAGTAAGCCTCTCAGTCCCCTACCATAGATGGAGTTGTATGTGGATATATAGATTTTATAGAGCTCAGGAGAACCCAAGAGAAAGACAGGCATTTCTCTGCCTGGATGTATGTGTGGAATTTGAGGGGAAGGATTTTGCAATATGGAAGTTTGCTTGTCTGTAACTGAAATGGGGTTTTCACAGGCTTCTTGATTTGTCTGAGGGATGTATTTGAAAGTTCTGCCTAGTGAAATGTGGCAGATGCTGTGATCCACTCGACTGAATTAGTGCACGGAATCAATTCCACCTAAATTCCACCTTCTTGAACAGGAAACCAAATGAGACTGCTGATGCTGTTGTCCAGCTCTGAGAAGGTCCCAGGATGGTCTGTGTGAGGAACTGGCTGTGGTACCAAGTGCACCAGCCTTTGTAACTAATGAACCTTTGAGTGAAGCAGATGCGGAGCCTGGGACCTGCCTGGACTTCAGGGGTGTGCAGCGGATCCCCTCTGCTCCACTCAGGGCCAGGGGGTGGGGAGGATCCCATGTCATGGACCACCTGACCTCCCTTGATGGTCTCAGTGAAATGGTAAAGAATCTGCATGCTAATGCAGGAGACATAAGAGATGTGTGTTCGATCCCTGGGTCAGGAAGATCTCCTGGAGAGGGGTGTGGCAATCCACTCCAGTGTTCTTGCCTGGGAAATTCCATGGACAGAGGAGCTTGGCCGGCTACAGTCCATGGGTCAAAGAGCCGGACACGACTGAAGCCACTTAGCAGGCACATCATGCACACCGTCACTTTCCTTGTCTTCCTGCACCCTCCTCGGTTCTGAGCCTCTGTATCTCCTCTCTTTTGACTGCGAGAACAACTTCAGAGTCCTCAGGGCCAATGATGCTCTTCAGAGGGATTCCATCTAATGCTTGGGGAATCTACAAGCGGTCATACTTGCTGCTGGGGTTGCTTCAGTTATCCAGTTCTCAGGATGAATTTCAGCCTTGTTCCTGGAATCCAGTGCTTTCCTTACAGCTAATGGTTTTGCTCGTCAAGAGTTCAGCTTTGTGGTTGGAGAGATCTCAGTTCAAATATTGGCTTTTCCAATACCATCTGAACAAACTTTGGCAAGGTATTTGACCTCTCTGAGCCTCAGTTTTCTCCTCTGTAAAATGGGGATAATGATCCTTTTACTTCACTATTATGAGGATTACTGAACTAATGGATGCCTAGTGCTTAGCCCAGGGCTTAGATGGACACCATATGTCCATTAATTCATTAATCCCTTACATCTTTAAGAGCTAAGTTCTATCATTATCTTCATTCTATTGAAGAGAAAACTGAAGCACAGACGTTAATCAATTTGTCCCCAAACCATTTAGGTAGGAAGCTATATTCTGACTCTGTAGTTCATGATGTTGATCCTTCTCCTTACTGCTACTCTATACACAGTTTTCTATAATCCAGAGCTGCATTTATTCTGCAAAGCAGGTACAGACTTCTTTATGGTACAATCCCAGGAAGATGGTATAATTTTTCATAATAATGTTACATGGGATTAAGTGTGATCCAACTATTTACTCACCACATTGTGCACCATATAGTCTCTTTTAAAATGATGATCTAAACTTTCCAAAGCATTTTTAAAGCCTGAGAAGTGTAAGATTTGAGTCAAAAGCATAAAATAGTTCCAACATAATTGTGTCTATAATCTACAGTTTTCAGACTTTATTTTTAGTTTTATGAAGCTAGTGGTAAAGAACCTGCCTGCCAATGCAGGAGACATAAGAGACATGGGTTTGATCCCTGGGTCAGGAAGAGCCCCTGAAGGAGGAAATGGCAACCCACTTCAGTATTCTTGTCTGGAGAATCCCATGGACAGAGGAGCCTGTAGAGCTATAGTCCATGGGGTCACAGAGTTGGACATGACTGAAGTGAGTTAGCATGCATGCATTTCCAATACAATTGGAAAGAGTCATCATTATTCTTAATAATATGTTGAAATCATTAGAAGTGAAGAGGTTTTCACTAATGTTACCCATTTTCTAATTGCCCAAACTAAGAGTTTTGTTTTTCTAAGATGACTTTGGATTATAGTATTTTACCTCAGAAACCAGTAAAATTTCCAGATGCTTTGCAGATCTAAGATATACTTTAAAAAATTATTTATTGATTTGTTTTTGGTTATGCTGGGTCTTCACTGCTGTTGCATGCACAGACTCTTCTCTAGTTGCGGTGAGTGGGGGCTACTTTCTAGTTGTGGAGCATGAGCTTCTTGTTGCAGTGGCTTCTCTTGTGGAGCACAGGCTCTTGGGCACCTTGGCTTCCATAGTTGCGGCACATGGGCTCCGTGGTTGCAATTCCTGGGCTCTAGAACACAGGCTCAAAAGTTGGTCTTAGTTGCTCCGAGGCATGCAGAATGTTCCTGGACCAGAGATGGAACCCATGTCTCCTGCACTGGCAGGCAGATTCTTTACCACGGAGTCACTAGGGAAGCCCTAAGTTATGCTTTAAAACAATCTTTGTAGAAATACTGTGCCCACAAAAATCCTAAGTAAAAAATCAGGTGATACTTTTTGTAATTTTGAGTGAAAATAAACTGCGCCTCTGCTTCTAACTCAGGTGTTTAACAATGAGAATAGTTGACAACAGCTGACTATTGGTTTCCTGTTCCAGTTCTGCCTTCCCAGTTCGCATACTAAAGTTGTTACACTGTATGGACATCCCAGGAGAAAGGCATTAAGGATTGGTGTAGTGGTAATTAAAGGTGGTCTCCCTACAATGCCCTGAGAGGTAGAAACTGTATGAGAGGAGGCTTCGCTGCTACATAAACTCAGTGGGCGAGAATGGTGTTCAACGAGCCTTAAAAACACGGTTAAGGTTCCTTGAGGGCCCTCCAGGCATTGCCCTCAGCATCACTAACAGAAAGTATCTCTTCCCTACCACGTTTGGTAGTTTTCTGATTTTCTATATGACGGAAGCTGAACTGAGAGGATGATCTCATTTATTGTAGAGAATCCTAGAGAATATCTGAATGGTTCTATATTACACAGCTCTTTCTATGTAATAATCAGATACTTCAAGATAGATTCTATCTTCTTATATTGTATGGTGCATTGGATATTTCATTGGAAGAGACCTATGTAACCATTTGTAGCAACATTTGAGTATTTACTAGGTACTTAGTGCTAAGTTCTCAAGAATTTAACTTTCACAACATATATTTGCAAGGTGAGTAGTAGTTTCTCCTTTGTGGATGAGGAAATGAAGGATCGGAATAACTAGCTCCAGGTTACATAGCTAGTTAGCAGTGGAATCAGGAATCAAGCACATGTCATTAGTCTACAAAGGTCGATGGCATAGTTCAGACTGTCTCCACATTCACTGGTTGAGACCTGAGACGATGAAGATGTTGGTTTCATCAGAGCTTCTCTTTTACTGATGGAAGCAGTATGCATGGCCAGCGACTTTATGCTGCCCTTCCTACATACTTAGCATCCCAACCATTCTTGCTCATTGATGGGCCGAACAAAGCCTGAACCTGTATCACTTCTTCTTTCTTTACCCCTCTTCTTGGGTCACAAAGTAGAGCAGGACTATAATGCTCACGCCTTATCAATAAGAACAAATGAATGTGAACTTCCTCAGCTTCAACCGTGGCTTCATCTCCCTGACCTCAGCTTTCTTTCCAGAACCGGGCCCATTCTGGTTTCACATCTGGCTCACGGCCTTCAGGGATTCTTCTCACATAGTAACAAGTCCTGACAGGTTCCCTTCAACCCATCTCGGTAAATCAGTTAATTTTCTCATACACAGTTTCCCGTCTCTTCAAATGAGGAGGATACATTAATAACTTGTTTCCATAGGCTTTTCCTACAATAAACATTTTTGATCCCATGGAAGTCCCCAGTATAACTCAACACAATCCTTATTCTTTCCTAGCACTTTTTTGAGTGTAAGGCAATTAACGTGAACCAATTAACATATACACAGACACATCTGATTGTATTTTCTTTCTTCACATATTCCTTCATTCTTTTTTTAATGAATCCGAGGATAAGGAATCTTTCCTTTTTAAAGGATCACTCCCGTCTCCCTGATGTTTTTTCTTATCTTGATTTCCAAAGATCTTTCTTTTGCTCTTTTGGGCTTGTCTCCAATATCTCCTTTTCACAGACACTTTTCCTTCTGCCTTCAAAAATGTTTAGTTCTCCCTTATCTTACAAAAATGTCACTTGACTCTGTTATGTCTTACAGCTTCCTCCTTCCACCCACAAACGTCTGAAATGAATGTTGTTATCAGCTGCCTGCTTTCCTCTGCTTTTCATTCCTTCCTTAATTCACTACGATTTGGCTTCTGGCCCTACTTTTCTGCTGATATTGCTCTTTTAAAGGTTAGCAGTCTACATTTTGTCAAATCTAATGGCCTTTTTTATCCATCCAAATTCACAGAGAATTGACATGAAACTCCAAGTAGACTGTGGGTGTTCAGTTCTGCCTGGCACTCCAGCATCTGTATCCCACCTGCCTCTGGACTTCAGTGGCCCCAGTGCCTAGAAGCAACACTTGGCTGGGCTGACAATGGACCAAAAGGTTGGGTCCATAGTGGTGCTCAGCACCGAATTCCTTTCTGATGACAGAAACAGGGTCCTGTGTGGGTGTGATGTTGATCTGCCCTTGTGTGAAAAGGCAGAAGCTGGGACAACCCCAGCCTGACACAAAATCATGGTGGGAAAAATCTGCCTGGAATCTGGGGAGGAAGGACCGACTCCAAAGCAAACTTTCATTTCATCCCACCCTGCCCCCTTCCCTCCTGTATCCATATGTTGTTCTCTCCAACTTAAAATTTGCCTCTGCTGGTCAACTAAATGCTGTAAGTAACTTTCCAGAAAAAATCTCTTTAAAGGGAACTGACAGCTGGGAGGCATGCCCTTCTGTTCTTCCTTCTTTTTGGCAGGAATGTTGATGTGATAGACTTCACTCGGGCTGCCCTGTTGTGATCATGAGGTGCTTTTCAGGATGAAAATGGAATGATCTGAGATCAGATGAGGAAGGAAATATTAAAAGAGACTGATTCTCAGATGATCATGGAGGCACCATTATAGGCCTGCTGTGTCCGCTGCTAGATCCCTCTCAGATGAGAGTAAAACAAATTTCTACCTTCTAAATGGACTTCCCTGTGGCTCAGATGGTAAAGAATCTGCCCACAATGCCAGAGACCCAGGTTTGATCCCTGGATGGGGAGGATCCCCTGGAGAAGGGAATGGTTACCTACTCCAGTATTCTTGTCTGGAGAATTCCATGGACAGAGGAGCCTGATGGGCTAAGTCCATGGGATTGCAGAGAGTTGGACACGACTGAGTGACTTACACTTACCTTTTAAACAAATATTATTTGGGCTTTTTTTTTTGTAATGTAACTAAATTCAATTATGAGCTGGTATTATATGCACATACTATTTCCAAAACTGATGTCAGCTGTTGCCACCAGAGTGAGGAAGTGATATACCCTCATTTTGGGGCTGGGAGGAAAATTAAAATTTTACAACATTCCCTTGGGTTCTTTTCAGAGTTTTCATTCTAAGAAAACAACAACTGCAAAAAACAAATAAATAATAACAAAACACAAACCAAAAAGCAAACAACTTAAACAGAAATAATAGTAATATGAGAAATGACTTCCTGTGAGTGTTCGAGAAAAACATCCTTTGAATTTTCAATCCCTGCTTTCACACCCTTTGAATGATATTTTCTTTTCATTAAAGATGAAAGTGGACCCAGCTGCATTCTATGAATTTAATCAGATATTTGTATATGAATGGAAATTAGCATGCATAATTGACATTCAACCCAACTCTTATTTCCTGTCTTGCCTTCTGCAGGATTTTACATCAGGATCACTACGCAAATAATTAAAGTTGCAGCACTTTTGCCACTGAAATCAGATCTTCAAGATTTTGAATTTATATCTGTGATTGATAACTAGTGAGTAAATGGCTAAGAAGAAATGTATTTTATACTATGTGTCTTTGTATATGTGGAATCTAAAAAGAAATGATACGAATGAACTTATTTACAGAACAGAAGCAGAGAATGAATTTATGATTGCCAGAGGGGAAGGAGGGATAGTTATAGAGTTTGGGATCGGCATGTATACACTACTATATCTAAAATGGATACCTATCACAACATTGTTGATTGACTATTCTCAAATATGAAATAAAACTTTTTAAAAATAAAATAACTTTTGGGAAAAAATCATGTGTCTTTGTTGGATATTGACAGAATTTAATCTACCTAAATGCAATGTTGGATTTTCATTGGGCACGCCATTTTACAGCAAACATACAGGGAGGCACAAATCTTTACATATGATCAAAATGCAGCGAATCAATATCATTCAAAAATCTTCTGCTCACAAAAACATCTCCACTTGTCTTTCAAGGCTGTGTTCTACTATAAAGTTGATCTTTTTTCTGGTTGGGGAAATTTTTTTCTCTTTTACCCAAATGTTCCATACTTTCTCGTCATTCCAACCTGTTGATTGTGGATCCTTCCAGAGTCAGAAGGGTGCTTTCTCTTTTACCTTTCTCAGTTGCATATGTCTTTATGCACACACACGTGTGCACACACCCACACATCCCACAATCAGGAAGTAATGCATCAGTAGATGTCACAGCCCTGCCTGACCTCTCCAGGCCACACTGAATCACTAGAGGAAACATCTACTCAATATTTTGTAATAACCTATATGGGAAAAGAATCCAAAAAAGAATAGATACATGTATATGTAAACTGAATCACTTTGCTATATACCCGAAACTAATACAACATTGTAAATCAACTAGACTCCAATCTGAAAACAAACAAAAAACTGGTGTCCTTTGTCTCCAGTCCACAAATACACTTCATTTGGTCTACACATTGTCTCTTTAAAATGTTAAGATGGTTTTCAAAAATAAAAAAAAATTATTTTGGAGTAACAAAATAATAACAAAGCCTTGAAAGGCAAGTAGAAATGTTCGTGTATTATTTTGGAAGGTATCACAAAAACTTCAAACTTCCAGTTTTCCTTAAAAAAAAAAAAATCAGACCTGAAGTCTTATTTGTCACCTGTCAGCTCAAACTGAACAGCTGTTGCTCCTTAAAACAGAGTAGTCTCAAATTTTCCAAAGTTCCCATACCCTATTGCTTCACTTCTGAGTCATGAGTCTTTCTTCTTATCCTGTGGGCATGGGGGTTGTTTAAAGGGGGGCATGAAAGCTTGAGTGGGGAGGGGAACTCATTAAGGGGACGTGAACACAAAACTCTATGCAAACACTTGCAAGTATCTGCATTTGTCTGGAGAGTCAATGCCTCAAGCACACTTAGAACTTTGTCCTGCATGTACAAGAGTCCAGCACTGATTGTCTACTTCTGCATGAAATAATTACACAAGTTATTTTCTTCTCATTAAGCCAACTGTTTGCACTAATGTACATTTTTAAAAGTGGAATGGAATATATTGAGTATTAGAAGCCCTCCCTTTATTTTGTATGTTAGGTAACTGACCTGCAAAGCTACTTATCACTGCCTAACACATACTACCATTTCTTTACCATTTTATGCTTGTATATCTCAACTTTTCAAATTAATGACAGACTCCTGGAGGGAAGGGTATCATCTTTTTATTTATTTCAGGAAGTTAATAGAAGACCATACACACACACACACACACACACACACACACACACACACACACACACACACACATGATATACTATATAATGTATATATATGTGTATATATGATATTACACTATATATATGTATAAGTAGGGATAGGATGAGATGGTTAGATAGCATCATCAGCTCAATGGAGATGAACTTGAGCAAACTCCAGGAGATAGTGGAGGACAGGGAAGCCTGGCATGCTGCAGTCTGTGGGGTCACAAAGAGTCAGACACAACTTAGCCACCAAACAATAACAACAACATCATATATTATATGTATATATATGAACAAACAGCTACATAATTTTCTTTTTTACCATATGAAACTGGGGTTTTGACATGAGAGAACTGTTTCCTCCTAATCTTTACCATTTCTTTCCTTTACACTTGAATTTACTTTCACTTGAATTAGAGTGACACACCTGGCTTTGTTTATTTTCTTTCAGAGTATATTTGTATCTATTTATTTAAGCATATAATTTGAGCATTTCACCAGGAGGCTAATAACCACAGCCCGAAAAATATAAAGATAAATCTTATTTACACGTCATTAAATCAAGAAACATTTTCTCACGTCAGTTAATATGACAATAGCTTTTTAAAACATCTGCTTTCCCCTCCCCCCCATGGTACTAACGTGAATTTAATCAAAGTCTCGAAAGGAAGCAGATTTGGAAAGAGATTTCTGCAGAAGTCATTTGAAATGTTAAGTTTTCTGTGTAAGGCTCTGACTATAATCTTATCTTGATTACCTAGCTTCTTCCTTTTTTCCGAACTTTTTATTTTTTTAACTGAAAGGTTTTATCTTACATGATACCTAGAGCTGTCTCCTCTCAGAAAAGTAATTAAATGATTTAACAAAGAATTATTAAAATAGATTTAATCCTTGTTAAAATGGATAAAAGCCACCTATGGAGTCTGTTGTAACCCTTACCTCCCATGTGTTCATCAGCTCCAGTTTTGTTATTTTTGCTTTTTTAACCTGCAGTTTTAATCTTGTGGATAGAAGCATTTTAAACCTGCTTTAACTTACTGATGGATTCTCAAATAATTTTCAGCCTGGACTTTCCTGACACCCTTTCTCTTCTATTGCATTCAGTGAATACTATCTATGTGTGTGAAGATGGAAGGAGGAAGGGAAAGTGGAGGAAGAAGAAGAGGAAGTGGGGAAAAGTGGGCTCTAGAGAAAAAGAGGGAAGGTGGGAGTGATGTACTTAAGATAGAAACCATGTCAGAGGGTACTGGTAGGAATTTTATTTGCATTTTAGAAAAAGCAAAATCTTCATGCAAACTGGCCAAATAAGGATAAAATTTTGTCTCTGCTTAAAAGACTAAATAGCAATAGTATTTCAGTAGTTAACAGTGACATCAAACTGGCTCTCTTTGTCCCCCATCTCCCCTCTCTCCTCTGCTTATTGGCTTCCAGAAGGGTCCAGTGTCACTGTTTTCTTCCACATAGCTCCCTCTCAGATAGTCTCCGATGCCTCATTGACTTTAAAGAGTAAAAATCAAAGCCCTATGGTGGTCTTCAAAGGATAAAACAATAAAAGAATCAAGCCACTTAATGATCTTAAAGGTGTCAAGGTTGCAAAATGTCACATCCCCCCCCTTCCGTGGGGAAGGGCTAAATCTAGTGATGACAGAGGTGATATGATGACAGATTGCTTACCCCAAAACAGTAGCACACACTTTTCTTTTGGGTGAGCAGGCCAGCCCTGTTGGGAGGGGAATCTCAAATCCTGTGTCCCTAGTTGGTGAGCATGTAAGCTCACATGGCAAGAACATGGACACCCGAAGGGAACTCCAATTAGAAGAGAGGAAAACTCAGTTGATGAGTTGAAATGATAATTGTCTGTGCTTGAATACATTTCCAACCTGGAGGCTTCTTCTCCACAGGGAGAAATTAAACACTTTACTTGTGGGCAGAGAAATGACCTTCCAATAAACTGGACAATAACTCATGGAACATACATCAGTTGAAAGGAAGAACTGGTCTGAATAGTAAGTTTTCACCTGCGTCCTGTGCGTAGGCTGTAGGCTTGAGTGAGTCAACTATCTACAGGATATATCATCATCATGCAAATTAACCAAGAGGAGGGAAGTTAGAAACAGAGAACTATCAGTGCTCATTTGCTCAAGATCAATTTGGTGGCCAGGATACTGGTGGCGCTAGCAGTCAAGAACCTGCCTGCCAATGCAGGAGATCAAACTTACTCTCTGATCCCTGGGTTGGGAAGATCCCTTGGAGGAGGGCATGGACACCCGCTCCAGTATTCCTGCCTGGAGAATCCCATGTTCAGAGAAGCCTGGTGGGCTACAGACAACAGAGGTCACAAAGAGTCGGACACAACTGAAGCGATTTCGTACACACGCACGCATACTTATTTACTGTCAGAGCTTAAACATGTTTCCATAATCCCCTTTGAAGTGTTTTAAAAAGCTTAGTAATGTTGGCTTGCTGTCTTTATAAGGGCACTTATTAAAACATTTTAATGCTGCTTCAGATCAACGGATTCAAGAAGGCTAATGCGAATCCAACAGCTAGAACTGTCAGATAAGCTGAAGGTCTATTCAGCTGAAAACCATGCTTAAAATTCTTATAGCCACTGAAACACACCACACTTTAATTGGGAAGGTGAATATATGATGCTTATCAATACATATTTTCAACCAAAATCTTATTAAAGGAAACAAAGTTAGTTTTCATTATGCCACGCCACGTGGTTTCTCAAGATGACACTAGAAATATTAATGATGGATTTTTTCTGTTTTCAAACTCAAAAAACAAAAACAAAAAGCGAAAAGAATATGCTCTTCATAAAAATTAACTCAAAAAGTTTACATACCTAAGTGTAAAACACAAAATTATAAAACCCCTAGAAGATAACATAGGAGAAAATCTAGGTGACCTTGGATATAGTAATATATTGGTAGATCCAACATTGAAGGCACAGTCCATTAGAAAAATAATTGATAAATGAACTTCATTAAAGTTAAAATTTTCTGTTATGTAAAATACACTGACAAGAGAATAAGTAGACACATTATAGATTTGCAAAGAAAATATTTCTTCAGATTTTTTCAGACATATGGAGAAAATAATTGCAAAAGACACATCTGCTATAGGACTGTTAGTCAAAAAACTTTTAAAACTCAGTATTATTAAAATGAACAATCCCATTGAAAAATGGGCCAAAGACCTGAACAGAAATCTCACAAAAGAAGATACATGGTTGGCAATATGCATAAAGAAAGATGGTCAACAGCACATGTCATTTAGGGAATTTCAAATTAAAACAACGAGATGCCATGACACATCTAATAGAATGACCAAAATCCAGAACTCTGACACCCCAAATAGCAACAAGGATGTGAACCAACAGGAATTCTCATTCATTGCTAGGGGAATGTGAAACAGTGCACTTGAAAACAGTTTGGTAATTTCTTGCAAAACCTAACTTACTGTTTGACCCAACAACCGTATTCCTACTTTGGGTATATACCAAAAGGAGTTGAAAGCAGGTCCACACAAAATTCTGCACATGGATATTTATATCAACTTTATCTATAATTGCCAAAACTCAAAGCAACCAAGACGTCCTTTGGTAGGTGAATGTGGTACATTCAGATAACAGGATACTATTCAGCACTAAAATGAAATGAGTTGTGAAGACATGAAAAGACATGAAAGAATCTTAAATACATATTCCTAAGAGGAAGAAATCAATCTGAAAAACTACATACTATATAATTCGTATCATATGAAGTTCTAGAAAATGAAAAATTATGGAAACAATAGGGCTTGCCAGGTGACTCAGTGGTAAAGAAACTTCCTGCCAATTGCAGGAATGTGAGTTTGACCCCCTTGGTTGGAAAGATCTCCTGGTGGAGGAGATGGCAACCAACTCCAGTATTCTTGCCTAGAGAACTTCAGGGACAGAGGAACCTGGTGGGTTACAGCCCTTGGGACTGTGGTCGAAATGACTGAGTGACTGAGTACGTGCTCATGCATGGAGACAAGAAAAGGGTCGGTGCCTGGGAGGCAGGGGTGAATAGATAGAGCAAAGAGGATTTTTAGGGCAATCAAATTACTTTGTATGACACTTCAAAGATTGATACATGTTAAACATTTGCTAAAACTCATAGAATATACAACATTAAGAATGAACTCTAATGTACACTCTAGACTTTGTATGATTATGATATGTCAAGGTAGCTTCATCAATTATAACAAATAGACCAATCTGATATAATTTTTTTTCAAATTACAAACTATTTTTTCAGAACATTTTTAGGTTCACAGTAACAATGAGCAGAAAGGTCAGAAATTCCCATATACCACCAGTGTGGGATTTTGATAGTGGGGAGGTCACGCATATAGTGAGGTAAGGAATATATGGGAAATTTTTGTAGCTTCTGCTCAGTTTTGTTGTGAACCTAAAACTCCCCTGAAAAATAAAGTCTATAAAAAAAACTTACAGTAAAACAGTCAGATTTTTAGTTACCAGAAAGGGAGAGGAGGAGAGTGGATTAAATGAAGGTGGTCAAAAGGTGCAAATTGCCAGTTAAAAGATAAATAAGTATTGAGAATATAATGCATGTACAGTATGATGACTATAGTTAACACTGCTGTATGGTGTACTTGAAAGTTGCTAAAAGAGTAGATCTTAAAAGTTCTCATAACAACAACAAAAAAAGCTTTCTGTGTGTCTATATGACATGATGGATGTTAACTATTATTATTGTGATAATCATTTCATAATATACATAAGTCAAGTTATTATGTTGTAGGTCAAGTTATTATTACACCTTAAGTTAAACAATGCTGTATGTCAATAATATCTCGATAAAACTGAATGAAAAGATAAAGTCTACTAAAAAAGTCAATATGATACATAAATTAATTATATACAGATTAAACCAAAGAAAGGAAAGATTTTCAATGTGATGCTTCAGTTGAATTTGAATAGTCTAGCTCTGGCACTTGGACCTTTAGCCATGCTCCCTCTTCTGGTATTTAGTAGATGTTGTATTCTGTCAGTTGACTTGTAGGACAGAGTAACTGGGAACAGGAGTCTCTAAACTGACAATCTCCTAGGGAGAATGCTTGAGCCACCTACATCCCGGGTTTCCTGCACTGCATGCAGATTTGTTACCATCTGAGCCACCAGGGAAATTATAAAGAAATAAGGGTGATAATACTAATATCTAGCCCATGAATGGAATTTCCCTTTGGATTAACCGGGTTATTATAAGTGAAGGGATTAGGTAGTGTCTGGCACATGCATTTTAGAAAGAGCCTGGAGATCCAGGGCTGTGAGAAGCCTCCAGAGTTCAAGGAATTTTTGTGACATCTGCTTCTGGACAAGGGAACAGTTCTCCAGGGGGTGGGGGCGGGGTGGAATGGACCTGACACCAAGCTGACCTCCAGGAAAGGCTGCTGACCTCCCGGGGAACAGCCTTCTCTGCTTGGTGGGAGCAGGATAAGCAATTCACGGGGGCATGCCTGGCACTCAGCCCCCTCATCTGGACCCCTAGACATCCCTCAGGTCAATGCCTCCAGTTCAACAACAACAAAAATGGTAGAGGTCAAGCTTTCAAGGATCGTAGTGGTAACCGTGTTTGGGGAAGCTGAGTCGCTTCAGGGGTTAATATTTTGCCACCAGCAAGACTCTCAAGTCAGACAGGGAAAGTTATACAGTTAGGTTTTACTTTTCCTGGGAGGATATATTAACTGATAAGAGAAGGATTATTTGATTAATCAAGATATTATCTCCATTGTGATTTTTATAGGTAGAATTCTTTTACAGAAAGAAATGTAAACCTAACAAAGTAATATATCCTTCCCTTCAAATATCTAATCCATTTACTGCCTTACTAAAAAACCTCCCAGCATTCTGAAACACCAGAAAAAACCGGGAAGGTTGATACAAAGCAAATTACTGCTCATATCTGATCCTCAGCTGAAATGCCAAGTCTCCTATTAGATGTTTGTATCTTTCTATATGTTGATACCATCATTTAAAAGAAAAATAAGCCTTCTTTCATTTGTTCATTGGGAAAATGGATATTGTGTTGTGAATATAAAAGCAACTGATTTTGGTAGGACTAAGTAACTGATCATTTTAGCACTAAATTTTTAACCAGTGGGTGAGGAGTCTCACTCCAAGTGAAAATCCTGTGCATGCTTTTTCAGGTGCAAGCACAGGTGATCAGGTGATGATATGGTCCTTACCTGTGGGCTCTCAGGGAAAGCTGCCTCCACCCCAGCAGCCTAGGTACTTGTCCCGACACTGCGTCTAGGAACGGAGTTCTAGTCAGCTTCCCTCCCCACAGCCCTGCTCTCCCTGCATGCTTGCTCAGTTGTGTCCAACTCCAAGAACCAATGGACTGCAGCACGCCAGGCCTCCCTGTCCTTCACTATTTCCCTGAGTTTGCTCATATTCATGTCCACTGAGTCAGTGATGGCATCCAACCATCTCATCTCTGTTGCTCCCTTCTCCTCCTGCCCTTAATCTTTCCCAGCATCAGAATCTTTTCTAATGAGTCGGTTCTTCGAGTCAGGTAGCCAAAGTATTGGAGCATCAGCTTCAGCACCAGTCTTTGGAATGAATATCCAGGGTTGATTTCCTTTAGGATGGACTGGTTTGATCTCTTTGCTGTTCAAGGGACTCTGAAGAGTCTTCTCCAGCACCATAGTTCGGAAGCATTAATTCTTCGGTGCTAAGCCTTCTTTATGGTCCAACTCTTAACATCCATACATCAGAATAGAATTACATGGTGATGTTCAAAAGGAAGCCCTCACATACATGATAACATTGCCCTGTTCACAAAAGGGTCCCAAAGCACAGGCAGGACTTAGGGCACTGGATGGATCAAAGTCACAGCTCCATGGTATCATCAATACATTATTTTATGTATGAAACCCAGCCAGGTCTGGAATTAATCTGAGCAAAAATTCTCTTTTGCCTAAAACATCTACTTTGGTATAAATTGTTTCCCCCTGAATGATTGAGATAAATGCCTCCTTGGTCCATTTCCCTTTGCTAGTAAAGTCCTAGCTTGTAATGGAAGCAAATATCAAATCATGGGGAAAGAAATGAAAGCAAACCAAAAATGAATGAAAAAGCAACATGAAAAGGACAAATATGCTCCCATCAGTATGATAAAATGATTTTTGCTTTCATTAAAGTTAAAAGTTCTTAGGCTGCAGCACAGAGGGTTATTTAAAACTGTTGTAAAGCTCAAGTGTTTGTAATTTGGCTTTTTTTTTTCTTTTCTCGTGAGAACATCTGCTTCCTTTTCTAATAGTCACATCTCTGCTTTTTTTTTTTTTTTCCTTTAAAGATGCTTTTCAATCTCCAGACACCGTGGTCTTTTAATGCATTCTAGTCAGATCCAGGATATTCTTTTCAGAACGACATGAGAACAGTGTACAAGGTTTCCTGTCAGTTTAATGATTTAGGCGCTGATTTGTTGATATGTCTTAAAGCCATTTTATTCTTTCCCAGCTGAATGTACTACATTTCTCTGTGCATGGGTTTGTGAATTTATGTATAGACTTTCAGCGTAAATATATGCACACATGTATGACCAAGTGATCAATTTCACTTTGGGAGATGGCTCAACAAGACTTTTATTCTGTACTTTTGGACTGTGAGTGAAGCGTGGTTATTTAAAGGATGTAATATGCTGCTTTAAATATCTGAGTTTAACACCAGGCAATTGGATTTGTCATCATCAACTAACATTTCTTGCTAGTGGGCAGTGAAATTTATCATGGCTGCTCATTATTCCTGGACTCTTTTTTTTTTTTTAATGTATATGCTGCCTAGGTTATTCCTGGACTCTTGAGCTTCCTTCCAAACTTGACTGTGGGTTCCTGGGCTAGCAGTCAGGGATGTGGGGTCTGTATTGCTGCAGACTGGAGGCTCCCATTTGAGTCTCAAATTCAGAGACCCAACTGGGAGCCACGGGCTTGTCAATTCTCATTTCTTTCCTCCATCTCTTATTTTTTCACTGGACTTTCTGGTGTGTCTTAGTTCAGTACGTTTATGAGTCAAATAATGATTATAACAATTATCATGTATTGATGATAACTTTGTGCCACACACAACGTTGAGTGCTTTATACATTATCTCAGTTCAGTTCAGTTGCTTAGTCATGTCCAACTCTTTGCAACCCCACAAACTGCAACACACCAGGCCTCCCTGTCCATCACCAACTCCCAGAGTCCACCTAAACTCATGTCCATTGAGTCGGTGATGCCACCCAACCATCTCATCCTCTGTTGTCCCCTTCTCCTCCTGCTCCCAATCCCTCCCAGCATCAGGGTCTTTTCAAATGAGTCAGCTCTTCGCATCAGGTGGCCAAAGTATTGGAGTTTCAGCTTCAACATCAGTCCTTCCAATGAACATTCAGGACTGATCTCCTTTAGGATGGACTGGTTGGATCTCCTCGCAGTCCAAGGGACTCTCAAGAGTCTTCTCCAACACCACAGTTCAAATGCATCAATTCTTCGGTGCTCGGCTTTCTTTATAGTCCAGCTCTCACATCCATACATGACTACTGGAAAAACAATAGCCTTGACTAGATGGACCTTTGTTGGCAAAGTAATGTCTCTGCTTTTTAATATGCTATCTAGGTTGGTCATAACTTTCCTTCCAAGGAGTAACTGTCTTTTAATTTCATGGCTGCAATCACCATCTGCAGTGATTTTGGAGCCCAAGAAAATAAAGTCAGCCACTGTTGCTACTGTTCCCCATCTATTTGCCGTGAAGTGATGGGACCAGATGCCATAACCTTAGTTTTCTGAATGTTGAGCTTTAAACCAACTTTTTCACTCTCCTCTTTTACTTTCATCAAGAGGTTTTTCAGTTCTTCTTCATTTTCTGCTATAAGGGTGGTGTCATCTGAATATCTGAGGTTATTTATATTTCTCCCAGAAATCTTGATCCCAGCTTGTGCTTCATCCAGCCTGGCATTTCACATGATGTACTCTGCATATCAGTTAAAAACAGGGTGACAATATACAGTCTTGACATACTCCTTTCCCAATTTGGAAACAGTCTGTTGTTCCACGTCCAGTTCTAACAGTTGTTTCTTGATCTGCATACAGATTTCTCAGGAGGCAGGTAAGATGGCCTGGTATTTCCATCACTTGAGTAATTTTCCAGTTTCTTGTGATCCACACAGTCAAATACTTTGGGGTAGTCAATAAAGCAGAAGATGTTTTGAACCACAAGGGGAGTCCTAATTATTCTTTCTTTGATTTGTTGTTGTTTAGTTCCTCAGTTGTGTCTGACTCTTTGTGACCCCATTATAGCCCGCTAGGCTCCTCCATCTATGGAATTCTCCAGGCAAGAATACTGGTGTGGGTTGCCATTTCCTTCTCCAGGGGATCTTCCTGACTTGGGGACTGAACCCAAGTCTTCTGCACTGGCAGGCAGATTCTTTACCTATATGTCACTCTTACATCTTCCTTAACTGAGAGATGTTTGGTGTGAAGGATTGAAGGGTCTGGATTGTCCAATATGGTTCCATTGGTATACACACACACACATATATAGGCACCTGTTTACATGCACACATGTGGGTACACATTTAACATGGATACACATACACAAAACACATGCACACAGACATATACACATTCCCTGGTGACTCAGACGGTAAAGAATCTACCTGTAATGCGGGAGACCCAGGTTCCATCCCTGGGTCAGGCAGATCACCTGGAGAAGGGAATGGAGAAGGGAATGGCTGCCTACTCATGTATTCTTGCCTGAAGAATCCCATGGATAGGGGAGCCTGGTGGGCTACAGTCCATGGGGTTGTGAAGAGTCGGACACAGCTCAACAACTGTTTCACTTCACTTTCATGCACAATATAGACACGTAAACCTGGAATTCTCCACTCCTGTATTTTTGGATGGAAAAGCAACCACTTTCAAGCTCTTTTCAGAGTTTATGGAAAGAGTAACTTGGGCCACCTTCCCTCCTGATCTGAGAACCCAAACTGCACTTGCATCATCCAGCTTCTCTATGGAGTAGCCTGATTCTTTTCTCTGTGTTCTCATGTCTGTGTTCTTTCCATTTCGTCATGTTATTGATTTGTGTCGTCTCTTGCCTAAAAGTTATACATCACTCAATAATACCTTCTCCAATTCCAGGATGATTTTCAGGGACCTTTAAAGACTCTTGAGTGTATTTCATTCAGAACTATGACTTCCCCATGATTTTCAGTACCCATGTGCCTGGAAGGAAGGGGAACTCAGATATTCTGACAAATGCTAAATAGTTCCCTTCTTTTTTTCCCTGAAAAAGTTTAATAGTATTTTCACTTGAACGTTTTCTTTCAGATTTTTAATATCTGATCCTCTTTTCAATTAATGAGTTTTAAAAAAATCTCTTTAATTTTCTTTATAAGATTTTTTAAAATCTGGACCATTTTTTAAAGTCTTTAATTTGTCACAATCTTTAAATTTTTTTTTTTTTTGGACCAAGGCATGTGGGATTTTAGCTCCCTGACCAGGGATTGAACGCACAGCCCCCTGCATTGGACGGTGAAGTCTTAATCACAGGACCATTAGGGAAGTTCCTCTTTAATTTTCAACATTTAACTTTTTATTTTGTCTTTATCATGATCATGAGAATCATGACTTCCCATGTGACTTTGCTATGATCTCATTCATTAGTTCCATAACATATTTTCCTTTTCCTTCTTGAGCAAAGTACTCACTGTCTTCTTTCTAGAACAGAACTACTTTATACCTGTCATCTACATGGAAAATTTCTTCTTTCCTTTGACTGTGTTGTACATGAGGCATGGGCTCTGCCCTATAAACGGGGGAGCCAAATGAATTGTTTTACTGCCGTAAAATACAAAGGGGCAGCTGTCTAGTTTTATTAATATTGTTTCTGTAATTGGATTCCTGACAGTATATTCACTTTTTGACAATCAGTATCAATAGCCAAACTGAACCACAGATCAAACAAACTGTAGTAAATACAATATAGTAAATGCAGACATTTAGTTAGGACCAGCACAACTTTACACTGCAAGGAGCAGTTGGATACCATATGGCTATCAGGAGAGTTGATCTGTTTCATAGGTGACAACAGAGAAAAAACAAAACAAGGTTCTAAGTCAGCTCCTTCATGCCACACTGAGATGAATCTATCTTTACTCTTTCATTCATTTAAACTTATTTTAGAATATGAAGTGAAAGCTTCTGATTCGGACCTCTTCATGGTTTAATGCTAAAATCATTCACAATATCACACACTGATTAAATGCCAAACTGCTAGTGAAAAACAGAGAAGGAAATGGCAGCCCACTCCAGTTTTCTTGCCTGGAAAATTCCACAGAGGACCATGGCGGGCTATAGCAAGGGGTGTTCTGGGGGGTACAGAACTGGGTGCTTGGAGAGGCCAGCATGATTTTCTCTGATGGATGCTATAAACTGAAGAGTCAATTCTAAGTGTAGTCAATTCTGCTATAATGCTTGCTTTGAAATGTGTGACTGATGCATTTGGGAACAGTCTTGATATAATGCAAGTTATGCCTTTGCTTATGCATGATTTTGGGCTTCCTTGGCTCAGCCAGTAAAGTATGCCTGCAATGTGGGAGACCTGGGTTAGTTCCCTAATTCGGGAAGATCTCCTGGAGAAGGGCATGGCAACCCTTCCCATGGGCAGAATTCCATGGACAGAGAAGCCTGGTGTGCTGCAGTCCATGGGGTTGCAAAGAATCGGACATGACTAAGTTACTAACACTTCCACTTTTTTTATGCATGATTTTGTCCATTACAAAAATAAGCAAACACAGAAAACTGCCTCTAGCTAAACTGAGCCATGTTGGAAACCACAAAATGCTCACATGAACACACCTCCAGCATCTCCCAGCTACCTTGGTTCACCACACGTGTCATGAACCGAGCTCATCCTCTTCTGAAGTTACAATTTTCCATCAAATTTCAGATAAGTTCTTTTCCACCTCTTCACAATAACTCTCAAGTTGCAACCCTTTCATCACTCACTTTCAGAAGCAAAGTGTAGATCTTTTTCTTTCAAGGTAACATCCCATATTTATTGTAACATTTACCTATTTCTTTTTAAAAATATTTTTTTTTGACAGCACTATGCACATGTGGGATCTTAGATCCCTGACCAGGAATTGAACCTGTGTTCCTTGCCTTGGAAGTGCAGAGGCTTAGCCACTGGGAGACCAGCCAGGGAAGTTCCTATATTTACCTATTTCTAACAACTTAATATGTGCAAAACTGTGCTACCATCTTAACAGCTTCCTATTTTTTTATATATCATTGATGACACTTTTTGACTGCTGTCCCTCTGATCCCATTTCCCCCATATGTCCTGTGGACTTCATTGTATGATTTTTTTTAAGAACATATCTGTCCTTTTAGAGCAGAACTGGTATATTTGGTCATTCACTAATACGATTGGGATGAATCAGGAAGGGTTTGGAAAAGATATTTGCGATCACATTCTGGCAATGTGGGCTTCCCTGAAGGAACTACCCCATCATCACACAGCACCCTGTGTGTGTGGATGCGACCATCTGCTGAATGACAGTCTATGTCCGTGTTGAACTAAAGCAGCACTTTGAGGACTCCCAGCGGATAAGGTTTAAGTGTGTCCCAACAACCCCCTCTAGGACCCTTGGCACCACTGCCCAAGGCACATGCTTATGCTGAAGTCATAAGGGCCCTTGGAATTCTTACACACACAGCTGTTTAGGAAATCACACGCAATCGATGACTGTCATGCAAGATGAACCTTACTTGCCCTGCCCATGCTCGGTTTTGAGCAGGCATTTGGTATAATGCCTGGTCTGAAATGAGGCCACCCTGCTGACTCAGGGTCAGGAAAGCTCCAGTATCTCTGCAGAATTAAAAATCACCTGGGTGGAAGTATCTGGGTTCTCATCTTGGGCGTATGGATTGAACGTTGTCTAAGTGTTGGGGTGAGCTGCAGGCAAGAACACAAGTCATCTTGGATGGCTCCTCCTACTTAGCTGCAGCCCAAGGTCCAGTAGTTTGGCCTGGACTGCTGGGCATCAGAGAAATTCACTGACAGTTTTGCCCTGTAGACCACTGACCTCAAATCAGCAGGTAAGTAAATGTGGACAAGCACCATGGATTATCCTCAGTACCTGTTCAAACACTGCCAGGGTCTGACCATGAACTTGTTCGACAAGAAGAGACAAGAGTGAGCCCACCGTGGTGAATTAGAGACTCCCTCTGCTGGGCCACTCAGTCCTGCGGGGCTGAGCCAGGTCCTTACAAGGTGCCTTGGTCCAAGTTCTCAATAAGTTCTTAATGTAAATGGGTCGCAATATTAAAATAAAGCAGAAACAAGGGAGGAAAAGGCAATTTGGCGATGATAGAGCCTGGCACCTAGTGTATACTATCTTATTAATCTTCTCAACACCCCCATGAGGTATGTGGTATGATTTCATTTTACAGATTGGAAGAGTGAAGCCTAAAAGGACGGTGGACCCTGCCTGAGGTCACCAGTAAAGAAGAGGTAGACATGAGCTCACATTTGGCCTGCCCAGAGTACCTCCTCATTCCTCATGGCATCACCCACCACACACTGATGTTGGGAAAGAAGCCACTGCTTTCCTATCACAAATTTTGCTTCTTGCAGAATTTAAAAAGCTCCTCATTGTTTCAGGGTTCTACCCCACAGTCAGCATTTAAAGAGACTGATGAAATACCATCGTCCACCGATCCCCACTCATAGTCTGCCGTTCGTAATAATTCTGACATTTCTGAGGTCATTCCTCTTCCTCCCCTCAACACAGACGTTCATTCAAAATGAAAAAGCAAAATGGCAACAAATGTCAAGTGCAACCCAATTCTTTCAGACAAAGAAGCGAGAGAGCAAAGCTATTAACAGTTTCATTCTCCTCTGCCCTTCCGTTCGCTGCTTCCCTAGGCTGCAACCTCTGTGCCTCTGAACCAGCAGCACTGGAAGCAGCTCCTACTGCCCCACCCGGGACATGGCGCTGTCTCTGCAAATGCGAATCGAACTGCAAACGCGTCTCTCTACGCAAATGTGAACGTGGGTTTCTGTAAATAAGAGATTCACCAATAGCTTATGTAGTACTGGAGATTGCTGGGAAAGATCTAGTAGATTCTGTATTATTACTGATAAAGAAAGCAAGCAGGAGCAGGGAAGGGTTGGGGGAAGGGATAGCTAGGAAGTCTGGGATGGACATGTACACACTGCTGTATCTAAAATGGATAACCAACAAAGACCTACTGTATAGCACAAGGAACTCTGCTCAATGTTATGTGGCAGCCTGGATGGGAGGGGAGTTTGGGGGAGAATGGATACATGTATATGAATGGCTGAGTCCCTTCACTGTCCACCTAAAACTATCATGAAATTGTTAATTGGCTATGCTCCAATACAAAATGAAAAATTTTAAAAACAAGCAAAAAAACAACAACGAAAAAAGACAGGGGGCAGGGATAGGAGCATAAAAGCTCATTATCTTTAAAGCAATTTATTTTATTTTGTATATTGGCTTATTTTAATTAAATTAATTTAATTATTTTATTTATTATTGGAGTATAATTTCTTTACAACGTCATTAGTTTCTGCTGCACAACAAAGTGAATCAGCTATATGTGTACATATATCCCCTCTCGAATGAGACTGCCTCCCACTACCCGCCCCCACTGCCCCTGCAATCCTATCCCTCTAGGTTATGTCTATTTATTTGAATTTGATTAAATTTAACTGAATTCCTTCCAGTAAAATAATATTTTACTTGAAGTAAGGGTATAGGAGAAATTAACTGAAATAAGAAAATCTTGCTTAAAAAGAATTCATTTGAATCAGTTCTAATGAGATGGATGAAACTGGAGCCCATTATACAGAGTGAAGTAAGCCAGAAAGATAAAGATCAATACAGTATACTAACACATATATATGGAATTTAAAAAGATGGTAACGATAACCCTATATGCAAAATAGAAAAAGAGACACAGATGTACAGAACAGACTTTTGGACTCTGTGGGAGAAGGTGAGGGTGGGATGTTCTGAGAGAATAGCATTGAAACAAATATACTATCAAGGGTGAAACAGATCACCAGCCCAGGTTGGATGCATGAGACAAGTGCTCAGGGCTGGTGCACTGGGAAGACCCAGAGGGATGGGATGGGGAGGGAGGCGGGAGGGGGGATCGGGATGGGGAACACATGTAAATCCATGGCTGATTCATGTCAACGTATGGGAAAACCCACTACAATATTGTAAAGTAATTAGCCTCCAACTAATAAAAATAAATGAAAAAAGAAAAGAAAATCTTGCTCTTTAACAGGGAACTGAACTTTCTTTTAAGTTAGAAAATAAGCAGCAAGAAAATGATGCCTTGTTATGTACATTTCACATTTCACCATCACTAATAAACTATGCACACAAGCCTGTTATTAAATCATGCCATCCAGTACTGAAAAAGCAGCATCAGAATGCTACTCTTTAAAATTTGAATTTAAATATGTGAATCAAATCAACCCTTCATTTGTAAAAATAGAAAAACTGGACCACTTGTCACACTTCTTATGCTTTTGATAAATCTTGCCTTGGTTGAATAGTCATTGATTTCTGAGTAAATTCATTTGTCAAAACTCTTTTAGTTCCTGCCTCTCTGTTAGGCATTCATCATTTACTGGACGAAACACACAGGCTTTTTCTCCTCACCCTTTACATATCACTTTAGTGGTTTTGATCTTTCTTCTTTGATAGCTGCATGATCATGTATGGATTTTTAACAACTCAAGTACTGAGTGAGATTTTTCTGTCTTCTGGGTTATAATCAAGTCTTAGAAATCTGACATTACGAATTCAGTCTGAATCTTCTAAAAGGACCAGAGGTCCTGGTTAGCTGGATGTGAATCACAAAGGCATATTTTTATTAAATGAAATGATGGAGTATAGAAAACAGAGTGAATGTCATGTTTAATAAAATTAAATTGAATTTGGTATCATGTTGGACAGGGGGTGAACAAAACCTGTCTTTCTCTGGGTGACTTTAACATAATGTTCAATTGTACTTAGAAAGTCCTTTTCTCTGATTTTATTTCACATCTTCTGGGATAACGGTGATAAGCAAAAATAATGAATACAGATGGTACATCTCTTAATGAGGAAATTTCAGTCTTGTTCCAATCCCATTTCTTTACTCATTTTGGGTCTTGTCTTCACTCTGCTTGTGTCCAGTACTTCTGGACACGACTTAGATGCTGGTCCCATTGGTGGGGGAGGAGCGGACCTAAGGAAAACCTGAGTCTTTCTAATGGAACTTCTTGTTTGAGGGGAGGAGTGATGGGGTGGAGGACGGGGAATAAAAATGGGGCGAGAAAGCAGCTGTCTTAGATACAGGATAGTTTTATCACTTCAGCAGCAGATCAATGAGCCTATTATTAAAATAAGAAGAATAACATTTTATAGGACATATAACCAGTGTGGGAAAGAGAATTGAAAATATGTAAGCACTGAAGGCATCCTTAACTTTGGACACCTGCCTTTAAAAAAAAAAAATTGGGGTATAGTTGCTTTACAATGCTGTGTTAGTTTCTGCTGTACACCACCACGAACCAGCTCTTAGTATCCATATATTCGCTCCCTCGTGGACCTCCTTCTCCACCAACCATCCCACCCAGCTAGGTACCCACAGAGCACCGAGCTGAGCTTCCTGTGCTGCAGAGATGGTTTCCACTAGCTACTCACTTTACACAAGGTACTGCACATTTGTCAGTCTTAAACTCCCAATTCATCCCACCCCCTTCCCCCATGTCCCCTCATGTCCACACGTCTGTTCTCTATGTCCGTGTCTCTATTCCTGCCCTGGAAATAGGTTCACCTGTACCATTTTTCTAAATTCTACATATGTGTGTTAATGTATGATATTTGTTTTTCTCTTTCTGACTTACTTCACTACATGTGACAGTCTCTAGGTTCATCCACATTTCTCCAGATGACCCAATTTCATTCCTTTTTATGGCTGAGTAGCATTCTATTGTGTATATGTACCACATCTTCCTTTTATATTCATCTGTTGATGGACATTTAAGCTGCTATCCTGGCTATCGTAAATAGTGTTGCAATCCAATTAAAAAAATGGACAGTGGGTTTAGACATTTCTCCAATGAGGACATACTGATGGCCAACAGGCACATGAAAAGATCATGAACTAGAGAAATATAACAAAAACTACAATGAGGTATCACCTTACAATATCAGAATGGCCATTCAAAAAAATCTAAAAACAATAAATGCTGGAGTAGGTGTGGAGAGAAGGGAAGCCTCTTACTTTGTTGGTGGGAATGTAAATTGACACAGCCACTATGAATAATAGTATGGAGGTTCCTTAAGAAATGGGCTTCCTTTGTGGCTCAGCTGGTAAAGAATCTGATTGCAACGCAGGAGACGTGGGTTTGATCCCTGGGTTGTGAAGATCCCCTGGAGAAGGGAAAGGCTACCCACTCCAGTATTCTGGCCTGGAGAATTCCATGGACTGTAGAGTCACAAAGAGTCACATGAGTGACTTTCACTTTCACTTTTTCCTTAAGAAATGAAAAATAGAGTTACCATATGATTCTGCAATCCTATTCCTGGGCATATACCCTGAGAAAACCATAAGCAAAAAGACAACGACCTTTAGAGTAACTCTAAAACACCCAAGATAGTCTTTTTTTATTTCCTGTTGTTTTGTTGCTGCTGCTTAGTCGCTCAATCACTCGCCACTCTTCGTATCACTCGCCACTCTTCATGGCCCCATGGACTGTAGCCCATCTGGCTCTTCTGCCCATGAAATTTTCCAGGCAAGAATACCGGAGCAGGTTGCCATTTCCTCCTTCTGAAAATCTTCTCAACCCAGGGATCCAACCCACGTCTCTTGCATCTCCTGCACTGGCAGGTAGATTCTTTACCACTAGCACCACCTGGGAAGCCCATACGTATACTTATGGCTGATTCACATTGTTCATGGCAGATACCAACACAACAGTGTAAAACAAGTATCCTCCATCAAAAAATAAAAATAAACAAGGACTTTGAGCCGCCCTCACTCCCCCCCCCTTCCCCCCCACCAAACAGTATCTGGGGAGGGCAATGAATGAGGATTGTCTTACGACACAAAAAGTTCCTCTACTCCATTCTTGGTTTAAAAATTAACATTTTCTTGAACCTTGATTTCCCATTTTGTCACCAGTGCTAACCTAAAACTTAAGTAAGTCTTTCGAATGTATGCAGTTCATCTGTAGTTTTCTGAAAGGAATCTGAAATTCCTACTGTCCCTCCAAATAAATCATCCTTCTTGGACATGAGAAGAGACTGTTCCTATGGAGTGATTTTATTCTGTGGATACACTCACTTTCTATCCAGGTTTACATGCAATTACCCTGGAGAGCTCCCCGATTATCCCTTCCATAAATAATGGAACCATGTCTTTAGAAAGCTCAAGGCAAAAATGTAAATAAATCGAGATGCAAAGAAGTCTTTCAGACCAAGGAGGTGCCGTCTGATCAGCCAGACCAGGGATCTCTGTGTTTGAGGCACTTAAACTGGTGTTTCAGCTTTTGCCCTGACAGTTACCATTGCAACATTATTAATTTGGCATACAAATAGCCTTTTACTGTGAAACTGCAAAGTGCCTCAAACCACTTCTTGGTTACAGGCTTCATAAAGTTTGGGACCCCAAACGACTAATGAGATCCTCCTCCAGCTTTCTTAGTTCTCACATGGCACTGTATTCGAGCAAAGAGGAAAGGTCATGAATTTGCCTGAACACCAGTAGGCACAGGGGTGAGACCGGAGGGCCAGAGGCTCCCTGTCACAGCAGCCGCTCATTTCAGGAGACACAGGTCAGAAAGAATCTTGAAAAAACACTGTATTGTTTCCTATTGCCGCTGTAGCAAGTGATCAGAAACTTACTTGCTTATAGCAACACTAATTTATCTTCTTTCAGTTCAGGAAGTCAGAAGTTCAAGATCAGCTTCCCAGGCTAAACAGCAGGGTGCTATGGACTGCCGGACTGCCGTCCTTCCTCCGTTCCTCCGTCCTTCCTGGAGGCTCTTGAAGAGTATCTCTTTCTCTGCCTTTTCCAGATTCTAGACTCTACAGGTCTTCCTGAGCTGGGCCCCCTTCTATCTTCAGAGTCAGCAATGACAAGTTAAATTTTCATGTCTCTTCTCTCTGACTCACTCTTCCGCTTCCTTCTTCTACCTTTAAAGGCCTTCCTACACTATTGGTGTAAATGTAAAGTGGTACAGCCACTGTGGAGAACAGTATGGAAGCTCCTTAAAAAAATTTAAAATAGAACTACCATATGATCCAGCAATACCACTCCTAGGCATATATCTCTAGAAAGCCATAATTCAAAAAGAAACATGTATCCCAATGTTCACAATAACCAGGACATAGAAGCAACCTAAATGTCTGTTGACAGAGGAATGGATAAGGAAGATGAGCCACATATATACAGTAGAATATTACTCAACCATGGAAAAAGGAGGAAATAACGGCATTTGAGGCAGCATGGATGGATTTAGAGGTTGTCATACTGGGTGCAGTAAATCAGACACAAAAAGACAAATATGATATAGCTTATATATATAAGATATAGATATATATATATAAGCTATATATATATATATATATTAGATTCTATACATAGAATCTAAAAAAAAGGTATACATGAACTTATCTACAAAGCAGAAATGGAGTTACAGTTGCAGAAAGCAAACTTTTGGTTTACAGGGTATAAGCAGGGGAGGGAGTAGGGAGGGATAAACTGGGAGATTGGGATTGCCATATACAACTACTATATATAAAATCGATAACTAAGAAGGACTTACTGAATAGCAAAGGGAACTCTACTCAATACTCTATGATGACCTACATGGGAAAAGAATAAAAAACAGAGTAGATGGGTATATGTATATATAAATGATTCACTTTGTTGTACACCTGAAACTAACACAACATTGTAAATCAACTAAAGACCTTGGTAATTACATTGAGTTCACCTGTATAATCCAGGATGCTCTACACATTGCCAGGTCTTTAATCTTATTTACATCTGCAAAATCCCTTGTGCCATGTCAGGTAACATTTTAACAGGTTCTGGGATTAGGATATACACATCTTTAGGGAGCCATAATGCTTCCTACTGAAATACCTGGCTTCAGTAGACATTAGAACATTCTAACTTGAATTTTCAGTTTGAAAGTCCCTGGGGGACGTGCAAGCTGGTATCACATGAAATCATATGCATGGCAACCCCTGAGGGACTATGAGGCCGAGATGCTGCTCACAGCTGTTCAGGTGATTCTTCTTTCTCAAATATCCTCAGTAAGTCACATATTCAGTGCTGACTTTTTTCTTTCCTTCATCAAAGTCATATTTTTCCTTTATGTGGGTTGAATCATCAGCTTTTTAGCATAGAAATTGGGACTGAAAAGCATATGTAATACTGTTTAAATGATTGGAGAAATCACCTTGTAGTATCTGCTCCACTTAGAATTATAAAATTTATTTGTGGAACTTCTTTCATCCTGGAAAGTCAATCAGCACTGGGGTGCAATGTTACCATCAGTCTGACTCTTAGGCAGTGTGATCCTCTGGAGGTCTCTCGCTTTTTAAAAAAAAACAAAAAAACATAATAATTTTTTAAAAAAAATTTATTTTGGTCATACCAGAACTTACTTACAGCCTGCAGGATCTAGTTCCCCCACTATGGCTCAGACCCTGGACCCCCTGCACTGGGGTCTTGGAGTCTTAGCCACTGGACTGCAGGGAAGTCCCTGGACATCTCTGCCTAGAAACATTTTTTTGACACACTAAAGAATATAGACAATAGGGTAAAAGGACAGAAAACTGAGAAAAGAAGTTCTCACTTTCTCTTCTTTGCTTTTCCCCCTGATCTTCTAGACTTAAATAAAGCAAGCCCTAGAGGAAAGCTCAAACTATGGGTTACAATGAAAAATTAACCTCTTAGAAAGCCCAGTTGACGTCTGTGGTGAACCTGAAGAGATTAAGTTAAACAGTGATATCTGCATTATAAACTCTAAGTATATAACCAGGTCACTAAGTAAGTCAACATCCTTTTAAGAGTTCTCTTTTTTGTGTGATACTAATAACTGAAGAATGATGTGCGTTAGGGAAGACGGAAGCAGGAAACATTACACCCCCCTCCCCCCCCCCCCCCCCCCAGTGATGACAGTAGAGCTTGGCCATATTCACAAAAGCCATTCCTTCATTCAAAAGTACTTATTGAGGACTTCCCTGGTGGTCCAGTGGTTGAGAATCTGCCTGCCATTGCAGGGGACTCAGATGTGATCCCTGGTCAAGGAAGATCCCAAATGCCGCAAAACAGCAAAGCCCACAGGCCATGAACCTGCTCACCGCAACTAGAGAAAGCCCATGTGCAGCAACAAAGACCTTGTGCAACCAAAAATAAAAGAAATTAAAAAACAAACAAACAAAACCCCAACATGACATAGAGAGCTTTACTGTCGGATTCTGTCTGATAGGGATAGAGGGTGGATCAGATGGTAAAGAATCTGCCTGCAATGTGGGAGACCTGGGTTCGATCCCTGGGTCAGGAAGATCCTCTGGAAAAGAAAATGGCAACCCACTCCAGTATTCCTGCATGGAGAATTCCATGGATAGAGGAGCCTGGTGGGCTACCGTCCATAAGATCACAGAGTCAGACATTACTGAGTGACTAATTTTCATTTTCACATTTTGGAAAGGGATGAAACTATGTTGGAAACATCTACTTTCTGCAGTGTGGGTATGGAGCCGGGTCCTGATAACCGTTATACATAGAAATAAGGGAAATCCTTTATTCCTCCCCCAGTAATAACTGAAATCCTCCCCCAGTAATTCAAAGATAAGAAAATTAATGACATGTCACTTATTTTCTTGCCATTAGAGGAGTGCTTCTTATCCTCAGGAATACAAATATCATGGTCTGGCTCAAGCTGAAAGACAATGCATATTTACCTTTCATTCAGATGATTGCAGATTGGTGTCTCAAGTGCTAAGTTTATTCCTTTGGATATGATCATCAATTATTCTGTGCAAATTGGGTGCATGATGGCTTTTCCTACCAGTTATACCTAAGAATTTTGTCTTTTCATGAGAAAGTTAAAAATTTTTTTTTTTTGTATTGAAGCAGACTTGATTAACAATCAACTTATTATTGTTGTGTTAATTTCAGGTATTCAGCAAAGTGATCCACTTACATATATATATTTATTCTTTGGGGAGTTTGGGATGGACATGTACACACTGCTATATTTAAAATAGATAACCAATAAGAACCTACTGTATAGCAAAGGAAACGTTGCTCAGTATTCTGTAATAACCTAAATGGGAAAGAATTTGAAATTGTACCTTATAAATGCTAAATATCTCATATATATATATATATATATATATATATATATATATATATATATAGAGAGAGAGAGAGAGAGAGAGAGAGAGACAGAGAGAGAGAGACACACACAGAGAGAGACAGAGAGAGACAGAGGGAGAGGCAGAGAGAGAGGCAGGTTCAGGGGCTCTGGGTGCAGTCAGTCTGGGTATGGCATAGGCCCTCTGGAGGAGGTCACCATTAACCCCACAACAGAGCCACCAGAACTTACACAGGACTGGGGAAACAGACTCTTGGAGGGCACAAACAGAACCTTGTGTGCACTAGGGCCCAGGAGAAAGGAGCAGTGACCCCCACAAGAGATTGACCCAGACTTGCCCATGAGTGTCCAGGTGTGGGTCGATGGTGGCCTGCTGAAGGGTTGGGGGCACTGAGTGAAGTAGTGTATGCATGGGACCTTTTGAAGGAGTTCCCCATTATCTTCATTACCTCCACCATAGTTTGGCCTCAGGTCAAACAACAGGGAGGGAACACAGCCCCACCCATCAATAGAATATTGGATTAAAGATTTACTGAGCATGGCCCCACCCATCAGAACAAGACCCAGTTTCCTCCCCAGTCAGTCTCTCCCATCAGGAAGCTTCCATAATCCTTCTTTCCTTATCCATCCGAGGGCAGATAGAATGAAAACCACAATCATAGAAAACTAACCAAACTGATCACATGCACCACAGCCTTGTCTAACTCAATGAAACTATGAGTCATGCTGAGTAGGGCCACCCAAGACAGACGGTTCATGGTGGAGAGTTCTGACAAAACATGGTCCACTGGAGAAGGGGATGGCAGACTACTTCAGTATTCTTGCCTTGTGAACCCCATGAACAGTATGAAAAGGCAAAATCATAGGACACTTAAAGATGAACTCCCCAGGTTGGTAGTTGCTGAGTATGCTATAGGAGATCAGTGGAGAAATAACTCCAGAAAGAATGCAGAGATGGAGTAAAAGCAAAAACAACATCAAGCTGTGGATGTGACTGGTGATAGAAGTAAAGTCCAATACTGTAAAGAGCAATATTGCATAGGGACCTGGAATGTTAAGTCCATGAATCAAGGCAAATTGGAAGTGGTCAAACAGGAGATGGCAAGAGTGAACATCGACATTTTAGCAATCAGTGAATTAAACTGGACTGGAATGGGTGAATTCAAATCAGATGACCACTATATCTACCACTATGGGCAGGAATTCCTTAGAAAAAATGGAGTAGCCATCATAACCAACAAAAGAGTCTGAAATGCAGTACTTGGATGCAATCTCAAAAACAAGAGAATGACCTTTGTTCATTTCCAAGGCAAACCTTTCAACATCACAGTAATCCAAGTCTATGCCCTGACCAGTAATGCTAAAGAATCTGAAGCTGAATGGTTCTATGGAGACCTACAAGACCTTCTAGAACTAACATGCAATAAAGATGTCCTTTTCATTATAGGGGACTGGAATTCAAAAGTAGGAAGTCAAGAGATACCTGGAGTAACAGGCAAATTTGGCCTTGGAGTACAAAACGAAGCAGGTCAAAGGCTAACAGAGTTGTGCCAAGAGAACGCATTGGTCATAGCAAGCACTCTCTTCCAAGAGCACAAGAGAAGACTCAACACATGGACACCACCAGATGGTTAATACTGAAATCAGATTGATTACATTCTTTGCAGCTAAAGATGGAGAAGCTAGACAGTCAGCAAAAACAAGACTGGGAGCTGACTAAGGCTCGGATCTTGTACTCCTTATTGCCAAATTCAGACTTAAAATGAAGAAAGTAGGGAAAACCAATAGACTATTCAGGTATGACCTAAATCAAATCCCTTAGGATTACACAGTGGAAGTGACAAATAGATTCAAGGGATTAGATCTGACAGACAGAGTGCCTGAAAACTATGGACGGAGGTTCATGATATTGTACAAGAGGCAGTGATCAAGACCATCCCCAAGAAAAACAAATGCAAAAAGGCAAAATGGTTGTCTGAGAAGGCCTTACTAATAGCTGAGAAAAGAAGAGAAGCGAAAGGCAAAGGAGAAAAGGGAAGATATACCCATTTGTATACAGAGTCCCCCAAAATAGCAAGGAGAGATAAGAAAGCCTTCCTCGGTGATCACGGAAAAGAAATAGAGGAAAATAATAGAATGGGAAAGACTAAGAGATCTCTTCAAGAAAATTAGAGAAACCAAGGGAACATTTCATGCAAATTTGGGCACAATGAAGGACAGAAATGGTAACCTAACAGAAGCAGAAGATATTAAGAGGTGGCAAGAATACACAGAAAAACTATACAAAAAAGATCTTCATGACTGAGATAACCACAATGGTGTGATCACTGACATCCTGGAATGCAAAGTCCAGTGGGTCTTAGGAAGCAGCATTACGAACAAAGCTAATGGAGGTGATGGAATTCCAGTTGAGCTATTTCAAATCCTAAAAGATGATGCTGTTAAGGTATTTCACTAAATATGCCAGCAAATTTGGAAAACTCAGCAGTGGCCACAGGACTGGAAAAAGTCAGTTTTCATTCCAATCCCAAAAAAAGGCAATGCCAAACAATGTTCAAACTACCGCACAATTGCACTCATCTCACACGCTAGTAAAGTAATGCTCAAAAGTCTCCAAGCCAGGCTTCAACAGTATGTGAACTGTGAACTTCCAGATGTTCAATCTGGCTTTAGAAAAGGCAGAGAAACCAGAGATCAAATTCCCAACATCCTCTGGATCATTGAAAAAGCAAGAGTTCCAGAGAAACATCTACTTCTGCTTTATTGACTATGCCAAAGGCTTTGACTGTGTGGATCACAACAAACTGTGGAAAATTCTTCAAGAGATGGGAATACCAGGCCACCTGATCTGCCTCTTGAGAAATCTGTATGCAGGTCAAAAAGCAACAGTTAGAACTGGACATGGAACAACAGACTGGTTCCAAATCAGGAAAGGAGTACATCAAGGCTGTATATTGTCACCCTGCTTATTTAACTTATATGCAGAGTACATCATGTGAAATACCAGGTTGCATGAAGCACAAGCTGGAATCAAGATTGCCAGGAGAACTATCAATAACCTTAGGTATGCAGCTGACACCACCCTTATGGAAGAAAGCAAAGAGGAACTAAAGAGCCCCTTGATAAAAATGAAAGAGCAAAGTTGGCTTAAAACTCAACATTCAGAAAACTAAGATCATGGCATCCAGTCCCATCACTTCCTGGCAAATAGATGGGGAAACAGTGGTAACAGTGACAGATTTTATTTTGTTGGGCTCCAAAATCACTGCAGATAGTGACTGCAGCCATGAATTTAAAAGACACTTGCTCCTTGGAACAAAAGCTATGGCCAACCTAGACAGCATTTTACTTTGCCAACAAAGGTCTGTCTAGTCAAAGTTATGGTTTTTCTAGTAGTCATGTATGGATGCGAGAGTTGGACTATAAAGAAAGCTGAGCACCGAAGAATTGATGCTTCTGAACTGTGGTGTTGGAGAAGATTCTTGAGAGTCCCTTGGACTGCAAGGAGATCCAACCAGCAATCTCATAAGAAATCAGTCCTAAATATTCATTGGAAGAACTAATGCTGAAGCTGAAACTCCAATACTTTGGCCACTGATGGGAAGAGCTGACTCATTTGAAAAGATGCTGATGATGGGAAAGATTGAAATCGGGAAGAGAAGGGGATGACAGAGGATGAGATGGTTGAATGGCATCACCGACTCGATGGACATGAGTTTGAGTAGGCTCTGGGAGTTGGTGATGGACAGGGAGGCCTGGTGTGCTCCAGTCCATGGGGTCGCAAAGAGTCAAACACAACTGAGCAACTGAACTGACCTGAACTGAGAGAGAGACAGTCCATTACTATCTTCTCCCAACCAGTAACCCATCTAAAGGAGCTAAGGATCTAACCAGTAACCCATCTAAACCTTGATCCAAAGGATAAATTTTCTCTGGCTAAAACTTAAGTAGACCATATTTGGGGACAGAATAGCACTTACACATCCAATAAGACAATTGTGGAATAACTTGAGAGTCACCCTAGCTACTTAATTTTACTTGTTTGTATCTTCCATTCCTTATTAAATTTCCACTAAAACTACAAGTCTCTTTCTAAATGTCCCAGCTGTCTTCCTTGAGACTTCTGTTCAGAGAAGGACTCCAAATGATGCCAAATGACTCAATGGTCATTTTGATATTATCGTACATTTATAAATCCTAGGATTTAATTACTTCTTTCATGTCATTTTAATTTTCCTAACTAGTGTTAATAATCAAGAGGGCTTATTCTTTTTTTTTTTTTTTTTTTTTTTAAGAGGGCTTATTCTTACTGTTAACTCTCATTAGCTCTCAGGCTTTACTTTGCATGTAGCAGACATTTTGTAAACACTTACAGACTACACAGCCAAATCAGCTTAAAAAATTTAAGTTCAAGGTCTCTCTTGATATCAACCCCCACAAGCATTCTGCAGTTCCCTGCTACAAGATTCCCTCTGGTGAGCTGGGGACTATTGCATCATGTTTAAAGTAAATTGCTTTTGTAATTTCAAACTGTTTTTGGCAAAAGAGGCAAAGTGAATTAGCTCAGTGTCTTTTGTTTCTCATTAACCATGAAGCATATTGAATTTAGAAAAATTGTGTGACTATGATATGATAGTACATTACATTTTGTCAAATCTAGCTACTCCAAAAGTTGTTCTGTTACAAATCAGGAGACAGATGGACAGGGCTTCCCAGGTGGCACAATGGTAAAGAATTTTCCTGCCAATGCAGGCAGTAGGCCCCAGAGATGTGGATTTGATCCCTGGGTCAGGCGATCCCCTGGAGTTGGAAATGGCAACTTGCTCCAGTAATGGCAACTTGCCTGGAGAATCCCATGGACAGAGGAGCCTGGTGGGCTACAGTCCATGCGTCAAAAAGAGTTGGAAATGACTGAGTACACACACACAGATGGAAGAAGCAAAATCCTGACCTACAGATAAAAATAGTATTTCTGGCCCCAAAATGCCACGAAGTTTGACTACGGTAACATAATGCCATACATATTGCTTTCATATTCAGATACAAATTTTCCACCAAACAATTAAAATTCACTTTGAGATTATTCTAAAACCTTACTGAAATTTTCAGGCAGGGGGAGGGGATTCTTTAAATTGCCCGGTGTGGATTCCAGGGGTCTTTCTTTCTCATACATTTACATTACTGAACAGCCACAGCTTGGTTCAGCAGTCATGATCATTACTAAACCATGAATCATGGATTCAAACATATCACGAAGTAATGTTTTAATCTTCACTGGAGATGGTGTTACCTTCCCCATTTCATGATGATGCATGGAATCAATCAACTTCAAACATCTTAAATAAATTGCAAGTTTGTGAAGACAGAAAGAAGATAACACTCATTAAAAATAAATGCCCAGTTCATTACCCACAATGTCATTGACAAGGTCCTAACAATGCAGAAGCTGGTTACTCCTTGCTAATGTTTTCTTGGAAAACAACTAGTGGAATCTTGCAGGAATGTCCCACGAAGGCAGGACTGTGAGTCTAGATTTTTCTGTCTAGAATTTCTGTCAAATGCCATTTGACAGAAATTGCATTTACTCCCTTTAGTGATAAATGTACCTGTCACACTTCAACTTTCTAGGCAAACTCATTGTTTATTAAAAGGTTGAACTTTAACTGCCTGCTCAACAATTCATACAGATATTAGTGCCTTTAACTCCCTGAATGGCTCCTCCATCCATAGGATTCTCCAGGCAAGGAGAATACTGGTGTGGGTTGCCATGCCTTCCTCCATTGAACTGACTAAATGCTGCTTAAATTTCTAGGCAGGGCACTGAGTCCAGTTTCTTAAATATCCCTGGACATTCTTCATGCCAGAGTCTTCTCTTTACCGTGGACCCCACCATGGAGATTTCTGGAAGACATCAAAGCAAAGCTACGAGGTAGACACAGAGAGAAGCCCTGCCCAAACCCCATTCATTCCTGAGTCAGGTCTGCCTGATGCCAGCCCTGATCCATGCAGATGACTTTGTTCTCTGCTCTCACTGATGTCAAAAAAATCCACCAATTCTAGGTACGTGACAGGAGCAGCTGCTGCTTTGCCTTCTGATTTGGTTCAAAGAGAATTTTTTTTTTTTAGGAAAAAAATTTTCCAGGTTTTACTGGAAATAATTGTAATTCATCACAGTATAAGTTTAAGGTATATTGTGTGATGGTTGAGTTACATGTATCATAAAATGATTACCATAATAAGTTTAGTTAACATCCATTATCATACAGATACAATAAACGGAAAAGGAAAAAAAAAATTCTCTTTGTGATGAGACACATGATCTGTCTCAACAGAGCTCCTGGATATCATATGGTAGTAGAAAGCATAACCATCATGCTGTTCATTACATCCCCTCTACTTATGCATCTTAAACCGGTGAGTTTATACCTTTTGCTTGGGGGCTTCCCTGATGGCCCAGCAGGTAAAGAATCTGCCTGCCATGTAGGAGACACAGGAGATGGGGATGTGATCCCTGAGTTGGGAAGATCCTCTGGAGGAGGAAACAAAAACCCACTCCAATATTCTTGCTGGGAAAATCTCATGTCAGAGGCGGCCAGTGGGCTACAGTCTATGGGGTCACAGAGAGTTGGACACAACTGAGCACATGGCACATGCCTTTTGACTACGTTCTGCCAATTCCCCTTCTTCCCACGTGAAAGGGAACTTCAAAGATGGTCAGAGAAGGCCAGACTGACATTATGCAACTCAGTATTGAAACTTTTGGATGAAAAGTAGAACTGTACTGAATAAATCTGCTAACTCTTTCTTCTTTCTGTTACAGATTTTTATGCATTAGAAATCTATAACAAAAGGATATATTAGAACATTTATTTTAGACATAGGGGTTGAGTGAGAATTTAGTTTTATTTTCTGGCATCTTATTTTCAGTAATACAACTACTTTTATCATTTAATATATCACTATTTAATGGTTGTATCTAGCCATGAGAGTCAAACTACATTCAAATAGTCAGGAAGAAAAAAACAAAAAGATAATTGAGACTCTAAGAAAGAAAGGAATTAATTTACCTTCAGAAGAATTTATGTAAAATTATGTTAATCAAGTCCTTGTTATGTTCAGGGGTGTATATGAAGTGTGTTCACATTTATTATTTGATTTTTCAACACCTTAGTTAATACTATTTATGATTTACATTCACACTTGAGTTTAATATTAAAACTCAGATTTAATTCTAGTACATAGGACTTCCCTGGTAGCTTAGCTGGTAAAGAGCTGCCTGCAATGCAAGAGACCCGGGTTTGATTCCTGGTCAGGAAGATACACTGGAGAAGGGATAGGCTATCCACTCCAGTATACTTGGGCTTCCCTGGTGTCTCGCCTGGTAAAGAATCTGCCTGCAATGTGGGAGACCTGGGTTTGATCCCTGGGTTGGGAAGATCCCCTGGAGAAAGGAACAGCTACCCACTCAGGTATTCGAGCCTGGATAGTGCATGGTGTTGAAAAGAGTCCGACACAACTGAGTCACTTTCACTTTCACTTTTTTTCACATAGAAGTTGGTACTGGCTGTTGGCTGTCAGTCAGGAGCCTTGGTTTCTTTCCACATGGGATTCCCCATGAAGCTGTTTGGGATTCCCCACAGTATTGTATCTGGGTTCCAAGAGTGAGTGTTCCAGGAAAAAGTCAGTGGAAGCTTCCAGTCTCTTAAAGTCTGGCTACCAAAGCTGACATTAAACCATTTCCTCTGTATTCTATTTGTCAGAGAAGTGAAAGAGCTGTCCCAGACTCAAGGGGAGGGGACAAATATCCCACCTCTCAGTGGGAAAGTGTCAAAGAATTTTTGACTACTTCCAATCTGCCATGTTGCTGTTGTTCTGTTGCTAAGTCATGTCCGGCTCTTTGCAACAGCATGGAGCGCAGTACACCAGGCTTCCCTGTCCTTTACCGTCTCCTGGAGTTTGCTCAAATTCATGCCCATTGAATCAGTGATGCCATCTGACCATCTCATCCTCTGCCAACTTCTCCTTTGCCTTCAATCTTTCTCAGCATCAGGGTCTTTTCTAAAGAGCTGGCTCTTCAGGTGGCCAAAGTATTGGAGCTTCAGGATCAGTCCTTTCAATGAATACTCAGGATTGATCTCCTTTAGGATTGACTGGTTTGATCTCCTTGCAGTCCAAGAAACTCTCAAGAGTCTTCTCCAGTACCACAGTTCAAAAGCATCAGTTCTTTGGCACTCAGCCTTCTTTATATCAATTTTAAATCAATCTGCCAGAGTAACTTGATTATTTCAGACTGTGATCACTAAAAGGGAATTTAGAGGTAATCTACTCTATTGGTTTCCAAATTAAGGTGAATGATAAACCACTGGTGCTCAAAGAGAAAATATTAGAACTTCATTACATTTTTTCTATTATTTTTCAGGGTACATTACCAAACAATATAGTAGACTTTTTGCTTTGATATACAGCTATATAAATTTTAGTTCATTAATAGATTTGAACAGCTACCACTGCAACCAAGATACAGAACAGTTTTTTTTTTTATCATTTCAAAAAATTCTCTTATGCTATTTATAATTATGCCCTTACTTCGCCCATGGGAAACACCAATTAATTTTCTATGACAACAGTTTCCTTTATTTTGAGAATGTCAAATAAATGGAATAATAGAGTGTGTTACCTTTTGAATCTAATCTTTCACAATGTATCTCAGAATCATCTAAGTTGTTGCATGTTGGTAGTTTGGTTTTCTTTTTTACTTCTGAGTGGCATTGCATTGCATTAATACACCAGTTAATCCCTAAAGGAAATCAGTTCTGAATATTCGCTGGAGTTTCAGTGGCTATGACTCTGAGCTTCCAATGTAGGTGGTCCAGGTTTGATCCCTGGTCAGGGAACTAGATCCTCCATGCTGCAACTAAGAGTTCACATGCCGAAACTAAAGATCCCACGTGCTACAATTAACACCTGGTGTAGTCAAATAAATAAGTAAATTTTTTTTAAAAGTCTGGATACTGTGCTGCTAAAGGTTAAAATGGAATGATAGATGCATTGGGCTTCCTTATACTGTACTTTAAACTCTTTTGTTTTAAAAATTTACATAATACAAAATTTTAAATGTTTGTAGACCTCTCTCTGGTCCAGGGGCTTCTCTGCCGGCTCAGATGGGAAAGAATCTGCCTGCAATGTGGAAGACCCAGGGCTGGGAAGAGCCCCTGGGGAAGGGCATGGCAACCCACCCCAGTATTCTTACCTGGAGAATTCCATGGACAGAGGAGTCTGGCAGACTACAGACCATGGGGTCACAAAGAGTCAGACATGACTGAATAGCTAACACATAGACACACACATACTCTGGCCTGCTGTACTCACATGATGGATGAAGAGCTGAGACTTGGGGGTATCATGGACTCAGGAGCAGATTGGCAGAGAGACACTCAGTTTTCTGCCTCTTCCCAATGTGTCGTGTTGCTAACAACCAATGTAGGTGAAATAACAGATTACAGACGATTTTAAGTTAACTGCATATATTCTCACATTCTAGCATTTGGTAACCACATATTCGGATGAATCAATATTTTAAAAAAACAGAAAAACAAAACAAAACAAACAAACAAAAAAAAAACACACATGAGAGCAAGCTGAGGTCAGCGACAGGACTCTTGTTCCGTCCTTGTTCTTTTTATTCCCCTGGCACACTGGACAGGTATAATGCAGGGGAAGCAAATTAGCAGGCTCGTGAGAACAGAAAGTCCTCACTCTCTTTTCCTGGTGTGTGAAGAGATCCTATTCTTTTGTAGCCTTTTGCTACTAACCCCAGCAACTTGTAGAAAAACAAGGATAAAGACTACGAGGAATATGACTCTGCTAGCCTGAGGCAAAGGCTTCTTAGGTGGTACTAGTAGTAAAGAACCTGCCTGCCAATGCAGGAGATGAAAGAGATGCAGGTAACATGTCCGGGTCAGGAAGATCCCCTGGAGGAGTGCATGGTAACCCACTCCAGTATTCTTGCCTGGAAAATCCCATGGATGGAGGAGCCTTTTGGGCTGGGGTCCATAGGGTCGCAGAGTCAGACACAACTGAAATGAGTTAGCATATATATACCCTGTCGCAAAAGAGTTTAATTTGTCTGAAACCAGCTCTTGCTATGTTTAGACTTCTTTACTGTCACTGGTTTAGGTTGGGAAACTGTTTACACAGTATTTACTGTTATTTATTTATCTATTATTTCCCTGTAATTTTTGCTGTAAAAGAAAAATTAAATTACCAGGATCAGCTTAGTTTGGCTTTTTTTTTTTTTTTTTTTCCCCAAAAGAGCATTGTGCTTGTGCTCAATCACGTCCAACTCTTCATGATTCCAAGGACTGGAGCCCGACAGGCTCCACTGTCCATGGGATTTTCCAGGCAAGAATACTGGAGTGGGTTGCCATTTTATCCTCCTGGGGATTATCTCGACCCAAGGATCGAACCCAAGTCTCCTGTGTCTCCTGCGTTGGCAGATGGATTTTTTACACAGCCATTTGGGAAGCCCTTTGCTTGGCTAAAACCTACCAAACAACAGTTCTTTCCCTTCCGCTCTTAGACTGTGATGGTCAACCAAAGATAATGGAAAGGGCTTCCCTGGTGGTCCAGTGGTTGAGAATCTGCCTGTTAATGCAGGGAACACCATTCCATCCCTTGTCCAGGAAGATTCCACATATTGTGGAGCAACTAAGCCCATGCACCACAATTACTGAAACCCTGAGCACTAGAGCCCATGTTCTAAATCAAGGAAAGCCAGCACAATGAGAAGCCCTTGTGCTGTAACTAGAGAAACCCAACGCAGCAACAAAGACCCAGTGCAGCCAGAAACAAACAAATAAATATTTTTTAAAAAGATAAAGGGGAAGGACTGGACTTCAGAGATAGTAGACCTGTATACAGTTCAGCCAAGGAGCCCAGACTTGAAACACACGACTAGAGTTCCTTACAATTCAGCAAGTCTCAGCTACTCAAATTCTCACTTACTTCCTCTGTTTTAGCTATAGGACGAAGAGAGCATTGCATTTCCAATAAATAATGTATAATTAATTAGCATTTCCAAAAGCATAGTACCCTTCACATATAATTGTCTTCTCTGTACCGAAACAGCAGGTCCTAATGAGATCAGGGTTTTGTCTTGGAGCAATCAGGTCCTGTTACTCGGCAATTATGAAGTGCTTAGGGATACAACTCAATTTCTCTGGGTTCATCCATCTAAAAGCAACCTTATTACTATGGAGTGGATAGAATTCTTCTACATGGGGAATCTTATTTAACAAAGTTAGAGACAAAAGACCCTTGCTGTAAGGAAATTTTAATATGCACTGCCATAGAGAACTTCATAATTCTGAATTAAATAGAACAGAGAGGTCAGTAGAGTGACTGCTCACATTTTTGAGTATGGCTTTGCTATTGTTATAAATACTCAATATTGACTGGTTTACTTAAGCAAGTTTAAATAAATAGAGAAGGTTTTTTTATTCCTTAGACAAGATTTTTAAATTTATATATATATATATATATATATATATATATATATGTATGTATACACACACACACTTGTTAGAGATAAGCTGTTATTCTAATGTGTGCTAAGTTGCTTCAGTTGTGTCTGACTCTTTGTGACCCTATTGACTTTGTAGCCCGCCAGGCTTCTCTGTCCATGGAATTCTCCAGGCAAGAACACTGGAATGGGTTGCCATTTCCTCCTCCAGGGCATCTTTTCGACCCAGGGGTCGAACCCACATCTCTTATGTCTCGTGTTATTTTAATACCTATTTTATTTATGCCTTATGACCTCAAATAACTTTAAGCTCTTTTCAATGATGTGTCATTCTCTGAAGTTAGGAAACGAGGGTTAAGTGACGCAGGTCACTGAAGTGCAGTATCTGCTTAGGCAGTTCCAGCCTGATGACGGGAGATCAGCAGAACAGGCGTTTGAGTTGGTAGTGTGGTGATGTTTGCGGAGGAGGAGGTCTGAGACAGGGTCATGTATTTTGATGTAGGGAGAATCCTTTGTTACAATTCACCCTCAAGGTTGTTATTGATATGCCTGCAAAACATTTGTTCTTTGTGGTTTTTCATGGTGTGACTGCACCTGTGCCCTTCACTCCCTCCCTCCAGAACTCTCTGTGACTAATGAGGCTGTCTGAAATCGACCAGCAGTCAGGAGCCTTGAGCCAGCGGGTATGATGGCTTTACGCTCTGTAGTAGTACCACGGAGTGATCAACTCTGTCACCTTACATTTCACAAGAATATGATTCCCTTAGCTGGCTACACAAAGGGTTATCTGGGGGAGATTTTCACACAGCGTTCTCTGGACCTCATTTCATACCCAGTCATGAAGTTCTCCAGAGAGCGACACTCAAGAGATTCAAGGATCTATTAAAACATTCCTGGGTAATTCTGACTGGCGGCCCCTTGTTGACTACTGTTTCAATTGGCTGGTTTGAGTGGTTCAAGTAGAGCCATGTAGAATATAAAGATCACACACATATACACTATCAGAAATAATCAAACTAAGTGGATCAGTTAATCTAATGGATTTTATATCATGATAGCATCTGGGCACCTTTTGGAGGTAGACTGTAGAGATTAGAGAGAAAATGATATTCCTACTTCCTCCATAACAGCTCAGTTGCATGTACATACTGTAGATGGATTTGCCTCAGTCATCTGTTGAATCTAGAATATAAGGCTCTCATGATTTTCACGTAAATGTATATCTAGTAAAACTGGAAAATGCATAGGAATTATAAGTAAGGTCACTAAGCTTGGTAAAGTGTGCCAATTATTTCTTAGGGAAATCTACTTCCTAGTTGGTATTTCAAAATTTCCTTAAATTTGCTAAGATGAAACTCATGAATTGTTTCATTTACCAGAGGAGATGGTATGAGGAGGGGATGGCAGTCCATGGATTTGGTTCTAAGCTTATTAATATCTTTGTTATATCATATGGGAGACCTAGAGAAAGTCACAATCTCCTTTCTTGTTTGTTTGTTTTTTTTTCCACTTGGGATGTTTGGTTAAATCATCTCTATAGTCTCTTTGGGGTTATATCCTGTAATTATAATCATCTAAAAAGCATCTGTCAGAATTGTATTGGTGTTTACCCACTAGGTAGGTGACACTACACCAGCTTGAGATGATAAGTGATGCGTAGCATCAGGTATCAATGGGCTAGTGCAGAGCAGAGGTCTCTAAGATCACAGGGAAGGTTGTTGAAGGAAGGCCTCATGGTAGAATTACAACTGGGCTAGGGCTGTAAAAAGACGATTTAAATCAGAGAAAAGAATGAAGAGGGCATTCCAGGCCAAGCAAGAAGCCAGGAAGTTGGAATATACAAGCCCTGCAATCAAGCTTTCCATCCCCCACCATGAAAGAGCAACTGAATCTCACCAGGAAGTAAACCTCTCTCTTTAGAACTCCCAAAGCACATTGCAACTACTATTATTATGGCAGTTACCACCATCTTTTTTTCCTGTATTTTCTTCTACCCTTAGACCACAGGGTCATTTTCCACTCACCTTTATATTGTCATGATTCAGCAGATACTGAGTATTTGGTAGACTGAATATCTAACAAATGCGTTACATGAATGGATAGGGAAGATGACGAAGATGCTGGGGAGATAAGGCTGATGGAGGGAATGGCACGGTCCATTCTGAGAGGGACTCAGTGCTCATTCTCTCAGTGATGGGGAGTGTTGCTGACTAATCACTTTTGGGAAAGTACCCGCAGCTAAAGAACACTGTCTCATCACAGGTGGCAGGGGAGGGGGGCAGTCCATATGCAAAGGCTAGTTAATGTAGGAGTAAAAATCCTCAGCCTCCTCTCAAAGTGAGCTGTTTTTGAAGGGCTCTGACCATTCCGGAACTCCCTGGAGTTCTGGTTGATATCTCTGCTGAGATTTCATTGCGGTTCACTTCTCTTTGTTCTGTCCTTCTTGCCCCACTATATCCCGTCTGCATCCGAAGGACAGGCCCCATTAAACTTCTGGGTGCAGATTTCCACCTAAGAGTCTGTTTCTCACAGAATCCAATCTGAGATGGCCAGTGGGAGTTTAATTTTGTCGTAATCCTCCTACTAGAGAGGATGAGGTTGGAACAACAATGTCTTAAACCCAAATGACACCTCTGCAGGAATTAGGAGTTGCCTTTACTCATCTATCAGAAAATTATGGCCCTGAATATACAAACCTGTGTGATTATAAAGGCAGGAGGTGCTCCCACAGTTCAGCGGTGCTTTATGATGGTTAGTGGCAGCCTTGAAGTGGAAAGGTAGATTTGTGCTTCATCAATGAAAGCTTTTTCTAATCCGTTTGTGCATTTTTATCTTCTCAATGCTATAGCCTCATTTTTGCTGAAGTTCAAGGGTGGTAATATGATGTCAGCTTTTAAACCGAATTTAAGTAATGTTTTTTTTCATGGATGCTTTATTTGAATTTGTTATCAGGCTTCAACACCATACCATTCTCGAAATAGGTACTTGTGAGTTTTCTATTCAGCGTTATATGCATTTATTAATATTTGTACTGGGCATTACAGCGTCAAGGAGGAAATGGTTTCTGGTTTCTCTGTATTTATATATTTGTTCACTGGGGAACATCTTCAGCAGAAGGGTGACTCTCTTAAATCTGGTCCTTGGGAATCCTCAGGCTACACATGACACCATAAATAACTTGAACACTTAGCCCAAAGATAGCAAGAATAATGTGACAGAGCACCCTGCCAAGTCTGTGGAGAAAAAGAGACCTGAGAAATAACTCCCAAAGTTGGTTCCAGCATAAGTCTTTCTTAGATTCCCTAGATTAGTTAATTTTATCCTTTGATGCTTTCCTTATAATACTAAACCACGGAAAAGTAGCATGTATGTTACACACATGCAAGTTAGCTCATTAAGGTAAAATGCTTTGAAGATTAATTAACAGAAAACGTTGTTGTTGTTTAGTCACTAAGTCACGACCTATTCTTTGCGACCCCGTGGACTACAGCCCACCAGGCTATTCTGTCCATTGGATTTTCCAGGCAAGAATACTGGAGTGGGTTGCCATTTCCTTCTCCAAGGGATCTTTCTGACCCAGGAATCGAACCTGAGTCTCCTGCTTGGCAGGTGGATTCTTTATCACTGAGCCACATGGGAAGCCCCAACATAGAATTTACCTTGTGTTAATGATTTTTTGAAATGATGTTTTCACACTTAAGAATCAACTACTTTCTATTTTTGTACTACTAGCAATAGAATTTTTCAATGTCAATTACTCAGAAGCTTTCAAATATTCTTTCCCCTTCCAGTAGTAGGAAATAAATTATACTCACCATCAAGAAGATAAAATCAGCAATAGAACAACCACTGTAGGTCAGTAGGTGCCTTTTTCTTTTGAGAATATGCTCCATTTTGATAACAGAAGGATTTGGCCACCCTGTCTATCCAATTTAAACTTCACAGAGGGTCATAAGTTAGTAATGAGAAACTAGGTTTTCACAGTTGCATCCTGGAGGAATTTTTTTTTTTCTCCAGCCTAATCTGTAGAGTTGGTCATCAGCTTCTGTATAAGGGCTTCTCAATAGCAAGGCTACTGGCACATTGCCCCCAGAAGTACAGCTTCTCTGGGTTTCCCTTTTCAATGAGCAGTAAATGAGAAATGCATTATTATCTCTAGTTTCCCTTTTCAGTAACAGTGTGACGCTTAGTGAGATCAATTTATGGGCACATGAACACAGGGACCTGGCCATGTGGATTTCTTAGGAATCTTCCACCAGTCGTGTCCTTCAAATGAGAGGAAGATGGAGCTTAGGAAGGACGTTTTTAACAACAATACATTATCTTATATCATCTAAACTAATTTTGATGTGCTGAAGATGTGGGTCAGGCAAAGAGGCAAGTGTCTTTCACTTTTCAATAAGTCCCCTGCATACTGACCTTCAAGTCGCAAATTTTCAAAGATAGGAATGTGTGTGCCAGGCCCTGTATGTCAGCTACTACACTTGATCTTAGCCAAAAGGCCGAGAAGCGATGTATGTCAGCTACTATACTGTACTACTGTACTTTTCAGGATACTGTACTGTGAGATTAAAAATGTTTTATTTTTGTGTTTGTTTTTATGTACCTACTATTTGTGTGAAAAATATTATAAACCTATTAAAGTACAATAGTATGTAGCTGACTGTGTTAGCTGGGCACCTGGGTAAACTTTGATGGACTCACAAATGAACTGGACTTACGGACAGACTGTCATAGCTGAACTTGTTCATATGCAGGGAACTGAGTGCAATATATAATTTAGAAATTCAGGACCACTTCAAAAATAATGATGTGCTTCAAAATGAGATTGGAAGCAGTATTATATCTCCAATTCTATTTCTTGTTAAGAAGTCCTCCTCAAACCATGTAAGGTTATCTATTACATTGATGGAAAGCATGAACCAACAATCAACTGCTCTTCCTTCTTCTAAGGTTACAATCTTTCTGGCCAGAAAATTTTTCTAGTGATGAGAAAGACATTAAATGTTTTGAGTATTAAATGTGAACTTCGAGATGGGGACGAGACCTCAATCTCGATATAGTGAAAAAGGAAATACAAACACAAACAAAAGAGAAAAGAAAAATCCACTACCGCCCTGTCTTTATCACAATGGTTATGAAGGATAAAACTCTGCCACATAGCCTGGAGGGGAGGGGAATTTGAGGAAGAATGGATACATGTATATGTGTGACTGAGTCCCCATCCGTGTTCAACTGAAACCATCACAACACTGCTAATAGGCTGTGTTGTTCAGCTACTCAGTCGTGTCCGACTCTCCCGTGGCCTGTAGACTGCCAGGCTGCTCTGTCCATGAGATCTCCCAGGCAAAAATAATGGAGTAGGTTGCCATCTCCTTCTCCAGGGGATCTTCCTGACCCAGGAATCAAACCTGTGTCTGCTGCATTGCAGGCAGATTCTTTATCGCTGAGCCACCAGGGAAGTCCTAATCAGGTACACTCCAATACAAAATAAAAAGTATATTTAAAAAAAAACTTTGTCACAGATTATCACCTCCTCGGCAGTGAGATATTTGAGAGTTGACTTTGCCAGTTATAAAGCAAAAGAAAACATTTGCTATCAACAGAGATGGGAAAGACATTCTTTAGGCAACAGTTGGTATCATTCTTACAGCTGTCATTTTACAGAAACCAAAAGCTCAAACTCTGTAACTCATTATTACAAAGGATAATTTAGGCTTTGAATCTTGCAGGTGAGTCAAGGCAAAATGCAACCAGCATTAGTTAAAACACTCCTGTTTATAATTATGCCTATGATAGATTCAGGAGAATAAAAACTACCAGGAAACACCTATTGCAAAGAAAAACAAAAATAAAGGTGCTGTAGACTCAAATTGCTTCAAATTATTTAGCTAAATACTCACATCTGTGTTTATGTTTGTTTACTTAGAATTTCTTCTTCACGGATTGTTACAGCTCCCTAATATAGTAGTCTTTCATTAGAAGCATCTCCTCAGATCTCACCTACCCCAGGAAGCATTCCTGAAATTGACATCATTTTCTTGTAATTCTCCCCTTCACCTCTACTGGCTGGGTTTTAACCTACCTCTCCTTCATTCCCACCTTAATTTGCGGGGTCACCAGAGTTCTGCCTTTGATCAGGTCTTCTTGTTTTACACATTATCCCTGGTTGTGTAATAACCTTTCACTCCAACTAACCTCTGGTCCTAAGCTGTCATCCTCCATGCTGCCTGGATGGCCTGTGGACCCTCTCAGCATGTCTAATATCACACACTTTGCGCACTCCCTCCCCAACCTGTTCCAAGTTCCGCATCCTCGCCTCTAGCTTGCTAATGATGTTGCTGTCAAGTGAGTCATTCTTCTCCCTCCCTTTTCTTTCACTGAGACTCCAAATCTTAATTAAATCAGTCCCAGCCAAAGCATTTCCTTTCATTTCCCAGGTCATGCTCAAACTCTCATCATCTCTTGTCTAGACCATTTCAACAGCTTCGTCTTTTTGATGTTGCTATGGCCAGGTCAGTTTCTCTTTATCCCACACACCATGTCATTATCTGATACCTACAAAAAAACACGACTCTCTTTATTTCTCCATTTCAAACCTCCATTGGCCCTCTTTGCCCACAGGATTAAACACAAGTTTGTAAGTCTGGAAAAATATGTTTGTTAAGAAGTACCATTAGCCAACAATACGTGAACCGTGAACTTCCAGATGTTCAAGCTGGTTTTAGAAAAGGCAGAGGAACCAGAGATCAAATTGCCAATATCCGCTGGATCATCAAAAAAGCAAGAGACTTCCAGAAAAACATCTATTTCTGCTTTATTGACTATGCCAAAGCCTTTGACTGTGTGGATCACAATAAACTGTGGAAAATTCTCCAAGAGATGGGAATGCCAGACCACCTGACCTGCCTCTTGAGAAATCTGTATGCAGGTCAGGAAGCAACAGTTAGAACTGGACATGGAACCAACATGACTGGTTCCAAATAGGAGAAGCAGTACGTCAAGGCTGTATATTGTCATCCTGCTTATTTAACCTATATGCAGAGTACATCATGAGAAACGCTGGGCTGGATGAAGCACAAGCTGGAATCAAGATTGCTGGGAGAAATATCAATAACCTCAGAAATGCAGATGACACCACCCTTATGGTGGAAAGTGAAGAAGAGCTAAAGAGCCTCTTGATGAAAGTGAAAGAGGAGAGTGAAAAAGTTGGCTTGAGGCTCAACATTCAGAAAACTAAGATCATGGTATCTGGTCCCATCACTTCGTGGCAAATAGATGGGGAAACCCTGGAAACAGTGACTGACTTTATTATTTTGGGGTCCAAAATCACTGCAGATGGTGACTGCACCCATGAAATTAAAAGATGCTTACTCCTTGGAAGAAAGGTTATGACCAACCTAGGCAGCATATTAAAAAGCAGAGACATTACTTTGCCAACAAAGGCCTGTCTAGTCAAGACTATGGTTTTTCCAGTAGTCATGTACAGATGTGACTTTTTCTTTCTATAAAGAAAGCTGAGTGTTGAAGAATTGATGCTTTTGAACTGTGGTATTGGAGAAGACTCTTAAGAGTCCCGTGAACTGCAAGGAGATCAAACCAGTCCATCCTAAAAGAAACCAGTCCTGAATATTCATTGGAAGGACTGATGTTGAAGCTGAAACTCCAATATTTTGGTCACCTGATGTGAAGAACTGACTCATTTGAAAAGACCCTGATGCTGGGAAAGAATGAAGGCGGAAGAATGGGACAACAGAAGATGAGATGGTTGGATGGCATCACTGACTCAATGGACATGAGTTTGAGTCAACTTGGGGAGTTGGTGATGGACAGGAAGGCCTGGTCTGCTGCAGTCCATGGGGTCTCAAAGAGTCGGACAGGACTGAGTGACTGAACTGACTGAACTGACCCTTAGACATATGGTTACTATATTTAAGCTTCATAACCGCACCCAGTCACCTTGGTCTTTTGCTTATTCCTGGCTCCAGACAATATTTTCCTAAGACAATGAAAAAAAAAAATCAGTACCACTTCCCCTTCCTGGTCTTTTCTTTCATCTAGCAAGGCCTCCTCCAAACTTTTAATACTTTTTCACATTGTTAAAAAATAAAATTTGCTAATGTGACTATTTGAAGCTTACTTTTAAATTTTATAAAATATTGTGTAAGCTTTGGGGTAGAATGTTTTTAAATCCTATCAGCTTATTCTTAGAGGCAAAAATGTGGCTTTACAGTTTCACAGTTGATAAAAATCATTCATAAGTCCAATAGTAATGGATATAAAGAAATCTTGTCCCCAGTAATTTCTCTTAAAAAAATTTCCATCTTCATCCAGTCCACAGAGGAAGCACAAATTACTCCAATAAATTCTTTTCTTCCCCCAATGACATGACTGTTACTAATGCCATGGAATACAGAAACCCATAACCCCAAAGAAGAAACTGTTGCTACTGTGACTGAAAAATGAATCTGTCTATGATTCAGAATAAATTAAAATGAAGATTAGGTGCTAAATGTTCTGTTATGCAAAGTGGTGATGATTAAGGAATATATTTTACTTACTATTATGAAAATTTCCAAACATAGAATTAGCATAGGGAGAATAGTGTAAATGAATTCTTATTCTCAGCAATCAATGTCAACAATTAGCAAAATTTTGTCAACTGTGAATCATTTATCACCCACAATTATATTTTTATGGAATATTTTAAGGCAAATTCCAGTCATCATACTGTTTTATTTGTGAATATTTCAGTTTTTAACTCAAACATAAAATATTTTTAAAAATATTAACAACAATACCATCATGCAACCTATTAAAATTAGCAACAATTCTTTAACTACCATTGTTATTAAGAATACTATATCTGTATTTACATTATTATTATTAAATCATTATTAACAATAATTTCTCACCATCTCATCCAATCTGTTTTCAGATTTCTTCATTTATCCTATAAATAGCTTTCTTATACTTGTTTACTCAAATGAGGACTACATATTACAATTGGTTGATTTTTTTAAAGATTTTTTAATGTGGATCATTTTTTAAAGTCTTTATCGAATTTGTTACAATACTGCTTCTATTTTATGCTTTGGTTTTTTTTTGCCTCAAGGCACCTGGGATCTTAGATCCCCCACCAGGGATCAAACCTGCACCCCTTGCATTGGAAGGCAAAGTCTTAACCACTGGACTGCCAGGGAAGTCTCCCAATTGATTTTTGACAAAAGTGCAAAAGCAATTTAATGGAGAAAGATGGCTGTTTGTACAAACGGTGCTGAAACTATCCAGAGGCAAAAATTAATATTGACTGAAATCTCACACCTTATTCAAAAATTAACTCAATATGGATTAAGGAGTCTAATGCAAACCATAAAGCCATAAGACTTATAGAAAAAAAAAGTATAGGAAAAAGTCTTTTGAGTCTATGGTGTTGCAAAGACTTCTTAGACTTGACATCAAATATATGATCCATAAAAAAATTTTGATAAACTGGGATCTTGTGAACATTCATAACTGTTCTCTGTGGAAGATCCAGTTAAGAGACTGAAGAGATAGGCTATGGACAGAGAGAAAATATTTGTAAGTTACATATTCAACAAAGAGGCTATATCTAGCATCCATAAAAAAGCTGTGAATATCCAATAGTGAAAAAAATCCAATTAAAAAATGGGCAAAAGATAATAACAGATATTTCACTGAAGAGGATATACAGATGGCAAATAAGTTCATGAAAAATTATTCCACATCATGAGCCATCAAAGACATGCAAATTAAAACCATGAGATTTTACTACATATCTGTAAGAATGGTTAAAATAAAAATGGTAACAATATTAAATGTCTTTGAGGAAGCAGAGAAACTATATCAGGCATACACTGCCAGTAGGAATGTACAATGGCACAGCCACTCTGGAAAACAGTTTGATAACTTCATTTAGAACTATTTAAAAACAAAAAAAAACTATATATGCAGCTACCATGTAACCCAGCAATTACCCTCTAGAAGTTACACCCAGGAAATGAAAGCTCTGGTCACATAAAAACCTATACACAAGTGTTCACAATAGCTTTATTTTCAACAGCCAAAATTGGCAAATGATCTGGATATTTTTCCAAAGAAAAATGGTTAAACAAAGAGTGATGTATTCTTAGCAAGCAATCCTACTTTTACAGCAATAGAACTATGCTTGGTGAGAAAAAGCCAATCCCAAGCCCTTGAGTACTTTATGAATCCATTTACATAGCATTTTTGAAGTAACATTACAGAAATGGAGAACAGATTTGTAATTTCTAGAGATTAGGTATTGAGGTGCAGGAGAGGGGTAAGGGGTTTTCTAGGAAGCTCAGGGGTAAAGAATTCACTTGCCAATGCAGGAGACATGAATTTGATCCCTGGGACAGGAAGATTCCCTGGAGGAGAAAATTGCGACCCATTCCAGTATTTTTGCGTGGAAAATTCCATGGACAGAGAAGCCTGGTGGGCTACAGTCCCTGGGGTCAGAAAGAGTCAGACATGACTAAACTGGGCACACACAGAGGTGGAGGGAGGGGGGGAAATGAGCATAGGTTAGAAAAGAGCCATAGGAGGGATGCTTCTGGTGATGGAAGCGTTCTGTATTTTGACTGTTCAGGTCAGTTCAGTCGCTCAGTCATGTCTGACTTTGTGACCCCAAGGACTGCAGCATTCGAGGCTTCCCTGTCCATCACCAACTTCTGGACCTTGCTCAAACTCATGTCCATCGAGTCAGTGATGCCATCCAAGCATCTCATCCTCTGTTGTTCCCTTCTTCTCAGGACTTCAATCTTTCCCAGATCAGGGTCTTTTCCAAGGAGTCAGTTCTTTGCATTAATTAGGTGGCCAAAGTACTGGAGCTTCAGCTTCAGCATCAGGTATTCCAATGAATATTCAAGACTGATTTCATTTAGGATTGACTGGTTGGATCTCCTTGCAGTCCAAGAGACTCTCAAGAATCTTCTCCAACCCCACAGTTCAAAAGCATCAATTCTTTGGCGCTCAGCTTTCATTATAGTCCAACTCTCACATCCATACATGACTACTAGAAAAACCATAGCTTTGACGAGATGGACCTTTGTCAAAAGTAATGTCTCTGCTTTTTACTATACTATCTAGATTGATCATAGCTTTTCATCCAAGGAGCAAGGGTCTTTTAATTTCATGGCTGCAGTCACCATCTGCAATGATTTTGAAGCCCCCCGAAATAAAGTCTCTCACTTTTTCCATTGTTTCCCCATCTATTTGTCATAAAGTAATGGGACTGGATGCCATGATCTTAGTTTTCTGCATGTTGAGTTTTAAGCCAACTTTTTCACTCTCCTCTTTCATTTTCATCAAGAGGCTCTTTAGTTCTTCTTTGTTTTCTGCCACAAGAGTGGTGTCATCTGTGTATCTGAGGTTATTGATATTTCTCCTGGAAATCTTGATTCCAGCTTGTGTTTCATTCAGCCCAGCATTTCTCATGATGTACTCTGCATATAAGTTAAATAAGCACGGTGACAATATACAGCCTTGACATACTTCTTTCCCAATCTGGAACCAGTCCATTGTTCCATGTCCTGTTCTGGTATTCCCATCTCTTGATTGTAACAATGTCCATATCCTAGTTATAATATTGTTATGCAAGATACACTTCCCATTGCAGAAAAGCAGTTAAAGGTAAACAGGCTCTTCCTTTATAACTTCTTATGACTCTAAGTCAATCTACACTTAGCTTAAAATTTAAAAGTTTTATGAAAAATGTAAAGAAGAAACTAAAGGTAATCTTTCATGGGAGAAAATAAATATGCAGTTTCCAAGTGAACAGCACATAAATATGTCGACACATTCTTAAGTAGGACCAGAAGTATTTAAAACTATCAAGTTAAAAGAAGTCAGGAAAAGAGAAAAGAAAGCAAAAATTAATACTTGCCTATCCACCCACACACTGTTCATGGGGTTCTCAAAGCAAGAATACTGAAGTGGTTTGCCATTCCCTTAGCCAGTGGACCACATTTTGTCAGAACTCTCCACCATGACCTGTCTGTCTTGGGTGGCCCTACACAGCATGGCTCATAGTTTCATTGAGTTAGACAAGGCTGTGGTGCATGTGATCAGTTTGGTTAGTTTTCTGTGATTGTGGTTTTCATTCTGTCTGCCTCTGATGGATAAGGATAGGAGGCTTATGGAAGCTTCCTGATGGGAGAGGCTGACTGAGGGGAAAACTGGATCTTGTTTTGATGGGCAGGACCATGCTCAGAAAATCTTTAATCCAATTTTCTATTGATGGGCGTGGATGTGTTCCCTCCCTGTTGTTTGACCTGAGGCCAAACTATGGTGGAGGTAATGAAGACAATGGCTACCTCTTTCAAAAGGTTTCCACTTTAAGTGGAAAATTCTTAAAGAGATGGGAATACCAGACCACCTGACCTGCCTCCTAAGAAATATGAATGCAGGTCAAGAAGCAACAGTTAGAACCAGACTTGGAACAACAGACTGATTCCAAATCGGGAAAGGAGTACGTCAAGGCTGTGTATTGTCACCCTGCTTATTTAACTTATATGCAGAGTACATCATATGAAATGCTGGGCTGGATGAAGCACAAGCTGGAATCAAGATTGCTGGGAGAAATATCAATAATCTCAGATATGCAGATGACACCACCCTTATGGCAGAAAGTGAAGAACTAAAGAGCCTCTTGATGAAAGGGAAAGAAGAGAGTGAAAAAGTTGACTTAAAGCTCAACATGCAGAAAACTAAGATCATGGCATCCGGTCCCATCACTTCATGGCAAATAGATGGGGAAACAATGGAAACTGTAAGAGACTTTATTTTTTTGGGTTCCAAAATAACTGCAGATGGTGACTGCAGCCATGAAATCAAAAGATCCTTGCTCCTTGGAAGAAAAGCTATGACCAACTTAGCATATTAAAAAGCAGAGACATTACTTTGCCAACAAAGATCCGCCTAGTTAAAGCTATGGTTTTTCCAGTAATCATGTATGGATGTGAGAGTTGGACTATAAAGAAAGCTGAGCGCTAAAGTATTGATGCATTTGAACTGTGGTGTTAGAGAAGACTCTTGAGAGTCCCTTGGACTACAAGGAGATCAAAGCAGTCAATCCTAAAGGAAATCATTCCTGAATATTCATTGGAAGGACTGATGTTGAAGCTGAAACTCTAACACTTTGGCCACCTGATGTGAAGAACTGACTCATTTGAAAAGACCCTGATGCTGGGAAAGATTGAAGGTGGGAGGAGAAGGGGACGACAGAGGATTAGATGGTTGTATGGCATCACTGACTCAATGGACACGAGTTTGAGTAAGCTCCGGGAGTTGGTGATGGACAGGGAAGCCTGGCATGCTGCATGCATGGGGTCGCAAAGAGTTGGACAGGGCTGACTGACCTACCCACATACATACATATCTACATGCATACACACACAATGTGGTAAATAAAAACATGAAATAAAAAGATGAAAGCCTGCCTAATAAATAGAAATATATTTGGTTGACATATTAAAAGATAGGTATCTCATCTCCTTCAGTTTTAACATTTCCTAAGTGAGAAAAAGGAAAGACTTGTGGGTGTTCTTAAAATAAATTGGATTCAGGATCCAGACTGAAACCCAGTCCCCCTAATTCCCATGCTCACATGCTATAAAAACAAAAACAAAAACAAAACCACTTTTACTCCAGAAATGACCTACACACCAAATATCTCCCATTAGACTCTCTGGCCTGCCTTGTGATATCCTCAAATCATAAAAGAAGGGAAATGTGCCTGAAAACAGAATTACATTTTTCTCTGGAGTAAAGACTCTTCTGTATTTCAAAGGTCATTTATTTTTCAATTTTGCCATTTTTCAATTTCTCCACTTGTGACTGTGGGAATCTACCCTGAATATAAAGCTCATGAGCGTGATTACTCAAGCAAGCAGCCGACTTCCTAACTTTCCGTCTTCTAAAGTGAAGTCTCTTCCCTAAAGCTCAGGGGCAGGTTGGAGTTTGTGATCCTTGAACTTAGAGGGTTGACTTTCACCTTGGGCTTCCTGAGGAAGACACCATAAAGAATATGATCAATAAATGAGAGAGAACAAGGACTCTGGATTTTAGTTAGTATTAGTCTACTTCCTTTCACCATCATCAAAATAAGTGAGAGGGTAAAAAATCAATGTATTAATTCTAGATGCAACTTGGAATTACAAGACGTAGGTTTGCTGCCCTTGAATGCCATTTCTGAGCTGTGTCATTAAGAGTAAATTATTTGCTCACCCTAGGCTTCGGTTTCTTCATTTGTGAAATACATAGCTATTAAAATTTGCTAAGACCGTGAGATGCAGTGGAATGGGAAAGCCTCCAGCCTTCAACAGGTATTGAACGCATTTCTCAAAAATTGAATTTGAATTATCTTTAAGAGGCTTAAGTATAGTAGTAGTGGAGCCACTTAATTATCTATAAAATTGTTTTCCCATGAACATTTCAGGTCATGTATTTCCCTCACACATATGTGTTTCTGGGACTGCTTACCCAACTGGTGTGATTAATAACATCTGACAGTTACAGTAGCCAACAGAAGATGGTGTGCTGAGGGAAGTAGCTGATGACTTAGGATAACTGTTGAGTCAAACTACTATTATAGAATGTAGCTGAAAGACATTGAGACCAATGAAGCCAGAGTTCACTGTTCACGAGTTCTATGGAAGAATGGCTAAAACACATACTTCATCTATTCCAAGGGCAGTGGGGCTGAGAACAGAGAGGGGTGATATGCAAACAGCAGGAGTGACCAAAGAAATTGATAAGCAGGTGTAAATACCAAAATAAGCAGTTGTTTATCCTGAAGGAAAAGTAGGAAGAAAGGGAAAACATAAGCAGTTGCTATAAAAACATTAGTCGCTAAGTTGTATGCTTTCTACATAAGGTGGACCTAAAATACTACTCAAAATTACATGGAAAATGAGAGCGAAGTCTGAATTAAAGTGTAAAGGACTTTATATCCTTACTGTGTTCAAAGTGAAGTCGCTCAGTCATGTCCGACTCTTTGTGACTCCATTGACTGTAGCCCACCAGGCTTCTCCATCCATGCGGTTTTCCAGGCAAGAAAACTGGAGTGGATTTCCATTTCCTTCTCCCGGGAATCTTCCCCACCCAGGGATCGAACCCAGGGTTCGAACCCAGGTCTCCTGCGTTGCAGGCATACGCTTTACCCTCTGAACCACCAGGGAAGCCTACTGTGTTCAAAAGGAAGATAAAAAATAATTTGGATTTTTAAATTAATTGCATATATGTATCTTTAAGGATACAAAGATATCAAGGACATAAAAAGATATCTAACTCTTTAACTAGCAGAAGGAAAGTGAAGAGAAAGAAGAAAATTGATGAATCTCACAAAAAAACAGGCAAGACGAAGCAAGAGGAAAATGTGTTAAGTAGAAGGAATAAAACAAGAAAATTTTAAAACTCTGCTATCTTTATGTCATAATTCTATATTCATTAATTAGATAAAAACCCCGAGGGCAAGGTTACTGATCCGTTTTAGGACAATGGCTACCTTTGAAGAAGGATGGAGGAAGTAAGAGAAAAAGGCGCTTTGGTGATACTTGTTGCTGTTTAGTTGCTAAGCTGTGTCTGACTCTTTTGCGACCCCATGGACTGTAGCCCTCCAGGCTCCTCTATGCACAGGATTCTCCATGCAAGAATACTGGAGAGGGAAGCCATGCCCTTCTCAAGGGGATCTTCCTGACTCAGGAATGAACTCAGGCCTTCTGCATTGCAGGCAGATTCTTTACCATTGAGCCACCAGTGAAGACCTATTTGGTGATAACTGCAAAATTTTATTTGAAAATTCCTGAAACAAAAATGGCAAAGTGTTGGTATTTGTTCAATTTGGGTACAAAGTTCTCTGTTATATTGTTTTCTGTTAATTTGAAATATAACACAATAAAAAGTCCACAAATTATATATGTTCACAAGGGCATAGGTGTACAAATTAATGAAAAGAAAATCCACCCTTTGTTGTGAAGAAGTTTAATAAATGAAATACTAGACTTATTAAATGTGTCTGGAGTGATATGCATGTTGAGGAAGTCCTAGTTATGATTTTGGGAAGGGTAATCAGTGTGCCCATCCTTCAGAGGCTAGACTTTGGTCCCATCTCATGTCTGCTTGGGTTAATGCAGACAACTGGAAATAAACAAGATATTGTTCTGGTGATTTTGGAAGATGCAACAATATTCCTGAAATTCTCCAGAGTTAACTGATGTGGAAAAAAAAATCCCATGATGCCTCACACTGTAAGTCTTTTGATCTATGTCTTGATTTCCAGTTCACTTTACTGGGAATTCGTTTAGGAATAGATCTCATTTTGTGATATTATAAACAGAATGCCATCACAATAGGTAAGTGGCAGGGTGGTCAGCTTGGTATTTGTTGAGAGAAGTCTGGCTTCAATCCACGGTCCTGGTAAATTTAACCATGGTCCTAGGCTCCTTCCCATTACAAACAGTGCCCCTCAGAGCACCTCACATAAACACCCTCCTATACGCAGATGTGTAATAGGAAATGGCAACCCACTCCCATGCTCTTGCCTGAAAAATCCCATGGACAGAGGAGCCTGGTGGGTTACAGTCCAAACGGTCGCAAAGACTTGGACATGACTGAGTGACTAAGCAAACACGTGCACATTGCTGCCATTAACCAAATCGTGGTCTAGTTCTGTGTGCAGAATAGTGGCTTAACTGCCTTCTCCACAGAACAATTAAAGAGCAAGCCCACTGAAAAATCCAGAAGAAACAATAGGTAGAAGATACCGTTATCTAACTTCTGTTAACCACAGGGGAGCTTTCAGTCTCTAAACAAACTGCACTGGAGAGCACGCTGTTCTCTCTTTAAGTGATCCTGAGTGACCTTATGGATACACTCTTCCTCTGCTGGGAGGACCAGCCTGTTGGGGGAAGTCACGCTGTTGCTAATGGACCGTCTCCAGGACGACAGCCTGTCCAATGATGCCTTTAAATCCTTGTTAGGTTCAATGCACCTGTCTGTGTGTGTGCATGTGAGCGAAGTAAGAACCAGGGTTCTCTCATCTTATTAATTCTGCTTCCTTTCTATACTCAGTTATTAAATAAATCCCACAGTGCTCACAACCTGAAGACACTTGTTCCTCTGCACAGCACAAGATAGGCTGAGATGGGAACCCGGGGCTAAGCTCATCCTTGGAAATTTAAATGCTAAGAGAAGGTGTTCCCTGCAAATTCCAGATCTATTTCTTGAGGCCTGGGGGCATCGTTAGCCTCCAGGTAAGGAATTCAGATTGACTGTCTGCTATTGGATAAGTGGGAAGGAGAGAATGTGGGTGAGATTTGAATAGTGCGCACGGTAAAGCAAAAGGGGGACCTCCTTGGTTCCTGGTGAGTAACAGGAATCCAGGTTACTCACATTTGCAGCCTCTAAGTAAGTGGTACTCGTAAACATCTGAGGATCAGAATTACCTATAGATTTTGTCAGATACAGAAACCCCTGGACCTTGCTCTCCTGAAATTTTGATACAAAGGCAAATTGATACATACACAGAAGGTACAGAATGAAGGCTGGTAGGAGTTGATGGATGGATGGAAGGAAGGGTGGGTGGATGGATGATGGATAAATACTTGAATGAAAGAAGTAAAAAAGACAGTAAAAGAAAAAGCAGGAGCTAACAGCCTGTGAGACTATGGCAGCAGGCAAATAATGTGTTCAGGAGGTCTCACTGCCTTCACTCTCTCCCTATCTCCAGTCTATTGGAGACCTACTCTGCATTTCCACAGAGTTAGACTCTTCTTAATGCTGCAAAGATAAATTATTATAGTACCTTTGGGATGCAGGCAACTGTCAAGAAGTGTCACATTACTGGCAACTAACCCCCAGATAAATAACAACTACGGCTTCCCAGGTGGCACTAGTGGGAAAGAATCTGACTGCCAATGCAGGAGACACAAGAGATGTGGGTTGGATCTCTGGGTTAGGAAGATCCCCTGGAGTAGGAAATAGCACCCTGCTCAAGTATTCTTGCCTGGAAAATTCCAGGGTCATAGGAGCCTGGCAGCCTACAGTCCATGGGTTCACAAACAGTCGGACACGACTGAGTAACTGAACATGCTGCACATGAAAAATGAGAAAGAAAGAAAATGATACCACGCAGAGGCTTGATGTTGAAGAGATCTCCAGTTCTCATGCTAACCAACTTTTCAATTTCCTTCCCCAACTCCTCACTCACCTCAAGAAACACTTTCATAGATATTAGCCCAGTATTTCGGGTATGTTTGTTCGGGGAAGGAACTATAAATTTTCATGAGAGTAGCTTCAAGTTTGAAGACTATTTTCTAAATACTGTTACTGAGTTCCGTTTTTGCCTGATGACATTTATTAAGAGCATTTATTGGTGACAGTTGAATGGATTTTTCTTGTACTTAAACCCCACATCGGAAGTGAAAAAGGAATTTCCTTTGACATTTGTTTCATGCTCTATTTGATATTTATTGGAGTCAGACTAGAATCTACACATGTTAAAAATAATCACCTCATTGTGAGGCCATTTATTGCTAGTGAAGCCACCTTACTTTCTGTAGAGAAATAATATGCTATGTGTGCAAAGGCTACTAATGGAGGCAAAAAAGACCCCACAATAGATGATAAGAGAAAAAGGGCAAAGCTACTGTCAGCACTGAGCTCACTTGCTTTCCTAGTAGCCACTGGAATTCTAAGAGAGGTTCTTTTTTAAAAAAAAAATAAAAAAGCAGATATTCAGGTATGTCTAAAATGGTAAAATGAATGACTCTCAAGAATTGCTTATATACTTAAAAAGATTTAGATAATAAAAGGGCATCATGCTGTTGCTACTTCTTAATTAACGATATTTCCCTTCCCTCGGGCTCAAACTCCAGCAAGGATAGGAATTCTTTAACCCCAAAATGTCAGGTTTGATGAGGTTTATGGTAACGTTATTGAGGACACACTACTTAGACGTTCTTAGAGTTGAAAATGAGCTGTGAGAGGTCAGGTTGTCTCAGGTCTCAGAGAAACAGCTCCCAGGCACACACCCAGCTTTACCGGGAAAGGAGCTGTCCCACCGCACACTTCCTGCCACTAACAGCCATGCTACTCCCATTGCCACAGATAACTGACCTGCAGCAGGGGAGTGCCCTCAAAGAGAACAGACAGCCAGCTTATAAACTGGCCTGCGACCCGACCTACAGCCTAGCACCAAAAGGGGTGGGGGGGGCGGTGAGCCAGCATGATGCATCCTCTTAGAACTTCAAGATCTGTGCACATCCTTAGTACCTGGAGAGAGCTGAGGCCAGAGGGCTGTGATCTGGAGAAGGGCTAGGGGAGCCATGTCTGCAGTGAGTTGAAGGTATGAAGGAGTGGTTGAAGGAGTGGTAACTATGAGTAGGCTGAGGAAGTCAGTGGCTAGAGGAGAAAATGTAGGATGGGTTAGCAGGAAGGAAAGCAACACCGTGGACAGGGTGGTGGCGGCAGGGGTCACATCTATTTATTTTCCATGGTGTTCACCTGAGTCCAGTTCTCCCTGGACTCTTAGGAGAACATTTTTTTTTCTCCTCAGTTAACCATGCTTTACTTGAAAAAACAACAAAGGGCTTCTTTTTCTTGGGGTTCCCTGGTGGCTCAGATGGTAAAGAATCTGCCTGCTATGTGAGAGACCTGGGTTCTGTCCCTGGGTTGGGAAGATCCCCTGGAGAAGGGAAAGGCAACCCACTCCAGTATTCTTCCCTGAAGAATCCCATGGACAGAGAAGCCTGGTGGTCTACAGTCCATGAGGCTGCAAAGAGTCAGAGAGGACTGAGTGACTAAGACTTTCACTGTTTCACTTTTCTTTTTCTCACAAGCAAATGTGTCAAGTTAGACAAACTCACTTCGAAATGACAAAGCTGAAGGCTCCACAGATGAATTTTAAACGTTTGTGTCTCTGAAATTCCAGTTCAGGTTCCGATGCTATCTGAAAGCAGAGCGTGCCTGGAAACTATTTGTAGCCGAAAAAAAGTAAAGCAAAAAAGCAATGATCTTAGGAAACATCTTGTTAATGGAGGCACAAAATAAATTGAGATGAAGCACATATGCTCACAGGCAGAGTTCAGAGTTGTGGTGGCTGGACTGTGAGATGCTGAGTGTGGTTCTTGGGAAAAGAACTTGGCGGGGCCACATTCATGGCTGCCTCTATACCAGCTTGATGGAAAACAAAAGCTATTTTCTATTTTCACCTTTTTAAACAAAAGCAAAAATCCACTTAGGATTTCTTTTGATTAGCAAAAATCAGTGTAGGTCTTTAGAAACAGTGAAGTGGCATAAAGCAAGCTTTTGACAAGCAAAGGATACTTGTATTTGACTTGATTTACCAAGCTGACGGCAAAAGGAGAAGCGGGTGGTAGAGGATGAGAAGGTTAGATAGCATCACTGACTCAATGGACCTGAATTTGAGGAAACTCTGGGAGACAGTGGAGGACAGTCACCTGGTGTCCTGCAGTCCAGGGGGTTGAAAAGAGTCAGACACAACTTAGCAACTGAGCAACAACAACAAAGTTGTCAGTTTCATGAGGTTCAATCTGATACTGTGTTATATGGGTACCATCTTGGGCATGCAGAGAACATGGGGCCTGGCATCCTCTACCATTTTTCCTTATTGCATCTGAAGCTTCACTAAGTCATTATGCTTCCCTGCACCATGCAGTTTCATGTTTCTCTAAAATTGTTTACGTCATTCCCTCTGAATGAATTGCTGCTCCCTAACTTTTCAACCTGTGAATTCCTACTCCTCTTTTGGGATTTATTTCAAGTACTAGCTTATCTGTGAAACCTTCCCTGGTTTCCTCAGATTTAATAGATCCCTTCTTCACTCTGCTCTTCGACCATACCTAGTCCTCTAACTTTATGTCGCAACGTGCCACACTAAACGACTCTTCTCTGCTAACACTCTGTCCAAAAGTTACCTAGGGACTTCCCTGCTGGGCCAGTGGTTAAGACTTTCAAAACATAAAACAGAAGCAATATTGTAACAAATTTAATAAAGACTTTAAAAATGGTCCATATTAAAAAAAAAAATCTTAAAAATGAGAGGCTACCTAAAAGCCCATGAGATCTCTGAGGAAAAGGACCATGTTTTTATTGAAATTTCTGGCACAAATCAGTGCTCTGTAAATGGGTGCTCTTATGTCTTTATTTATTTTTTTGGTTGCATGGCATGTGGGAATCTTAGTTCTCCAACCAGGGATGGATCCTGGGCCCCCTGCAATGAAAGTGCAAAGTCTTAACCACTAGACGGCCAGGGAAGTCCCAATGTGTACTTTTTTTTCCCCATTTATTTTTATTAGTTGGAGGCTGATTACAATATTGTAGTGGTTTTTGCCATACATTGACATGAATCAACCATGGATTTACATGTGTTCCCCATCCTGATCCCCCCTCCGCGCCTCCTCCCCACCAATGTGTACTTTTAATTAACCCAAGACAACTGATATTTTAGAATATGATCCCAAATAACTAAAAATTTTAAAAAACAAAAGCATGGGTTTCCCTGGTGGCTCAGTGGTAAAGGATCCACCTGCCAATGCAGGAGACACGGGTTCGATCCCTGGTCCTGGAGGATCCCACATGCCATGAGGCAACCAAACCTGCACACCACAACTACTGAGCTTGTGCTCTAGAGCCTGGGAACCGTGAACCGTAACTAGAGTCCACATGCTGCAGCTACTGAAGCCCAGGTGCCCCAAAGCCTGGGCTCTGCATCAGGAGAAGCCACTGCAATGAGAAGCCTGTGCACCACAATGAAGAGTAGCCCCCACTTGTCTCAACTAGAGAAAAACCTGTGCAGTAACGAAGGCCCAGCACAGCCAAAAATAAATCATAAATAAAATAAAATAATCAAAAACACCTCTTATATGGTAACCCCATTACTTATGTGTTAAGTGAAATAAGTTTGGAAGAATAGCAATAAACCCTGATCATTTGAAGATCCTAGACACAACTTATATTCAATGTTTCCACTGAAATAATTGCTGAATATAATGACTGAATTATAACCAAGTGAACAAATAGTCTGGCCTTTGGAATAACAACTCAGTTGTCAGTACATGTATCTATCTTTTCACAAAGAGTCTGAGAACAGTTCAAAGTAATCTCTATCTTCGGAAATCTACTGAAAATACTGGCCTGGATTGGATTCTGGGGGCAAAGTAGAGACACTAACCTTTTTTAAATGGAGAAGTTAATAATCACCTTTGTATTTGAGAACCATGTAGAGAATAGTCCAAAGAGGGAGAGACGACAGGCAGCAAGCCTGGTTAAGGACTATTCAGAATCTGAATTAAGGCAGAGATGGGAAAGGGAAGTCAGGGAGAGATACTTAGAAGTACAACAACAAAGTCACCATATTTTCATATACATGTAGAAATAATCAACAAGATTTACTGTCAAGGCCTTTTGGTAAAATAATGTTAATTTTGCTGGAATTTGTATTATAAAAAAGGACAATGTTTTCTTACAGAGAAGACTTCAGTTTTTACGAGTGAAAGTCAAAACAGCTACTTAAAGTGAGCAAATTCTTACCACGAGGAATGGCCATTCACACAGTTGTGAAAGTCGTGTCCGACTCTGCGACCCCACGGACTGGCTGCCAGGCTCCTCTCTATGGGATTCTCCAGGCAAGAATACTGGAGTGGGTAGCTATTCCCTTCTCCAGGGGATCTCCCCAACCCAGGGATCAAATCCAGGTCTCCCCCACTGCAGGCAGATTCTTTACTGTCTTAGCCACCAGGGAAGCCTTCATGCTGTTAAGAGTTCTCTATTAAAGGAAGATGTCAGCACATTTTCTACTGTAACAGCCAGGGAGGAAGGGGTATATGGAAAATACCAAGAATCTTTCATTTGAGTGTAGCATCACTGTATCCATTTTCTAGAAAGTCAGGTGTTCATGTTTCGCTTATAAACAAAAACAACAACAAAATAAACTGTATAAGTCATGATGTATATGGAATTTGCTCTAATGGGCCTGGTACAAGTTATATGTCTTCATCTACACACTGAAGAATTTCTTTTCTTTTAAGTATGGAGTAAAAGCAAATTCAACAATGTTTAAACAACACATAGGATTTTGATTTTCAAAAAAAAGCCTGAGTTGTTGGCTAGTACCTTTGAAAGACCCTACATAGGGCTTCCCTGGGGGCTGAGTGGTAAAGAATCCACCTGCCAATTCAGGGGACACACGTGTTCCATCCCTGGTCCAGGAAGATGCCACAGGCAGCAGGGTAACTAAGCCCGAGCACCTCCACTACTGAGCCTGCGCTCTAGAGCCCGTGTTCCACAACAAGAGATGCCACGGAAACGGGAAGCCCACGAAGCGCAACTAGAGAAAAGCCCCCGATGCAATGAGGACCTGGCACTGCCGAAAATAAATAAAATTTTTAAAAAGAGAATGACTCTACATATTAACACAATTTAAAATTGTAGTTTAAATTATGGGCTGATTCTCAATTCAGTACCAAGTGATTTGCAGAAATAGCCACCTCCTCGCTCAGGACAGAAAATGTGGTGTCATCTTTGGTTCCTTTCTTTCCTCTTTCTTCCCCCACATACAAACAGGCATTAAAAACTATTCATTCTACACTTCTAGTGGTCTTTTCAGCCCCACCCACTCGTGGAAGACTATAACACTGGCCACATTTGCAGCTTCTCCGTCAAGAGGTAGAACCGACTGTACTGCCCCCATCCTTGAATCTGGGTTGGTCTTTGGCCAGTGAAATACTGCAGAAGTGAGGCTTGAGGTAATACATTCAAAACTAGGGCTCAAGAGACCTTGCAGTTTTCATGAGTATGCTCTTGGAACCCTGTGATTGCCTTGAGAAGAAGATCCATTTTATCTTCACAATGACATAAAAGAAGCAGGTACTACTATTATCCCTGCTTTAAAGATGAAGAACCTGGAGCACAGGGAGGGTAAATAACTTGGCTGAGTCACAGAGCTCAATATTGATCATCAAGACCAACCACTGCCTAGAATTCAGACCCAGGTATTCTGACTCTAGAACCCACAGTCTTAAAAACCACACTCTTGGCAGAGATTAAATGCTGTGGTCAACCAAGGATAAATAGTATCTCCTTGCTACTGGTCACAGGAGGAGTATGGACCTATCACTTTAGGTAACATTTTTCAGAGTTGCAATTACTTGTTCAAAACTATGTCTTTCTCAAGCATAACAAGAATAGGACCACTTCCTATTTTTATGTATCCCTGGAAAGGTACTGGACATAGAGCAGATGTTTGAGAAAACAATTTCCCTTTCAGAATTCTTACGTTAAAGGTCCTTTAATTTGAGAAGGTACCATAACTTTTTCAAATAGAGGATTGTGGTATTTATTTAGTGAGTTTTCCTCTTTATTCTGGTTGCAAAGGAAGTTCTTAATTATCATGTTTAGTTATTGCTGGTTTTCTCAACCAGTAGATTTTGATCTCTCTGATTTTTTATTATTTCTTTTGTTTTATTGATAGCTGTTTTTGGTCTTTTTATTTTTGTGCTTTAATAAAAGCACAAGCAGCCTGAATCTTTCTGGGAGTAGACAGGATATGAAAAGATCTGCAAACCCAGAGTGATATATTTTTGGTTTTTGTTTAGCACAGAGAATTGGAAATGGAATATATTTATTGCTTAAGTGATGCCATGCCTTCCAAAGAAAGAATAAGCTTATTTCCTCCAAGCCACAGTGGAGGAGCGTTATGTAATATTGGCTCAGTGGGTAAAGAATCCAACTGCAATGCAGGGGACAGAGGAGATGTGGGTTCGATCCTTGGTTTGGGAAGATTCCCCAGAAAAGGAAATGGCAGCCCACTCCAGTATTCTTGCCTGGAGAATCCCATGGACAGAGGAGCCTGGAGGGCTACAGTCCATGGGGTCACAAAGAGTCAGATATGACTGAGCGACTAAACATGTACACACACACAGATACAGAGTCATTTTAAGAAAAGTGTTTTTCTTCCCTTCTTTCTCCTTTGTTCTTGTGTTCAGTCCATTCATAAGCGGTTAATCCTTATTCACAGCCCATAAAGGTCAATCTGCTAAACTGTGGGTTCTACACTGTCCTGCTTCGGGTCGGGCTGGACAGCAGCTGTGGTCTGAGAGCTCACCCACGGAAGCATATGCTCAACAATTGCCCTCCAGGGTCACGGCTCTGACAACTGCATTCAGACTGTTCACATGTGCCAAGCGCAGTCTAGCCTTTAACATATTAAGAAGTAACCAAATCATTAGGGTTTCATACTTCACTGGCACCATGCAGGTTATGGGCCTTTCTCAAAGGGTAAAAGCTTCTGCTGCTTTCTTTAGTTCAGTAATAAATATTTATAGGATTACCAGCCCATTGTCAATGGGATAACCAAATGCATTCTAATGCAAAACTGCTGGCTGCTTATCTAGCTGTTTGACAGAAAGCAATTACACGACCAATTCTCTTTTGTGCCCTTCTGTTAAGGCTCCCTGGATCACTCATGATGGGCTCTCAGTAGGTGTTATTATTATTTTTTTTTTTCCAACTTTTCCAGGCATTTGTTGTAAACAAGGTTAGATGCATTCACTGTTGTAGGGTATACTATAAGTACTAGGATATACATTATTACTGCTTATACCCTGATATGAAAATATTTTTTTTCACCACCATAGAAAATCTTACTTAAAATCCAGAGAATTCTCTAGGCAAGAATACTGGAGTGGATAGCCATTCCCTTCACCAGGGGATCTTCTAGACTCAGGGATTGAACCTGGGCCTTCCCCACTGCAGGCATATTCTTTACTATCTGAGCCATCAGGGAAGCCTACTTAAAATCATCTACAGCTAATTAATTATGTCTTTTTTTCCAGTAAGAGGTAGCACCTTAGATGATCTATGTATAATAATATTATATGAAAAGCTTATCATTTATGTAACACTTTATTTTTCAGAAGAGTTCCATACATCCTGTGACTCTTGAACTAATGTACTGTTATGGGCATTCTGGTACTTGCGACGTTATTATCAGCTAAACGTTACTGAATGCATATTGTGGGCCAATCACTGGGCTTCAGTCAGTCAGTTCAGTCACTCAGTCACATCCAACTCTTTGCGACCCCATGGACTGCAGCAAGCCAGGCCTCTCTGTCCATCACCAACTCCTAAGGCTTACTCAAACTCAAGTCCACTGAGTTGGTGATGCCATCCAACCATCTCATCCTCTGTCGTCCCATTCTCCCGCCTTCAATCTTTCCCAGTATCAGGGTCTTTTCCAATGAATCAGTTCTTCATATCAGGTGGCCAAAGTATTGGAGTTTCAGCTTCAGCATCAGTGCTTCTGATGAATATTCAGGACTGATTTCCTTTAGGATTGATTGATTTGATCTCCATGCAGTCCAAGGGACTCTCAAGAGTCTTCTCCAACACCACAGTTCAAAAGCATCAATTCTTTGGTGCTCAGCTTTCTCTATAGTCCAACTCTCACATCTATACATGACTACTGGAAAAACCATAGCTTTGACTAGACAGACATTTGTTGGCAAAGTAATGTCTCTGCTTTTTAATATGCTGTCTAGGTTGGTCATGTGTTTCATCTCTGGATTGGGAAGATCCCCTGGAGAAGTGAAAGGCTACCCACTCCAGTATTCTGGCCTGGAGAATTTCATGGACTATGCAGTCCATGGGGTCACAGAGAGTCGGACACGACTGAGCAACTTTCACTTCACTTCACTAGGTTGGTCATAACTTTTCTTCCAAGGAGTAGGTGTCTTTTAATTTCATGGCTGCAGTCACCATCTGCAGCGATTTTGGAACCCCCAAAAATAAAGTCAATCACAGTTTCCACTGTTTCTCCATCTATTTGCCATGAAGTGATGGGACCAGATGCCATGATCTTAGTTTTCTGAATGTTGAGTTTTAAGCCAAATTTTTCATTCACCTCTTTCACTTTTATCAAGAGGCTCTTTAGTTCTTCACTTTCTGCCATAAGGGTGGTGTCATCTGTGTATCTGAGGTTATTTTGATATTTCTCCTGGCAATCTTGATCCCAGCTTGTGCTTTATCCAGCCTAGCGTTTCTCATATGTACTCTGCATATAAGTTAAATAAGCAGGGTGACAATATACAGCCTTGGCATACTCCTTTCCCTATTTGGAACCAGTCTGTTGGTCCATGTCAAATTCTAACTGTTGCTTCCTGTCCTGCATATAGGTTTCTCAAGAGGCAGGTCAGGTGGTTTGGTATTCCCATCTCTTTAAGAATTTTCCACAGTTTGTTGTGATCCACACAGTTAAAGACTTTGGCATAGTCAATAAAGCAGAAATAGATGCTTTTCTGGAACTCTCTTGCTTTTTCGATGATCCAGTGGATGTTTGGAATTTTATCTCTGGTTCCTCTGCCTTTTCTAAATCCAGCTTGAACATCTGGAAGTTCACGGTTCACATACTGTTGATCCCTACATATATAATCTCCAAGCCTTGCAATTACCTGGCAAAAAGGACACCATCGCTATCTTTACCAATGACAAATTGGAACTTCTTAAAGTTTACCCAGTGAAAAATTCGCTCAGTCATGTCCGATTCTTTGTGACCCCATGGACGTCCATGGAATTCTCCAGGCCAGAATCTAGAGTGAGTAGCCTTTCCCTTCTCCAGGGGATCTTTCCAACCCAGGGATCGAACCCAGGTCTCCCGCATTGCAAGCAGATTCTTTACCAGCTGAGCCAAAAAGGAAGCCCAAGAATACTGGGGTGGGTAGCCTATCTCTTCTCCAGCAGATCTTCCCAACTCAGGAATTGAACTGGGGTCTCCTGAATTGCAGGCTGATCTTTTACCAGCTGAGCTAGCAGGGAAACCCAAAGTTTACCCAGGATACGGGTAAGCCAGAATTCCAATCCAGGTTATATTTCTTTCTGTGCTGCACGCTCAGCCGCTAAGCCGTGTCCAATTGTAGCCTGCCAGGCTCCTCTGTCCACGGAATTCTTCATGCAAGAATACTGAAGTGGGGTGTCATTTCCTTCTCCAGAGGATCTTCCCAATCCAGAGACTGAAACTGTGCCTCTTGCATTGGCAGGCAGATTCTTTATCACTGAGCTACCTGGGAAGCCCACCATGAAAGCTAGGAGTATTAAAAATGATATAAGGCTGCCACTATATTCTTCACTCACAATTCCAAAGAGTTGTCCCAGAAGTTCTCCTATCCCATCTCTGTGTGCTCTCAGCAACTTGTGGTAGGCAGTGTGACATATTTGATACCAAGGACACTGCTTGCCCAACATCAGTAATTCAGTCAAATAGCACAATGTATATAATTCACATATACATTGAACCTTGGGCTTCCCTGGTAGCTCAGATAGTAAAGAACCCACTTGCAATGCAGGAGACCTGGGTTCCATCCCCAGGCCAGGGAAGATCCCCTGGAGCAGGAAATGGCAACCCACTCCAGTATTCTTGCCTGGAAAATCCCATGGACAGAGGAGCCTGGGGAGCTACAGTCTATGGGGTTGCCAAGAGTCAAACATGACTGAAGAGACTTAGCACATAAATACCCTGGGGAGCAAGTGGCAATCCCTTAGGAGTGTTCAATCAGGGTAAGGTTTTCCTACAAGGTCTTGATCACCTCCAAGTGGAACCTCCTCCAATAGACAAAATGGAAGGTACTTAAAAAACATATTATTCTAGGTGGAATAAAAACAACCAGTACTACACTGTTAAATTCAATTATTCTTAATCATTTATTCATTCCACATATATAATAGAAATTTTTGATTATGATTTTTCCTATGTCTAGTGTAAGTAACTGCAAAATGACTTGAATTTGTAGTATCTATCTCCATTCCTTGTGTATATATTTGGAGGGATTAAATTTTCTCTAGTGAGTTGACAGCATTTGAGCTCAGCCCTTTTCTCTTTTTTTGAGGGAGCCAGTCTTCCTGCAGGAAGCGTGCATTGTCTGCCCTCTGTCACTTAATTCTGTCTGGGTCCCATGGGGTTGGGGGCCTGCCTGCCCAGCTGTGCAGTGCCTAATTTGGGAAGCAGGGTTTAGAAAGCCCATTCAGTTGCCTATTTAAAGCCATGCTCTTCAATTGGATTTATGAGGGGTAAAGCTCATATTCAGATTTCCACCTGTCTGTTTCTTGTATTGTCTTCCTGCTTTATTTTAAATTTAAAAGAAGGAGTAGTGTATTCCCTAAAAATCCCCTAAAATAGGATAATATCTCTATTCAAGGCAGTATTAATTTTAGCAGGAAAGAAAAACAGTGAAAGCCTGGAAGTTCAGATGTTGACTAGCTTTGCATTTCTGGGATAAATCTCTCTTGGTCATGGCATATGACAAAAACAGCTTTATTGAGATGTAATTGACATAGCATACAATTTGCCAACTTACAGCGTACAATTCAGTGATTTTTGGTATATTCACAGAGTTGTGCAAATATTACCCCATCTAGTTTTAGAATATACACTTCTCTCCAAACATTCAAGAGGAGGAGATTATGCAAAGGCATAAACAGAAGAAAAAGAGAATTATTGAGGGTCACCTTAGGATCCATCTGGTGCTTCCCAGATGGCTTAGACAGTAGAAATATGCCTGCAATGTGGGAGACCCATGTTCGATTCCTGGGTCTGGAAGATCCCCTGGAGGGGGAAATGGCTACACATTCCAGTATTCTTGCCTGGAAAGTTCCATGGATAGAGGAGTCCCAAAGAGTTGGAAATGACTGAGTGTGCACACACACACACACACACACCCATATCATGGCTATACTTCCAAACACAATATCCTATCAGCAAAACACTGGTCAAAAATGTCTGTGATGGCCTAAAGATTATGGGGATGGTTGGAAGGTCATCTTCTATGATACTCAGGAGGCAGAACTAGGGCCAGTAGATGGAAATTCCAACGTGATGAATTTTGGATCTACAAACTAAATTAAATCTACAAATCATGTTTTACACTTAGAGCAGCCCAATACAGTAAGTCCCCTACCACAAATGAGTTCTGTTCCGAGAGTGTGTTCATAAGTCCAATTTGTTTGTAAGTCCAACAAAGCTAGCTTAGGCACCCAACCAATACAATCAGCTATACAGTACTGTACTGTGATAGGCTTATAATGCTTTCCACACAAACAATACATTAAAAAAAACCCACAAAAATAAAGAAAACATGTTTTTTCTTACAGTACCCTGAAAAGTATAACAGTACAACAATAGTACAGTGCAATAGTTGGCACACACGAGTTGGCACTGAGTGAACCGGCAAGAAGAGTTACTGGAAGAGGGGCAGGAGGCAGGAGACAGCAGAGCTGAAGAGTCTTCAGCAATAAGAGACGGAGGGCAAGCTGCATCACTCATGCTTGATGTGACCGGACATGTGAATGCATGTTCGCATCTTTGAAAGCTTGCAACTTGAAGGTGTGTACGTAAGGGAACTTACTGTAATGGATGGGGCTACCTGGATGGGCAATGAACAGCCTGTTCAAGCAGAGGCTGCATCACCTTTCATCAAGGATGTCACAGACTCACACTGACCAATAGAAATACACAGCGAGCTGCATCTGTGATTTTAAATTGTCTAGTACCCAAAAGTCAGCCAGGTCAGGCTGGTTTGAGTATGACTTGAGTGAAGACTGCATCTGCCTGCCTCCCTCTATCTCTGTACATGTCCCTCTACTTTTTTTTTTTTTTTAAGTCTTTATTGATTTTGTTACAATATTGCTTCTGTTTTATGTTTTGGTCCCTTGGCCACAAGGCAAGTGGGATCTTAGGTCTCTGACCAGGGACTGAAACCGCACGCCCTGCATTGGATGGCAAACTATAACCACTGGACTGACAGGGAGGTCTCTGTATCTCTCCATTTTACTGAAGTTTTGTCTCAGGTAGTCACTCTTCACATGGTGACTGCCTACATCTGCAAATGCAAACCCTCTTAATTCAGCAGTCTTGTGGGAAAGAATGGATATTTCCTAAAAGTTGAGAACTGTTGAAGTGAGTCCCAAAGATCTGCTTTCCTGACATGACTTCTCCTGAACCAGTCACTGCATCCAGGGGGAGGAATGTGCTAATGATGATACCTGGGCCTCCTGTCTGACCCTGGGGCTGGTGAGGTGGGGTCAGCCCTGCCCTACAGAGCCCAGCATCCCCATGCTCGGGAAAAATGGGTGTGTAACTCTAACTACAGAGCAGCTGAGGTGCTGCTATCAAGGGTTGGGGGTGTGGAAGCTGGCAAGCCAAGACAACAGGTGTCCACTCTTTTCCTCTGTCCAATAGATGTACAACTCAGGAATCTCACAATCTGAAGCTTTTGACTTATATGAAATTGTGAAGTAGATGGGCGAAACGTGCAAACTGACTCTTCAGAACTCTAATATACTTCCAAAGCATATACTAAATGACACATTTGTATTTAATATTAAACCATTTATATTACAAATATTGTATTTTGTTTTATGTATTAATGAAGCCTCCTCAATAAGCACAGTGGTTTGGGGGTACATCAGAATCTAGTTTGATGCACTCTCCCCAATCACTGACCACAGAAAACTGTTGTCATTTAGCTGCTCAGTCATGTCCGACTTTTTTGTGACCCCATGGTCTGAAGCCTGCCTGGTTCCTCTGTCCATGGAATTTCCCAGGCAAGAATACTGGAGTGGGTTGTCATTTCCTTCTCCAGGGGATCTTCCCCACCCAGGAATCAAACCTGAATGGGCAGGTGGATTCTTTACCACTGAGCCACCTAGGAAGCCCACAGGAAATTAGGCAGGCTACTTATTTAATGTCCAGGGTATTCATATGTAAATTAGAGATGAGAAGGGCTACTCTATATTACTCCTGAAAACATTACACAAGATAATACTTCAAAGGATGATGCCCAGGCACCTAGTACACACTCAGTTAATGATAGCTATGATTTCTTTTATTATACCATTGGGTTTAAAATCCTTTACAGCCAAGCCTTACAACACAGTTTTCTATTTTAGCTTAACTGATTAATTAAAGTTGTTGTGTATCCTGAAGATTTTAATTGTGCATGTTTCACTGTCTGCATGACTTCCTGATTATCTTTGCTACTAAGTAACAATAATTCATTGCAAATATTTGCTTGAATTTTATATAAACCAATTTTAAATGAAAGACCTATTTACATTAATCAATTTAAATAAAGAACACCACTTCCTTGTGGTTTTCTTGCTATCAGTTTTACTTTTAGTCAAATGTGAAGGGCTAATACTGCAATAATTGCTTTAAGTCACTATGAAATGACAATCAATTGTGAACCATTAGACAGGCAGGATTTTCCAGTCTGAGAAGGCATACCTTCTACTTCTATAGGATGCTTCTTTTAGGCTCTGTAAGTCTTGTGATATTTTAGCAAATATTTCTCTACTAAAACTATTTTTTAAAAAATCTATGTTTGGTTCCCACTATTTCTAATGTCAAGATGAGATAAAATTCAGCAGTGAAACAAAATTCCCAGAATCTCTCATCTTGGTAACCAGTAGCATCATCTACCCTACTGCTCAAATACAAACCCCAAGCTCTACCCTTATTTTTTCCTTTTCTGTACATGCCACTTCTCTTCCTGTAAGAACTATCATCTACACGTTTCCATTCTTTGAGCTACCACCCAAGTCCAAACCATCATCTTCTTCCATGCAACCTATTGAAAGAGCCTAGGAAGGAAAGAATTAGCTTCTTTCCTTCCAAACCTCTTGTTATTGTTCAGTAGTTAAGTAGTGTCTGACTCTTTGCAACCCCATGGACTGCAGCACACCAGGGGTCCCTGTCTTTCACTATCTCCTAGAGCTTGCTCAAACTCATGTCCATTGAGTCGGTGATGCCATCCAACCATCTCATCCTCTGTCATCCCCTTCTCCTGCCATCTTCAATCATTCCCAGCATCAGAGTCTTTTCCAGTAAGTCAGTTCTTTGTATCAGGTGGCCAAAGTATTGGAGCTTCAGCTTCAGTATCAGTCCTTCCAACGAATACTCAGGGTTGATTTCCTTTAGGATTGACTGGTTTGATCTCCTTGCTGTCCAAGGGACTCTCAAGAGTCTTCTCCAGCACTACAGTTTGAAATCATCAATTCTTCGACACTCAGCCTTCTTTCAGGTCCAATTCTCACATTCGTACATGACTATTGGAAAAGTCAAATCTTTGACTATATGGAAGAAAGTAAGGAAAACCACTACGTCATTCAGGTATGACCTAAATCAAATCCTGTATGATTTGATTGAAGTGACAAATAGGTTTAAGAGAGAGCTGAGACACAGAGTGCCTGAGGAACTATGGACTGAGATTTGTAACATTGTACAGGAGGTGTCGACCAAAACTATCCCAAAGAAAAAGAAATGCAAGAAGGCAAAGTGGTTGTCTGAGGAGGCCTTACAAATACCTGAGAAAAGAAGAGAAGCAAAAGGCAAAGCAGAAAGGGAAAGATATACCCAACTGAAAGCAGAGTTCCAAAGACTAGCAAGGAGAGATAAGAAAGCCTTCTTCCCCTCTTATTCCCCTCCCACTTCCAATACACTCTCCAAGCAGCTTCAGAGTTGTTTTCCTAAATATACACCATAAAAATATATGGGGCTTCCCAAGTGGTGCTAGTGGTAAAGAATCTGCCTGCTACTGCAGGAGATGTAAGAGATGCGGGTTTGATCCTTGGGGCGGGAAGATCTCCTAGAGTAGGAAAGGGCGACCCTCTCCAGTACTTTTGCCCGGAAATTATACGTACCTTAAAAATGTTAAAAGCAAGGATGGTGCCAAGATTCATCATGTGTCCACATCTAAACTCATTTATTCTGTCAACATGGCCCATCCCCCCGCCTCTGTGTAGAAGCAGACACCTCTGCTCTCTTGGGCTTTACCACCCCTGCCTCCCCCCTCATAGTCACTTGTCAAGTCCCAGTAATGTGTTTTGTGTCTATCCTCTGATTTCCGTTCTCACTGACACATTCTCACTAACTTTCACTTAGCCAGCATTTTCCAAAATATTTCCTTTAGAAAATTATTTGGGAATGTAGTCGGTTTTTTCTTTTTTTTTTAAGATTAAAAACAAATTTTTTATAAAGATTTCCTTTATGTGGGCCATTTTTAAAGTCTTTATTGAATTTGTTATCATATTGCTTCTGGTTCTTGTTTTGATTTTTGACCACAAGGCACGTGTGATCTTAGCCCCTGGAGCAGGGCTTGAACCTGCAACCGCTATATTGGAAGGTGCAGTCACGACTATGGGACCACCAGGAAAGTCCCTAAAACATTTTTAAAGTTTATTTTTGCAATAATTTCAGGGTTACTGAAACATAGAAGAAAAAAATCAATCAAATATTCTTGTATACCCTTCAATCCAGACACCTTAAATGTTACTATGATAAAAAAAATTCAGTAAATTAATATGGGTACATGCACACATGCATAATACTGCTTTCTAATCCATAGACATTATTCAATTTCCAAGTGTCCTACAAAGATCTGTTTTTTTTTGTTTGTTTGTTTTGGTCTGGCATCATTGTCATGTTTCTTTGGTCTTCTTAAATCTAGAAGAGACCCTCAGTCTTTGTTTTCCATGTTATTTTTTTTGACAGCAGGATTTCTCACAAATTTTAATATGCTAATTTTCATTGTAATCTCCAAGAAGCGGATATAACATGACCTCAGTCAAACTTATGTCACCATGGACTCTTTCTCAAGGTTCAGTTTGTAGGATCGGTATTCCAAGGACACTCTGGGACATATGGGCCCAGCTATGACAAGACTATTCTGATATGTGTTCCTCCTATGTGATCCACCCTACACACACCTATCAAAATAGTCTCCCTAGTTCAAAGTTGTGTGTACATCATTACCTGCTTATAAACCTCAAATAGCTTGATTTCATTTAGGATAAAAGTCCCAAAGCCTTAACTTGAAATTCAAATCCCCCTCACCCAAACTTTCTTTCCAACTTAAGTCACTACCTCTGTGGGCATCCTAGTTGCTCAAGCCAAAGTGAAGTACTCATGGTTCCCCTGATTTCTGATTTTTATTTCCCTACTTATGCTAGTTCCTCTGTTCAGAACACATATGAGAATTCACCGAAGCTCTTTCTGTTGCAGGCTCCAGCTGCAGCCATGGGAACTCTGAACCCTGGTTTCCTTTGAGCTTGCTTTTGAGTGGTTGTAATAAGAATCCATCAAAACCCATGTCTGGACCTTTCTTTGGCCAGCACAGCCCTATTTCCTGGGAGTATGAACTCCAGAAGGAGTTTCCCTGCCCTCTTGTATAGACAATCAACCCACTGCTTGTTTTTGTTCTGATGTATGCCTCTGGTTTTATACTTTGTGATATGCCTTAATATAGAAAAGAAGAGTGAAAGGCAAAGGAGAAAAGGAAAGATATACTCATCTGAACGCAGAGTTCCAAAGAATATAAAGGAGGGATAAGAAAGCCTTCCTAAGTGATCGATGGAATGAAATAGAGGAAAACAAATAGGATGAGAAAGACTAGGGATCTCTTCAAGAAAATTAGATGCCAAGGGAACATTTCATGCAAAGATGGGCACAATGAATGACACAAATTGTATAGATCTAACAGAAGCAGAAGATATTAAGATGAGGTGGCAAGAATACACAGAAGAGCTATACAAAAAAAGATCTTCATGACCCAGATAACTATGATGGTGTGATCACTCACCTAGAGCCAGACATCCTGGAATGTGAAATCAAGTGGGCCTTAGGAAGCATCACTACAAACAAAGCTAGTGGAGGTGATGGAATTCCAGTGGAGCGATTTCAAATCCTAAAAGATGATGTTGTGAAAGTGCTGCACTTAATATGCCAGCAAATTTGGAAACTCAGTAGTGGCCACAGGACTGGAAAAGGTGTTTTCATTCCAATCCCAATGATAGGCAACGTGAAAGAATGTGCGAACTACCACACAATTACAGTCATCTCACACTCTAGCAAACCAATGCTCAAAATTATCCAAGCTAGGCTTCAACAGTATATGAACTGAGAACTTTCAGATGTTCGAGGTGGATTTAGAAAAGGGAGGGGAACCAGAGATCAAATTGTCAATATCCATTGGATCATTGGATAATAACAAAAAGCAAGAGAATTCCAGAAAAACATCTACTTCTGCTTCATTGACTACGCTAAAGACTTTGACTGTTGGATCACAACAAACCATGGAAAATTCTTAAAGAGGTGGGAATACCAGTTCACCTTACCTGTCTCTTGAGAAATCTGTATGCAGGTCAAGAAGCAACAGTTAGAACTGGATACAGAACAACGGACTGGTTCAAAATTGGGAAAGGAGTATGTTAAGGCTGTATATTGTCAGTCTGCTTATTTAACTCATATACAGAGGACATCATGTGAAATGCTGGGCTGAATGGAGCATTGGAATCAAGATTGAAAGAAGAAATATCAATAACCTCAGATATGCAGATGACACCACCCTTATGGCAGAAAGCAAAGAAGAACTAAAGAGCGTCTTGATGAAAGTGAAAGAGGAGAGTGAAAAAGCTGGTTTAAAACTCAATGTTCAAAAACCTAAGATCATGGCATCTGGTCCTATCACTTCATGGCAAATAGATAGGGAAAGAATGGAAACAGTGACAGAGTTTATTTTCTTGGGCTCCAAAATCACTGCAGATGGTGACTGCACCCATGAAATTAAAAGACCCTTGCTCCTTGGAAGAAAAGCTATGACCAACCAAGAAAACATATTAAAAATCAGAGACATTGCTTTGCTGACAAAGGTCTGTCTAGTCAAAGCTGTGGTTTTTCCAGTAGTCATGTATGAATGTGAGAGTTGAACCATAAAGAAAGCTGAGTGTTGAAGAATTGATGCTTTTAAACTGTGGTGTTGGAGAAGACTCCTGGAGAGTCTGTTGGACAGTAAGGAGATCAAACCAGTCCACCCTAAAGGAGATCAGTCCTGAATATTCATTGGAAGAACTGATGCTGAAGCTGAAACTCCAATGCTTTGGTCACCTGATGCAACAAACTGACTCTTTGGAAAAGATCCTGATGCTGGGAAAGATTGAAGGCAGGAGGAGAAGGTGATGACAGAAGATGAGATGGTTGGATGGCATAACCTACTCGATGGACATGAGTTTGAGCAAGCTCTGGGAGTTGGTGATGGACAGGGAATCCTGGCGTGCTTTAGTCCATGGGATTGCAATGAATTAGACACGGCTGGCTGACTGAACTAAACTGAAGTGATTGTTTTTATGTGGGCCTCCCTGGTGTCTCAACGGTGAAAATCATATTTGCAATGCAGGAGATATGAGCTTGATTCCTGGGTCAGGATGATCCCCTGGAGGCGGGCATGGCAACCCACTCCAATATTCTTGCCTGGGAAATCCCATGGACAGAGCAGCCTGGTGGGCTACAGTCCCTGGGGTTGCAAAAGAGTCAGCCACAACTTAGTGACTAGATGACAACATTTTTCTTTTTAACATATCCTGAAAAGTAACTGTTTTAATTTTCATAATTATTAATTATCCCTGTGGTGGTGATAACGGAAGCTTCTGTAAGCCCACCAGTAACTCATTTGGGGGTGTCCTTGAAATATTATAGTTTTGTCCTTAAAAAAAGAAAGTTTATTTTCAAGAGTCAAACATTTTGGGTGGGGGAGAGTAGGGTGAGGCAAATTATCACAGCTCTCCCATATGCTACTTTCTTCTGTGAGCCCAGTAGCACTTAGACTCTGAACTGTGGAACTCCCTCATTTTCTGCCCTGTTATGGTCCTTTAATTTCCTGCCTGATCTCCTCTGGTGCCATGGGTAGAACCACAACAAATTTGAATTCCTCCTCTCATGTCCACATCTCCTAGCACAGTGCTTTGTATAGTGTAGGGGTTTCCTTTGTGTATATATATATATGTATTTTTGCATGGATGCTGTACTGTCTGTTTTCATTTAGAAAGAATACAAAAAAGTGACAAGATTTTCTTTATATGATGACTTAGAGGGGTGGGATGAAGATGCGGGGGCAGGTTCAAGAGAGAGGGCATATGTGTGCACGTATAGCTGAGTCAAATATTGTACAGGAGAAGCTAACACAACAGTGTAAGGCAATTATACTCTAAACTAAAAAATAAACTTTCTGTATACAGTCTATACTCAATTTTTTCTTCTAAAGGAAGTCAGTAAATGTTTTTGAATTAACTTTTGTTTTCATGAAAACTGCCTTTTTTCAATCCAATAATTATTACTACCTAAGGCTAAAGAGGAAACCTCTGTAAACATCTGAATGACATTAAATTACCCTAAGTAAGCATCACTAAAATTAACTTCCTTATTTCTAATTTCTCCATAAGCCTACAGTCACAATGTTTGCCTTGATTATTAAGCATATCTCAGATTTTCTAAATAAATGGTTTTGTGCTAGATATGATTTCTAATCAAGCTTTACATTTCTCTGATGAAATCATATTTAAGTCTACCAAATGTCATAGCTCACTTCTGCATTTAATAATCAATGTTTGGCAGATTATTTGAAACTAGTAGAGCAGTAATAATTTATGAAGACCTGCAAACATGTCTGGGATAACCATGAGCATTTAGGCCTCTGGAGACTAAATTCTGTTGTTTGGAAAGCGTATGAATTTGTGTTTGGAAACATAAATGTCTGTGATGACTGATTAACATACAGAATAAAATCCAATCATACACATACCATTAAGGAGAATGCTACAGTATAAGAGGAATATGAATTTTAAATGTCTGCGTGTTTTAAGTTGCTCAAACCCATAGATGCCACGTACAAGTGACAGATAATATTAGGGTTGGATTTATGTAAGACCAGACATCTAATAAGGACTAAGGACTGCTATCTAAAACCCAGAGGTTTTCAAAACATGGATATGTATATGTAGACAAAATAGACGATGAATTCCTTAACTTCCACTTAGGGTTTTATCAGTGGGCAGGGGAGGGCTTTCTACATTTGAATTGTAAATCTGAAATATTTGCTAAATATTGCACACATATCTATAACAGATAAAACTATTAAAAGTATTTATATGATTGATATTAGTCAGCCATAAATAGGATTCCCAGGTGGCGCTAGTGGTAAAGAACCCACCTGCCAATGCAGGAGACATAAGCGACAGGGGTTTGATTTCTGGGTCGGGAAGATCCCTTGAAGGAGGAAATGACAACTTACTCTAGTATTCTTGAGAAATCCCATGGACAGAGGAGCCTGGTGGGCTACAGTCCATAGGGTCACAAAGAGTCGGACATAACTTAGCGACTAACACTAATTTTTTCACTTGTTCATTTTGATGATTAAACAGTTCGTATTTGCAAAGCACTCAGAGTAGCTCTAAGCACATACTAACAGTTTGCTAAATAAATGAAATGTTAACTCAGAAATAAGACCCCCCAAAGAGACTCACTTTTAATGATATTTGCATTTTTGGAGTGGGTTTCCCAGGTGGCGCTAGTGGTAAAGAACCTGCATGCTAATACAGGAGACATAAGAAATGCAAGTTCAATCCCTGGGTCAGGAAGATCTCCTGGAGGAGGGCACAGCAACCCACTCCAATATTCTTGCCTGGAGAATCCCATGGACAAAGGAGCCTGGTGGGCTACAGTCCACAGGGTTGCAAAGAGTCAGACGTGACTGAAAAGCGCCTTAGCATGCATTTTTGGAGGGATACAATTGATAGGAATTGGAACTTATTTCAAAACCTTATTATTTGACTTGAATTCTTACACTGTGTGAGCATGTTATTGAATTGTGACTCAGCCATGTACTCTAAGCAAATGAAATACTCACACAGCCTTTTTTGTTTGTTGTTTGCATTTTCTCTTTTTAATTTAAATTTATTTGTTTTTAATTGGAGGATAATTGCTTTACAATGTGGTGTTGACTTGTGCCATACAACAGGATGAATCAGTCATGGGTATATGCAAGTCCACTTCCTCTTGAGCCTTCCTCCCACCTCCTACCCCATCCCTCCCCTCTGTCAGAGAGCACGAGATTTGAACTCCTTGCTATATGATGCAGGGAGCTCAAATCCGGTGCTCACACAGCCTTTTAAAAATACATACTCTGTAGGATACCTTGTGGTCTACTGTTATCGTTCACCATTCTCTCTTGAGTTTTAATTTATCTTAAGCTGAAGGTGTCTGATATGAAAGACAGAAAATAGTGATGAATGCTGATGACGGGACTAGATAGACGCAATGCAAAGAACACGGGCATGATGGAAAACCAATTCTCAGGGCACTCTGATCCCCAGTTCTGATTCTGGTGACAACCTCCAAAGACGTTAAAGAATGAGACTCGTCACCTATCAGATATGAAGGAGAATATCTTGACAGTGAGGGTTCCAAACAATATGTATATAAAATCAGCTCCAAAGAGTTGAGGACAAGGTGAGTTTAACGAGATGTAGATAAGGTTGAGTTTTAAAGGTTTAGAGATGGGGCTTTGTCTACTGTTTATAAAAATGAGCTCCTTTAAAATACCTTGTTCACTAGTTAACATAAATATAGTATGGATCTATTTAGCCACAGATAAGGAATCCTAAAAATTAAAAAGTGCCTTAGATTACATTTTCACTATTACTGACCTGTTGACCTCAGAACTGGGCAGTCCACTAAGGTGATGTATCTAGTCATAACTAAGTGTACAGTAATAGCGAAGATGTAAGAGTGCCCCCAAATGATCAACATCTTCTCTCTGGTTCCAGCATTTTGTCTGTGCATTCATCCATGCCAGTTCTTGATCAAAGAATTCTTCTTGTTGTGTTTACTTACTTCAGACTTTGGAATCTCTTGTCCGTTGGTCATTTATTCATTCATATTCACAAGTATTAATAAATATTTAGTGTTATCACTCTGTTAGTCACTGGGACCACAGAAATGAACAGGGTTTAAAAGGACACGATTTCGTCCTTCAAGGAACTTTTATTCTGGAAGGTAGACAGACCAAAGACTCAGTGACTATTAAACGGTGTGCTCATATGGCAGGCCACCTGCACATCCTGGGGATGCATGAGCTGGGCAGGTCTAGGAAATGTTCGCAGTGACACATGCACACAGTTATTTAGTATAACATGTGTGTGATAGTTACAAAATAGATAATTATGAAGCACAATTGATATTGTGTTATACTATATATCATATGCTATGTTAGATATATTGTATATCTTATATATACCCCAAATCATTATATTTAGATGAGGTCAAACAATAGTAGTGTATGTTCCCAGTGACACATGCACACAGTTATTTAGTATAACATGTGTGTGATAGTTACAAAATAGATAATTATGAAGCACAATTGATATTGTGTTATACTATATATCATATGCTATGTTAGATATATTGTATATCTTATATATACCCCAAATCATTATATTTAGATGAGGTCAAACAATAGTAGTGTCCATCAATAGGGGCCATTAAAATAAACAATGAAACAGAGATGTACTGATATGGAAATAGCTCCAAAATATCTAATAAGTAAAAAAATGGAAAGTTTCAGAGAGGTAAATATCATAGGCAGCCTTTTGAGGGGCAAATAAGAACATAGAATCACATTTTGTTATATTTGCATAAAGACACTTTGGAATCCTATGCATAACCCTAAACAAACAAGCAAAACAAAATGGGTTGGGTTGCCCAATGGGGAGCAGAGATAGGGGATCCAGGCAAGTGGGGACCCAAGGGTGGGAGGGAGGATTTCACTGCACACATTTTTATCTCTTTGAATTAAATGAATGAATTATCTATTTATCTATATCTATTTATCTATCTAATTACCTATCTATTATTGATCTATCTAATTATCTATTTAATTATCTATATAAACCTATCCTGGAACTTTCGGAGGAAAGATGTCTCCTCATGGACTGTGGCCAGTGGATGAAGAGTTGGGGTGGGGAGGTGAAACGTATCCATAGGTAGATTATTCAAACACTTCCATCTCAACTTGCCAGAGAGAGCTGCTGCCCTGAAACCCTCCTCCACCATCCTAGCCACCTCCGTTGGCTCCTCCCTGTGAACTTCTAGATTTTCTGGCACCTCCAGCAATTGTAAGGGTAACCTTTGAAGTAGTAGGGCCTCTGGGACTCTGCCCCATCTCAGAGTCCTTTGCCTGTTTACTTAGCAGTTGCCCAAGCAACACGGGCTATTAAATCTTACAACCGTCACCCCTTATTTTCCCCCAGAAACAAGACTGACATTTTAGCACATGCTAAGTGACTGATACAGGAAGCATTTCCATATCATTGGATTTTTTAAAAAAATCCAAGTTCTAATCATTGTAAATCTATTCATATGAAACAGATAAAAAATACAAGAAAACCATATGCAGTCAACCACAATAATAATACATAATTATATTGTGGTGAGACAAAGTCAGGATACATTTTATTTTAACATAAAAAAGAAAAAATATTGAAATTGTTGTCTGGCAGGTATATTACACAAGAAAAGTCAGAGATCAGCAGCTAATATTTTTACTGCTGGAAGGCTGAACAGTATAACAGGGATTATGTGTGCAGGTGGACAGTTCTAAACGTTCACTAAACTAATATGCCATGGAATTGATTCATGAATGACAAGTACTTTTAGGTGGCAACGTACACTTTATTTAGTGCTTTTCTCTAATGTAGTTTTCTATGTGTCAGTTCAGTTTCTTATCAAATAAATACTTTCACCTTGCTGTTCATTTGAATTGGAGTTACTATGAAGAAAGGACTTTTTGATTCTACAGCATTCTGCTGCATTATGAAAACTTAGAAATCATGCCATTACTCCACAAAACAGGTTAGCAATTTTTTGTGAATTTTTTAAAGAAGGAGAATCTGTTAATATATGAAGGATTCTAGAAAAAATGTTTCAATGTAAAAAAATTCACTAAGAACCTTTAGAATCTAAAATATGATAGAGTACTGTTTCACCTTAGAACAGGTTGAAAAATTTTTTAAAGAAAATTTGCCTCCATTTTTTTTTTTGATTCTAAGATTTAAACATATATTTTGCCACAATTCCATAGGTAACTTCCAGGAGAGTAAGGAAAGACCAGAGAATACAGAAAGATTGATAAACATATATTGACAAGTAACAACAAACATACAGGAACCAAGAATAATCAGATTCCTTGTTACATCTCTGAAAGAAAATTCCTTACCATTGAGGTCCAACCTCTTTCTTTGAATTCAGTGTAGAATTTGCTTTTAATTGAACAAGGACACTAAAAGATCTTTGGAGTCTTATGTTCAAGTCTTTAGTCTTCCTAGAAAATTATGATTCAAACATGCTCTAAAATACTATTTTAGACCGTAACATATGTGGTTTAAAGAACAATAATTAATACATTCTGTAAAGAAGGGTAAGACTAGTACGATGGCTCCAAACGAGCCATGGCTCCTAGTATGTTCTCCTCTCTGGAGGCCCCTCCCACAATAATGCTGGGTTTGATCACAGGATTTGCTGTGGCCAATGGGACACTTGTAGGCTTTACTCTCAAGAAGAGGCTAGATAAATGCTTGCAGGTTGGGCTTCTCTTCTTGGAACTCAGCTCACTGGCTGTAAGAAAGCCTCTCAAGTTTTCTTCAAAAAGACAAGCCATGTGGAGGAGAATGTGGGTCAACAGCCAGCCCCAAACATATGAGTGAGGACATCTAGGGTAGTGTAACCCCAGCAGAGCTCCTGGTTGAAAAGTTTACATGAGTGGCCCTGGCCAGTATCCTGTGAAGCAGAACGGCCTAGATTCCTCACCCACAAAACTCAAAGCAACACACTGATATTGTTTTCAGTAATGATATTTTGGAGCAGTTTGTTACACAGCAGTAGATAATGTTTACTGTAAGTGTTACAAAGACTCCTAAAGTTCTTTCTGGAAATAATTCCAAGTCCATTCTTCATTGACATACACCTCTTACACTTCTATCATCTATTTATTTATCATCTATTTATTTATTACTGAACCTGAATCTCTTGTTCTGACTCTAACCAGTTGGAACAGAAGAACTGGGATGTGAAAAGCATTTTGAGAATGACTCTATCATACATTGACTCAAAAAAACACCAAATCCTTGTTGGATCTCAAGGGAAAAGAATTCTTGATGATGGTATATACCTTAAATTAATTCTACTCCACAGTGTGATCAAACTGTGGGTGGGGCGGTCTGGTGAAAAGAAAATATCTTTAAGGAATTCCCAGCACATAGGCTTTGTGTGGTCCAGTCAAGCCACTTCCTCTCTATTTCTCTAAATGGAACTGTATCCTCACAACCAATTTTAGGCACTAAAATGTGTAGGACTCTCTGGAAGAATTTGTTTTCTTAAGGAATAATTATTTGAAATATGAGGTTTATTAGATTGAGAAAGACATTGGGCATATTTCCACCCTTCTTTCTCTAGAACGCATGGGTATTAGTAAAAGGATGCATTAGGAGTAGCGGCAGTAGTAGAAGTGTATTAGGAGAAGAATCCGTGGTACCAAATGGACAGTCACCATTTCTGGAGGACAGTGAAACTATTCCACTGAATTATGTGGATTGCATCTCAAGTTAGAAACTATAGCAGCTAACTGGTTCTAAAAAAACAAAAATGTCTGGATATCAAGAGGAAAAAGACATAAACTGCCATCAAGCATAGCAAATGTTGGCATCATTACTGTTATTTCCATTGTTTAAAGGATGTTCTCTGTGTACTTTTCTATGGCATTATCTACCAGGACAGCATGGGCGGAAGGTTTAGATACAAAATGACATTAAAGAGAGTCCAGATCTGACAATGACACAGACGTGATACTTACAGAGAGTAGGATCTGGACGGCACTGTGGATGACCTCCAGGTACTGGAAGTCAACAATGCAGCCGGTGACAGAGACGTACGTGTAATCGTCCGTCATGCCGTGGGCTGACGGGGGCAGTACTCTTCGCACACAGCCGGGCCCGTGTTCCCGCCACCATGACCGGTGCACAGAGATGTTGAATGTCATGAGGTCTGTATCCTAGGCGGGCAGGAGACAAGACAGAGAAAGGAGACAAACATCACATCACATCTTCGACTTTCACCTTAGGAAGAATCCAGGATGATGAAACTGCTGAAATGGTTTAAATTTCAGGTAAAGAGTGACAAAAGATGAACCTAACATGCCTGCATGGGTCATATGAATGAAACAGCTTACTTTTCATATGGGTTATAGTTATTCAGTGGGGAGATGTAATTCTTTGAATGATAACATTTTAAGGTTAGCACCACATCAAAAATGCAGAGATAATGTATTTTTTTTAAAAAAAATTCGTGTCTGTTTATTTAGTTTCTTATTGGACTATTGTTGATTTACAGTGTTGTTTTAGTTTCTGCTGCACACCAAAGTGACTTGGCCACGTGTATACATATACATCCTGCTCCTTGAATTTCCTTCCGATTTAGGTCACCACAGAGCATTGAGTAGAGTTCCCTGTGCTATACAGTAGGTTTTCGTTACTTCTCTATTTTATAAACAACATCAGTAGTGTTCCAATCTTCCAATTCATCCCACCCCTCCCTTCAATTATATTGTCCACGTTGGAATTTTCTTCTCTGTTTCCTTATTGCTGCATTGCCACTGGTATCATCATCATGGTCACATGTACTGAGAGGTTTTTTTTGCCTGCGAGACATTGTTCTAAGCACTTGCCATATATGATGCATTCATGCAGGTATCATCATCCTAATTTACAGTAGTTGAATACTGGTCCCCCCAAATCACTTTTATAGCCAACTCCCTGGAATCTGTGAATTCTACCTCATACAGCAAGAATAGGACTTTGTAGCTACGATTGTGGTAAGGATCATGAAATGGGGGGATTATCCTGGATTATCTGATGGGCCCTAAAGACAATCACATGTCTCCTTTTAAGAGGGAAGCAAAGGGATGCTAGACACAAGGAAGAACAGAACAACAGGGTGACCACGGAGGCAACAATTGGAGCGATGTGGCCACAGGAACACTGACCACCACCAGAAGCTGGGAAAGATCAGAGAAGATTATCCCTAAAACTCCAGGGGGAGCCTGGCCCTGGCAGCATCTTGATTTCAGTCCAGTGAAACTGATTTCAGACTTCTGGCCTCCAGAACTATGAGAATATACATTTCCACTGTTTAAGACACCAGGTTCATGGTAGTTGTTGTACAGCAATCATAAAAAAAATTAAAGCAGATGAGGAAAGTTGGTCACAGAAAGGAAAAATAAAGTGCCCAACCTCATTAATAAATAAATCAAAAGAATTTCCTATGTATTGTAGGGCTTCCCTGGTAGCTTCCCTTGCAGGCTTCTCCTGCAATGCAGGAGACTCTGGTTCCATTTCTGCGTTGGGAAGATACCCTGGAGAAAGGATAGGCTACCCACTCCAGTATTCTTGGGCTTCTCTGGTGGCTCAGACAGTAAATAATCCTTCTGCAATGCAGGAGACCTGAGTTCAGTCCCTGGGTTGGGAAGATCCCCTGGAGGAGGGCATGACAACTCATCCAGTATTCTTGCCTGGAGAGTCCTCAAGGACAGAGGAGGCTGGCAGGCCACAGTCCATGGGGTCACAAAGAGTCAGACACGACTGAGCAACACAGCACACAGCATGGCATGTAGTGGTAGACCCGGAACTTGACAGACCCTATGCAGTCTGTACTTTCCACTGTGATGTGGTGTTTTCCCATTCCTCTGTTCCCCTGTCCAAGCGTCTACAATTCCTCAGACCCTGAAGGGAGCTAGATCCTTCCTCTTTAGTTGTCTTCAGAAAATGCCACCACAGTCGAGCGAAAAAAAAAACAAAGAAGGCAAGCCTTGACTTTTCCCTATCAAAACAGACTTCCATAAACTCTTAACAGAGACACCTGTGCAGATGTTTAAAGCTCAAGGGAGGCCTTTTAGTATCTGCAGGGTGTCAGCTATGAACAACTAAAGTGATAATATTTTTGTCATAAACAATAGTTGAAAAAGAACAGATGAGGAACCAGACTCTTGGCTCCCAGATAAAGTAAAGGTAACAGCTGCTGGTTGGAGCAGGAAGGAGGAGGGGCGAGGATGGACAGAGGGCAAGGGCGCCTACAGACCATAGTTGGTGGACCGGGACATGGATCTGCTGGGAACTGAGGATTCAGGAGCCGGAGAGTGGGTCGTTCCCAGCCTCCACTCCCAGGGAGCTTGCTGTCACTAGTGCCAGGGGGACGTGTTGAGTGGGTATCACAGATGGCCCTTGTTCAGCCACTCAGGGGCCACCCACTGATTGTGCACCCACAAATGATGCAGCTCTGTACAGACCTGTGCTACTGAGAGAACTGTCCTCATCTCAGTGGCGTAGGACACTCCTAAGTACGAGGCATCTGGGTTGGAACTCTGCAAACTTACAGGAAACTGGTATGAAATGGAAAGTTCTTGAACTTCTAGGTGGCTGGTCCTGAGAACCAGTGTGGGAGCCCCCAGAGCAAAGACAGTGGCGGACCCTCTCGCCCGTTACCCTGCTGTATTTGGTACCCACATTGTGAGGTGAGAAACATTTCCAGTTCATGCTGGTAGGCGGTTACTCCACAGTTTTAGATTTTCCTCAGCTCAATTCAAAGTTCCATTATAAGAATGCCTGTGATTAGATCAATAATAAAACATGTTCTTTTTTTTTGGTGTTGGTTTGCTACAAATATCATTCACTTACCTTCACGGTTATGGCATTTTATGGATAATAAGACATTTTACATCATCCTGTTTTCAGGTGTTGGTTGGTTATATGTATCATTTGCAGTTACCCTCTGGAGGGAAAGTATTATAGAAAAATAATTGCTTTTGCTAGTGAATTTAATTTCACACAAGGCAATTTACCTGCAGGCAAACTGAACGCTACTCTCTTTGCTAGCCATCAGATTTAATCTCTTGGAGTTAGTCTTGGTCACTGCAGACGAACTATTATTTTTGATTTTAATAGAATTCATTAGGTTCAGGATAAATTAGTATTATCTCAAAATTCAGAGCGATCTCTACTCTTTAAGCATTCTTACCCTTACCAATGCAGGACTGACTGTAAGTTCCTTTTAATATGGAATAAATAAAATAAATAAAATTTATTTTACCCAAATAAAACAAAAGTGAATCTATGAACTAATGATACATATTTGTTACACTCATAAAAATGTCTCAGTGTGGTTCTCAATTTGTTGGGACTACAACATATTTATGGGCTTCCCAGGTGGCTCAGCAGTAAAGAATCTGCCTACAGTGTAGGAGACTCAAGCTCAATCCTTGGGTTCATCCTGGAGAAGGAGCTGGCAATCTGTTCCATTATTCATGCCTGGAAAATTCCATGTATACAGGAGTCTGGTGGGTGACAGACCTTGGGGTTGCAAAGAGTCAGACACAACTGAGTGATTGAGCATGCACACGAACACACATAATATGTTTATAAACTGTACTATTCTTTGCAAGGACTGTATAAAATTTGAATGAGAACATCAGTAGCATCACGTGATATTTAAAAGTCAAGCCTTTTACTTAAATTTGGTATAAAATTTTACTACAAGTTTGTGTATGATTTCTATCTCCTTTAGCAGTTAGATTTCAAACATTAAAAAAACCTTAACACATAATAAACTCAATTTCCTATGAGAGGCATGTCAGAGAAAATGCAACTCAGAAAACTGCAACTTTTAAATAAAGAAAAGTGAACAAAGAAATAAATGCAGAAAATGTAGAAGATTGTTAATTTTGTTGGCACTTTTGGTTATCATATCAAAACTGTCAGTTCTGAAATACACAGGTAAGTGCTAAAATAATCTTAAAAATAACTACAGATAATTAATGTTATCAATTGTTCTTTCTTGGAAATAACATTCTTGCTTAAATGTTATTTCTTGGAATCAGAATATTATCTGAGAATTTAAGCACACCATGGTTAAGAAAATTGACATGGATAATGGTATTTGGATTTATGTGAGTGTGTATGATTACCAAGGGAAAGGAGAAAGAAGGCAAGGAGACAGAGAGAAAGATGAAGGGTTTGGGAGGTATCAGGACAACCTGCGGAGAGACAGCATGTGAAGATCAACTGGAGTAAGAACTTCAGGGAAGTTGGTAAAGCCAGAGACGAAACACCACATATTGAATTTCCTGTTTGGTGGGCCAATGGGAACCTTACAAATACAATGCCAGAAGAGTGTTGGGAGTGAAAAATTGGATTTCAAGGAATTGAGGGGGTTGAGAAGAGAGGTTTGGTGTTTTTCATGAAATTGGGACTCCAGGTAGTAAGAACATGGGATGCCGGCTTCCAGGGTAGACAAGAAGAACAAGGGTCAATCCATATACCTGCTCACACTCACCAGATTATGACTTAAAAGAAAATTATTCCAGAGTATCTGCTTTTCCCTGAATATCTACCCAACTAAATATTAAATGTTTAAAAGCCCTTTCATCTCACTAGTGTGAATTTCAAAGTTGTTCCCATTTTCTTAAAGTACTCAAGTTAAAAAGGAAAAAAACCTTCTAGCAATCTTTGAAATGTTCATTAATGAGGTAGACATGACTGCTCACTTTTATTGGCAGTAAGTTTAGTCACAGTATTGGAACCAGTTCACATCCTGAAATATTCAATATTCACTTTGTATTATAGCAGACCACTATATAATTTTTCATTAATCAAAGATCTAGTCTCTCTCTTAGTCTTTGTTCTTTTAATTATCTGCTTTATTTGGGCATGTGTTTAATTTAATTTTAGCTAATCTGCTCTATTTATAGAAATGGACTCCCAACTACTAATAATCATTTTTTCCCCTTCCTCCTTAGTTGTGACTGGAAGGGTTCTTGAAACCAGTTTTGTATGGTATCTACTCTCTTTGTCTTTTCACTTTCTTTTGTCATAAACCAGCCCATGTGAAAGTGAAAATGTGACCCTGAAGAGAAGTACACATATATTTAAGAAAAGAGATTTTCCTCAATTTTAGAGTTAGCTTTGAGCTTCCATTTATATAATAAAATTCATGTCAGTTGAAACTTCTTTTGAAATACTGTTTATCTCAGAATAAGAATTAGAAAAGTGAAAACAACTGTACTATACTTCTAATAATTTTCTCTTCAGTGAAGCATCAAATATTTCCAAGAGTACTGTAGATCTATATAATAAAGGATAAACACTGCTTTGTAGAGAGGTTTAAGTGTGTGGAGCCCATTATACAAAGACATCAGTTCAAATATATCAGTTCAAATCAGTTCAATCACATCAGTTCAAATATATCAAAAACTCTATGCTATTTTCCTATATTAAAAGCAACTCTTAGAGATAAACTTCAAAGGTTTTCCATTGGAAAGTGTTAGTCATTTGCTGTTGCTTTCTTAAAGAACATTTCCTGTAAGCCATGCGCATCTCATAACTGTTTAGTAGGACTATGCCACTGGTGTCGAATATAAAGAAGAGCAGAGTGAGGAGCAGACATTGATCATTTTGATTTTCTTTCTGTTTTTCATCCTTACAACAAGGTACTTCTAGGGCTTTCCAATTGTTTACCATTGTTCAGAAGCCAGAGACAGAGTAAGAGTAATCAAGCCTTTTGTCTTCAATCTTGACCTTAATTCCCTAGATTGAACCACTTCAAGAAGTTGTGAAGTCTCATCCATCTCTTCAACGGATATGTATAGAGTTTCTAAAATGAGCTATGCACTGGAATTTAAGAGTGAACATAAGATCTTATTCTTGCCCTCATGGAACTTATAAGTGGAGAAAATAAGTAACAAAGTAAACAATTAAGTAGATAAAGTAATTATACATTGTAGAAATTAACATAAAGAGAATAATGTGATGGAGAGTAACTGTGATGAGGCTGGAGTTATTTCATACAAGGTGGCAGAGGAGGCCTCTCTGACGGTTGATATGTAGGCTAAGGCTTGCTGTTTGAGGAAGAACCAGAAGACGTGAAGATTTGCAGAAAGAGTGTCACATGCAAACAGAACTGCAAGTACAAAGTTCATGAGATGGCAAAGAAGCTTAAGTATTCCAGGGACTGACTGAGGGGCCACATAGATGGAGTGAAGCTGAAATGTGGACAGAAGTGGTATAAGAAAAGATTGAAGATACAAGAAATAAGTTACGATAGAGGCTGGGGTGGTGGTGGGATGAATCGGGAGACTGGGATTGACGTTATACACTAATAATACTATGTATAGAATAGATAGCTAATGAGCACCTACTGTATACATCAGGGAACCCTATCTAGTGCTCTCTGGCCACCTAAATGCAAAAGAAATCCGAAAAAGAGGGGATATATACACACATATATACACACATATGTATAACTGATTCACTCTGCTGTATGCAATAGAAACCAACACGAGGTTGTGAAGCAACTATACTCCAATAAAAATTAATTTAAAAAAAAGAGTCTGAATTTTACTCAAACCCAGATGGGAGGTCAAAGACTGATATCACCTGCTTTGCATTTTTTTGAAGATCATTCTAAGAATTGTATAGGGAATGTGTTTGCCTGGAACAAAAGTGGAAGATAGTCAGGTGGTTACTATAGCAGGTAAGGGAATGTGGAGAAAGATGGCAGCAGCAGAGGGGGCAGAACAGAGAGTGGAGACATATTTTTGGTGTTAGAAGAGAGTGTGGAGACGAGAAGAGATGAATGAAGGAGGATTCAAGTTTCTGATTGAGCCCGTCTGCTGATGGCAGCTCTCTGAAGAATAGGGCAGCTCTGAGCCATCAGCAGCCAATAATTCAACAGCTAGGGAGTGAGCATGCCAGCACTGTAAAGGGGGAAAGGACAAAAACAATATTTACCTGTGTATTTCTATCAATTTGCCACTTCAAGCCATTTTCCTTAAATGTGGTGGTTTAGTCACTAAGTCGTATTTGACTCTTGCGACCCTATGAACTGTAGCCAGCCAGGTTCCTCTATCCATGGGTTTCTCCAGTCAAGAGTACTGGAGGGGTTGCCATTTCCTTCTCCAGGGGATCTTCCCAACCCAGGAATTGAACCCGGGTCTCCTGCATTGCAGGCAGATTCTTTACCGACTGAGCTATGAGGGAAGCCCTAATGTGGGTTAAATGTTCCTTATATGTGGGTTAAGACAAATAAGTAATCACACTAAATGGTGTTGGAAATAAGGATTTTTAGTGTAAGAGAAAAGAGACAGTTAAGAGATCAAGGAAAACAAGTGTAAATACTGTGATTTGGGAAACAAAAAATCTAATGCTCTTCATGTTGGCAGCATAAATTTTAGTAATATATCTCACCATCATTATTTCTTACTTTAGAAATAAGAACTAAAATATTGCCCATTATGAATTAATCTTGTTGCTGTTCAGTTGCTAAGTTGTGTTCGACTCTTTGCAGTCCCATGAACTGCAGCATGCCAGGCTTCCCTGTCCTTCACTATCTCTCAGAGTTTGCCCAAACTCGTCCATTGAGTCGGTGAATTAATCTTAAGATGGATGAAATCAGTTCATTTAAATTTCATCCTGATGTTACCTACACAACTTTTATTATCACGTTCTGAGTTGAGGCTCTAATACATTCAGTCATACTGCTAATTATATAACTTTCATTAAAAGGGATAATGTTTGCATTCATTTATTTTGTTCTGATCTTTTAATTTATTCATTTGAGTACCTCAGTCCTAGAATAAAGAGTACTTGATAAAAATTACTCTATTGCTGAATCTTTTATTTATATTTGAATCTGGATTAGCTGAATCTTAGGATTAGTACAGTTTTAGTTTGTAAGTGTATGTATTCACTGTTTTATTTAAAGGATTAATGTAAGCTGTATTTCCTTAGTCTTTGAAGGTTTGGTACTGTAGGCATGGCACTTTATACTTGTAGGTAAAATTGTACCACTGCTAAAAAAAAATGTGAGGTTAAAATTGAACTGAAAACATCAAAGTGTACTCACAACTTAAAGTCACTATATAGAATGTGTGTGCGTGTGTGTGTGTGTGTGTGTGAACTCTGGCCACTGGAATGACTTAGAAACAGTGTTCTCCCAGTAGCAATGAGCACTTCTGGTTCATGTTCTCTAAAACAACCACTCACTAAGAAGAACCAAGCTAATTCCTTGGAGAAATGCTAAATCTAGCTGTGGTACAGGAAGCAAAAAGCAGAGTGTGAACATTTTTTGAGCTAGAAATAAAGAATTCAAAAATGTATGGGTTATGGTATATAAAAGGATGCAGGAGCCAGTATGAGGGGTCAATAACTGGCTAAAGTTGTGATAATTTGAACATTAAAAAGAATAATGATCGAGGCAGATGAAACACATTGAATTAATGCAGACCTGTGATTCCATAATACTCAAAAAAGGAAAGACAGAAAAACTCACTGGTAATATTTAAAGGAGCTATATAACACTTTCTCTGAGATATCCATTCAATTTTGTTATGAACTGCTTTACAAAACAAAGTTTATTAAATATAAAAAACAAATTTTGTTTGAAAAATGAGTGACTAAGGGAAAGAATTAAGCATTTATTTTGCCTTTCCAGAAGGAATTATGTTTCAAGAGAACCAAGTCAATGAAGTAAAGTTATACAACTGAAAGATGTCAAGTAAACAAAGATAGAAGAAATGAAAGAATTTTTTGAAAATTACAAATTATAATGAAACTATTTGATTCTTATAAGGATTTAAGGATTTGGGCTTCCCTAGTGGGTTAGACAGTAAAGAATCTGCCTCCAGTGCAGGAGACTCAGGTTTAATCCCTAGGTTGGGAAGATCCCCTGTAGAAGGGAATAGCAACCCACTCCAATATTCTTGCCTGGAGAATCCCATGGACAGAGGAGCCTGGTGGGCTACAGTCTATGGGATCACAAAGAGATGTACACAACTGAGAGATCAACACTATAAGGATTAGTGATTGATAGTGAAAAAAAAGATTAAGTAGTTAACTCATGTAGTGCCAAAGTACATAGCACAACTTTCTTTTTTAGTCAAGTACTACTACAGAAAAATATATTTAAAAAATACATTTCAGAACTTGTGAAATATACATAAAATGAAATTCAGGGGAAATTTTATGGCATTAAATATTCAGAGTAGAAAAGAAGAAAGCCTGAGAATTAATGAGCAAAGCACACTGTTCAAAAATTTAAAAATAATAACAAGTTAAGACTAAAGATGTTAGAAGATGTAGATACAGATTCAATTAACAAATATTTGTTATGTGCTTACACTGTACTGGGACCTGGGACTAATCCATGAACCAAACAGACAAAATCTCTGCTCTAGTGAAGCTAGTGTTCTAGTAAGAGAAGACAGACTATAAATACAAGCAAAAATAAAGTCTCTTTCAAGTTAGAAGATGAGTGTTTATTAAAAAGAGTGGAGGAAGGACAGCCAGAAAGATATATAAGTAGCAAGTAATTAAAGATACAGTAGAAAGGATCAACAAAGCACAGATCTGTTTCTTTCAAAATCCAGTAACATTAACAAATGCCCTGGTAAGGGTGACCAAGCTCACGTTCCTGGTCACGGTCCAGCTGGCACGGTGGGTGCTGTCGCTCAGTCGTGTCCAACTCCTTGCAACCCCGCGCTGTAGCCCACAAGGCTCCTCTGTCCATGGGATTCTCCAGGCAAGATACTGGAGTGGGTTGCCATGCCCTTCTCCAGGGGATCTTCCCAACCCAGAGATTGAACCCAGGTCACCCACATTGCAGGTGAATTCTTTACTGTCTGAGCCACCGGGGAAGGTGGCATGGCAGCCACTCAAATACAGGACAATGATCAGTCATAAACAAGATAAGGGGGCAACATCTAGAAGTTTAAATAGGCACGCAATGTGATTCTCCAACTTTACCCTTCTGAATTTACTTAGCTCACACGTACACCTGTACGTACATGTAAGCATGTTCATAGCATTGATTGAAACAGTAAAAACTTGGGAGCAACCTAAATGTCTATTGAAGATCGAGAAATTGGCATTCATACAAAGAAATGCTATGTGAAGTAGAAAATTCCTTGGTGGCTCAGTGGTAAAGAATCTGCCTGCCAATACAGGAGATGCAGTTTTGACTCCTGGGTTGGGAAGATTTCTTGGAGAAGGAAAAACCCACTCCAGTATTCTTGCCTGTAGAATCCTGTATAATAGACAGAGGAGCCTGGCAGGCAACAGTTGCCAAAGTCAGATATGACCGAGTGCACACGCACACACACACACACACACACACACACAGAGTGAGTGGGGGAAATACAGTGAGAAGTTTACAAAAGTCAGCAATTTGCAGGAAAACTTCTGTTGTTCTTTAAAATGTCAAGCTCCCCTCCTCTCATCTGTGTTCACTGTGTAGTTGTCCATTCATTAGCCAAGTCTTGTTTTATGCTATTACTGATGTGCGTCAGTTCTACAGGGCAGAACCAGGGATCTCCCTGCAAAAACAGCCTTTCAAAAGCTGAGCATCTGTGCATTGAATGGAACCACATTTTCAACGCAATGAAAAACCCATTTCATGCCAGGGATGCCTCAAATATTATTTGTGAAAGTGTAATGTACATTTCAGGTACTGACATTTATGGTATGTATTTGCTGCACCTGACGACACTAAGACTTGCCTACCGATGATTCTTTAACAATAAAGATGCATTTTGTTTGTAATCTATGAATTTTAAACACCTGTAGTTTACTTAGCTAATTACCAAGCCCACTCAACACATCTGGCTTCTCTGTCTTTGTGTTAATCAATAATTATTTGATTACAATGTTATGCCTTTTATGCTAATTAGGATTTTGAGACCATAAAATTGTGCTACCTTTGTGCTTCCTGCTGGTACTAATGTGTTATATTTATAGTTTGGTGTATTCATAATTCATGCTGCATGTGCATGCATGCACACATTTTACTTCGTTTGCACAACATAAATGTTTCTGTTCAATCTGTTTTTTGCTAAATTTGCCATCTGAAAAGAAGATCCTCGCTTATTTTAAAATTTTGGTTGGAAAATTCCTTGTTTACAAAAAATAGATGTTTGTTTTAATGTGATGAAGTGAAGTGAAGTGAAAGTTGCTCAGTCATGTCTGACTCTGCGACCCCATGGACTATACAGTTCATGGAGTTCTCCAGGCCAGAATACTGGAGTGGGTAGCCTTTCCCTTCTCCAGGGGATCTTCCCAACCCAGGGATCGAACCCAGGTCTCCCACATTGCAGGTGGATTCTTTACCAGCTGAGCCACAAGGGAAGTCCCTTTAATGAGATAGGATTCTTTTAAAGAAAATAAAAAGGTAAAGTCACATGATCCTTCTGTTGTTTAGTTGCTAAATTGTGTCTGACTCTTTGTGACCCCATGGACTGCAGCATGCCAGGCTTCGCTGTCATTCACCATCTCCCTGAGTTTGCTTAAACTTAGGTCCATTGAGTCAATGATGCCATCCAACCATCTCATCCTCCATCGGCCCCCTTTTCCTTTTTCCCTCAGTCTTTACCAGCATCAGGATCTTTTCCAGTAAGTCACATCAAATGGTCAAAGTATTGGATCTTCAGCATTAGTTCTTCCAATGAGTACTCAGGGTTGATTTCTCCTAGGATTGACTGGTTTGTTCTCTTCGCTGTCCAAGGGACTCTCAGGAGTCTTCTCCAGCACCACAACTTAAAAGCATGATCCATTTAGTTGTTCCCTTTTTGAAAGGTAGCTGGATAAATAGAATAATGTTGGTATTTTTGACCTGTGGATGTGGCTGCTGGTGTGGTTTAAAACCCTCTGCAAAAGAAGACTGTTTTTCTTAATTGCTTCCTTTGCTCAAATAATTGTGAAGGGTGGAAAGAGGTCTGATTAATTGTAAACTTGGATGTGGTAAAAACCTCTCTGGCAAGTTCTTCTTTCTCACCATCAATCTCAAGTTGCAGAGTAACCATCTTGGACAGCTTGCAGGAGACAGTGTCTCGGGGTCTGGAAGTTTCAGAGACAAGGACTCAAATACAGCTCTGGCTGGATTTCCACTGTAGCATGCCTGGGTGTCGGCCCATTATCAATGCTTGGCCCTTCATTGGGGTCTTCCCATTCCATGTAAATCTTAATGTGTATATGTGTGCACATGTGTTCAAGGGGACTATTCATTTGCTATGGGGCAGGAGCTAAACTGAGAATAAAAGCCCACATCTATCCATGATATTCATTTTGAGGATATTGTCTCTGTCTTTCTGCCTCCACTGATCCTCTGACATGACTGGTAAGTAATCACACCAACTATGGAGATGCTTCATTCCATTTTATTGTCTCTCTGCCCTTCATTTCAACAAGATTAATTGTCACTAGACAGATATCCCACAAGTATATAAGGTCCAGTGGCCATAAAGGACATTGTTTATTCTATCACTATTTAATTCTTTTGATAGGAGAACAATATTTAAGGTTTTTTTTTTTTTTTTTTCTTTCATCCTGTGGCTAAATCATCAGGGTAAATTTCTGACTGTCCTAAGGAACTAAAAGTGCTTCCAAACTATCAGTCAATACACAATAGAATGTGAGTTCTTACAGCAAAGATTAATCACAATAATTTAATTCCCTTAAATGAAGTAAAGACCACTTTGAGCTCCTCCTTAAAGTTTACTTTGAAACTTTCCAAAGAATTTGTCGTTCAGTCTCTCAGTCATATCTGACCCTCTGCGACCCCATGGGCTGCCCTTTTCAATTTGCAGATCATAAGGACATATCAGTTTCCGTTGTCCTTAAAGATGGTAGCTACTCTTAAAATATCCAGCTTTTCCAAAAGCAAACTTAGTTACACTTTCCATAAGTACCTAGTTGAAGACACATTATATTATCCAAAGTAGAATATGGGGGTCGAATCCATGTCTCCTGCACTGGCAGGTGGATTCTTTAGCACTGAGCCACCAGGTAGCCCTACTATATAACACACAATTACATTAATAAATTTAAAGATCTCATTAGGTCACAAGTACTTCTCTGAGAATGAATGCATAAATTTTTCCTACTCATCTCTTTAACAGAAATGCTATTTATAGTCTTTGTTCTCTATGCATCATAGTGCAAAAATTTCATATTTTCATCATTAGTATTTCATAACCTAAAAATAAATAAGCTATATTAATTACAATATATTGATGAATGATGACCAAAGATGTTTAGAATTACTTTACTTCAGAGCCATTTATGTAGAAAATGATTCACAGTCTGATATAGTTTTCCTTTAAGAATGATGCTTTGAGCATCTTGTCAACCAATGACAAGGCCTGATGGCATCTTAGTTGTTATTTGAGAATTAGCATTGTTCATCAGAGGACTTCCCTAGTAGCTTAGACAGTAAAGAATCTGACTGCAATGCAGAAGACCCACGTTCGATCCCTGGGTCAGGAAGACACCCTGAAGAAAGGAATGGCTACCCACTCCAGTATTCTTGCCTGGAGAATTCCATGGACAGAGGAGCCTGATGGGCTACAGTCCATGGGGCCACAAAGAGTCATACATGACTGAGCGACTGACACTTTTCATATTGTCCATCAGAAGCTCCATGCATATTGAAAAGTGTGGTGCAGGGTCACAGTTTGGTATTGAGGACGGTGGTCCAATCAATAAACAGAATATTCCCACGCAGTCCCTGAAGCTAAAAAATCTCATCAATCAAGAGTTCAGCTGTTTATTTCTGAGTCTGGAAATGAGATATGCAGTTTTTGAAGAAATCTAGAAGAGAAGAGGGTTAGATCCCTGGGTGGAGAAAATCCCCTGGAGAAGGAAATGGCAACCCACTCTAGCATGCTTGCTTGGAAAATTCCATGGACAGAGAAGCCTGGTGGGCTACAGTCCATGGAATCACAAAACAGTTGGACACGACTGAGCACAGCACACAGCACTGCAAAAGTTTGTTTGGAGACTTTCCAAAAATATGTCAAACAGGAGAAGATATTTTTTTCTTTTTACTATCAAAACTATTATATGTTGAGAGGTGTCTGTGTCCTTAGTGAAGGGCAGTGTTCTTAGGACCATATCTAGCTGGGGAATAAGACCCATATTAGCTGTGCCACACACCTGGCAAGTGAGTCTGAAAACACAGTTTGCCTGATCATGTGTGTGTGTGAGTTGCTTAGTCCTGTCCAACTCTTTATGACCCCATGGACTGTAGCCCACCAGGCTCCTCTGTCCATGAAATTCTCCAGGCAAGAATACTGCAGTGGGTTGCCATTTCCTACTCCAGGGTATCTTCCTGACCCAAGGATTGAACTCAGGTCTTCTGCATTGCAGGCAGATCCTTTACTGTCTGAGACACCAGGGAAGCCCCTGCCTGATCACAGATGCACTGTAAAACACGAAAACCTCCATTTGGGTGGTGGGCTATTGGCTGACTTAAAAAAAAATTTTTTTTTTAACTTTAATCAAAGGAGAATTGAAATAGTAGGATAGGACTTGTACTCTCTCTGTATCCTTAAGTAATTTCATTTTCCTTTACCTCTGGAACATTTTCTAATTCTAGGCCATGTGCCAAGTAGCAGTACTATTACACTTTAGACAAACTACATAAAATTTCAATTTAAAAGTCCAGGTAGTTTCCTTATGTTTGAAAATCGAGGACGCCTTCAGCAAAGGACTATGCTCTTCAGCACACCTGCCTTTCCTTCATATTTTTAAAATTTCAGCTTCTAGATGTGATTTGGTGAGGTACATATTACCCGTAGGCAGATTAACCCATGAAAAAAATGGGAGAACATGTGTGACATAAATTCTATAAGGGCAGAAACTTCCCAATGATCCCTTCCCCAGGATCTCACATTATATCAGAAACCAGTATGTGCTAGTCCATGGTCCTCTGCAAAGATCCATGAAGAAGGGAGGGGTGGATGCGTAATACCTACCAGTAAGGAAGGACTGATGGTACATAACTCAGAAGCTCAGAAAAAGATCCCTTCTCTGTGTCCAGGAGAACAGAATTTTATGGGGATGTTCAGTAGACCCCGGAGAAGGCAATGGCACCCCACTCCAGTACTCTTGCCTGGAAAATCCCATGGACGGAGGAGTCTGGTAGGCTTTAGTTCATGGGGTTGCGAAGAGTCAGACATGACTGAGCAACTTCACTTTCACTTTTCACTGTTATGCATTGGAGAAGGAAATGGCAACTCAATCCAGTGTTCTTGCCTGGAGAATCCCAGGGATGGGATCGCACAGAGTCGGACACGACTGAAGTGACTTAGCAGCAGCAGTAGTCAGTAGACCCGGAATCCATGGGTCAGAGCCATGTATAATACGCAATTAATAAACGGCAAAATTTGAATTGCAATATAATAATTTCATTGAGGATTTTTGTAGCTATTGAATGATTTATAGCATTCTTTGGTCATTTATTTTACTTATGACCATGAATTCTGCTCTTAAATTCAGATACTTTATAATAGAATGCACTATACATTGCATTGTACTATACATTGCACTATACATTGCAATGTACTATACTCCTGCAAGGCAGGAGACTTGGGTTCGATCCCTGGGTTGGGAAGATCCCCTGAAGGAAGGAATGGCAACCCAGTCCAGTATTCTTGCCTGGAGAATCCCCATGGACAGAGGAGCCTGGTGGGCTATAGTCCATGGAATTGCAAAGAGCAACTAACATTCACTCACTCACACAACAAAAATTTATTTATTAACATTTAGAAATAAAAATGTTCCTATAATTTACTGTGAATGCATAAATGTGTTAGGACCATCATTTCATCATAAATACCAGGTATTGTTATCAAAAACATTCTGGGCCATTTATATAATTAATTTCAATATCAAAAAAGATTCCATTTTGGGGATGTGTAGATTACAGCTTCTTAATTTGATAAACACCTAATTTGGTCACAATCATACATAAAATGAGGGCTTTTCTTCACTGTCTGTGTGTGAATTTTGACAATTTTTTGCTAGGTCAATTCTTTTATCTGATAGGAATGTATTCAGATTAGAGAGTCAACTAACCCACAGTATTAGTCTTGGTGGTGGTTGAAATTTACCTGTCAGGCAACGTATAACACAAATGGATTATTTGTGGACATATTGCTGAGAAACAATTGAGAACAAAGCCAGATGCTCAGAGTAAAAAGAAAAAAAAAAAAAAACTAGACAAGATCTCAGCTGACTGTAGAACAGCAATTCATAAGACTAGATCATCGCAGAAGGTTTCAAAGCTTGTAGTATGTATTAGAACGCCAAAGGTTAGTTCCCAAGAGAATGTAACTAGGCTCCTGGGCAAGGCAAATTTGTCAATGAACAGAATTAAAGGACTTGATTGACAAGTAGAGGGTCCAATTTTAGGATGCTAGTTACTTCTGATGGTTCTTAGATTTTTAATGGAGTGATGTTCCTCTCTCCCTTTCTGCTTCACTCATGTTCCTGACTTTACTCTCTGCCACACATGTCTCTTCTCCCACAATTCAGAAAAGCAGAATATTGTGGAAGGGACACAAGGGAGCTCAACTATACAAGAAAGAAGAAGGAAAGATAGATTCCGAACGAGTCTTCTCTGATCTAAGTTTCCACATCATACACGAGTTAAACATAGCATTGCAAAAAATTCTGAGGGTCACTCTATGCCCAATATTTATTGGAAGGCAATCAAAATGTCCTGATCTTCCTGGACTTATGAGGTGGGAGTGGCATGCATGCATGCTCAGTTGTGTCCGACTCTTTGCAACTCCATTTCCTCCTCCAGAGGTTCTCCCCATAGCAAAGGGAACTATACTTAATATTTTGTAATAATTTAAACAGGAAAAGAATCTGAAAGAAATTGATATGTGTGTATTTATCAGTGAATCAATTTGCTGTCCACCTGAAACTAATACAACATTGTAAATCAAATTTTCTTCCATTTAAAAAACAAAATATAAAATAATATACACAATTTAATATAAATGGTCAATTCTGAATGCATTAAAGAGTTAAATATAAAATATAAGCCATAAAAAATTAGAAGAAAAACATGAAGATTTATCTTAGGGTGGGGAAGTGCTATGCAAACAAAAATATCAAAGGAAGAAAAAAAATGATGAGTAGACTTGACAAGTTTGCTTTAGACGACAGCTAATGAAAAGCAGAACTGGTGTTGGAATAAAGAAATTGACTGACTTGCACCTGTGTTATGGTAGGATGCTTTGAAAAATGATTTTGCCACAACTGAATATTTTTAACTACAAGTTAAAAGGAGGCATATAAAAGGAGGTAAATTATACCATGTTTACACAAATAAATTGGCTTACTATATTGAGGAAAAATGCTACTTGAATTAAACAAAATGCATTAAAATGTCTTAAAAACTCTGTCAATCAATAATTGGTTTAACTGTATTTTTTCAGAGTTTAACTGTATTTTTCAGGTCAACTAGACTGATGTCCTTAGATGTGATCACAAAATTAAAGTACTAATGAATTATTTATTTGTAAAATATGTACAGTTGACAAGTCTACAAGGATGTAACAAGAAATGGTCCTTCCATTTACCACAGCTTTTTTTTTTTTTCCTGAGGTTGTTTTACAAGTAGTAGTATACTTGGTTAGTGTACCATACCATATATACCATACTGTATATACTGTGACTGTAGGTTAAGGAGCCTAAGAGATAGTAGAGAAAAAGTCATGTTTTAGAAAAGCCATAACTTTATTCTTATACCTGTAATTTTTGGCCATCAGATTTACCATCAGAAAGATTTTTTTTTGGAAAATCATTGTTTGTCTAGTAACAGTAAAAGGTTTGAAGTTCTATTTACAAACCAAATTTTCTGTACTCATGCAAAATGCAAATTTATAAGAAAATAACTAAAATAAATACTGTTTAGTAAGAATCTAATTCTGGGTATGTAAGTATTGACACTTTTAAATTAACTCAGAATCTGAAATTAGTGGCTTGATCAAATTAGTTTGATAATGGCTATTCATCATTTGGTATTGTAAAAATACAACTTTAATTACAATGAACTATATAACAATAAAACACACAGCTTTAGTTTTTAGAAAAAGACTCTAGCACTGTGATGTTAATCTTATTAGGTAGAACTCACTAATGATGAAGTAAAGAGTAAAGTACAGGCAGCCATAAAAATCACTTTTCAAGAGAAGCTTAATGGGGAATATTCTCATGCTTCTATGAAAATGACTCAGTGAAGTATTTTCAAAATATAATAAAACACTTTAGCTAGAAAATGAATATCCTTTCTGCAGATAAGTGTGACCATTTAACAACTGAAGCCACAGAATGTCTGATTGAAAGGTGTCCTCTTCACATTTCACATTCTGGGTGTGACACTATTTCTAGCAGTAGTCAAACCCTCATTTGCTGTTAAGTGTGAAAGTGATTGAACCCCCATCTACCTGCATGGCAGGCAGGTTCTTACTGAGCCACCAGGGAAACCCATTTGGAGTAAAACTCAATGCTATCTCCTGATTAAATGTTCTTTTGCTATGGCAATTTTAAAGTAGAATTGAAACTATAGTACTGTAACTGTGGATATAGCCTCCTTGCTAATTTTGTCATTAGACACAGCTTCAGTAGCAGGTGTTAATTTCTAGGTAAATTTCAGCTGGGCTTCTTGAAAGATGATTCCTAACAGCTGCTATCCTCTAAGCTTATTTTTTTTCTGAGAATTCCAGTTCCCAGGCCAAAGGGAGCAGCTCTCCATGTGTCTATTAGTCTTCCAATGCCAGTTCTTCAGGATGATATTAATCTCTATGCCACAGATTCATGTATTTTTTAATCTACTTCAAGAACAAAAAGGATATAATGGCCCATTAGGAGACATTAAATCCTGATCATTTCGTTAATGTTCTCGCTAATATGTGTTCTATAAAGTTGCTCACTTTTATAACCAAGATTCTAGTGTCATGGGTTAATGAGCCACATAGCTTCTAATGCTGTACATCTGCCATCAATCCATTATCAGGAAAGGACTCATCCATCGCCCTAGCAGATGGATTAGAAGTTCTGCAGGGGTAAATTAACCCCCGTTCTTTTCATCTCTTTAAGTTTTCAAAAAATTTATTTTATTTTTGGTTGTGCTAGCTGTTCTTTGCTGCACAAGGGTTTACTCTGGTCACAGTGAATAGGAGCTACTCTTCTCTATGGTACCTAGGCTTCTGAGTGTGGTGGCTTCTTTTGTCACGGAGCACAGGCTCAGCTGCTCCAAGGCATGTGGAATCTTCCTGGACCAGGGATCGGACCCCTGCACCCTGCATGGCAGGTGAATTCCTACCCACTGTACCCCAAGGGAAGTCCTTAACTCCCACTCTATACTGCTATGGCTTAAAGATGTGCAGAGCATTTCCACATACAGTCATATTTCATTCGTAAATCCAGTCTTTAACGTCAGGAGGATGTGTATCAAGACCCTCATTTGGTGGAGCACCTGGCAGGGAAGCACAGCGTCTTCGGTATCACTGACTAAAAAGATGGGTTGGACAGGGTCTCTTCTTATTGGGACGGTCATTGGCTGACTCTGAAGGGATGTGGGGGGCGGGGCAGTAATGCGTATACACTCAGTCAAAAAGGCACTGGGTGACCTAGCTCTGATTTTTGGATGAGGAGTCTGTTTGAATGACAAAGCAGATACGTGGCAGGGGAAGGGGGCAGATGCAGGCTGCTGACTCCTTCCTTGTCTCTTCCACTATGACTTATGCCAAGTTCTTTGGAGGCACCAGTTCCGACAACTTCTACATCAGATTCACAGCAGACAGCAAGGTCATTGAGCCTGTTTCTTTATTCCCCATCCTTGCATGGCCCTGGCCTCAAAAGAAATTTATTCCCCTCAGCTCTGGAGTGTCCTGTTTTCTAAGGTAAACTTGTTCTTCAATTAGGTGGTTGTTCAAAGGAAAGGCATGAAACCCAACTCCTGAAAGGCAGATGGGAGATAAAATTTGCTGTAAAGACTAAAACTACTTTTCATATCTGTGAGAGCACCATAATTGGTTTTCCTGGACACTGTCACAACAGCATAACTACAAAAACAACAACCGATAGCTAACACGTACACTTACAGAGTGCCAGCCACAATTCTTAGCACTTTATGCATTTTAACTGACAAACCACAAAATGGACCTCCCACGTGGCTCAGTGGGTAAAGAACCTGCCTGGAATGCAGAAGAAGCAGAAGTCATGGGTTCCATCACCAGGTCAGGTACATGCCCTGGAGAAGGGCATGACAACATACTCCAGTATCCTTGCCTGGAGAATCCCATGAACAGGAGACTGACGGGCTACAGTCCATAGGGTCACAAAGAGTCGGACGTGACTGAAGCGACTCTAACTTGTAAAATGTGAGTAACAATAACCTTCTATGCTTGTTATGTTATATGAAACAACCCATATAAAATATTTAGCAGAAAGAAATTCAGTGGTTTTCCTTCCAGCTAATTTTTTATCTTAATCAAAATAATATACACACGACATAGAAAATAAAACAATTGCTAAAGACTTTTAAAGAAAAAGCAGTCCTTTCTATTTTGAATGAAAGCTATCTTAGCATTTTGTTTTTCTTAAAAAAATTATATACACACAAAAAAATACTGTCATCATTTAAATAAAGATTTACTCCTTCAATAAACCAGTCTGAATACAAATTTCATACTTGTTTTTAATAAATGAAAACCAATTACGGTCTGTGCAAACTGTTACATAAGAAATGCCATACTATGGTACGAACAATTGGTCTATTTCTAAAATAAAAAATGGGGACATATTTGGCAAATTATATTGCTTTCTGATCCATAGACTTGCATAGATCAAACACCCAAGTACAAGGGTTAAATATCTAATACTATATCCCTAAGGAAATATTACACTCTCTGGATAAACTGAAACTGTGATCTGTCAAGATCTAGAGGCTTAAGTATAATTCTGCTTTGAAATAAATATTTATAATAACCACCTGATCCTAAAAAATTCCAAATACATTACAATTAGCTTTCAGGCTCTCTCAGAAACTGATTAAGCTTTCTATAGAAGCAATAAACTAAAACTCCATCTGCATTATTAAATTTAGTAATAGAATGAGAGCCTCTATGTATCAAAATCATATTTACTGACACATATAAACTGTAAAACTGTTTACTTCAATCTGTTCTTGGTTTTGGAGCTAACAAATTTTAACCTATGAAATTTCATTTAGAGGATATTCCTATTAATTAAATAATATCCAATTCGTAATAGATATGCTATGTAACCAAATGTGAATATTAATCTCAGTAATTATTAGTGAAATTATGAGTGAATCTCAGTAACTATTTATTACAGAAAGCAGTAATCAAGACCATCCCCAAGGAAAACAAATGCAAAAAGCCACATGGTTTTTAAGAAATCTCCACACTGTTTTCCATAGTGGCTGTACTAGTTTGCATTCCCACCAACAGTGTAAGAGGGTTCCCTTTTCTCCACACCCTCTCCAGCATTTATTGCTTGTAGACTTTTGGATAGCAGCCATCCTGACTGGCGTGTAATGGTACCTCATTGTGGTTTTGATTTGCATTTCTCTGATAATGAGTGATGTTGAGCATCTTTTCATGTGTTTGTTAGCCATTTGTATGTCTTCTTTGGAGAAATGTCTGTTTAGTTCTTTGGCCCATTTTTTGATTGGGTCATTTATTTTTCTGGAATTGAGCTGCAGGAGTTGCTTGTATATTTTTGAGATTAATCCTTTGTCTGTTTCTTCATTTGCTATTATTTTCTCCCAATCTGAGGGCTATCTTTTCACCTTACTTATAGTTTCCTTTGTTGTGCAAAAGCTTTTAATTTTCATTAGGTCCCATTTGTTTATTTTTGCTTTTATTTCCAATATTCTGGGAGGTGGGTCATAGAGGATCTTGCTGAGATTTATGTCGGAGAGTGTTTTGCCTATGTTCTCCTCTAGGAGTTTCATAGTTTCTGGTCTTACATTTAGATCTTTAATCCATTCTGAGTTTATTTTTGTGTATGGTGTTAGAAAGTGTTCTAGTTTCATTCTTTTACAAGTGGTTGACCAGTTTTCCCAGCACCACTTGTTAAAAAGGTTGTCTTTTTTCCATTGTATATCCTTGCCTCCTTTGTCAAAGATAAGGTGTCCATAGGTTCGTGGATTTATCTCTGGGCTTTCTATTCTGTTCCATTGATCTATATTTCTGTCTTTGTGCCAGTACCATACTGTCTTGATGATTGTGGCTTTGTAATAGAGTCTGAAGTCAGGCAGGTTGATTCCTCCAGTTCCATTCTTCTTTCTCAAGATTACTTTGGCTATTCGAGGTTTTTTGTATTTCCATACAAATGGTGAAATTATTTGTTCTAGTTCTGTGAAAAATACCGTTGGTAGCTTGATAGGGATTGCATTGAATCTATAGATTGCTTTGGGTAGAATAGCCATTTTGACAATATTGATTCTTCCAATCCATGAACACGGTATGTTTCTCCATCTGTTTGTGACCTCTTTGATTTCTTTCATCAGTGTTTTATAGTTTTCTATGTATAGGTCTTTTGTTTCTTTAGGTAGATATACTCCTAAGAATTTTATTCTTTTTGTTGCAATGGTGAATGGTATTGCTTCCTTAATTTCTCTTTCTGTTTTTTCATTGTTAGTATATAGGAATGCAAGGGATTTCTCTGTGTTAATTTTATATCCTGCAACTGTACTATATTCATTGATTAGCTCTAGTAATTTTCTGGAAGAGTCTTTAGGGTTTTCTATGTAGAGGATCATATCATCTGCAAACAGTGAGAGTTTCACTTCTTCTTTTCCTATCAGAACTGCCATATGACCCAGCAATACCACTACTGGGAATACACACTGAGGAATCCAGATCTCAAAGAGACACGTGCACCCCAATGTTCATCGCAGCACTGTTTATAATAGCCAGGACATGGAAGCAACCTAGATGCCCATCAGCAGACGAATGGATAAGGAAGCTGTGGTACATATACACCATGGAATATTACTCAGCTGTTAAAAAGAATTCATTTGAATCAGTTCTAATGAGATGGATGAAACTGGAGCCCATTATACAGAGTGAAGTAAGCCAGAAAGATAAAGAACATTACAGCATACTAACACATATATATGGAATTTAGAAAGATGGTAACGATAACCCTATATGCAAAACAGAAAAAGAGACACAGAAGTACAGAACAGACTTTTGAACTCTGTGGGAGAAGGTGAGGGTGGGATGTTTCCAAAGAACAGCATATATATTATCTATGGTGAAGCAGATCACCAGCCCATGTGGGATGCATGAGACAAGTGCTTGGGCCTGGTGCACTGGGAAGACCCAGAGGAATCGGGTGGAGAGGGAGGTGGGAGGGGGGATCAGGATGGGGAATACGTGTAACTCTATGGCTGATTCATATCAATGTATGACAAAACCCACTGAAATTCTGTGAAGTAATTAGCCTCCAAATAATAAAAAAAAATAAAGAAAAAAAAGAAAAAAAAGCCTCATGGTTGTCTGAGGAGGCCTTCCAAATAGCTGAGAAAAGAAGAGAAGCTAAAGGCAAAGGAGAAAAGAAAAGATATACCCATTTGAACAGAGTCCCAAAGAATAACAAGGAGAGCAAAGAAAGCCTTCCTCAGTGATCAGTGCAAAGAAATAGAGGGAAACAACAGAATGGGAAAGACTAAAGATCTCTTTAAGAAAATCAGAGATACCAAGGGAACATTTCATGCAAAGATGGGCACAATAAAGGACAGAAATGGTATGGGCCTCACAGAAGCAGAAAATATTAAGAAGAGGTGGCAAGAATATACAGAAGAACTATATAAAAAAGATCTTCATGACCTGGGTAATCATGATGGTGTGATCACTCACCTAGAGCCAGACATCCGGGAATGTGAAGTCAAGTGGGCCTTAGGAAGCATCACTATGAACAAAGCTAGTGGAGGTGATGGAATACCAGTTGAGCTGTTTCAAATCCTGAAAGATGACGCTGTGAAAGTGCTGCACTCAATATGCCAGCAAATTTGGAAAACTCAGCAGTGGCCACAGGACTGGAAGGGGTTAGTTTTCATTCCAATTGCAAAAAAGGCAATGCCAAAGAATGCTCAAAATACCACACAATTGCACTCATCTCACACATTAGCAAAGTAATACTCAAAGTTCTCCAAGCCAGGCTTCAACAGTACATGAACCATGAACTTCCAGATATTCAACCTGGATTTAGAAAAGGCAGAGGGACCAGAGATCAAGTTGCCAACATTCACTGGATCATCGAAAAAGCAAGAAATTTCCAGAAAAACATCTACTTTTGCTTTATTGACTATGCCAAAGCCTTTGACTGTGTGGATCACAATCAATTGTGGAAAATTCTTAAAGAGATGGGAATACCAGATCACATGACCTGCCTCCTGAGAAATCTGTATGCAGGTCAGGGAGCAACAGTTAGAATTGGACATGGAACAACAGGCTGGTTCCAAATCGTGAAAGGAGTATGTCAAGGCTGTATATTGTCACCCTGCTTATTTAACTTCTATGCAGTGTACATCATGAGAAATGCCAGGCTGGATGAAGCACAAACTGGGATCAAGGTTGCCAGGAGAAATATCAATAACCTCAGATATGCAGGTGACACCACCCTTATGGCAGAAAGTGAAGAGGAACTAAAGAGCCTCTTGATGAAAGTGAAAGAGGAGAGTGAAAAAGTTGACTTAAAACTCAACATTCAGAAAACTAAGATCATGACATCTGGTCTCATCACTTCATGGCAAATAGATGGGAAAACAATGGAAACAGTGACAGATTTTATTTTTTTGGTCTCCAAAATCAGTGCAGATGGTGACTGCAGCCATGAAATTAAAGATGCTTGCTCCTTGGAAGAAAAGCTATGATTAACCTAGGCAGCATAGTAAAAAGCAGAGACATTACTTTGCCAACAAAGGTCAGTCTAGTGAAAGCTATGGTTTTTCCAGTAGTTGTGTATGGATGTGAGAGTTGAACTATAAAGAAAGCTGAGTGCTGAAGAATTGATATTTTTGAACTGTGGTGTTGTTGAAGAATCTTGAGAGTACCATGGACACCAAGGAGATCCAACCAGTCCATCCTAAAGGAAATCAATCCTGAATATTCATCAGAAGGACTGATGCTGAAACTGAAGCTCCAATACTTTGGCCACCTGATACAAAGAACTGACTCATTTGAAAAGACCCTGATGTGGGGAATGATTGAAGGTGGCAAGAGAAGGGGACGACAGAGAATGAGATGGCTAGATGACATCACCAACTCAATGGACATGAGTTTGAGTAAGCTCTGGGAGTTGGTGATGGACAGGGAAACCTGGCATACTGCAGTCCATGGGGTCACAAAGAGTCGGACACGACTGAGCGACTGAACTGAACTGAATTATTAGTGACATTATGCTTTCTCAAAGATATTAATATTTGTTGAATAGATAACAGATGAGTTGGTAAAATGTGCATTCAAAGTATTGTTAACTTTGTCCATTGCAGATTTTTACCTAGGGAGCTATAATCTGTATGCTGCATTTTTGGAGAAGAAAGGAGATATTTAATTTTATTAATTTATCAAATGCAATAAATCTCTAGTATGTGAAAATGAATGCTGTAGTACTATGTTTTAGATGTATTTAAAGTTTTCATCTATTGAATTCTACAAATACCAGTCAGTGTCTATTATGTGTAAGCATTGTTACACACTATGAGAGAGTCAAAATGAAAACTGTACCATCTTATTGCATCTTATTTAGATGCAATACTGAAAACACACTGACAAAAACTATAGTAAAGGGATATATATCAAAAACGTAATCCACAGGATGGATAAGACATGAGGGAAGAGATGAAGATCACACAGTTTTGAAAGGTAGAAGGAAATAGATGAGTGGGAACCAGCATCAATAGGAAAAGATAGAGACACACCTAATTACAATTGTGGAGTCATAACCAGCATCAGTTACTTCTGGAGCGGAGGCAGAGGGTGGTTCTGAAATTGGCAGCCTGGATGGAATCTGTTTGAGAAGCAGTTAGACCTCTGACGTCTTCTGCCCCTCACTGCTGCATGTCCCTCTTCCCGGCAGAGCCTAGAGATGTATTCCCTAGAGAGGGTAAACAGAGACTCGAGGTCTGGCAAATGCTACTACACCTAGCAGGGGGCTTCCCAGGTGGTGTGAGCGGAAAGGAATCCACCTGCAGCAGTACCTCAGTCAGGAAAGAGTCTGCCTGCAATGCAGGAGACCTGGGTTCAGTCTGTGGGTGGGGAAGATCCCCTGGAGAAGGAAATGGCAACCCACTCCAGTATTCTTGCCTGAGAATCCCATGGACAGAGGAGCCCTGCAGGCTACAGTCTACGGGGTTGCAAGAGTCGGATATGACTGAGCGACTAAGTGCAGTGCCCACGCAGCAGATGCCAGACATGAGGGAGACCCAGTTCGATTTCTGGATGGGGAAGATTCCCTGGAGAAGGAAATGGCAACCCACTCCAGTATTCTTGCCTGGGAAATCCCACGGACAGAGGAGTCTGGCGGGCTACAGTCCATTGGGTCATTAGAGTTGGACACGAGTGAGTGACTCAGCACTCACACACAGCTGATACCATGGTCAAATGCACACCTTATAAATAAGGAATGCAAAGTCCACCAGCCCCTGTCCCTAATTGGTTCTCAAGAGACTAAATCCCAGATCCCTTCCCTCTAGATAGAAACTGGAAGTTTTTTTTTTTTTTTTTTTTTATCTATTTCTGAGCTTCCCAGGCGGTGCAGCTGTTAAAGAATATGCCTGCCAATTTAGGAGTCGCAGGAGATGCAGTTTGATCCCTGGGCTAGGAAGATCCCTTGGAGTAGGAAATGGCAACCCACTCCAGTATTCTTCCCTGGAGAATCCCATAGAAAGAGGAACCTGGTGGGCCACAGACCATGCAGTTGCAAAGAGTCGGACACGACTGACGGACAGAGCATGCATGCATTGGCCTATTTCAAAGCAGAAAAGACAAATAAACTGACACCTGGAATTCCTGAAGAAATGGTCCACATAGGGCAATTCCCAGTGTAGCTGAGAGGTGAGATACCCCGTGATGTAGGCAGCTTGGCCAGTCAGGCATGAAAGCCCTCACTGTTATCATGCACAAAAAATCCGGGATGAGGAAAATCTGAGGAAAAGCTCTCAAAGATAAAGATTCAAACTAACAAACATAAAAAAGTAAAGTCATTTCAAGAAAGCAGATTATGCAGGGAGAAAAAAACATCTAAAACAAAACACTTAGGAACATGTACAAACCCCAAATCGACGCTATTAATGCAGGACACTCAAGTTTAAAAATAGAGCATCTGAAATTAGTAACATAACAGCTCACATGGAAATCCAGCAGATGGATAAGAAGTTTTAAGAAATCATCCTGAAAGTAGAGTAAAAAGACAAATGAATGGAAAATAGAGAAAAGGCAAGAAGCTAGAAGATTAGTCAAGAATACGCATTGTTTGAGTGATAAAATTTCCCATTAGAACGTGGAGGATGTACAACAGGGAGGCAAGAAAATTAGCAACAAATGATATAAGAACATTTCCCCAAAATATAGGTCATAAGTTTCCAGAAAGGGCCTGCTAAACAGTGGGCATGAGATGCCGTGTTAGTGAAGAGCCGCCTGTTTCCCAGAACTCATCCATCACCGGGTCTGGTGATGCCCCGAAGGGCTCTGAGAATCCCTTGAGTCAGACCATAATTTAACTCTCAGTGCCTTGAAATATGAAAGACTAAATCCTGGAGCTCTGGGTGATAATTTAATTGAAAAATATTAGAGCAATATAAGAAAAAATCTCCAGACAGTCACATATTATTTAATAATCCCCTTAAAGAAAAACAGGGGGGGTGGTTGGTCCATAATGTCATCTTTATGCAACTTTGTATAACATTCATCATCCAAATGTGATGTACTTTCTGGGGCTATTAACGTCTATGGAAACAGTGTTTGTCATTCCAAATGGTGTCAAGAGCTGCCAATGAAAAAATGAGTAATTCTTAAGGATTTTCATTCCATTTGACCAAATCAATGTTCTCAGCAACAGATGAGCCATATGATATGTTTGTCAGAATTTTCAGACCCTTTAACTCTGAATTCAAATGGAAACCTTTACCAAACAAAGTTTTCAGTTCAGTTCAGTTCAGTTGCTCAGTCATGTTCGACTCTTTGAGATCCCATGGACTGCAGCACGCCAGGCCTCCCTGTCCATCACCAAATCCTGGAGTTTACTCAAACTCACGTCCATTGAGTCGGTGACGCCATCAAACCATCTCATCCTCTGTCATCCCCTTCTCTGCCTGTCCTCAATCTTACCCAGCATCAGGGTCTTTTCAAATGAGTCAGCTCTTCACATCAGGTGGCCAAACTATTGGAGTTTCAGCTTCAGCATCAGTCCTTCCAATGAACATTCAGGAGTGATTTCCTTTAGGATTTACTGGTTGGATCTCCTTGCAGTCCAAGGGACTCTCAAGAGTCTTCTCTAACACCACAGTTCAAAAGCATAAATTCTTCGGTGCTCAGATTTCTTTATACTCCAACTCTCACATCCATACATGACTACTGGAAAAACCATAGCCTTGACTAGATGGACCTTTGTTGGCAAAGTAATGTCTCTGCTTTTTAATATGCTGTCTAGGTTGGTCATAACTTTCCTTCCAAGGAGTGTCTTTTTATTTCATGGCTGCAGTCACCATCTGCAGTGATTTTGGAGCCCCCCAAAAATAAAGTCTGCCACTGTTTCCACTGTTTCCCCATCTAGTTGCCATGAAGTGATGGGACCAGATGCCATGATCTTTGTTTTCTGAATGTTGAGCTTTAAGTCAACTTTTTCACTCTCCTTTTTCACTTTCATCAAGAGGCTCTTTAGTTCTTCTTCACTTTCTGCCATAAGGGTATCACCTGCATACCTAAAGTTATTGATATTTCTCCCGGCAATCTTGATTCCAGCTTGTACTTCATCCAGCCCAGCGTTTTTCATGATGTACTCTACATATAAGTTAAACAAGCAGGGTGACAATATACAGCCTTGACGTACTCCTTTTATGATAACCTGTTAAACTTTCTTGATTCCTTCATCTTTTATTCTCAACACTTATTTAATTAATGTCTACTTTTACAGTTAAGACTATACAGAAACAAAGGAGAATTCTTGGTCAAGATGGTGGTTTGAACAAATATATATATATGTGTGTGTGCATTAGTTGCTCAGTTATGTCTGACTTTTTGTGACCCCATGGACTGTAGCCCACCAGGCTCCTCTGCCCATGGGATTCTCCAGGCAAGAATACTGGAGTGGATTGCCATTTCCTTCTTCAGGGGATATTCCCAACCTAGGGATCAAACCTGTGTCTCCTACTTGATAGGCAGATTCTTTACCAGGGAATCACCTGAGAAGCTCAGCATTAAGAGTTTTAAGAAAAGCATACAGGCATGCAAGGATGAAACCAGGTTCATTCTTCTGGGAGGAAGGTGAGGAGGGCCTCTTTCTGGGATATCTGACAGCTGAAGAGCAAAGCCAGATCTACTCTAATATGGAAGAGAGGCCAAGAAGACTCATGGAAATTGTCGAGAGTTTTTGAGCAATCCCTCTCCAAAGACAGGGGACAGACACCACAACAAAGTATTTGGAAGAAAGAGACATCCTGGCAAAGATAGCTCTCTTCCTCCAGAGAAAAGACCATCATTTATTCCCACAGAAAGCAGAGAGAAAATATTATAACTATGAAGATTTTGTAAAAAATAATCTTTGGGGAATTAAAAATATTATGATATATAAAAAAAGCTCACTTAGAAATGTTAGACAATGAAGTTAAACAACTCTTCCAGAGAAACTCCAAAGAAGTTTAAAACATTTGTTCAAGAAAAGTATCTGACTTTTACCACATCTTATCTGCAGATACCATTTTTTTTTCTTTTCAGATACCATTTTTATAGCCATAATAAAATAAGCACTAAATAAAAAAATAATCAGATCAAACAAAACAAAATTCACCTTACTCATTTGTGATAGAAGATGCAAAAGTCTCTATTTAATGATAATCTTGCTGAAATGGTGTGTTGAGCTTAAAAATCCAACTTAGAAAATGCTACTGAAGAAAATGAAAGTGTACTTCAGAGAACACCTAGTGAAAGATGACCAAAGCGGTGGGTATTATGAGATTAAGCAAATTGTCTGACTTAGTTAACTGTGGTTTTAGGTAATACATTTTTAATAAATTAAAGTAATGAATGTATGTACTTCCTGCAAGGTAGAGGAAATTAAATTTAGTAGCTCTGTCATGGAACAATACCCCTGTCCCCCAGCCCTGAAAATAATGAGCTCCTTTGGAATATATTATCCTAATGGAGTTCAGTCGCATGATCCTATGGAATGAAAAGAATGAAATATTGGTGCAAATGGAAGCAATCATTAATGCTGACAACATGTTTCCGTGCGGCCTAACTCCCTGTGGTTTTTTTTATTTTTAATTCTTCTGTTACTACACGGTTTTATTGAAGTTTACATCAATATGTCGCGGGGGTCTTAATAGTTGTTAAATTTGACTTAGGAATCAAAATGAAACAACCAGCTAAGCTTTCCCAGAACAAAATGTTGGAAACAAAACCTTAAATGTTGCTAAGTGGATTCTAAAACAACAGAACCATTTAAGAGACAAGTTTAAAATAGGATCATCTAGAATTTTCAAAAGTGGATCTGTGGCTAATGATAGAACATAGGAGACAAGTTAAAAGAGTTTTTAAAATAAAGTGCTGATCGCTGACTCTAAATTGCAACATATAAACCATCTAGAAAACTCCAAAAACCATGTTTGGCTCAGTCATTGATGTTCATCCTTGCTAATACAAGCAAAATAATTATTAGTTTGATCAGAAAACAAATTGTCCACAGGCACTTAGTCTTTCTATACACACTATCTGCAAAACAGTCTAACTTTCAAGATCAAAAGAACCAAATATTGGCTTCTAAAATGTCCACAATTCCCACATTAAAATATATTCTGGATTAATTTGACACTCTCCCCAATTTTAAAAAAAAATTGTAATTGTATGGCCTCCTGTCTTAAACAGAGTGATTTTTGGGCAGAATGATACCAGTAGGATTGGTTTAGAAGTTGAATTTTTATGTCAAATGTAATATACAAACAACATATTCAAATTCTGAAATGAGCATAGGTAGTCATGGCAGAACTGAAGATTGTATCATTGGACTGATAGTTTAAATTCATTCAACATTCTTCAGTTGCAGTACTTCAAGAGCAAAGACACTGTGGAGATGACCCCAAAGGGTGTGGACCTGAAGCTGTTTATCATCTAGACACAAAGACAAGCTTGTAAAGAATCAAGCCAGCTAACAGAAGAAAGGAAAAACCTCCGCCATGGTCACACAAGCATACACGGCTGCCGTTGACCTATGCGGTGCTTACGTGGAATTTGAACAACAAGATGAAACAGTGAATGGCTGCAGCTCTGCACAGGAGGAAGTGGAGGCTGTTACATTCCCCCCTGTAAGTCACTGCTTTGGAACCACAATGTCAGTTCCGAACAGGCGCACACTGGGAGCCTTCCTGGAGGAGGTGGCATTTGGATTTGGAAGAATGGGCAGCATCTCAGTAGAGAAATCTTGGAAGTACAGTCTGTTTCTCAGTCTGGCCCATTTTCCAGGCATGGAAACGGGGGCTCTAGAGACTCATCTTGAAGAAAGGTCATTGAGAGGTCAAGGTGATTTTTCACGTCACCTTGCCCATCCAGGACGCTGATGCTGAGGCCTCTGCATGTTTGGTGCCCTCATTTAATTCCTCAATACTGAAAATAGAATTTTACTTTTATCTCCACACAGTCTGATCACAGCAGGGACACGAAATCGCCAATCTGTTGGGAGTTTCACTTGGACTGCATCGAACTGCCCCCCGTGTTTCTCAGCTGTCCATCCATTTGAAGGACCCCCATGTTTCCACAATCCATAAAACATGTAATGACTAAACCTGAGATTCTTCTAATTGGGCGTTAGAAAGCATAACTAAAGCAAACATGACCACAGTAAACTGTTGGGTCCAGGCTGGGCATTTTTGACAAATGCCTGGTTATGCATAGTGAAGAACTGACCATCAGACACAGCGCCGGGTGGTGACTCCATGGGTCTGATGCCATGTTTTAAAACGCCCAGATGGCCAAATCCTCACATCCATGGCGTGAGTGGCATGATGAATCAAAATGAGAGAAAAGATGCTGGGGCCCCAAAATGGTTACAGTACAGTGATAAAACGCTTACAACCTAAGCAATACATAGGGATTAATAAAAGATAAATCCGGCTGGATTTAATGCTGACCTTCAACAAAATAATTTACTTTTTAGCGACCACAGGTGGGTTTATAGGGGCAAAGGCTAGCTAAGTACAATTTTACAGCTAAGAGGAAGGATCAAAATGCAAACATGATATTTAGAATTAATTTGTTTCTGGCCAAGAGTCCATAAAGAAAACAGATGGAAGACAATGGTATAAAAAAACAGAATTTTCGGTTCAGAATATATGATCTGATATTGGCTATTTTTTTCTAATTTGCCTGTGACAGAAAAAGTCTACCATTTCCATACTACGTTTGTTCATGAATCAATCAACAAAACACAAAATGACAACAAAACAGTCAACTGATCATTGTTTAAAAAATGTGATGGAAGTTTCTTTTCAGAAAAAGAAACACTGGGGAAATACGTGAACTTCAGATCATGTACCTGAGCTTTTTAGACAGAACTTGTTATTTTTTGCATCTCCGTCTTCTTTGCCAAAGGTGCTGATTAATAGGTGATCCAAGGTTTAAATAATGCATGTCTACCAAATTGACCATTCTGATTGAATTAGGGGGTGAATAGGAAAAGAGATTATATTTCTGGGAGTCTTTACAGTATTTCATAGTTCATAAAACACTTCCACATTTGAGTGAAATTATCCTGAGGCAATTCTGGAAGATATCATTTCTCCATTTTTTAGCTCAGAAAATTGCAATGCAGGTTGTAACAAGCTGACTCCCAGCACTGGCATTTAAGTGGCAGACGTGTACACCCTCTCTAAATTATCAAGTAAATCCCAACCAAAAATACTACTTCAGAGATTTCTTCTTCCCTCCCCTCATTTCCACACTTTCTCCAGTTGACTCTTTAGCATCACAGAGCAGTGACCTCAACTACCTACTCACTTCGAATTTTAAATCACCAGCAAGTGATTAAATAACCAAGTAGAAAAAAATCTGCTCTAAAAATGTCAAGATATTGAGTAATAATTCATAGATTACCCATCTTCCCATTTGGTATAGTGGATAACTTTGAGTAGCATAAAATCCTATAAATTTACCTTTCTGAGGTATTCTTCCACAAAAAAACACAGTTACTGACTAACAAATAATAATTCCGAGAGTATTAGTAACAGCCAAGCAAACTTAAAGATCTTCCTTTATCAATACCCAATGACAGGACAAGGATGAGTAGACTATGGAAAAAGGATGTTAGGTAAAGATCTTAAGTTCAACTAACAGACTCCTCCTTCTCCTCCCCTTCCTCTCTCCCCCAACAAAAGTAGGAAAGTGGGTGGAAGAGAAGCAGATATTTAGAAGAATTCCATATGCAAGGCTTTCCAATTAATTATAGCACCAACCATTTCATCAGAGTCTCCACCATATCAAAAACAGTTTATTTCAATGGCACTAATTCCATTTTGAAGGGCAATGCCAAAGACTTTTTAACTGATCATCATTCATGGTTTAATATAGATTCTCAACGTAACTGATTTAGAATTAAAAGTGAATTATAAGAGAAATCCAGCAATGTGCTTTATAAGAAGGCAGCAAATCATATTAATTTTCTTGAACTTGTTTGACCTTTTTTTCAACAATACTTGTGGGACTGTATCAAACTTCTAATTTGCAAAAAGTAGGAAGCAAAACTTTGAAAATGATTTGAGGATAAATTATTAAGAAATGGTGTGTAAATATCCTGAGGAAGGTCACAAGGAATCTAGCATGGGTCTCATAACAAGAACATCTGGATTTATTTCTCTGACTGGGTTCCCAGATGAAGAATGCAATAGAAATGATCATTCAGGACTAGCTCTTAAACTGACAAATTCTTAGGCAATATTCTTATTCTTTAGGTAGAAAGAAATCTGAACAACAGATAAGTGGCTTAGAAACTACTTACATCATAGGCCTTCAATTGCTGTTCTTTAGTTCTAAGCCATGTCCAGTTCTTTGTGACCCCGATGTGCCAGGTCGTAAGTCTTCGACTGCAGTGCGCCAGGCTTCCCTGTCCTTCACTATCTCCCACAGTTTGCTAAAACTCATGTCCATTGAGTCAGAGATACTATACCACCATCTCATTCTCTGTCACTCCTTCTCTTCCTAGCCTCAATCTTTCCCAGCCTCAGGGTTTTTTCCAGTGAGTTGGCTCTTCACATCAGGTGGCCAAAGGCTTCAGCATACTGGAACTTCAGCCTCAGCATCAATCCTTCCAATGAATAGTCAGGGTTGATTTTCTTTAGGACTGACTGGTTTGATCTCCTTGCGGTCCAAGGGACTCTTGAGAGTCTTCTCCAGCCTCAAGTCCCTCAGTGGTGCTCATGAATAAATTGATGTTAATCACAGGGGAGGTATATGGGGAAGGGCTGCAGGGTTTCATCTTTTCATCTGTTCTCTTCAGCATTTTTCCAATTACTTAAGATTTCTTGAGTAAAGAGGTAGAGGGCATACTCCCCCTTTTCCTCCATTTATAGTTGAAGATAACTTAGTATTAGATGAGCTAATTAGATTAATTTAGTAAATATGGTGAATCAAAATTGTCTTCACATGATGTAGCCATGGGCTGAAATCTACCAAGTTTGTATTTAATTGGAAAAATATTAGGTCCTACACCTGACTGTACACAGTGGGGACTATGTAGTCTAAGAAACCTAGGGATTCAATTCAATAGGAATCACATATGAGTCATTAATATAGCATCAAAAAAAGCAAACTAATCCTAGGCTGAATTAGTAATAGCAAAACATCTAAAAGGGAGAGGATGGCAATGCTCTGCCATGTGCTATAAGGAGCACTGAATTCTAGGTGTCATTTGTAAGATGATACATGAACATGAACTTAGGACAATTGTGAAATGGCTCATTCTTTATCCCGGGTCAGGAGGACTAAGCAATTGAGTGAAAAATGAAAATTCCCTTCAAACATTTGAAGGTCTGATATTTAAAAATGAGATTTAAGAAAAGCACTTAACTTTTTCTCTTTTTGTTTCTAATGGGCATAAATCACACTATTCTATTGTCTCCATCTGTGAAAAGCGGGAACTTTTTCCTACTGTTTTTACCTCCTTTCCATCTTCTTTCCATTTCCCAGTTTACACTGATTTAATGTGTTGTTTTAGATCCAGTTTATGGTTGAATTATTTTATTACAGCATTTGAATGTTTCAGATGAATTAATGAAAAAAAAAATAGATCAAGATCTCTGCTCTTAAGGACTATATCTTCTAGCATTTGGGAGGTGCTAGTAGGCTGCGGTCCATGGGGTCGGTAAGAGTCAGACACGACTGAGCGACTTCACTTTCACTTTTCACTTTCATGCTTTGGAGAAGGAAATAGCAACCCACTCCAGCGTTCTTGCCTGGAGAATCCCAGGGATGGGGGAGCCTGGTGGGCTGCTGTCTATGGGGTCGCACAGAGTCGGATACGACTGAAGTGACTTAGCAGCAGCAGCAGAGGTTTGGAAGAGGTGTTGTTGGATTGAGACCACCACAACAAAAACATAGTAAATAAGCAAATTATTAAGTGTGTTAGAAAGTGAAAAATGATACTAAAAAAGAGAAAAAGTAGAGTTTATTGGGGGTGGAGGAAGTTTGCAACTTTAAATAGGGGGTAATAAGGATATTCCCATTAAGAAAGAGGTATCTGAGATGGTCTTAGAAAGGGGAAACAGAGAGACATGAGAATAACTCTTGGAAGAAAAGAGCAGAAGAAACCACATGTGTAAAGGCCCTGAGGCAGGCAGATTCTCAGCATGGGGAACACAAAGAGCCTAGTGAGACTGGAACAGTGAGCAAAAGGTAAGGACAGGGGATGAAGAGGTTAGAGGGGCGTTTCTAAAATCATGCAGGACCTTGTAGGCTGCTGTAAGGACTTGGTTCTTAGTCCAAGTGGAATAAGGAGCCACGGTGGCTCAGATGGTAAATAATCCATCAGTAACGTAGAAGACCTGGGTCCAATCCCTGGGTTCAGAAGATCTCCTGGAGAAGGGAATGGCAGCTCATTCAGTACTCTTGCCTCATTCAGTAGAATCGCATGGACAGAGGAGCCTGGCGGGCTGCAGTCCATGGCGTCGCAAAGAGTTGGATACGACTGAGCGACTAACACTTTCACTTTCAGGGTCCTGAGCAGAGGGCTGCCATGTTCTAACCGAAGTCTTAAAAGGATCATTGTGGCTACAGTTTTGAAAATAGACTGCAGAGGGGTAGGTATGAAGAGATTCAGATCAAGTCTCTTCCATTTATTCCCTAGTAAAGTAAAAATGAAGCAATTTAACAGCACTATTTTGCATTTATCGTATACTTTTAAAATTTTTTACTAGGAAAAAAATGTAACAGAGCCTATCACAGAGAAATTATTGCACTATATGACTGGAGAAAGTGTTGAGAAATAATCTATTCCACCTTGCCTCAATCAGATTGTATCCCAGTAAATGATTTCAGAAATGTATGAATCTTTCTTATCTTAGAATACTTCTAGCAAAAGAAATTTCACAGTGCCTTATAATCCATACACCAAAGCTTCACAGATGTCCCATTCAGAAATGCCTTCCTTATGGCAAATAAGACTTCTTCATTCTACAAATTACAACTTTTTCTCTCTCTCTCTCTTTGAAAATGGGAACTTTAAACAAAGTATACTAAATGTAGAATCAAAACTCCTATTTTTCTAATACCAGGATTCTAATCACACTGGCATACCATGTAGCCTTTGTCAGATCACTTCTTTCTATGTACAAATTAAGTACCAGATGCAGACCTTCCTTTAGCTCCTAGGAAGAAATGAGCTCTACAAGTCTGAGATATAATTAGAATCTTTGTTGGTATTCTTCTCTTCTCATTAGAAATGGAGAATTAATCCAATCCCTTACTAGGATTTTAACTCAGCAAGATGGTGTATGTTGCCCATAGATATGAAATCTTCAGGGAGCATTAGTCATTAATTCTGAGTCAGGGGGGAAAAAAAAAGAACACTCTGAATTCACCAAAAGCTTTTAATCCAGATTTAGATTCGTTCTCACCCTATTACAATGAGTGACCTTTAAGGAAGAAATCCTGGCAGTAATTTAAAAGAAGTTTAATGAAACCGTTCAATACAGCTAACATGGACTTCCTTAAAAAATACACTTCAGGTGTTACAGTGAAGAAAATGAGATACTTAACTGACTGAAAATTTACTTGATGACCATGAAAATTTAAAATGCGATAGCTCAAGTTTCCCAATTTTAAAAATATTCCCTTCATTTGGAACCATTTTTCTTACAGTGGCAGCAATAGCTAACATCACACACAGCATGGAGTCCTTGTTGACCATATCCAAAACAGATTTCAGCTTCCCTCCTGCTTTCCCAAGGATTGTTATTAAAATCCACCCACTCTTAGCTCCAGGCTCAGATGTGTCTTTATTGTCAATTAGTCCTTCTGCCCTTCCAAGTCCTCACTGGGTACTGTGGATTCCATTTTCAGAAATGCTCAATATTCTGGTTTTTTTTTTTTCCGGCCTTACCTCAAGGAATGCGGGATCTTAGTTCCCTGACCAGGGATCAAACCTGCGCCCTCTGCATTAGAATGGTAGCATCTTAACTACTGGTCTGCCATGGAATGCCCCAGAGGATGAGATGGTTGGGTGGCATCGTCAGCTCAATGGATATGAGTTTGCGTGAACTCTGGGAGCTAAGGACAGGGAAATGAAGGAGTGAAGGAAGCCTAGCGTGCTGCAGTCCATGGGGTCACAAAGAGTTGGACACAACTGAGTGACTGAACAACAAGATTGCTCTGACTCCTCTGACCATTTCCCACTTTGCCTCATTTTTCATCAGCCTGGATCATCTCAGTGCCCTCCTCACTGGTCCCTTGCATATGGTTTCCTCTCTAATTCATTCTCCATGCTGTTTGCATACTTGTTTTCTTAAAGCTTTGCTCTTATTTTTTGTTCAAGTATCACTGAACCTTCCCCAGATGGCATGCACAAGGTACATTCTTCATATCAACACATGAATTTCTACACCTGTAAATAAATATGAATTTCTTCCTCACATTATCTTTTTATTCCTAAAGCCTAGTGTTAGTGACATGTATAACATCTACAGTGCTTTGTGTCATATAAGACTATATTATGTAGGCACCGATAGATGATTCATTTCAAATTAATATTATCTATGTATACATATGGTATAGTATTGTATTTTTTCTTCCTTATGATTTTCCTCTTAATATTTTACTTTCTCTAGCTTGCTTTATAGTAAGGGGACAGTATGAACACAACTACAAAATTAATAGTGTTAATCAACTATTCATGTTATGGGCAAGACTTCTGGGTCAGCAGTAGGCTATTTATTAGTAGTTAAGTTTTGGGGGAGTTAAAAGTCTTAAGGGTAGATTTTCATCTGCATTGGAGTCAGTGCCCCCAGCTCCCACCTTGTTCAAGGGTCAGCTGTGGTCTCTTTCCTTCACTCGAGGCAAGTGGCCTAAAATGAAGCACTGTGTGCAGGCTAAGTCGCTTTAGTTGTGTCCCACTCTTTGTGATCCCATGGGCTGTAGCCCACCAGGCTCCTCTGTCTGTGGAATTCTCCAGGCAAGAACACTGGAGTGGGTTGCCAGGCCCTCCTCCAGGGGATCTTCTCGACCCAGGGATCAAATCCACATCTCTTACATCTCCTGCATTGGCAGGTGGGCTCTTTACCACTAGTGCCACCACAAAACCCAGAACACACAGTGTCTGATGGACTTGTTAAGAACTTAACATTTTTTTTTTAAATTTATTTTTATTAGTTGGAGGCTAATTACTTCACAACATTGCAGTGGGTTTTGTCATACATTGACATGAATCAGCCATGGAGTTACATGTGTTCCCCGATCCCCCCTCCCACCTCCCTCTCCACCCGATCCCTCTGGGTCTTCTCAGTGCACCAGGCCCGAGCACTTGTCTCATGCATCCCACCTGGGCTGGTAATCTGTTTCCCTATAGATAATATACATTTTTAAATACACCAAATGTTTTTTTTTCTTCTTTGGATAGAACTCTCAAACAAGCCAACAACAAAATCGTAAACTTACATTTAAACTTTTAAAAGTTTTGAGATCTGGGGACATTTGGAAATCCGCATGAAGACATTCAAGAGCCCTTTGTTTCATTTCAGTCCCCTCACCCCCATGGTGAGAGCCCCCACCACTGCATCAGCCCCCACTCCCAGCTCAGCTTGTCTTCCTTCATGTGGAACAGAGACAATGGGATGAGCATACCTCACCCTCTTACATCTCCTAGCCAAGCACTGAAGACCCTCCAAGATGCACTTGAGTCAGTCTCTTTACCATAACACCTGCCTCCCTGCTGAAAACAATTCCCTAAAGGAAGGGATGGTGTGTAAGACCAGGTAGAGAAGCTACTTAGCTTCAAACACTTCTTATGAAAATAAAGCAAACATCAAATCACCTACTCGAAACCATGGAAGTCTAAGATACTTAGACTTAGGGAAGGTTTTCAAAGGCCTCTGGGAGTTGGATGACTTGATTCTCTGTGATAAGACGGCAGGCGCTGTGTGTCTGAGACCCTCCTGCATGAGAGTGGGGAACACAGCCTTAGCATCATAATTTAGTCCCTGGTTTCTAGTTATTATATGGTCCCAAGCATCCGGGAACACAACAGAAATAGGTGGCTCCATTAGCAAAGACGGTGTCACCTCCCCCCTGTGCTCTGATGCCCAGGACTTTGCACCTTTCAGAATGCAGTTTATTCGGACAAATCCAAGCAGCTGCTCCATCAGTGGAATGTTTGGCTCCTGTGAAATGCATGCAGCTGTCAGGGAAACCCTTGGCGCTTCAAACAGAGAAAGGGACTGGCTGGGGGCACCCTGACCCAAGTCTGGGTTTCTCCCCATCCGGCTTCTAGACAACTGTCCAGTGCTGCCAGTCTGGTGGCCCGAGACAGAGAAGGATGCCTCTGTGGAGGCGTGGTGGCCAAACACCTAGTGCTTTTCAGTGAAGTTTGGAAAATGTCCCAGACTGTAAATCTGCCTCAGCATAACAGCTTGTACTTCAGAGAAGGAGGCTTTCAAGGGAGACAGTGAAAAAGGCCACAGCTACCCATGGAGGGAGGGTGACATTTCTTCCCTCTTTCAGGGACAAGTGCTCGCCTTGTCAAACTCTGCCCCTCGTCGCTGTGGCTGCTGGTGGATGTGTGAGGTCGGGAGGGGACCACTCGGCGCAGGAGCCCTGCTGGGGGACTTGTAGTTGGTGCCCCCGCCAGGCAGCTCCTAAGGAGGAGGTGCTTACAGTGGGCAGAGGGATCCCGACGGGAACAAGGCCAAGGAGACTCCACTCTCTCTTCCTCATCGCCTCCTAGTATCTGTTTCCCCTTTTTTGCTTTTGTTTGTTTGTTTCTCAATATGAAGACCAGGTAACCAGATGTCAGAAAACTGATAATAGAACATGAAAAATCTAAAAAGAATTGCATGCTGCAGTTGTTACTTGACACGTTTAAAGGGGACTTAAAAACATGAAAAGGAATTTTAAATAATACAAATTCTTTATTATTAGGTTTAAAGTTAAGGATCTTATAGTGTTCCACATTTTAACAGGAAAAACCAAGCCCTCTCATAACTGTGCTATCTGAAAAATGGATGACATCACTGAAATGTTTATTCTTGAGATAAGAAAATTTTGTGGAGAAAGATAATACATTAAGCTTTGTGTGTGTGTGTGGGTGTGTGTGCACAACAGAAAGTGAACTTGCTCTTTGTGATTCCCTTTATATGCTCTCTGTGTACTCTGGTGTTTTCTTTCATAGCACTTCTAACATTGGTAATTTGATGTTTATATTGGATACATTATATCTCTTAAGACAAGGTATACATTCTTTTTTTTAAAAAATTCTGTGCTATATTACCAATGTCTCTAGTTGATGGTTTGGAATAAGATGAAAGAGAAAGTCACTCAGTTCTGTTTGACTCTTTGCGACCCCATGGACTATACAGTTCATGGAATTCTCCAGGCAAGAATACTGGAGTGGGTAGCCTTTCCCTTCTCCAGGGGATCTTTCCAACCCAGGAGTCGGACCCAGGTCTCCCACATTGCAGGCGGATTCTTTACCAGCTGAACCATAAGGAAGGCCCAAGAATACTGGAGTGGGTAGCCTATCATTTCTCCAGCAGATCTTTCCAACCCAGGAATCGAACCATGGTCTCCTGCATTGCAGGCAGATTCTTTACCAACTGAGGTATCAGGGAAATCTCTAGTCCATGGCTTGGAATAAGATAAATTTGCTAAATCAGTGTTGGACCAGTGAATGAGTGAATGAGTTTTGACTGTTATTGGGTGGAAATAATACTCAGCAAGCATCTACCATGACAAATACTCTGCTAGGTAATTGTGCCTATTTATCTCCTTTAATCTTCCTTATGATTCTGAAAGATTCATATTATCAGCTCCCTTCTAAAGATGAAGAAATGGAAGTTCACAGAGATTATCTGAATCATCTCTGTCTGTTTGGGTCCAAGGTCACTATTACTTGGACAATGACGGACATTCTCTGATACTGCCCTGAGTGAAAACAGATGCCAACTCACTGTAAGTGTGACTTTTCTAAGAAGTCCAGCAATTCTGGGATGCACTCTCATGAGGAACTGAATTCTCTGTCACTAGAATTATGGAGTCTGCTTGACCACCTGTCAGGAACATATAATAGAGAAGATAGGAAAGGAAGTTGAATTGGAAAAACTCTAATGTTCCTCTCTGTGCTCAAACTTGAATTTACTGTCAAGCCATATGCTGAAGTGGCAGAATAATACAGTTCTTCCCCCAATTTGGCATTTCTCCCTTTTTCTTTTCCTTTTAAAGCAGATGGTTGCTATTGTGCTTGCTGCCCCAGGAGAAGGATACACAGAACAACAATTGGAAAGTCTGCTATCTTTTGGTTTTTCTGTTTTCAAAAGCCTAAGCCTGTAGGGGAAGCTGGAAGCTTAGGGGCACAGATGAAATATTTGAAAGAAAGATTAAAAAAAAAAAAAAAAGATCACAACTCCCCCACTGATTTGAAAAGGATAATCCAGACTGGTGATTTAGAATTAGATGAACAAAGTGTAGACTGCTTAATGACCAGCGATGTACTTACTTGATACTTCAGAGAAAGATACCCTGCAGCTTCCTTCTTGGGTAGATCCATGTGGAAGCAGAACCACCCCAAAAAGGGCTTAAGGGGCTTGAGGATACAAGAGACCATATCCGTTTTCAGGTAAAACTGTGAGGAGATAGAAAAACCCAGCAAAATGTTGTCTGTGAGTAGTGTCCAGGCATGCTAGCCAAAGAAAGCACTGGGTGACCCCAGGGTGAAAGAGACATACCCCCAAGCAAATGTTGAACTGGTGACTACTGGAGGCAGCCAGCTAAGTGGCTTCCTTAAGGCAGACTGTCTCTTGAAAGGAGAGCGGAGTGGTTCACCACTAAGGCTTCCACAACCACCACTGTTCATTTTTATTTTTTTAATGGAATGAATTCTTAAAATAGTGTGGTTATGGACATGGGGTAGGTTCCTGAGCAGAGTTCTGGAGGAGGGAAACAGAAGCAGCTAAGGGATTAGAATACTAACAAGAAGCACCTGGTAAACGTGAGCAGCCAAGCATGAGAACAGGTTATCCTAAATACTTAGCAGTCACAGTGTTGGAATAAGTCATTTCCCCCTCACCTCACCAGGTAGAGACGCTTATCTCTTCAAACACAGGGGTCCCCCACTTTTCAAAGATTCATTTTATACCATTTTACTTTCATGAAAGACCTACATTAGTACCTGTTTTTGCGAGCCAAAAGATATCCGAAGAGGAAGTATTCAGCCTTTGTTCAGCAGTGAGCTGAGACTTTGCAGGGGCTTCCCAGGTGGTTTAGTGGTAAAGAATCCACCTGCCAATGCAGGAGACACAAGAGACATGGGTTTGATGCCTGGGTTGGGAAGATCCCCTGGGGAAGGAAATGGCAGCCCACTCCAGTACTCTTGCCTGGAGTATCCCATGGACAGAGGAGCATGGCGGGCTACAGTCCCTGGGGTTGCAAAGAGTCGGACATGACCAGTGACTCAGCCCAAGAACAAGAGCCGTTGTAGAGGCAGTGGGTACCCCGAGCAGCGAGCACAGCTCTGCCAAACTCCTTCCTGGGGACCATGCTGAGCCTCTCGGCATCTAGCTGCCAGAGCTTTGAACCGTGTCTGTGAGCATCTGTGCTTTATCTTGATTTATCTTGAGCATCCGTTAGTAAGATGTGTCCTAAGGTGATAGCTTCTTCACTTTACTGCATTTTACCTTATGAAGGGTTTCCCAGCAAGCCTCTAGTTTCAGATAGCAGGGGAACTTGTATACAGTTTTGAAGATATCCTTTGTACTGATTTCATCAGGCACTCAATTAAACCTCTCAGGACAAGTGTCTGATTGCCATATGACCGCGAATAGCAAGGATGCTTAGAAAAAATAAAATTTCCCACTTGACTAAAAGGATAAGCAAAGAGAAACTAATGTTCTTGAACTTGCTGTGTTAAAAGGAAAGAATGGGGGAAGTCTCAGTGATTTATTTAAAGTGATTGTTATTGATCAATTTTCAAAAGTGAGTGAACCAAAGAGGTGCTTCAGAAATAAAGAATTAAAGCTTATTAAATTCAATTTTCTCGGTTGCAAGGAATAGAAAGTTAATGAAACTGAATGAAAAGGAGGGTACTTTTTAAGTCAGTGACTAGAAATGAGGACTGAAGACTTTTTAATATGATTTTTTTCTAAATTAAATGGCATAATAATAGAGACTCATAAAAAATGTCTGGGGCTTCCCTGGTGGCTCAGTGGTAAAGAATCTCCCTGCCATTGCAGGAGATGCGGGTTTGATCTCTGCATGGGGAGGATCCCCTGGAGGAGGAAATGGCAACCCTACTCCAGTATTCTTGCCTGGGAAATCCCATGGGCAGAGAAGCCTGGTGGACTACATTCTATAGGGTTGCAAAAGAGTCAGACATGATTTGGTGACTAAACAATAGAAAATCTCACCCAAGTCTCAGTCTTCATTAGTCCACTTTGCTCCCTTGAGCTCTGGTGAGTTTAAACTCTATATTCCCCATAAGGAGAGGATATTAAAATCCTTTCCCACATGTTGTCATAAATCTCACTAATGACGGGCCTAGGCTTGCCTGAAAGGAAAACCCTCACTGGAGGTAGGAGACTTTACAGCAACCTGACACCCTGGGACCAATTTTCCCAGTACATTCAGACTTGAGGAGGTTAGTGCAGAACAGGATATTGCTTTCCTGCCCCACACTTGGGAATAAAGGTGGGTACAGGTAGCCCTACATCCGTCTCTCATAGAGCTGTCAGCTGCGGGGCCAGCTGTCCCCATCTAAAGTTTTGCTGGGATGGGTTGGCTCCACAGAACTCACTCTATACTCCTACCACCAAGCCCTACACCCAGTTAACAGGGTGACAGGAAGGGAGAATGATCACCTTGTCAGGAGAGCAGAGATTGGAAGGGATGGGGCAAGAGGTACTTTGCTTCCCTCAATCTGAGGAAGGAAAGTTCCAAGGAAATAGCTCTGTAAAGATGTGCCTACAAGAATGGAAGTCTGACACTTCTTTCCTTGTGGGGGAGGAGGAGAACACAGGGAAGAGAGACAACACAGTGGTTTTATTGGCAGAGCTGGGTCCCTGACTACGCTCCTTCTCTTTCCTCTCGACCACCCCTGAGTTTCCAGTTCTTGAAATGGATCTTGAGCATGCCTGTGGGCCTTAGGTTGGCGACGGATGACAGAGGAGATTGGGAAGTACCACACATACTTTGGGGGAATTAGGGTAAAGCTGCCAACGGGGGTGGGTCAGGAGATCAGGTCACATCTCACATGTTTCATGCCTAGGGGTCTGTGAGGAATGGGACCCTTATCAGTGAGGCTCGTTAGAGACACTCCATCCATCCTTGTCACAAACTACGTACAAGCCAGTGTGACCATCCATCCGAAAAGGAAATGGGCAGTCCATGAAGATCCCTCTCATATGCACCTCTTCTCCCTAAACCAACCTCTGTGACATATACACAGGAAAGTCTCGAGAGAGCCAGACTGAAACCCTTCCACTCCATGTAATGGAGGGCAGGGCAGAATGGAGAAAAGAGCTATAAATGTTTATGAGACTCTGAATTTTTAAGAACTCTGTGACTGATTTAATCGCCAAATAAAACTGAAAACTTAAGGATTCTAACCATGATTTTAAGATTGGCTCACTGAATAAGTAGGAAAGGCAGGGTTCAACAGAGCACATTTGGAACAATAATTGATAAATGAGAGTTTTATTTTTATAACCCAGCTCTTTTTTTCTTAACAAACCAGTTACTCATTATAGATAAAGGGTTAATAATCCCATTTCCTGTTGCAAGTAAGTAAGAAAGAGAAAAACAAGTATTGCATATTAATGCATATGCAGAATCTAGAAAAATTGTACAGAAGAACCTATTTCCAGGGCAGAAATAGAGATACAGGTGTAGAGAATGGACATGTGGGCACAGGATGGGGAGGGGAGGGTGGGATAAGCTGGGGGATTAATATGAACATATATACATTACCATGTGTAAAAGGTCCGTGTAGTCAAAGCTATGGTTTTTCCATTAGTCATGTATGGATGTCAGAGTTGGGCCATAAAGAAGGTTGAGTGCTGCAGAATTGATGCTTTTGAACCGTGTTGCTGGAGAAGACTCTTGAGAGTCCCTTGGATAGCAAGGAGATCCAACCAGTCAATCCTAAAGGAAATCAACTCTGAATATCCATTGGAAGGACTGATGCTGAAGCTGAAGTTCTAGTACTTTGGCCACCTGACGTGAAGAGCTGACTCATTGGAAAAGACCCTGACTCTGGGAAGGATTGAAGGTAGGAGAAGGGGGCGACAGAGGATGAAATGGTTGGATGGCATCACCGACTCAATGGACATGAATTTGAGCAAACTCAAGGAAATAGTGAAGGACAGGGAAGCCTGGCATGCTGCAGTCCTTGGGGTTCCAAAGAGTCAGACATGACTAAGTGACTGACCTTCAAGTATCTGTTTTTTTCTAATCTAATAGCATGTTCTAACAGCATGTTCTTTGGAGTCAGGCAGATTTGGGTATAAATTCCTAAGCTTCCACTTATTAACTCCATATCCTTGCATTGTTACTTAGCCTTTGTGAACTTCTATAAAGTGGGGGTCAAGGTTACCAAGCTACATCACAAAAGAGTTGTGAGCATCAGGTTCAATAGCCTACATGCAAACCCTGGCACTCTGCCTGGCATGGAAGAGGCAATTTCTGAATGTACATTCCTCTTCCAGTCCCGATGAGGGTAAGCTGAAAACCACCCTTCATGCTGGCAGTCTCCTCCAGAGAATGATTGCAACAGAATGGCAGGAAATGCATTCTTTGTGGGTGGGTACTTTAAATAAATAAAGCTAACGGACATAGTCATAGGAAGAATGATGTCAAATAAATCCTCTCTTCTCTCATTTGAAAATGAATTAAAAATCAGAGTCCATATGTTATTACTAGAAGGCACGGTTGTCCTCACTATGGTCAACTGATGGAGGCCAAGATGGAATGCACCTCCATGCCCCCGCCTCCATGGGAACCTCCTACCAGGCCAGAGTCCTCTCCTGCCTCACACACCAGTTCATGGGGTCCCCAAAGAGTCTGACATGACTTAGGGACTAAACACCAACAGCAATGTGCACAATAATCACTCAAGGTGGGTAGGTTATGTATTCTTAACCTCGTTTCACAAGTGAACAGACTGAAACTCAGAAAGATTCATATGAAAAATAAATTAACTTCTTCATTCCCAGACAAAAGCTGGACAAAGACCACACGGCTTCCCGGAGTTTCCAGGAAGCCCGTGGGGAAACTGTGTGTGGAGCCTACATGTCTTAACAGCTTAGTCCAGGATGTGAGGAGGAGAGTACAGGGGGAGAACTGGATGCCCGGGAACAAAGCGATGGTTGGTGTGGATGAGCCAGGCAGCACATGTCGACATGCAGTTCTTGTTTCTCATGGCGATGGCAAGATGAGGGGGGATGTCTCATCTTGTGGAGAGCGGATCTCAGGCCACGGACTGTTGTAACCCACTCTTTTTCTACCTCAAGGGAAGCCGTTCTGAAGAAAACACTAGGAAAGGAGGGAAAAGCTAAGAGACATCTGAAAATGCCGGTCAGAACCCCAATTATCTTATACTCCCAAGAATCAAACAGGGTTTCCCAAGTGGTAAAGAACCCGCCTGCCAATACAGGAGGTGGCAAGAGAATTGAGTTCGATCCCTGAGTTGGAAAAATCCCCCAGAGGAGGAAATGACAACCCACTCCAATATTCTTGCCTGGGAAATCCCATGGACAAAGAAGCCTGGCTACAGTCCAGGGGTTGCAAAGAGTCGGACATGACTGAGCGACTGAGCAGACACAAGAATCAAAGTGTGACTGAAGCCTGACCCATGTGCAGCATTTCAGTTATAAAAGCCAGTGAGTTCTCTCTTCTCATTCAGGTTGGTTAAGTTTTATATTACTTGCAAAACAAAGAAAGGGCCCTGACATAGAAAAGCATACTGGTGTGTCATCACAAATAATTTTTATTTTGTCAGCTTTTAAAATAAAACCCTGATAAGAATACATACAATTCTGAACCACATAGCTCCCTAGTATTACCATTTCACAGAAGAAAAAAATCATAATTTTATTCTTCCAAAATGATTCTATTCCACTTAGGCAACTCTATGATGTTATTAGGAAGAGATTTATATGGTGCTTACTTGTCTGTTTTCAAAAGTCAATAATATCTTTGCATAAAATTTTCAGTTTTAAACACCCAAGTTTTAAACTATTTTCAAAAGCACTTGAAAGATACAACAGAAAGTTCTTGGGCATAAGTAGATTTTTTATTTAAGGCAAAAAAAAATATTGTCAGGCAGGCTCTCAAAAATCTCAACTCACCAAGAGAAGTAAGATGCATTCTTATCTGCTCTCATCATGAATGACCTGACTCCCACATAAACTTAAAAGTTTCAAGTGTGTGTAAATGAAGACAGCACACTAAAACATCTTTGAAAAGATGAAAGTCTAGAAGAAAATAACATGAATTTATTGAAAGCCACTAGACCAAGCTCCCCTTCTAAATGACAACATTCATCACACTGCTCTTCCTGCACAAAAACAATTGCAAGTGTTCAATGTCAGAGGACTGGGACCAACATGTACCCACTCATTTGGGTTTTGCTTATTTGCTTAAAAATATATATATATATGTATATATATATATATATATATACATATATATATAAGATTCAGAATCATGGGATCAATGTAATTAAGGTTCTTGGTTATAAGCAAGATAAATCTAATCCACCAAGATTTAGAGGCAAGACAAATCTAGATACTTGAGTAAAACATTCATTTGGAAAGGTATTTCTGTGTGTAGGTGCATGAGATGGAGTCTCCCAGAAAAGCTAGGTGATTAGGGACTAGACTTAGAACCAGATGGAAACCAAGAAAATTACAGAAGGACAAAAATCAGAGAATAGGAACCACAGTTCCCATATTTTAACTTATCTAGAACCCCAGCCCTGGGATTTAAAAATCTACAACCATTTCCTCCTAACAGGAACATACATTACAGCGTGTGTACACACCCAGTCGCTCAGTCGTGTCCGACTCTTTGCAACCCTACTGACTGTAGCCCGCCAGGATCCTCTGTCCATGGGGTTCCCCAGGCAAGAATACTGGAGTGGGTTGCCATTTCTTACTCCAGGGGATCTTCCCGACCCAGAGGTCAAACCCATGTCTCTTGTGTGTCCTACATTGGCAGGCTGATTCTTTATCACTGAGCCACAGAAAGGTCCATTTCCAAAAGGAAACTGAGGCACTGTGAGAAGGGGACCACCTCCTGGCTAGCCAGAGCAGCATACATTTTCACTACAGGAGCTATAGATCCACGGGTCGCAAGGCAAAGTCCTGCAGTCTCAGACAGACACAAGGAGTTAACAGTATAATAACTGCATTGTGCCTTGCGTAGAAGTCTAAAGCACTGGGTCTAGTAGTATTTATCTGAAGTATTTATGCCAATGCTATCTAAGGCACAGAAACAGAACGGAAGCAGTTCCTTAGAGAAAACGTTTATGGTTAGATATTCTTTATACTGTGTGCTTGTTTAGCCGCTCAGTCGTGTCTGACTCTTTGCGACCCCATGGGCTGTAGCCCACCAGGTTCCTCTGTCCATGGGATTCTCCAGGCAAGAATACTGGAGTGGGTTGCCATGCCCTCCTCCAGGGGATCTTCCCGACCCAGGGCCCAAACCCAGGTCTCCTGTGTTGCAGATGGATTCTTTACCATTTGAGCCACCAGGGAAAATGCTTGTGGATGCCAGTCCTGTTGTTCTGGCACTTAAAGAGATGGAGACAAAAAGAGGCATCATATGATACGCTTTATATGTGGAATCTGAAAAAATAACATCAGGTTGGCCAAAATGCCCATCCGTTCCAAACTCATCCTGCCACCCAAAATTGTGGCAAAATTATAAGTGAAAAGAGACTGTGGTCTTTAATAATTTGAACAAATGACTTTGCAAACTTTAGTGAAACATCATGTGAACACATTGCTAGGACCCCTCCCAGCACCTTGAAAGGGGCCTGGGCAGTGAGGATTCCTGAAACAAGATTCATTAAATCTAAAGGAAATCCTCTTTTACATGAAAGTCACAATTTGTTGTGTTCTTTAAGTTGGTGAGTCAGAAAATAATAAGCAAATAAATGGTAAGCTCTAAAAGAGCTTCAGACTCATAGAAGGGAAATCTCTGAGCACATCTGAGGAGGAGCAAGAGAAAATGAGGGATCGTCTTTAGGGCATATTAGGCTTCAAATGTTTTACTCCAGCACTTCTCAAACTTGTATGTGGACCTGGGGATCTGGCTAAAATGCAGACTTTTGACTGAAGAGTTGTGGGGCAGAGCCTGAGAGTCTACATTTATAAGTTCCTCAGTGTCCCGAGTGACACTCTTAAGATCACAGAGTCGAAAGATCTTAATAGTAGTTCAAATAGTGATTTCAAGTTACTAGAATTAAAAGGAGAGTTGGTGGTGGTGTGGGGCGGGGTGGCTTCCCTGGTGGCTTGGTGGTAAACAACCTGCCTGCCGATGCAGGAAATGTGGGTTCAATCCCTCATCGAGCAAGATCCCACATGCCTCGGAGCAGCTAAGCCAGCGGACCACAACTATTGAGCCTGTGATCTAGAGCCTGGGAGCTGCAACTTCTGAGCCCACACCTACTGAAGTTTGTGTGCCCTAGAGTCCACGCTCTGCAACAAGAGAAGCCACGACAATGAGAAGCCCATGCACTGTGGACTAGACAGTAGCCCCCACTTGCCACAACTTGAAAAAAAGCCTGCGCAGCAACAAACCCCCAGCACAGCTAAAAACAAATAAATAAAATGATTGAAAATAAAAAGAGAGTTGGAGTTGAGCGATCTTGGTTGTCATCAGCATGAGGTCATCTAAGCAGTAAGTGTACTCAAGAGACGAGACAAGAGCCAGGGACTGAACTTCAGGGCACCCTGGTGTTTAGAGCATCCTTTCTCAACTGGAGTTCCTCATATAAACCACAGAACACAGACAATTGTTACGGTGACTATTCTCTCCATCCCGTGGACGGCATCTAACTAACCCATTTGCGGATCATAAAGGAGAGGTTACATCCACAGATGTCTTTGGCCATTAGGGCTTTGTGCTCTGCGGAACTCCAGCTGAGAAATCCTGACTTAAAATATAAAAAAATGAGAAAGGATCCATCACAGGAGACTGAGATGAACAGGCTGGGAAGTCAAAGTAATATCAGGAGCCCCAGACTTTGTGGAAACTCGGTAAGAAAAATGGGCCAAGAATGAGGAAGAAAGACAGTGTTTATTAATCAGTGAACAGTCTTCTGAGCACATTCACATGACGTCTCCCGATGTGTTTTGCCTGTAGTAGGTGTCCAAAGAATTTTGCATGAATGCACCAACCAATCTATTAAATATTTCATAAAAGTGAAATAAAAATAACTTTGGGTCATTCACCAGATTGTAAATGTTACAAGGGCAGAATTTCTTATTAACTTTTAAAATTCCCAGCACAAAGAACAAAGTGCAACTCCATAAAAATCTATTGTATGAATGATTCAAAAGAGTCTGAAGATCAATGGATATCAGGTCTGTCTGAGGGTAAAGGGAAAAGACGACTCCAGTGAGAAAAGCAATAAACAAAGAGTAACTTCCAAATGAAAGGGGGAAAAAAACCACAGTAGAATTGTGGTCAGTCACAGCGGGATGGCAATGGTTGGGGTGAAGAGGAAAAAGTGTGCTTTTCCTCAAAAAAAAAAAAAAAAAAAAACCCACACTTTTTTCTTCTTAAATTTTTTAGAAAATTAATTAATTTTATTTTTAGTTTTGCTAGGTCTTCATTGCAGCATGTGGGGTTTTCTCTAGTTGTGGAGAGCAGGGGCTATGCTAGTTGTGGTGTAAGGGCTTCTCACTGTGGTGGCTTCTCTTGTTGCAGAGAACAGGCCCTAGGGCACACCGGTTTCTGTAGTTGTGGCTCAGGGGCTCATTGGGCTTAGTTGCTTCGAGGCATGTGTGATCTTTCTAAACTAGGACCAGGGATCGAACCCATGTCCCATGCATTGGCAGGTGCATTCTTATCCATTGTACTGCCAGGGAAGTCCTAAACACATATTCAAAGAAGCTGAGGAAGAGGCTGTACATCATCTCGGCTGGGAGGGGCTTCTGGCATGATGAGGATGTTGACAGAGAATCTGAGTTGAGACGATTTCGTTCACCCCTGGTTTGGATTGCCTGGAAAGACTGGAGCAAGGCTGCAATCTGCAAAAATCACAGCAGGTAAACGTGACAGCTCAGAGTGTGTGGACAGGGAGGGGGGCTAGCTTAATGCTCCTCAACTGACCTGGGCTTCCATGTAACACAGAAGACACCAGAAATTATGGTTTCCTCTGTGGGGAGGGGAGCTCGGAGAGCTGGGAGTCCAGGTGGGTTCATTTTGATACAGGCAAAGAGCCCTGAATCCAAAGGCTGATGGACAGACCCCTCAGGATTCACAGAAATGACCTTGACCTTGAATTGTACTAGTCAGAGTAGAGGGGGGCCTGCTCAGCAGTGGGGGGTGCTGGGCTCCCAGGAACGGGGCCTGGTTGAGTGACCACACTGGGAGTAATACCAGCAGGGCCTGAGCAGGAATACAGGCAGGACTTCCTGGTTAAGACAGATGCACTGATTTCAGCAGAGACCAGCCAGAGGACAGTCAGGGCTAGGGGCCGGGGCAGGGGACCAGCCAGCACCTTGGGCCAGGCCAGGGCCCCTCCCCTACCATCTGGACATCAGGAGGATGGGACGCTGCCCTTTCAGAGAGCAGCCACCTGGGGGAGGAGCGGCGGGTGGTGGGGAGGAAGAGGTCTGTAGGGTGAAGCTGCACCAGTGGACATTTACCCAGCAGTGATGACCTGGACTGAAATAAACTGAGGGACTGCTAAATTTCCACCTGCCCCACCTTCTTGGCCCTGCCCAGGGAAGCAGAGGCTGGTGAAGAGCAGATCACAAGAGAAAATAAAAGAGCATCGTTCATTTGTTCTTATGAACACAGTATGTTAACAATGCAAACAGTCCACTTGGAGGTCCTGGGGCCATGAGAAGAGCAGCTTCAGATCCAAGTGGTGGCCTGAGGCTCAGACAGAGAGGGGCATGACTGTCCTCAACAGTCTTAACAGCTCAAGATTGCCCAGCCTGATCGGGCAGGAGTCAGGGGGAGAAAACAGGGGAAGGTCCAGCTCAAACCATGAGCCGCTGACCAGGAAGGAAAGCTGACCGACCCGGAAGATGGTACCCGTGCTTCCAATCTGCTGTCAACTCACTGAGTAATGTGTGTTTGTTACAATTCTAAATTTCAGAGCTCCTATTTTCCTCTGTTGCCTCTGCTAAGCATCTGGAAATGCACTAGAAGGAGGCAGAAATACTGTGTGCACATCGCCCAGGCTGTTCAGTGACAGGGTTCCTTTGGCAGGAGTCGGTGGGGAAAGGGACGCCCCCAGATGCCCAGTGGAGTCCCGTGGAGAGCCCCTTGAGCTGGTTAACCCTGGCAGCTCCCCCTGTCCTCCAGTCTTCCCACTTTTCCTTTTGGAGCGATGTGGTCATGGAAGGTGTGGAGGAAAGCCTCCAGAGACAGGTCTGCAGAGTGTCTGAGTGACTATTTACCACACACGCCCACATTCAGAATCATGTTAAGACCCTGAACCTTTCATCTCTAACTATCTTTGATAGATTCCTTTCTTTTGTGAATAAAGAACAGTTGATCACATTTGCCTCTTGTCCTGGACTATGAGATCTGCCTTTAATCATTTCACTAGCAGTTTTGATATCACATTCGCCTGATACATTAAAGCTTCCAAAATGCCTTCCAATAAAGTTTTCCAGGTCATCATCTCTACTAATATAAGGCCAAGCACAATTAAGTTCTTTACTTTTCTAAGAAAGGAAAGAAAAAGGTTTAGTTTTCAAATGTATAATGTATAACTCACATGCGGATACCTCCTTACTATCCACATACATAATTAATCATAAACGATAAAACTAATGGTGTGCTCGGTGGTGTTTCCTTCTGAATCTACTCAATATACTGTGTTAATGTCCACTACTTGCGAGTCCCTTGGACTGCAGGGAGATCAAACCAGTCAGTCCTAAAGGAAATCAACCCTGAATATTCACTGGAAGGACTGATACTGAAGCTGAAGCTCCAACACTTTGGCCACAAGATGCAGAGAACTGACTCATTGGAAAAGACCTTGATGCTGGAAAAGATTGAAAGCAGGAGGAGAAGGGGTGACAGAGGATGAGATGGTTGGATGGCATCACCGACTCAATGAACATGAGCTTGAGCAAGTTCTGGGAGATGGTGAAGGACAGGGAAGCCTGGAGTGCTGCAGTTAGTTCATGGAGTCACAAAGAATTGGACATGACTTAGCGACTGAACAACACAACAGCAACAAGACTTTGTGAGGTATGGCCATAAGATCAAGTATTTTGCTTTAACAGAAAGAACAGAAAGAAAGTGCTTTGTTCAAGGTCAATCACCAAATTAGCACTGAAGCCCTGCCTAAAACCCAGGTCAAGGGATCCCTACTTCTGTGCTCAATCAGGAAATCATGTTGCCCCCTAAACCATGGAGAGGCTCCAGTTCAGCTAAGCAGGCAGACTCCCCTGAGGTGCTTAGCCAGCCCACCACTGGGCCAACTGTGTCCTTACCCTCAGGCCAGAAATCAGCATCACTAAATAGGTGATGGCTTACTCTGGTAGCTCAGCTAGTAAAGAATCCTCCTGCAATGCAGGAGACCCCGGTTCGATTCCTGGGTCGGGAAGATCCACTGGAGAAGGGATAGGCTACCCACTCCAGTATTTTTGGGCTCAGTTGGTAAAGAATTCACCTGCAGTGTGGGAGACCTGGGTTTGATCCCTGGGTTGGGAAGATCCCCTAGAGGAGGGCATGCAACCCACTCCAGTATTCTTGCCTGGAAAATCCCTATGGACAGAGGAGCCTGGAGGACTACAGCCTATGCGGTCACAAAGAGTCTGACGCGACTGAGCGACTAAGCCCAAACAGAGGACGGGACCATGAGGAAGCAGTCCCCAACTCCATCCAGCACAGCAGAGTGCACTGGAAAACCTCAGGGTCAGAAACCCTTTGTCACCACAACAACAGAAAAGCACAGGTGCAATGCACCCAGGAGTCACGTTAATCTATTAAACTAAGAGTTTTTACATGCAAGCCTCTTCTCTTGTAGCATCCCATTTCATCCATATAAAACATTGTGAGGTACACACCATCAATTGCTAAGTGCCAGAGCCAGGACCTTAGCTCAGACCTGACCACATTGTTAGAACAGGGAAGGTGAACCCTCCAGAGCAGGTCATTGGTACTCATGGGGACCAGAGAGACAGACCCCAGGATGTCATCTCAGAAACCGGCCTAGCAGGGACCAGGAGATGAAGTGGAATGTGTGTCCCTCGTGTTACGTCTTGGCTCTGGTACTAATGTTGTGACCTTGGCATAATCAAGCCCAACGTCAAGGTGATTCCATGGAGATAGGAATGGCTTCTGACTGAATGGGCAGTTGGAGGGTGAAAAAGGATGAATTCCACATGGGAGAGGGCTTACAGGGATATTCCTCTCACGTGGGCTGGACCTCCCACTTTCTATCACTCTCTTCTCCCCATCTTGGCTCCATTTTTAGAGTCTTGAATAACCCCTGCATTTCAGATATACACTGAAGTGTAAATATGCAGAACTCTCTGACACTTAAAAATATGTCCTTAGCAAAGTAGGACAGGTTAGAATTACAGTGTAGCCTGGAGGCAGAAGGGAGAGCCACGAGTAGGTAATACTTCACCTCCTGAAGTTTCAAGGAAGAGTTTACCAGCCAACTGCTGCTCAGGGAGGAGAAAATTACTTACCAAATCAACAAATGCACAGGCTCGAAAACAAATAAATTATTTCAGCACTACTTCAAAAACTCATATTTCATCAATGATAAATCACTGAGTGGAAGGGAACCTATGAACACCGGGCTTATTTTAAAGACTCAATATATGACTCAATATCTTCATGGTGTGATAGATTCATTTATTCATAAGTGCACCAGTCAATTATTCGTATGAGTAAGCTTCATTTGCATATAATGCACCAAGCAGTGATACATTAGAACTCTGAGCATCTACTGCCTCAGTTCCCCAATGATAAGCTCAATTAATTTCTTTCCAGAAAAAGCAAATAAATAAATCGACTGTTTCCAAAGTTTACTGAAGAATCTTGTACTACATCCTCAAGACCAAACTAGATTTTTGCCAGAGAATGGTGTGCTGTGTTTATGATGCTCACCACATGGCTGTCATTGTCTGGGCATCGAATAAGATCCCTTTCAGGCAAGGGAAGATTAAGAGATTGTCACAAGTTCACCCCAAAGCCAGCTCCATAGAACTGGATCTTTGCAGTGATGATCACGATTTTGTGAGAGAATACTCTCTGAATGCGATACACAGCACATTCAAATTTAATTCCAAAGCTAAACACAAGTGCTTGGGATTATTCATGCCTTGGCTGCCCTTCATTAATGCAAATAATTTAAAAAGCTGACGATAAACAGAAAGGCACATGGACGGCTGAGATAAACCAAGAGATCTGCCTTCTCTTCTGTCATTCTGTTTTCTTTTGTCCTTTTGGTTATTTGAATATTTACAGAGCTGTCTCCATTTGTGCCGCTTAATGACTGCCAAGGGAAGGGGTCAATAGTTTTATCCTGATCCCTCAAATGTGGAACCTCGAAACTCTGAGACGCAGACTTGGTCAAGGTCACCCCAGAAGGAGCAGAAGACAGAATAAATGGCAGTGCTTGTGTGTCTTCCTGCAGGGTTTTTTCTACTGTACCATCTTCGTGGTACATTTCACAGATTGCAGTGGGCACCAATCACTAATTCAACAAGTATTTACTGAGAGTTCATTGCATTTGCGTGTGAGGAACTATTTTATATTTTAGGTACTGCAGACAGAACGATGGACAGCATAAAGATCTTGCCTCCATGATATGAACAGACTGATAATGAAACATGTAAACCATTAAAGTTTCCCCTTGTACTTCTTTCAACTTTCTACCCATAGGAGAAATGAACTCTTAAGGGATGGGCTTTGAACATAAAAGATGATAAAAGGAGGACTGCTTGTTTATTTCTGGGAGTCCCAGCTTCCTGTTACTGAGAATTAACGGTGGGCACACAGAAAGATGGGCTTTGCTTCTTCTATAATGCATATGTAAAGTGGATCCAAATGAATATAATTAAATGTGGAATATTGACCAACCAGTCTATTAAAGTGAATATTATTGAATATATGCTACACTACATTATTTCAATTTCTAAAATGGATTCTGACATCTTAAGAGGTTTCATTGTACACCTATGAAATATTTACAAAACCGTTCTCAGCCGTTGATAAATAATAGCAAATTTCAGACATGCTTAGATAGCAATTTTGAAAGACAGAATTCCATGTTTAGGCAGACCTTTAAGACAGTGTGAACACTGAAATGTTTTAGAAACTGTTTCTAGCCTGAATAAAATAGCCGAAACAATAAAAGTTATAAACATAATAAACTGCAGTATAGCTTCATATATTGGACACTGACCTTTCTAATGCTTGAGTTTAGAAAACACAAAGAATACCCTTTATTTAAAAATGCTTCACTTACACAGATTTTAATAGAATCATCAATTATTTGGTAATATGTTAACTTACTAGCCACTTTCATTGTCTTTTCTTACTTGTAAGTTTCTCTATCTGCCCTGAACAGTCTTAGCTGGAGGCAGCCTCACAAATACAGAACTCTATCTCAAGCTTCTTTTTAAAATAAGAAAAAAATTGCTGAGGGCCATGGTTAAAAAAGAGCTGATAGGAAGAATGAGAACTATAATTTAGGGAGTGTTTGGGCTAGACATTTTAGAGTAACCGTGAAGAACGCTCTTATTCCAGTTCACAAATTCATAGCCTGAAATAACATTCTTTGGGGAAGGATAATTTTCAAATAGGGTTTCCCTGGTGGCTCAGCAGCGAAGAATCCACCTGCCAATTCAGAATATGCAGGTTCGATCCCTGGGTTGGAAGATCCCCTGGAGATGGAACTGGCAATCCACTCCAGGATCGTTGCCTGGGAAATCCCATGGACAGAGGAGCCCAGTGGACTATGGTTCATGAGGTTGTAAAAGGGTTGGACATGACTTAGTGACTAAACAACAACAATTTTTAAATATCAACTGAGTTTACAAAATGAGGTTCTAATTTGTGAGGCTGGTTGTCCTGAGTCACAGAAGAACCTCAAACATAGAATTTTAGAATCCTATGACTCTCACTTACTTTCTTCAGTTTGCTAAATGTTTCGGAAATTCTGCAAGCCACAGAAGTATTCTCAAGCTTAGAAATCTATGTCCTGATTTTCAAGGCTGAGATCAGAACAAGTTGCTGAGTCAGATTTTCTAAACTGGAAAACAGGGAGTATAATGGAGAATCAATGGCAGACATGGTTCAGAATGGCAAACAGCATCAGCCACGGACGGTTCCTGCTGCTCTGTGTGGTGGCAAGGCCACTGCTCAGGTGAGGCAGCCTCCAATTGCCAGCTCTCTGCTGCCAGCTGCTCCCTGAGGTCCACTTCCTGAAGCCATCCCGCGGGCAGAGAGAGCCATGAAGTTTGGTAAGTGCGTGTGCATGCTAAGTCGCTTCAGTTGTGTCCGACTCTCTGCAACCCTATGGACTGTAGCCCACTAAGCTCCTCTGTCCATGGGATTTTCCAGGCAAGAATACTGGAATGGGTTGCCATTTCCTTCTCCAGCAGATCTTCCCAACCCAGGGATCGAACCCATGTTTCCTGTGTCTCCTGCATCGGCAAGAGGATTCTTGACAACTGTACCACCTAGGAAACCCCTTGGGACCTGTATTTTTGTAAGAACTTCTTTATGCATCTCCTTAAATTTGTATTTCCTTGAAATGAAATTTAGGTCTTTTCAACTTTGAAACCTCAATACCTGGATTAGTACCTGCTATGCACTGAATTGTGTTCTATCCTAAAATTCATACATTAAATCCCTGAACTTCACTGTGATAGTATATGTAGAGGGAGCCTTTGGGAAATAATTAGGTTTAAATGAAGTCATGGGATGGGGCTCTCATGATGAAATTAATACCGTTATAAGAATAGACACCAGACCTCTCTCTCTTTCTCTTTCTCTCTCTGCATCTGAGGAAATATCAAGAAAGTGATTGCCTACAATCCAGAAGAGACATTCATCAGAACCTAATTATGCTGACACCTTGATCATAGACTTCGAGCCTCCAAAACCGTAAGAAAATACATTTCTGTTGTTTAAGCCACCCAGTCTACGGTATCTTGTTAAGGCAGCCTAAGCTGCCTAACACAGGCTTCCCTCGTGGCTCAGATGATCAAGAATCTGCCTGCAATGCGGGAGATCAGGGTTTGATCCCTGAGTTGGGAATATTCCCCGGAGAAGGGAATGGCTCCTTACTCCTGTATTTGTGCCCGGAGAAATCCATGGACAGAGGAGCCTGGCAGGCTACAGAGTATGGGGTCACAAAGAGTTGGACAGGATTGAGCGAGTGACACTTTCATTTTTCAAGTTGACTACACAAGTATCTAACACAGAAAAAAACTGCATGAGAATCTTGAATAAATCAAGGCGGGACTATTGCTGAGGACATAAATCATAGTGACAACAGGAGATTCAGTTCTATGAGCCAAAATGAAGAATATCACATTCCTCCCTTCTGAGTTCTGATCTTTCAGTCTCATTTTATAAATGGATAGTAGTTCAGAGCATGGTCTGCATATCAGACCTGAGAGTTAGCCTGGCTCTGGCCCTTACTAGTGGTAGGACCACAAGTGATTCATCTGTGGCTGCTCCCTTCCCTGTAAATGAGGGGTATATACTTCAGAGGTTGGTTTGGAGGATGGAAGGTATAAAGCTTAGAAAAGCTCTGGCATAAATTATTGTCTCAAAAAAATGGTATCGGTAGCTCTCACCCACCCACACCACAATATCAGGGGCATTCGAATCAACAACCAGTGAACTGGCAGGTATGACTATTTATTCCTGGTTTATCCCAAATAATCTGCCACCTTAAAAATTGCCTCAGAAACACTTTGACTAATTGTTTGACTGGAAAGGAGGTTAGATGCTTTTCATGCTTTCCTTTTAATCTTAACATCTGAGAGTCAAAAACTTTCCTTATTCTTCTAAATAAAGGTTATCTTTCCTCTGAGAACAAATAGTTCAGTCCATCTGTCTGGCAGTGCTTTGGCAAAGCTGCAGGAGGGCTAGTATGAGGAGGAGAGCCTTTAATTAATGTTAACCAACTGGTTTAAATTGTGATTTTTTTTTTGAATTTTTTTTCTTTTTGGCCATCCTGCTCAGCATGCAGGATCTTAGTTCCTTGATCAGGGAGAGAACCCGTGCCCCTGCAATGGAAGAAGAGAGTCTAAATCACTGGACCACCAGGGAAGTCCTTTTTTAAAAAAATAATTGAAGTATAGTTGATTTGCAATGTGTTAATTTCTGCATACAGTGAAGTGATTCAGTTATACATATACATGTGTGTGTATATATACATACACATATGTTCTTTTTAAAATCTTTCTCCATTATGCTTTGTAACAGAATATCAAATATAGTTCCATGTGCTATACAGTGGGGCCTTGTTGTTTACCCATCCTATATACACTAGCTTGCACTTGCTAATCCCAAGCTCCCATTCCATCCCTTCCCCATCCTCCCCCTTGGCAATCACAAGTCTGTTCTCTGTGTCTGCCAGTCTGTTTCTGTTTTACAGATAAATTCCCTTTTGTCTTATTTTAGATTCCACAAATAAGTGCTATCGTATGTTACTGATCTAAATTCTAACTTCTCTTAAAAGACAGCTTGGACGGTTAGTTGAACATCAAAGGCCAAAGTTCTAGATGGAGATAATTCCGTACAAAGTACTGAATGACATTACTGGGCTGCCATGAAAATTGCCAAGTAACAGTCCTCCCAAACCTTCCACATGGAGAGAATCCTCTACCGATGACACTTAATGAGGTGAATATTAGACACTATACAAACTGCTCCAAGATAAGACTTGAAAACTGTTACTTCTCTTTGATTCCTTAGGTGTCTCTCTTTAGCAATTAAAATCAGAAAAAAGTAAAGAAGATGTGGCACCTTTTTTAATCATGCAAATATGAATACAAAATGTGAATAAAAATTAAATTATAAATTGAAGAAAAAAACATGTATCAGTGTTATTCTGAAAAAAAGAAATCCACTTTTCCCAAGGGGGAATAATTCTGCAAATGTATTCTCTCTCTCTCTTTTTTTTTTTTCAAAAAAGATGTTTTTCTTTTTGCAGGTACTGGTAGGAAACCAGAATTAATTCAAATGAAGGTTCATTAAAAAAATACACATCTTTTTGGCATTCTCTGGATGTTTTAAACAATTTGAAAGGTTTCATTAAGATCCTACAAAAGCTATGTGATGCAGCACACTTGTTCTCCTGAGAAGATTCAGAGCAGCACGGCTCCAAGATGCCATGATTGTTTGTGTTGTCATTTCTGCTTTCTCCTGTGGGCTCTCTAACATTTAGCTTGACTTTCTCCATCCTTTCCTGAGTAGATCCTATGTTTTAAGGGTTGAGGAAAGAGAATGAAAAGGATGAAGAATGAGCTCTGTCAACCCCAATCCACTGAAAACCACCATCACAGAAGGTTTCAATAATCTTTGTCACCAAGTCCATCAAACCTAAAGGATCCTTTCTAGCTTCTGGTGTAAGCAGGCATCTTCTGGTCACCAACGATGGAAAACAACTCAAACTTGTCTTTAGAAAAATAAAACAGCATTCATTGCTCACAAAATGTAGAAGTCCCGGCCTTCTGGCTTTTGCCTGTTGCTCCAGTGAAATTCCTGCATGGGGATCCCAGTGGCCTGGTTGGCTCACTGGTCAACCCTAGCTCAGGGAAGTCACATGCTCATTGTTTGCACCCGGACCTAATACAATCGGCTATATAGTACTGCATTGTAATGGGTTTATAATACTTTTCACACAAATAATACACAAAAAATAAACACTAAAATAAAGAAAAGTTTTTTAATCTTATGGTAAGGTACCTTGAAAAGTACTGTAGTACAGTACAGCAGCTGGCATACAGGGACACATTTGCATCTTTGAAAGTTCACAACTTGAAGATCTGAATTCAGGGGACTTACATAGCTTTACTTTGGGACTTTGCTCCTTAGGAAACCTGGATTAGGACACAAGACCATCTTTCTCTGATCATGGCATATCCTTAGGGTATCTCCTAGGTCACCTCTCTTCTTATAATACTCATTCTTCTGGGAAGAAACCATCCACTCCCATGATTTCAATCACCAGCTGTAGTTCAATGACTCCCACGTCTCTATCTCCATTCTGAGCTCCAGCTCCGCGGAGCTGGTTCTTAATGCACATCTTTCCTTGGAAGGCTTACCGGTTGTTTCCATGTAATCTCAACATGCCCCAAACTTATCCACATGTCAAATCCAAACCTCTCTTCCCTTGATATTTCCTGTCCTAGAGAATGACACCACCAGGTGTCCAATTGCCTAAATCAGAAACCTTGAGCCACTTGATCCCTCCCCACCTCTTACTCCTCACATCCACTTTCTCACCAGGCCCTGACAATTCTATCTTCTAAATACATTTTGGCCCCAACAACTTTATCCCATCACTGCTTCATAACCTCTCCCAGCCATCCTCCTAGCTTGCCTGAATTCCTCCGGTTCATTTTCTATAGCGCAGTCCCTCTATTTACTTTTGTTTTTTCCCTAACTTTATGACCTATAGCATTGTGTAAGTTAACTGTGTACAATGTGTTGATTTGACACACTTGTATATCATAAAGTGATTCTCAGGTAGATGCTGTGGGGTAAGGAGATGGGGAAATACCAGTCAAAGAGCACAAACATCCAGTTAGAGGAAGAATAGGAGCAGACTTTGAGACCCTTTAAAACATGGATCTCAAAGTCTTTTTGTTATTCCAGGTAAAACATCCTCAATGAGACTGACCCTGACCTTGATGCCCTCTGCCCTAGCTGCGTCTCAAGGTTCATTTCTTGCCTCTCAGCAATCTAGGAGATTAGGCTTCAGCCCCACTGAGGGTTTATTTTCTCATGGCTCCACATCCTCTCTTACCTCTGAGTCTTCACATAAAACTCTTTCCCCTGCTTCTCCATCTAGATAACTTCTACTCATCTTTCAGAGCTCAGTCTCGTTGTCACTTCCTCCTGGAAGCCCTCCTTTATTTCCACCCTTTCCCCAGTCTAAGTCAGCGCCTGCCTCACCTGCACACTCGCTCTCTCAGCACTTATGGTGCTGAGTCACACATACCTTTCAGTTCTTTTCTTTCTCAAAAAGGGTAGGTCCTCTGTCCACCTTGCTCATATTGGTTTTCCTCAGAACCTGGCACAGTGGCTGGTTTAAAAATACCCCTAATGTACAAGCATCTTTATAAGCAATTTTGCCACCTTGTGTTTTGTGTCAGGTCCTAGAACATCCAGGATTTTTCTCCCTAGAATTTCAGACAACTGTTCTGCACAGTCTTGCCTCTGCAGACTCTTTGAGCAGTCTTCCTTAAGGTCACAAGAGAGATGGCATTAAAATGGTTTCAAATAATTGTACTCCCAGGTAGAATATACTATTGACTATTTCTAAGAAATATTACCACATAGACATGAATGTGGCTGTTACTAAATATTGCAAAGCTTGTTTCCTTTTGGTCTTACAAGTAAAAAAATTCTCAGTCTTAAAGAATTGATTTCACAGCAAATGAGTAAATTAAACAGTCATCAGTATAGCTTGCCAGGGACTATGTACAGGGAGCTAGGCTACAAGTCATTTTTTTATTCATTTATATGACACTTTGAGCTGGTATTCATGACTGCCCCCCTCGCCCCCAACATGGCTCTCAATCTTGGAGTTTTTACTGTGTGATTGACCTAAACTATTGTACCTTTAATAGCATTTTTGATTATTATAATTTTTGCTTGTGTGTGTTTTTATTTTATTCCCTGCTACTTTGCGTGATCACAGGCATTATATTTTTGCTCTGTTTCCAGTTTACTATCTCATGAAAAGAAGTTGCTGATGGCAATTTTTAGGGTTATAAAGTGTAATACGGGCTCATATCATAAATGGGAATTTTTAAATGGAATAGATTTCCAAAGAAATCAACTTTATGTAAAAGCTAAGCCTGTTCAAAATGGATAAATACAATGGCTTATTATAAACATTAGGAACATATAAATTAACCTCCACGTTTTATGGTCAGAACAAGCTACTATAGGCTCAGTCAGGGAATTTTTATGTCTAAGCATATTATCTCCTACATTAGTTTTCTTTAGTATCTTAAATGACTTTTTTGGAGCTGGGTGAATGAAAGAAATGGCTTCATAAGCACAGATCCAAGGCCTAACACTGGTTTTGGCAGCACTGTTTTTCAGGTTCATATAGATGTATAAAAAATACATTATTAATAGAAGTGAATTAGATCTCTTAAAAAAGTCACTTTCTAAGCCTTATCGTATTAAAACCTTTGAATTGAGTTAGTGTGGAGGTTGGGGGGATAAAACTGTGGAAGAAGCTGGGCGGTGCTGGAGTGCTGGTTCCATGATGCAAGCTCCCCACCCAACCAGGTCTTCCGGACGTTTCCAGGCATGTGCGCCTCATATCACAGACCCTCTTTCAGAGGAAACCAATCAGATGACACTTTAAGTCTCCCTCTTGGGCACCCACTCCCCACGCGCACCTAGAATTTCATTATCATAATTAGTGAAGGATGTGGATCCCTCTAACCCTGGCTGGAAGGCTTCACCCTGCTCTTTGTGGAGTCTTGTACTGAGCTCACAGGTGTGGAGCCCTGTACAAAGGTCGCAGCACAAAAGTCTCTGCAACTGACCAAACCCCATAGCAACTGTTGCTATGAGTCTCTGGATCTAAACCTGCCAGTTCCCTGACCACATCTTAGGTAAAAAATACACCCTATTACCCACTCTATAGCATCTTAAGCTGAAAGAAAGCGTTAGTCACTCAGTCGTGTCTGACTCTTTGTGACCCCATGGACTGTTGCCCGCCAGGCTCCCCTGTCCATGGAGTGGGTAGTCTGGAGTGGGTAGCCATTCCATACTCTAGGGGATCTTCCCAACCCAGGGATCAAATCCAGGTCTCCCGTATTGCAAGTGGATTCTTTACTGTCTGAGCCACTGGGGAAGCCTAGCATCCTAACCAATCATTTACTGCCACCATTCTGGTAAGAATTTGTCTGTCTTGAGGCTATAAAAATTTGGCTACAAATTTTTAGTAGTCTGCAAAAGGGCTTGACTCTCCCCTGAGTTGACCCACTGTTCTAACAGCATCTCCCACTCTAAAAAACTTTATTCTCCTCTGATTCTACCTCATGTCTGGAAATTCTTTTCCAACCCACGCATGGACCATGATGCTCTTCATTTACTAAGGGCACCCTGTGAGGACTTGAACAGGAAACAGAACTGAGCCTCACTTGTACCATTCAGATATAAGCACCGAGATGCACACCAAATGCTCTGGAGGCTGTAACTATAACCTGTGATTAAAACACTTCCTGCAAATTTCTCTAAAAAAGAAAGGTCAACAATCTCCTGTCAATCAACGTGTTGCCTTCTTGTTTAGTCACTAAGTCATGTCCAACTCTTTTATGACCCCCTGCCAGGCTCCTCTGTCCTTGGGATTTCTCAGGCAAGAATACTGGAGTGGGTTGCCATTTCCCTTCCCAGGGGATTTTCCCGACCCAGAGATTGAACCTGAGTCTCCTGTATTGGTTGGCAGATTTTTTTTACTACTGAACCTGCATCTAATTTCCTAATGGTGAGAAAAACACCCTTTATTTTTAATTCATTGAAACTGACATACATACAAATATGTATGTGTTCAGTTCAGCTCAGTTCAGTCACTCAGTTGCGTCTGATTGTTTGCAAACCCATCAACTGCAGCACGCCAGGCCTCCCTGTCCATCACCAACTCCCAGAGTTTACTCAAACTCATCTCCAATGAATCCGTGATGCCATCCAACCATCTCATCCTCTGTCGTCCCCTTCTCCTCCCGCCTTCAATCTTTCCCAGCATCAGGGTCTTTTCCAATGAGTCAACTCTTCACATCAGGTAGCCAAAGTATTGCAGTTTCAGCTTCAACATCAGTCCTTCCAATGAACACCCAGGACTGATCTCCTTTAGGATGGACTGCTTAGATCTCCTTGCAGTCCAACAGACTCTCAAGAGTCTTCTCCACCACTACAGTTCAAAAGCATCAATTCTTTGGCACTCAGCTTTCTTTATAGTCCAACTCTCACATCCATACATGACTACTGGAAAAACCATAGCCTTGACTAGATGGACCTTTGTTGGCAAAGTAATGTCTCTCTTTGTTAATATGCTGTCTAGGTTGGTCACAGCTTTTGTTCCAAGGAGCAAGCATCTTTCAATTTCATGCCTGAAGTCACCATCTGCAGTGACTTTGGAGCCCCCCAAAATAAAGTCTGCCACTGTTCCCACTGTTTCCCCCATCAATTTGCCATGAAGTGATGTGTATACATGTGTATATAAATGTTATGTGGTACATATACATAATGGAATATTACTCAGTCATTAAAAAGAATGTATTTGAATCAGTTGTAATGAGGCAAATGAAATTGGAGCCTATTATACAGACTGAAGTAAGTCAGAAAGAAAAGCACCAATACAGTATACTAATGCATATATATGGAATTTAGAAATATGGTAATGATGACCCTATATGTGAGACAGCAAAAGAGACACAGATGTAAAGAACAGTCTTTTGGACTCTGTGGGAGAAGGTGAGGGTGGGATGATTTGAAAGAATAGCATTGAAACATGTATATTATCATATGTGAAACAGATCGCCAGTCCAGGTTTGATGCAGGAGACAGGGTGCTCAGGTCTGGTGCACTGGGATGACCCAGAGGGATGGGATGGGGAGGGATGTGGGAGGGGGTTCAGGATGGGGGACACATGTAAATCCATGGCTGATTCATGTCAATGTATGGCAAAAAACTGCTACATACTGTAATTAACCTCCAATTAAAATAAAATTAAAAACCTCCAATTAAAATTAATTAAAAAAATAAATGTTATGGGAAAACCCAAATGAACTTTTTGGCTAACCCTGTGTGTGTGTGTTTTATATATATAATATGCTTCATCTGAAAAGATTTGGTATGCATTTCAAAGTAATGTTTCAAGATTTAGTTATAAAGCAGAAAACCATTTTGAGAACAGCAATACTTCTGAAAAGTAGAATATTAATTTCATGTAAATAGGTCCTCAGATTAACTAGGAAATGCTTCTGAAAAATTTTAGGGGTGAAACAAGGACTTGAGCCTCAGATTATTTGCATCACAAAGTCATACTAATGGCAAGAGCAGTGGTTGAGTACAGAAACCCCAGAATATCTTTTATTGTTTAAAACAAACCTGATGCTAAGCAGTAATGATATCCTTTACTTAATAACACAGAAAAATTCTATTTAGAAATGTGGGTCTTTGAACTTTCAGAGAACCCATATCTTCATATAAATTTGGTTAATTCTTTCATCTTCAATCAGTGTGATTTTTGATTTAAAAAGTGAGGAGGATTTTAAAAATTTTGTGTGTTTGTGTAGACCATCTCTTAACATCCTGGTTATTTTAAGATATTTATCCTCATTCATCTTTAAATAAAACTTCAGAAAACCAAACCGTCTCCCTATACTAATCCCTTTCCAGAAGCAGCATGGTTCCATAACATTTATCAAAAGAGGATTCATAAACAGTGTCATTCATATATTACCTGGTAAGAGTTTTTGCTCCTCAAAAACAAACAAACAGACAAAAAAATAGTAAAAACTTGAGTTATCTGGAAGATTTGGGGTTAAATTTGTCCAGAGTATGAACATACAATATCTTCAAAGAACTGCAGACCCAGCTTTACCCTAGAATTGTCCTTATTTTTGTGCTACCCAACTCTGTGACCTGAATCCAGTGAGGAGTGACTCACTGTTCAGCCGTCACCCAAGCTCTGTTCTTCTCCTGCCCAGTGGTTCTTAATTAGTCTTGGAATCAGACCATCAAGAGACTGCTATGACTTGCCTTAGGTGAATGATAACCTAATCAAGCAAAGTTAGAGACATTTCCCACAAGTACTGTTTGCTATATAATCCCCCTCTGGGTGTTCCATTAACCTAGCTAATGAGAAAATGCAACAAAATCCACGTGTTCCGGAAAATAATATAGCTATGGATGGTCTGCCTGCTTCCCAAAGTACAGAGCTGAATGCAGATTACTGCATAAACAATTAATTATGCAAACAAATTAATTGGTAATCAGCTATGACTACTCTGTTTTGCGTTTGACACTCCGCTACATGCTGCAGGCAATAAAGACCTTCCCAATGCATACTCATTTCTGAAGAACCATTTAGAAAAGCAAAAGGTCTTCAGAAAGAAAATGCTAAAATCCACACTTATAATCATTGCGCAGCCATTACTTTGCATTCAGTAATAACCAAAAATAACTGATCTATAGTCATCCTTCCCATAGACTTCATCATGTGAACGTTTGATTCACTTAGTTTTTAAAAAGGTTCCTAAAAGTCATAATTCTGAATTTCTAGGAAATGTGGGATATATGTATATAGTAAGATATAGGGATAAACAGAAGGCTTCCCAGGTGTTGCTAGTAGTAAAGAACCTGCCTATCAATGCAGGAGCATAATAGACACAAGTTCGATCCCTGGGTCAGGAAGATCTTCTGGAGGAGGAAATGGCAACCCACTCAGTATTTTTGCCTGAGAAATCCCACAGATAAAGGAGCCTGGTGGGCTACAGCTCATGGGGTTGCAAAAGAGTCAGATACAACTGAGCGACTGAGCACTCGGCACACAACTCCTCAGAGAGACTATAAGAACTTGAAAGATTTGTAGCCTAGAAGAAAACTCCATCTAAATTTTCCTGTTATCTGTCCTTATACAGATTTTCATGAAAATAATTCTGTGATTTACATGTTCGAAAGTAAGTGATTCACAGTTCTAATGAGATGGATGAAACTGGAGCCCATTATACAGAGTGAAGTAAGCCAGAAAGATAAAGACCAATACAGTATACTAACGCATATATATGGAATTTAAAAAGATGGTAACGGTAACCCTATATGCAAAACAGAAAAAGAGACACAGATGTACAGAACAGACTTTTGGACTCTGTGGGAGAAGGCGAGGGTGGGATGTTCTGAGAGAATAACATTGAAACAAGTATACTATCAAGGGTGAAACAGATCACCAGCCCAGGTTGGATGCATGAGACGGGTGCTCAGGGCTGGTGCACTGGGAAGACCCAGAGGGATGGAGAACACATGTAGATCCATGGCTGATTCATGTCAATGTATAGCAAAAACCTCTAAAATATTGTAAAGTAATTGGCCTCCAACTAATGAAAATAAATGGAAAAAAAAAAAAAAAAAGAAAGAAAAAAAAAGTAAGTGATTCAGATAAGCAACCCCTTTCTGGACTTATATTTTGCTTTATCCATGATGTATTTAACTTGCTGAATCGTATTTTACTACTCAAAAAACACTTTCCTGTGATTATGAATTTAAAGCTGGATTAGCACTAGGCTGACTGTGTGGATCACAATAAACTGTGGAAAATTCTGAAAGAGATGGGCATACCAGACCACCTGACCTGCCTCTTGAGAAACTTGTGTGCAGGTCAGGAAGCAACAGGAAGAACTGGACATGGAACAACAGACCGGTTCCAAATAGGAAAAGGAGTATGTTAAGACTGTATATTGTCACCCTGCTTATTTAACTTCTATGCAGATTACATCATGAGAAACGCTGGGTTGGAAGAAGCACAAGCTAGAATTAAGATCGCCGGGAGAAATATCAATAACCTCAGATATGCAGATGACACCACCCTTATGGCAGAAAGTGAAGAGGAACTAATAAGCCTCTTGCTGAAAGTGAAAGAGGAGAGTGGAAAAAGTTGGCTTAAAGTTCAACATTCAGAAAACTAAGATCATGGCATCTGGTTCCAATATTTCATGGGAAATAGATGGGATAACAGTGGCAACAGTGTCAGACTTTATTTTGGGGGGCTCCAAATCACTGCAGGTGGTGATTGCAGCCATGTAATTAAAAGAGCACTTCCTCCTTGGAAGGAAAGCTATGACCAACCTAGATAGCATATTAAAAAGCAGAGACAATACTTTGCCAACAAAGGTCCATCTGGTCAAGGCTATGGTTTTTCCAGTGGTCATGTATGGATGTGAGAGTTGGACTGTGAAAAAAGCTGAGCGTGGAAGAATTGATGCTTTTGAACCGTGGTGTTGGAGAGGACTCTTGCGAGTCACTTGAACTGCAAGGAAATCCAACCAGGCCATCCTAGAGGAGATCAGTCTTGGGTGTTCATTGAAAGGACTGATGCTGAAGCTGAAACTCCAATACTTTGGCCACCTCATGCGAAGAGTTGACTCATTGGAAAAAGATGCTGGGAGGGACTGGGGGCAGGAGGAGAAGGGGATGACAGAGGATGAGATAGTTGGATAGCATCACCGACTCCATGGACATGAGTTTGAGTAAACTCCGAGAGTTGGTGATGGACAGGGAGGCCTGGTGTGCTGCGATTCATGGGGTCGCAAAGAGTTGGACATGACTGAGCGACTGAACTGAACTGAACTGATGAGTAACAGTTTTCCTGAATGCCAGTGGTCCTCCCCACCACTTATTAAAAGCCTGCTGCTGCTAAGTCACTTCAGTCGTGTCTGACTTTGTGTGATCCCATAGACGGCAGCCCACCAGGCTCGCCCGTCCCTGGGATTCTCCAGGCAAGAACAGTGGAGTGGGTTGCCATTTCCTTCTCCAGTGTGTGAAAGTGAAAAGTGAAAGTGAAGTCGCTCAGTCGTGTCCGACTCTTAGTGACCCCATGGACTTGCAGCCTACCAGGCTCCTTCATCCATGGGATTTTCCAGGCAAGAGTACTGGTATTAAAAGCCTACAGAGAGCAAATGAGCTACAAAGCATTGGTGGGTTGCTGAAAGTGGTTTTCTTTTCGTGGTTATTTATTTCATGTCTAATTTCTGTGCTGCAGTTGACATGGAAGAAATCAACTTTCCTGACAATTACCCCTCAAACTTTCTGATCCTTAGGTTGGTGTTTACCTACCAATACAGGATGCTTCCCAGGTGACTCAATGCTAAAGAATCTGCCTGCCAATGCAGGAGATGTAGGAAATATGGGTTCCATCCCAGGGTCAGGAAGATCTCCTGGAGGAGGAAATGGCAAACCCACTCCAGCATTCTTGCCTGGAGAGTCCCCATGGACAGAGGAGCCTGGCGGGCTGCAGTCCCTGGGGTCACAGAGTTGGATACGACTGAGCACACACACACACCAATACAGTGTGCCTTTATTTACAAAACAATTAAGGCACTTGTTACAATTCCTTCCATGTTGCAAAGCTTTCCGTTAGTGCAATTGCATAACCTGACTTGGGAGGTTCTCTTATACTGTGTAAGAGAGGTTATCAAATGTTGGTGGCTTGTGAATCATCTGAATACCTTGTTAAGGTGCAGATGCTGGTTCAATAGGTCTGGGGCAAGGCCAAGCGTCTGCATTTCTAGTAAGTTCTCAGGTAATGCTGATGTGCTGGTACGAGGACCACACTTTGAAAATGGAGTGCCAATATATATATATATATTGGAGAGCCAATATATATTTATATATATATGCTTGTGTGTGCATACTAAGTTGCTGTACTTGTGTATGACTCTTGGCAACCCTATGGACTGTAACCCACCAGGCTCCTCTGTCCACGGTATTCTCCAGACAACAATGCTGGAATGGGTTGCCATGCCCTTCTCCAGAGGATCTTCCCGACCCAGGAGTCGAATTTGTGTCTCATTATGTTTCCTGCATTGGCAGGTGAGTTCTTTACCATTAAGCGCCACCTTAATAAGGGAAGTCCTTATTAAGATCGGTCAATAGGCACATTTAGAAGGATCACTGATTAGGAGTCAAACAATCTAAGGACACTGACATTTTGATGAAGCCATAATTTCACTCTTAGATATTTTCACAAAGTAGAACATGTTATTAATATATTGTCCTGTAAACTGTCTTAACTTTAGAAAGTTAATGAAAGTGAAAGTGTTAGTTGCTCAGTCCTGTCCAACCCCATGGATTATAGCCTGCCAGACTCCTCTGTCCATGGGATTCTCCAAGGCAAGAAGATTGGAGTGGGTTGCCATTTTCTCCTCCAGGGGATCTTCCCGACCCAGGGATCTAACCCTGGTTTCCTGCATTGCAAGTGGATTCTTTACCATCTGAGCCACTAATGGAAGCCAACAAAGTTAGCCAATGAACTGGCTATTCTTTTGGACTGGATAAGGATAATCCTGTGCCTTTCCAGGACGCTGTTTATAATGCATATGGACAGAAAGGTCAACATAAAATACGTGGCATATTTCACCTCCTGAAAACCCGACCTTTGCATTTTTCTGTGTGTTCTTATTCTTTAGTTTCCCTTGTACAGAATACAAGGACCTTGTTCCCAGACCCCTGACACTGGAGGCCAAATGCTGGGAGGCCTCATTCTGCAGTACTATTTCCACCATCATTGTGCTCTAGAATGAATTAATGACAAATGCCCAGGACTTACAGTACTTCCCCTCTGCAGGACAAAGTTGGCCTGGAAGTCTGTTTAGGCTTATCTAATAAGTGGTTCCAGAGGACTAAGGATTCCTGGGGATGGAATATGAAAGGCAGATAAGAACATTCTCTGGAGAAGCCTCCTAATTGCTTAGCTTCCTTATTTTGCATCCTTGCAGGAAACGGCAGACTGAGAGCCGCTCATTTTCGGCAGTCATCTGATTAGTGTCTTTGTATTGGAGTTTTCCTGTGGGGAGAAGAGCAGAAATCGCTTGTTCCAGCGGGGTCTGCAGACACAGGCAGCTCATTTGCTCACAGATCCTCCTGCACGGATGCTGTATTCCTTTCACAGCTTGGTTGGTCCATATATAATAAAGAATGTTGTAGGGAACTCTTTGAGCAGCCTCGGGGGTGCTCCTCAAAGACTCCAGGTGATGAAAAGGAAGAAAAGGTCTTTTGGTTAAACACTGAACTTTATTTTTTTGAATTTATTTATTTTTAATGGAAAGATAATTACTTTACAATGTTGGTTTGATTTCTGCCATACATCAACACAGGTGTACATACATCCCCTCTCTCTTGAATCTTCCTTCCACCTTCCACCCTTTCCCACCCCTCTAGGTTGTTAGAGCCCTGGGTTGGGTTCCCTGAGTCATATAGCAAATTTCCATTGGCTATCTGTTTTACACATGGTAGTGTATATGCTGCCAGGCTACTCCCTCCATTCATCTCACCCTCTCCTTAATTAGAGGAAACAATTTATTTTATGCCTGGTTATGCCTGGCCTTAGCTTTTGCTTTTTAACAACTTTTTGTCCTACAATCACAAACTTGAAACCACACTTTTCTAAAACATACTAAATTCACAGTTTTAATAGAGGAAACTGATAGATGTTGATAGGTGTATAAAATGAAAAAAGTTACATTTTTATATAACTCAAGGAAGTTAATTCAGGACAAAGGAGCAAAAAATTCAACTTTAAACAATTGTAATTAGGAGAGTATACTGCAGAGTTCATTGTAATGGCGTGAGCGTTGCTAACTATTGTGTATTTTTTAAATATCAATTTATCATCACTAATTACTATCATTATAGTGCATGAACATAAGATTAATGGGGATTTCTGAGTTCTCTAATGAGGTCCTTTGTAGCAAAATTTATACCAGTGACATGATTTCCTTTTGTTAGGATATCAGCATAATTAATTCAGTTCTCTAATTATGAGGAAGGCCCTAAATAGAGATAAAAGTTTCATCAATGGAAGTATGCCCACTAAAATGCTACCAAAGACATAGCTGAAATTCACAATGAGTGATTTGTCTCAAAGTAGAGAACTTCATGTCCAGATTGAGACTTTTTTTTCTGGGACCTGCCATGGACATGAATTTCCAAGTTCAATACTATTCAGAGATTTGTGTTTTTTAAATGTGCAATTTGCTCTGGTAAATTTCATCTTTTGAGGGTACAAGGAAAGACTTACTTTAGCATCCATTTCAAATTATTGTGAATAAAGCGCATTAGGAAAATTCTAACAGGAGCCATTACAACACACAATTTTTGTGTATGTGTATGTGTGTCTATCTTTACAGGGTGAACCCTTTGTATAATTTTTGCAATCTGTGAAAAATGAAAATTTTGTTTTCTTGAATCATTCACCCTGAGACATTGACACAGAGTAGTTTGAAGACTGCTGCATCACAGATTAGAAAATGAATACTGTAAATAAGTTAATTACTAATAGGATTGGAAATCTGGCCTTCCCCAACCATAGCTCTCAATTTCCATCTATTTCTGAATCTGTAAGAAGGAAACAAATGGCCAGAAGTGTGTGTGTGTTTTCCTTTTTGTCCCCACCTAGGGTCATCTTCAGTCATGCCTGTTTGAGTTCCCTAGTACAGGGCTCAGTTCTGACGGCGGTGCACACAGCGAGTGCACCAGCGTGGGTGCTGGTCTATTCCGTGCAGACCAGACGCCAGCCCTCAGATGTTTTCTCTCGCATTTTCCCAGATGACAGCACGGTTTCTGCTAACATTCCATCACTGATTAGTTTCACTAAGAGATCATGATGAGGGACTAGGATTCAACTTTCCGAGGTAGTTCCCCAATGTGTCTGTACAGTTTCTGTGCAGACAGATGTCCCTGCGGTCACCATCTGGGAGACAAGGAGACCTTCCTTCAAAAACCACCAGCCCTGACTCTGGGGTTTTTAATCTCAAACTTTACGAGACAATTTTTAATTAATACATTCCCAGAATTTCCTCATATGCATGACTATTTCATACTAGAATTTGAGGGAATCTCAGAATAAAAAATATACGATTGAGACGGGTTACAACTTGGAGACAATCTCACGTAGCTTGTCACGTATTTAAAATATTTAAAAATAGCTTTCACGTGCTTCTTCCTTTTGCTTTATTGTTTGTATGCTTTATGTATTTATTTTATCTCCCTATGTCCTCGATGCCTAAGGCCTCTGGAGAGGCTGTTTTGTTTGGTTTTTCCTTCCTGTCCCCACACTCTAGTGGTTGAGACACAGCCACGTGACCCAGTGGGTAACTGGAATCCCCAGGTTCTCTCTGTTCAGCCTGGATTCCTTTTGTGAGCTGGTATTCTACCTAATATAGCACCTGGAGCTTCTTCTTTCCCCTTTCACTCTCCTCCTGTTTCTCCTGTTTCTCCCCGCGTGTCCATCACAATATCCTAAGGCTGTGACAGCAGGCCTTCCATTCTTCCTTTGTTCGTGGAGTAACTCCATCCACTCCCTCTCCCTCTCTTGCCCTCCCTCTTAAAAGACACTGTTTAGAGACCTTTGATCTTGAATCTATGTTGACACACCCTTGCTCCTTCACAGTTCTGTCCCTCCCTCCTGCTCCTCCTGGCGTCTCCCCACCAGGGACCACCTCTTCCCACCTCTGGGAGGTCCAGCCACTGCTTTCGGTGCAGTGTCTGTAGAGAAGAAAAGCACGTCTCTACATAATTACATTTCTAATCCTTTGGTTTCAGTGAGGCAAACATTCCTAAATCCACCCTAATTTCTCTCTTTGAGAGAGGAGAGGAAAGAGAAGGTCCCAGTTCTGTAAGTAAAGCCTCCATCCTCCTGGATTTACTGCCTGCCTTGGCTGCACTCTCTAAGATGCTGAGGGACAGAGCAGGGAGGTGACCTTGAATGACAGGTGCCTCTTCTCAGGAGGCTCCCACCTTCCCATGTCTTCTCACATTCAGACTCGGTAAGGGCAGGTCTGGACTTCCCTGGTGGCTCAGACGGTAAAGAATCTGAGAATCTACTTGCAACAGGAGACACAGAAGATGAGGCTTTGATTCCTGGGTCGGGAAGATCCCCTGGAGGACAGCATGGCAACCCACTCCAGTATTCTTGCCTGGAGAATCCCATGGACAGAGGAGCCTGGGGGGGCTACAGTCCCAAAGAGTCGGAGAGGACTGGAGTGACGGAGCATGCACGGGCAGGTCTAAGTGGGTTTCTACCAGGCAGGGCTCCGCCCCAAGCCAGGCACACCTGTCTCCAATCACACTGCTGGGTCACAGGGCAGAAAGCGTGGCAAAGGCAGGCTTCACTTTAGCGCTTGTGTTCACAGGACCTCGGCCCACAGGAGGCATCTCCTGGACATCCTCGCTGCCCACACACCATCCCTGCGTCGTCTGTGGCACTCCTCTCTAATGTCAGACACCGACACCTACCCTGCGGGGCTGTAACGTGGATCAGAGGTCGGATAGGCATCTATATAGTATATACAGTATAGTAGATAGATATTCAGTGACCACTGTCACTACTGCCGCTTTACTCTCTCCGTAAGTCTTCCCCACTGTAAGAAGCATGGGATGTGAGGAAGTCAGGACTACGGCTGTGGACACATAACCCATGATCAGACGACTGAGGTACTAGGCATTGTAATGACTCAGGACCCTGAAGTGGTGGGGCATGCAGTTATCGATAGCGATGTGAAAGAAACAGTCATGTGGAAAAGGAGAAGAGGAAGTGGTTGTCCCATAAGTACTTTGGTGCTCACACTGAAATCTTCTGAGATTCGAATAGGCTGCTTCACCTGACAAGAGACAGCAGAAACCGAGGCTGGGAAAGGTCAGGTCGCTGGCTCGGTCCCCCAGTTACCAGGAGGCTGCGTGAGGATCTGGAGGCAGGAATAGCAGGCTCTTCCTGCCTTCACACCACACTTCACAGCCCCTGTGCATCGCAAACAAAGGACCAGAGAGCCACCCCTCTGCCCGTGCAGCGCAGGGCCACTCCGCCTTCATTTCCCCAAGCACTGCAGAGAAGATGGAGATGGAGCACGGCCTCCTGGTAGGACAAATCTGCTGGAGGCATATTTTCTTGAATTTCTTTGAGTAGTCATGATGAATTCCCTCTGGAATCCGTAATCCTTCAGGGCCATTTAAACCTAACACCTACTTAAAGAGATCTGTAAATGAACTGCTGTTGAAGCTAACTTATTCAAACACCTTTTCTACTTCAACCTCACTGAAGCTTTCAGTGTCCTGCCCAGAACTGAAGGAAGGGAACCATGTAAAGTTCATGTTAACGTACATATTTTTATTTTAATACTCTGGTCTAAAATTTCTCAGTTATGGCTCCTCAAGGGTTAACAAGTACTTCAATTTAAAAAAATCATGTTATGGCACCTAATCAAACTTATAAGCTTTTGCACAGAAAATTCTAGTAAAAAGGGACCCAATAGGAGCAGACCTGAGCTGGCAAAGAGAGGTCAGTAGTGACCACTGAGAGTGTAGTGTTATCAGAAATGCAAGGACCCTTTTTCTTTTGGGGACTAAGTGGGAGGTTTGCCAGTGGAGATGGTGGAAACAGATTTGTCCTTCTAGAAACTTGACTGTGAAAGGAGAGATACATGGCCAGATGTAAGGGAAAACTGCCCTTCTCTTAACATGGGAGACAAGGCTTGAGACTTGAGGCTTGTTTTTTTTTTTTTTGTTTTTTGTTTTTTTAAATAATTTTATTTAGTTATTTAGTTATTTTTGGTTGGACTGGTCTTCTTTACTGTGTGCAGGCTTTCTCTAGTTGTGGCAAGCAGGGGCTACTCTCCAGTTGCAATGCACAGACTTCTCAGTGAGGTCACTTCTCTTGTTGGGAAGCACGGGCCCTAGGCACGTGGACTTCAATAGTTGCAGGGCATGGGCTTAGCTGCAGTAGTTGCAGTTGCTCTGTGGCATGTGGGATCTTCCCAGACCAGGGATCGAATCCATGTCCCCTGCATTGCAAGGTGGATTCTTAACCACTGGACCAACAGGGAAGTCCTTGAGACTTTTTTTATATGATAAAAAGAAAGATCTAGCACTGGGGGTGGAGAGAGAAGGAAGAACAAAAACCATGAAGTAAAGACACGACTTTGAGAGGAAGCAGAAGGTGTTAGGCCGAAGTTTATCTCTTTTTCTGAGTCAGAGAGAAAAAGTGATTGCAAGAGAGAAAGGAGGTAAAAAGAAAGGAGAAAGGAGAGAAAGGAGGTAGAGTGATTACAGGAGAAACATCAGAACTGCTTGCCTCTATTTCTACTTTGAAACAAAAAGTGAGGACACCTGCCAAACTGGGGGTGATGAGGTTCGGGTTCAAGACTTGAGTAAAGTAACAGAGACAGAAGCACTGGGATGGACAAGGCACCATACTCTGGATATGATGGTGTTGGTGACTTGCTGAATATATTTGGAAAAATCTAGAAATACTTTTTTTTTAGGGTCAGATCTTTCATCAGCCTTTGAGAAGGAAAGCTTCATTATGACACGATTATGAAGTGCTACTTTTAATGAAGAGTCTCTGCTCTCCAACACTAATTAGGTTAAATCCCATTATAATTGTCAGCTGAATGGCTTACACCTCATTTTACTGCAGAATATCATTTATATTCAGAGGGAAGAAAGGCCACCCTACAGTATGTTTCTACAGTTCAGACTCCACTCCTTGCTTAAACAATTATCTAATGTAATTACATTAGAGTTATTAGTATGCACCTTTTAAAGAATCAAAAAATGAATCCAACTCTTGGGTGCAGAGCCACACATAAGCCTCATAAACTCAGATATCTAAAGAAATGAAGTGAATTTGAAATACTATAATTAGTACTTTCCAGTCTAAAAGAACATGTGTGGTCCCCAAATTCCTTGGTCCATCACAGTCTGACACTTAGAATTTTTTTTACTGACTGATAATAAATTTATATTGAGCTCTTTGCACTGCCTCAATCTTAATCAATGGGAAACCTATATTTAACTACTTAGCCTATATATGCTCTTGCATAGCAATGATGTCTAATATTTATTGTCTACAATGTGCCCGCAATGTTCTAGGTGGTCTTACTATTATTCCCTCATTTCATACTCCTGGCAATCTTATGAGGTAAGTGCTAGTATCATGAGGATAAGGATATTTTCCATTGTGCTTGTGGCTACATCCCTACCACCTACAACAGTGTCTGGCACACAGTAGGCATGCAAAACATATTTACTCAATAAATGAATCTGCGTTTGACGGATGAGGAAACTGAGCCTTAGAGATGCTAATTCACCTATGTTGTCCTCTAACATTGGTGCAAATTCAAAGAGCAAACCCGGGAAAAGCGCTTAACACAGGGTAGTGGTGAGGAGGAAATGCATTCACACACATGAGTTGTGAGGACAGAGTCTGGAAGCTAATAACACTGTCCGGGAAATTTGCCAACATTGTTGGAATTTGTCAACATACTTTTAATTGTTCAGTTGCTCAGTCATGTCTGACCCTTTGCAACCCCATGGACTGTAGCAGTCCAGGCTTCCCTGTCCTTCACCAACTTCCAGAGTTTGCTCAAACTCACGCCCTTTGAGTTGATGATGCTATCTAGCCACCTCACTCTGTCATCCCCTTCTCTTTATGCCCCCAGTCTTTGCTAGAATCTGGGTCTTTTCCAACAAGTTGGCTCTTCATATCAGGCGGAGCTTCAGCTTCAGCATAAGTCCTCCCAATGTATATTCATGGTTGACTTCCTTTAGGATTGACTGGTTTGATATCCTTACTGTACAAGAGACTCTTAAGAGTCTTCTCCAGCACCAAAGTTCAAAAGCATCCATTCTTTGGTGCTCAGCTGACATTACTAGAGTTATCCATTTACTCTATGTTGAATCCCCTGTCTGTCGCTTCCATAAATTAGATTGTACACAAACATGATGAAGGTAGAAATTGTTTTCAAAGAGACATTTTCAAGACATTAGTGAATGATGTGCTTTATTTATGTATTTATTGTCAAACTTTTATTGGAGTATAATTGCTTTACAATGTTACATTAGCTTTTGCCGTACAGCAAAGTGAATCAGCTCTGTTTCCTTACCATCTAGGTCACCACCGAGCACTGAGTAAAGTTCCCTGTGTTCTACAGTCAGTTCTTATTAGTCATCTATTTTATACATAGTATTGAGAGTGTGCTTGTGTTGATTACAATCTCTCAAGTCATCCCAACCACCGTCCTCTTCCCCGTGGTATCCATAGGTCTGTGTCACTGTTTCTGCTTTGTAAATAAGATCATCTATGTCACAAATTATTTGCTTTAATAAAAGTAAAAGAGTTTAAGCCATACATTCAACATTCATTCAACAAACATGCATAAGGACTACTCTGTTTCAGGTCCTCTACTGGGTGTTTGCAATAAAATGTTGAAGAAAGACAAAAAAAGACAGTCCCTGACCTTGTAGAGGTCACTCTGGGAAGGAATGAGTCAACAATATATGCCTTTTTTTTTTTTTTTTACAATCTTGAATGGAATGTTACCTAAAACCACAACTTATGCATGAGAAAACTATAAAAACTTTTTGATAACTGGAACCTAAATTAAAGTGCTAATAGTGACTAAAAGCAGGACCTCTGCCAAAACGTTAAGAACATAGCATATGTATAGATTAGAGTAAATAAGATGGTGAAGAAAGGATGATTACTCACTAATATTTGGAAGAGAATGACAGAACGGCTTAGAAGAATCACTTACCATGATTTAGCATTGCATAGTAAGAAGAGACATGCCACATCCAAGAATGAAACATTTAGATGCGAAATGAGAAACAAACAAAAAACTGGTCATGATAAAACTGGTTAGATAATGGGATAATTTATTGAGAAATATTCTATTTTCAAATACAGATAATGACAAAATGTGCAAAATTTGCTACGCAAATCACATGTAAGCCCAGTGGGGAAAATATGAGCATATCAACCATGCATTTCCTTGTGCAGTCACATATACGAGCACTTCATTCCACATTGAGATGATGACATTTTAGCATTTCAGTGACGTGAACTTGGATTCAGGCACAGCCTCCTCTCCAGGCCCCACTACTCGTGAGGTGGCTTCCTAAAGTGGATGTGTGAGAGAGCTTTATGGTCTCCATCAAGTCCTTTGACCTTTGTGGCCTTCAGCATCCCCATCTGTGAAGCAGAAGCATGCCCAGGCTCGCAGTGCATTTAGAGATGGCCCACAGTGATTCAGAGGGCAGGATGCTTTTACGGATGTGGGAAGTTGTGGTACAAATGGACTCTGTGTATTGAGTGCCTGGTAGAAGGCATCTTGCTCACACCATTTTATTTCACCTTTTCACGGCCTGTGAAGTGGGTGCTATCATCTCTAAGGATGAGGAGTCTGTGTTTCTGTGGGACTCAGGGGCTTGTCTAAGTGCTCATGGCTACTCAACACCTGAAAGTACCCCTCTGCCTCCAGAATCTTCTTCCTGTCCTCTGGGCCCTGTTACCGTCTACAAAACAGGTCTTTCTTCCAAATCTCCCTGAAAGCTGCATCCTAAGGATGACAAAAGACATTCCCTTTCCTATCTTGATTTTACTGGAAATGTGACTTTTTCAGTAATAAGGAACTTTTAAAATTTGTCAAGAGCTGTGAAAAGGCAAGCTGTTGCAATCACTGCAATCATGATCATGTCATCATCTTGATGAGCGGTCATACCAAAGTCTGTGTCAGCTTCCCTTTAAAGCTTACAAAACTAGAAGAATTCTGCTATCTTTTTCTCTGGACCACTTCCCATCCCAGATCTCAAGTTCTCCATGCTTTAAGAGATACACTCTTCCCATCACCTCTTCCATAGCTCAGCAAAAGTCCCCATCAACCAGCATCCTTGGTCCCAACTATGTCTAAGGGGAAGACAACTTGATTGCCTCTTGAAATAAGTAACAATAGTCTACCAATAAGTCCTACACCAGTCCAATCTGTCTAGGACACAGGCATTTTAATCACTGAGTCAATGTAGCAATAACAGTATTTGCACAGGGCACTGACTGAAGAATTGATGCTTTTGAACTGTGGTTCTGTGGAAGACTCTTGAGAGTCACTTGGACAGCAACGTGACCAAACCAGTTATTCCTAAAGGAAATCAGTCCCAAATATTCATCAGAAGAACTGATGTTGAAGCTGAAGTTCCAATAGTTTGGCCACATGATGTGAAGAGCTGATTCACTGGAAAAGTCCCTGATGTTGGGAAAGATTGAAGGCAAGAGAAGGGGCAACAGAGGACGAGATGGTTGGATGGCATCACCGACTCAATGGACATGAGTTTGAGCAAGCTCCAGGAGATAGTGAAGGACAGGGAAGCCTGGCGTGCTGCAGTTCATGGGGTTGCAGAGTTGGACATGATGTACCAACTGAACAACAACTGTTGCTTACAGATACATTTAGAGCATATTTAATTTAGTGAGGTGATGTTATCTGTATTTCTCAAGTAGAGAAACTAAGTTTTAGAGAAAATGATTGGCACAGAGTCTTTCTGCTGCCAAGTGGCAGGCCACCCCCACAGAGCTTCTCATTCATGATTGCACATCCTGTCTATTATCACTCACACAGCTCGCAGGCACTGCCTTTCTTTTGAGGATACCTTCCTGCTTGGCTCTTTCCTAGTTCTGGCCACCAGCCCATCCCTCCATGGAGCCATGGCATGGACACACCATTTGGTTAGAAACGTGACAAACCTAAGCTTACTAAATATCCCTTTGTATGTCACTGACATGGTGAACAAAGTTACTGTTAAATTTGGCAACACAGAAGTGGGAGTGGATGACTATGGTCTCAGATGTGTACTTACGGAAAAATGCTTTCAGCCAAGTGTGTGTGCTCAGTCACTCAATCATGTCTGAATCTTTACAACCCTTTGGACTGTAGCCTGCCAGGCACCTCTGTTAATGGGATTTTTCAGGCAAAAATACTGGAGTGGGTTGTGAATTCCTACTCTGGGGAAATCTTCCTGACCCAGGAATTGAACCCTTGTCTTCTTCTTTGCAGGCAGATTCTTTACCATTGAGTCACCAGGGAAGCCAAAGCTTTCAACCAAAGTATATATATATTTTTCATTGCTTCATTTAATGTGTGGTGGGTACCATTTTTGGCACTTTACACAGACTAGGTCACTTAATTCTTAGTTCACCCTAAGATGAAGATGTTACTATTAACTGCATTTTATAGATAAGAACACTGAGGCGTGGTGAGGTAACTTCTCAAAGAGCCAGCTGGAAGTGAGATACAAACCTCAGTAGTGTGTTCCCAGAGACTTGGCCTTGAGACCTGATGACCTACTCTCTGTCTCCCATAGACCTCCCTCCTTCTCTGGGGAATCCTGCAGAAGCTGGCATTGAATGAGGGTTGTTCAGTCGCTAAGTTGTGTAGAACTCTTTGCGATCCCATGGACTATAGCATGCCAGGCTTCCCTGTCCTCCACCATCAGTTTGCTCAGATTCATATCTATTGAGTCGGTGATGCCATCTAACCATCTCACCCTCTGTCACCTCCATCTCCTCTTGCCAGCAATCTTTCCCAGGATCAGGGTCTTTTCCAATGAGTTGACTCTTTGCATCAGATGGCCAAAGTATTGGCGCTTCAGTTTAAGCATGAGTCCTTCCAATGAATATACAGGGTTGATTTTCTTGAGTATCAGCAGCTGTGTGTAGAACAGACATCTGACATCCCACATGACCTCGTGCTTCTGATGCTTTCTCAGTGTCTGCACCCCAAAGGCCACTTGACATATTTGCTCAGTAAGAACAATCTCTAGAATCTTCATTGATCTGAATTCAACCTCTCCATTTGTGGGAACTATTGAGCCCAGCATAAAATATGAGTTTATATCATGAACAAAGAAATCCATTTCTGCATTTCATCTAAATGAGGCTTCTCTCCGTGGAAATCGATGGAAACTGAGTGGTTCTGAAGGGCCTGCCTGAGATGTACTAATAGAATCACTGGGCACTCCTTCCACTTACTGTGTTGGAAGCAATAAACTCTGGGTGGTGCCTATACCTCTGTGGGGAGGGTGGACGTGGGAGCTAAAGAACACAGACATATCTCAAGGGCTAATGAGCTATAAAGCTAGCCTTCCTCCAAATTAAGCATACCACGAGTATAGGACTCATGAGTTGTGGTCCTTGTGAAAATTATTTAAATTTCCATGGCCTCAGTTTCCTTATCACAGGGTTGCTATTTGGATTCTGTTGCATTAACACATGTAAAATGTTTGTAACGATCCTTGACATTAGTGTAAAAATGTTTAATAACTATGCTTTGTCTTTGCTGCTGAGTTCCTAAGTGGATACATAATGGGAGGAGTGATAAAATGGAGGTCATGGCTTAAAATAGATCCACAAGGGGAAAGAGCAGGGATATGGCAGCTTCCAATTCCTTCTCATCCTTCAACACCCTTGTCATATGTCATATTTTCTTAGAAGCCCTTCTCAATTCCTTAGGCAAACTACAGTGTTCTTTCTGCAATTCACATGCTCTGTTTATTTCCCCATCAGAATAGTTGTCAAACTTATCACAACCTGACGAGGCAGGAACTATTACTGTCTCCATCTTCAGATGAGGAAACTGAAGTCAGATGTTAAACAATTTGCTTGAGCTATAGAATCGGTATATGGGAGACAGGCCTCAAATGAAGCAGAAATACAGTGACTGGGTGACTGACAAGGGCCTAATTTCCAAAACAGATAAAGAGCTTAAACAGTGCAATAACAAAAAAAATCCAAACAACCCAACTGAAAAATAGGCAGAAGATATAAATAGATGATTCTTCAAAGAAGACATGCAGAAGACATGGCCAACAGGCACATGAAAAGATGCTCATTGCTGCAAATTATTGGAGAAATGAAAATCAAAGCAACAATAAGACATCAATTCACACCAGTCAGAATAGCCATCATCAAAAAGTCTACAAACAATAAATGTTGGAGAGAGTGTGGAGAAAAGGCAACCTTCCCATATTGTTGGTGGGAATGAATGTACATTGGTACAGCCATTATGAACAGTGGTATGGAGGTTTCTCAAAAAACTAAAAATAGAGCTGCCCTATGATCCAGCAATGCTACTCCTGGGCATATACTCAGGTAAAACTACAATTCAAAAAGATATACATACCCGTATATTCATTGCAGCACTATAACCAAGACATTGAAACAACCTAAATTTCCATCAACAGATGAATGAATAGAGGCTGTGATGTATATATACAATGGAATATTACTCAGCCATTAAAAAGAATGAAATAATGCCATTTCCAGCCATATGGATGGATGGACAGATTATGACACAAATCTTAGTAAGTTAGAAAGAGAAAGACAAAGACCACATGATATCCCTTATATGTGGGGTCTAAAATATGACACAAAAGCAGACTCACATAGAGAACAGACTTGTGTTTTCCCAGAGGGCAGGGTGGTGGGGGAGGGAAGGGTTGGGCACTTGGGATTAGCAGATGCAAACTACAATAGATAGAATGGATAAACAACAAGGTCTTACTGTATGTCAAGCTCCTACAGTACCTCATTCAATATCCTGTGATAAACCATAATGGAAAAGAGCATGTAAAAGAATATAGATATAGATAAGTCACAGCAGAAACCAACACAACATTGTGATCAACTGTACTTTGATAAAATTTAAAAAATAATTTGTTTTAAAATAAAAAAAAGAAATTCAAAGTGATGACTTTTATATAACTCACTGTAGTACACTGCCCTAATTAGCTTTGAATCAGAAAAATCCAAGCACGCATCCAAGTTTCACCATTTCTTGGCCACATGACCTTGAGCAAACTCTAGGTTTCTTGGCCTGTTAAATGTGAATCATGGTGTTTATCTCTTGGTACCATTGTGAGAATTAAATGAGATAGCACTTGCTAAAAATCAGTAGGAATTAATCAATTGAAGCTTTTGTTAGAACTATCTATTATGTCTACATCTTGATCCCAGCTTTGTATCTTTAACACAAGGTCCAGCATTGTGGTGTTGTGGTGTTGATGAACAAATGGCTGGCTGAAAGAATGAAACATGAGGAGTTCCCTGGTGGTCCACTGGTAAAGAATCTGCCTGCCAATGCAGGGGAAACGGGTTCAATCCCTGGGGGGTCTGGGAAGATTCCACATACTTAGGGGCAGCTAAACCTATGCCCCACAACTTTGGAGCCTGAGTGACCTAGAGCCGGTGCTCCACGAGAGAAGTCACTGTAATGAGAAGCCCATGCACCGCAACCAGAGAGTAGCCCCTGCTCACTGCACTGAGAGAGAGCCCATGAACAGCAAATAAGACCTAGTGCAGCCATAAATAAAAATAAAAATTTTTAAAAATTTGTTTCAAAGAATGAAATATGAAAGATTAAGTCAGGCTGAGAATATTAAGCTCTACAATACAATATCACATCAAAGTAATGCTATCTATCAGTTGTTCAGACTATGGTTACTGTCATTATTTTAATATAAATATATGCTCCGCTGGACATTCATGGAGGAATGAAGGTAGGAAAATCATACAAATATAAAAGTTAGACATAGCTATAAACTTTATAAATGGCTATATTGATTGGTTAACATTCCCAGGTATTCAAACAATGTCTATACAAATGCATATTTTCTCTTCTAATCAAAATATCCATTTGTACTTACATTACATGATCTAGAAGCACCTATTCATTATGTTACTGAAAAATCTACCATCAACCATTCATACTTTATAACATTTTTGTTATGACTATTGTTCCTCAAACAAGTACCCTGTCATTTGGCATATGTTGATAGTTCCTGTAAATTTAACGTGGTGTGAATTTTTTTCCTGCATCATTGATCTCACAGGAGAACAAGAACATCCTCCATCGTCTGCCAGGCTGGTGACAGAAGAGGGGGCCCTATGACCCCATTGCTATCATCCAGACGGAAACAGAGGTTTTCCTTCCCTACAGCTAATAGTCGCTATTATGGGACTTTCTTTTCCTTCCTATGCCTCTGTCTGTAGAGATAAACTTTTTTTCTTGTTCTTTTCTTCTCTTCTGGACCCTTGGACCCTTTGCATAGCTTACAGTCAACAAAAGTTTCCTATATTTTCATCATTCTGTTGTATATTTTCTGTTTTAAAAAAGGAAATATTGACTCTGAGACCATTAGTCCCAAAACACAATGATAATTACAAGGTCAATAGGGGAGAGAGGTTAAAAGAAGTGTGTTTATAAAACCTGTGAAGCCAGATCCATGAATTTTCCCCATTTCTCTTCTCCAGGATGTCTTTCGGTCTTCCCTTAAGTCCTTTGATCCTGGTTCTGAGCCTGCTCACCTAAATGGCATCCTTGGAGATTATTATCTGCTTCCAAATCTAGACATCTATGTTACATTTGTCTGAACTGTACACAAACACGTATATATTGATTTAGTTAAGATTTCCTTAGGGAGGAAAATGCCATAGTGGTTATGTATACACATTAATTTCTAGGAAGAACTTCCTGATTTTAGGTTGTTTGATAGTATCTGAATGCAGTTGTCAATATTAGCACTAGGTTGATATTCTTTTTGTCCCCAACTATCTTATTTTTATTTATTTATTTACAGAATGAAAGATTCTTTAAATTCTACAGTGCTTTACAATTTTCAAGTTTAGGTCTATATTGTTTATAAACAGAAAGAGAATAACATAGGGAAAGAAGGAAAGGGAAGATGAGTGGGTTTAGCAGAGCAAAAACCTCAAGAGTTCGGCAGCAGAAATGAAGGGAGAGAAGATGATGAATGGGAATTCTAGACTAGACATTTGGAGAATTGTTAAAAGCAGACTACCAAGAAGGGAGTCAGTTGAGATTCCTTGTCTCCACTGGTTCAGATGGACTGTAGTTTATCCTCAGTTAATATCCAATTATGCTGTTTTCTCTGCCAGCCTCACTTCATCCATGAATTTCTAGATTCAACACTTAAGAACAATTTACCTCACTGTGATCATATTAATTCAATCTTACACAGGGAATAAAATTACAGCTAAATTAATGAACTCAAAATAGGTCACCAACTTAAAACATAAATCTGTGAAATATTTCGTGAAATTAAAGTCACATTTTATGACAGGACAAGAAAAATTTAAACGTAAAAATTGTTCTTTGTATTGTGGCCTCCTCTCTCCCCATATTGTGTATCTGCATTAGGCATTGACCAGATCTCTGTATTAAAAGGCAGAGACATCACTTTTCCAACAAAGGTGCATATAGTCAAAGCTATGATTTTTCCAGTAGTCATATACAGATGTGAGAGTTGCACAATAAAGAAGGCTGAGCACTGAAGAACTGATGCTTTCAAATTGTGGTGCTGGAGAAGACTCTTGAGAGTCCCTTGGACAGCAAGATCAAACCAGTTAATCCTAAAGGAAATCAACCCTGCCTATTCATTGGAAGGACTAATGCTGAAGATGAAGCTCCTACACTCTGGCCACCTGACCTGAAGAGTCAACTCATTGGAAAACACTCGGATTCTGGGAAAGACTGAAGGCAGGAGGAGAAGAGCAACAGAGGATGAAATGGTTGGATGGCATTTGATTGAGCAAATTCCATGAGATAGCAAAGAACAAGGAAGACTTGGAGTGCTGCAGTCCATGGGGTTGCAAAGAGTCAGACACGACTTAGTGACTAAACAACAGATGCCTCCCATGAGCAGGAATACTTGCTCAGCCATAATGAGCAACATTCTCCCAGCATCAACAAGACAACTCTTTAAAAGATAACATTCCTTTTGAATCTTGTAAAGGGTCATATAACCCACCACGATAATACAAATTTGAATTATGTAAACCCAATAATACATCGCTTGATGTACAGCCCTCTGTATCAAAAAGCTTATATAACTGTGCCTTTGACAGTAGGCACATTTCTCAGAGCTTTTGGAGATGCTCCTCGTGGGTTATAATCCTCAAATTTGGCTTAAATAAAAATTTTCAATTCTTTTTTAGATGTACTGATTAATTTTCAATGACAGTTTGAAAAGAAGATAATCATCAGTATCTAGGGCTAGCAAAGAATTCTTAGATTTGACAGGAGAAGTATTATCCATAGGAAGAAAAACTGACAAATTGGATCTCATCAAAATTAAAAACATTTGCTCTGTTACAGAGTGTGTTAAGAGGATGACAAGACAAATTACATACTGGAAAAAATTTGCAGACCACATATCTGGCAAAAGATAGTATCAAGAATTTACAAAAAAGTCTCAGAGCTTAACATCAGAAATTCCAATAAATCCAATCAGAAAATGGACAAAAGACATGGAGAGATATTTCACCAATGGCAAATAAGCAAATGAGAAGATATTCAGCAGCATTAGCCACTAGGGATGTACAAATTAAAACCACAATGAGATCTCACTATACACCTTCCAGAATGGTTAAAATAGTAACAGTGACAAGACCAAATGTTAGTGACTATACAGAGAAACTAGATCATTCAAGCATTGATAGTAGGGAGCAAAATCATGTCATGCTACAAAATAGTTTGACGTTTTACATGAAACTACAGATGTAACTATCAAATGATCCAACAACTACACACCTGGACATCTATCCCAGAAAGATGTCATATTGAAAGGAATGAAAAGAAATAAAAACATATTCACAAATACCTGTACACAAAAGTTCATAGCAGCTTCACTCATGATAGCCAAGGATTGGAAACAGCCTGGATGTCTGTTATTGTGTGAATGGTTAAACAGTCTGGCACATCCATATCATGGAATAAATACTCAGCAGGAAAAAACAGTCAACTATTGATACCTGTAACAACGTGGATGAATCTCCAGAGAATTATGCTTGATGAAAAGTGATATACTGGGTGATTCCATTTATATAACATTCTTGAAACAACCAAAAAAATGACAAACAGATAAGTGGTTTCTAGACATTAACAAGATCACTCCAAAATCACTGCAGATGGTGACTGCAGCCATGAAATTAAAAGACGCTTACTCCTTGGAAGGAAAGTTATGACCAACCTAGACAGCATATTAAAAAGCAAAAACATCACTTTGCCAACAAAGGTTCGTCTATTCAAAGCTTTCGTTTTTCCAGTAGTCATGTATGGATGTGAGAGTTGGACTATAAAGTAAGTTGAGCACCAAAGAATTGATGCTTTTGAACTGTAGTGCTGGAGAAGACTCTTGAGAGTCCCTTGGACTGCAAGGAGATCCAACCAGTCAATCTGAAAGGAAATCAGTCCTGAATATTCATTGGAAGGACTGATGCTGAAGCCAAAACTCCACTACTTTGGCCAGCTGATGCAAAGAACTGACTCATTGGAAAAGACTCTGATCCTGGGAAATACTGAAGGCAGGAGGATAAGGGGATGATAGAAGATGAGATGGTTTGATGGCCTCACTGACTTGATGGCCATGAGTTTGAGCAAGCTCTGGGAGTTGGTGATGGACAGGGAAGCCTGGTGTGCTGCAGTCCATGGAGTCTCAGAGAGTTGGACACGATTGAGTGACTGAACTGAACTGAACTGAGACATTAACAATGAGAGGGAAGTATGTATGTCTATAAAAGGTGCCATGGGTGATCTTGTGGTGATGGAATTACTCTTTATTTTGATTGGACCAATGTGAATATCTTGGTTGTGACATTGTACAATAGTTTTGCAAGATGCAACCTCTGGAAGCAACTGGGCAAAGTTCTTTCTGAATTATTGCTTACAATTCTATTGAATCTACAATTGTCTTAAAAGAAAAAATTAATAAAATGTGGTTTTCAAAGGGTATTTATTATGTAGTCGTGTTCTTATTATAACATGTGAAAAAGCAAAATATGAAATATTTTAAGTAATGACAAATTTAGAGTATATCTCTTATATCTGTGCTAAGCTGTGTATATACTATGTACAGCTGCCTACACATAAACAAAATCTACATATATGTCAAGTTTAACAAATGGGAATACTGAAATACAAGTGGTAGAAGGGAGAAAGATTTGTTTCTTCATTCTAATTCAATATATTTTTAAGTTTTTAAAAAATGTTTATATATTACATTTATAATCAGCAACAACAAAAATAAACCAGCTTAAGTCATGGCCACCCATTCAACTCATATTGGGTTGCCCAAAAAGTTCATTCCGGATTTTCTATAAGACATTACAGGAAAACCCAAACAGATTTTTTGGTTCAACCCAATACTTCCAAACTTCGGACCTTTTCTAGCAGAGAATCAGAAGAAATGGGAATTTACTGACAATCTGGATCTGATATTAAATAAATTATCCTTTCCCACTCTCCAAACTGATGACTTTTATAATTAATGGGCTAATTTAACTGCAAATCTTCAAGTCAGTAATATTAATTAAAAAGAAGACATGTAAATGACCTTCCGAAAAGGACTTATCTCTTAATTTGCCCACAAATGAGCACTTGCGATTACTTCTTAATCAATACCAGGAAGCTGGCAAGAATTAATGCCAGGCCTCTGAGTTTCAGCCACTTTTAAGAGCACTCAAGATCACCGCACACAGACTGTTCAAGGCTGGCCCTATATTATCCTTTAATTTACCTGACCTTTCAGGCAGTGAGTGAATTTAAGGCCTTTATAGTCTTGGCCTGAGTAACTGGCAACTTTCATTACTTTAATCATTGACCAAAAGCTTTGGGAAATGTCAGTCTTTTCTATGCCATTGTTTAATATGTTAATAAGATCATTACTATCTGCCTTTGCTGAGAAGGGGTCCGATTCCCAAAAAATTAGAGTTACTTCCTGTCTTCCTTCTTGCATTAGTTGTAATATAAATGTAGTTGTAGCAGTTCTCTAAGAATCTATATGTGTGCACGCGTGTTCAGTCGTGTCTGACTCTTTGCAACCCCATGCACTGTAGGCTCCTCTGTCCATGGGATTTCCCAGGCAAAAATACTGGAGTGGATTGCCATTTCCTCCTCCAGGGTATCTTCCCAACCCAGGGATTGAACCCACATCTCCTTCATTCGCAGGCGGAATCTTTACCACCGGGGAAACCCTAAGAATCGATACAAAGAGGCAAAATGCATTGGCTTCTTATGTCAGATCTGAGTTGAAAGTCATCATAGAAGGTGAAAATCAAATATATTCCAAATGACCCTTGGCATCCCTTACACTGATTGACCACAAAGACTTGCTAATACACTTTGTCTATAACACATCCCTGTGAGAAATGGATGTTTCCTGACATATCAGTAAACAAAGGAGGTCACAGTCATCAGCAATTGCAGCCACTTCCCATGATGAGCACTGAGGAAACTCGGGATGTGAAAACCCAGGAAACCGGCCTCAGAACCTGAGCTGCACATCAAAGGAATGACTTCAGTGAGCCCAGACTCCTGCATCTTCTTACACAGAAATGCGCTAAATTCCTTAACTTGGGATATCTGGCTTTCTTTCATTAAAAATCATCTTTTGGCATCCAGACTGCCTGCCCGTTGTTACAAAACTTCTATATAACCTGACTCCTCCTCTTGCCTCCTCGAAGCAGTTCCCTCAGGGTTACTAGAGATGCTGCCTCCTGGACCTAAGTCCTAAAATTCCCACAGAATGAAACATAACTCTCAAATTTTAGGCTGTGAAAATATTTTAAGTCCACACCTGCAGTTCTTCCTTTCAGGGCTAGCCTTAGGTTAGTTCACTTGCTTTCTCAAGGATGTTCACTGTTTTTTTTTTTTTTTTTCATATCTTAAGCATTTTGTAAGTGGCTTTTGGCAGTAAAGAAACTCTTTGTAGGAGGTCCCTTTGTCTTGTCACTAACCTTAAACCAAGCACCCCCAACTCGACTCATTTCAGGCCCTAGCACACCTTTCAAATCTTTTGATTACACAATACCTTGCCTATTCTGTTGGTTCTTTCCATTGATCAAAGGAGTAGAAATGAGGACTAAGTAATTAATAGATGACCAGAGCTCTTCCTTAACTTTCTCTTCAGCAATCTCAAAAACAAACTGTGAATAACATAGCATCTAACGAAAGCTCAGGAGCAGTCCACAGGCCTCCACACAGACTGGACACAGGGGATGGTGACAATTCTGATCCCCCATCTCAGTGATTACCTGGAATTAACTTCCTTTCTTCCCTTGAGAACTTTCATGGCTGAACACTGAGTCCATTGTCTCCCCACCCCCACCCCCCCAGACTACCGGCATTCTGATTAAAAGCAGTTTTTCTTTCTACCAACTTTTGCCAGTATTGATTTTTTTTAAGTGGCAAGCAGCCAGACCTGGTTCGGTAACACTTTTACCAATTTGTCAACAGTTAGAAAGACCCTTAAAAACACTGGTATGTATTTTCAATATGTTTTGCCTGTATGTATCAGCTGTTCCAGGCTTGAATGTTTCCATTCTCTTGAAAATATAAGTGACTCAGTGAAGGAATTGCCAAGTTGAGTTCAGCTAATGTAGATAAATATTCACATCTATCTGATGGCAGCACAGAAGCTGTCCACTGCATCCTCTTCTCATGAGATCACTGGTTACAGTTTTCTGCCAACTCAGTGTAGGGTTTCTTCAAGTTGGAGCCTGAGGTCTAACAAGCAACATTAGAACCAAATCAGAATGCTTATTAGGGGCTTCCCAGGTGGCTCAAGTGGTAAAGAATCCACCTGCCAATGTAGGAGACAAGGGTTCTATCTCTGAGTGGAGAAGATCCCCTAGAGTAGGAAATGGCCACACATTCAGGTATTCTTGCCTGGGAAATCCCAGAGACAGAGGAGCCTGGTGGGCTACAGTCCAAGAGGCTGCAAAGAGTCAGACAGAACTGAACATGCACACACAGTATAGCAACACATACATACAGAACCTTTATTAATTCAACAGCCCTACTGTAGAAAAAAAGGTGTAGCATATCTATTTTATTGCTTGCCTTTTTTTCTAATGAAGGGAAAAGTGATGCAAAATAAATAAGTGGGGAAAATACTGAATAAAATAAAAATAAATAAGTGGAAACGATCTAAAAAGACAAGCCACCACAATTAATTCTCCACTGGAAGTGGGGCAATCACAATAACGATGCCTGTTTTCAGAGACAGCTGGATGGAACAGTAGCTCTCGACTGGCTCAGTTCTTAGCTACATCCTCCTCGCCTTGCTCACAGCTGGGATGACCGCTCAAGCAGCTTCTGGATTCCAACAGGTCATTTCAATGCTTCCAACTCCACATCTGACTCACGCCCCTGACAACGTTCATTGGTATGGGTCTGACATTCTACATTTGAGTCTCCCTTTGGCCACGAATATAGTGTGTGTTCACAGACTTAACTTCTCAGAGACGTGATACCCTGGTCTTCAGAATGGAACGAAGGGGGCGCCAGGCAGTACTAAATTTGGTGACATGGCTGGAGCTGTTGTCTATCACAAAGGCTCCTTGGCAGGCATGAGGATGAGGCTAATTAATGAGATATGGGCTTCCCTGGTGACTCAGAAGGGAAAGAATCTGCCTGCAACGCAGAAGACCCAGGTTCGATCCCTGCATTGGGAAGATCCTCTGGAGTAGGGAAAGGCAACCCATTCCAGTATTCTTGCCTGGAGAATCCCATGGACAGAGGAGCCCAAGGGGGTGGGCTACAGTCCATGGGGTCGCAAAGAGTCAGATACAACTGAAGCTACTTAACACACACAGTCTGGTGTCAGCTCTTTGGACAGTTTTGTTTCTTCATAAATCTCCCAAGTCTCAGGCTTTCAGGCTGCTTCAATAGGAACACTCCTCAGTGGTGGAGGAGGAAGATGTGAATAGTAACACGTTTGCCCTAGTTTTTCTTCGTTTTCTTCCATTTTGTGATTCTTTTTATACACCAGAAGAAACTGTCAATAATGGATGTGATCTTAGTCTCGGAGATGGCAGCCTGGGATTAAAAACTATATTTGCCAGACATCAGTTGTCTGACCAGGAATAAATTATTTATTTTCTCTAAACCTTGCATTTTCTTATCAATTAAGGGGAAAGACCACTTCCTTTGGAAGACTGATGGCAGGGTGAAATAAGCACCCTCTGGGAACTTGCCTGGTAACCCAGAAAACCCTCAAACACTTGCTTCCTCTGTTTCTTTTCCTCTAGTTTCTGCCCCCTGTACTGTTTTTATCATTCTGGATGAACCCTAGCACCTAGTGTCAGCGTCCTTCCAAAGATCTTTTCTCAGTGGGATAGTAATTAAGAAGTGTGGTATATAATAAAAAATATATATACTTGGTATTTGTCAGTTCCTGGAACAGAGATTCTATTTATTTATTTATTTTCCATTTATTTTTATTCGAACAGAGATTCTAAAACCTTTGGGATTTCCTGAGATAAGAGTGTCTTGTGTTGTTCACAAGGAGCCCCTTTCGATCTTACCTGAGTTTCTGTTAAAGAGGTTACTCTTAGGAGACAAAAGTCCTAGATAGCTTCAGGGAGAGAGCTGGTTGCTGAAGGAAGCAACCACACAATTAGAAGGTTGGAACTTTCAACCCCACTCCCTCTGGGAAGGAGCCTGTGTGCATGCTAAATCACTTCAGTTGTGTCTGACTCTTTGAGACCCCATGGACTGCAGCACGCCAGGCTTCCCTGTCCTTCACCATCTCCCAGAGTTTGCTCAAACTCACATCCATTGAGCCAGTGATGCCATCCATCCATCTCATCCTCTGTCACCCCGTTCTCCTCCTAGCCTCCATCTTTCCCAGCATCAGGTTCTTTCCAATGAGTTGACTCTTCAAATCATGTGGCCCAAGTATTGGAGCTTCAGCTTCAGCATCAGTTCTCCCAATGAATATTCAGAGTTGGTTTCCTTTAGGACTGACTGATATGATCTCCTTGCTGTCTAAGGGACTCTCAAGAGTCTTCTCCAGCACCACAGTTCAAAAGCATCAATTTTTCTGCACTAAGCTTTCTTCATGGCCCAACTCTCACATCCATAAATGACTACTGGAAAAACCATAGCCTTGACGAGATGGACCTTTGTCGGCAAAGTGATGTCTCTGCTTTGTAATATGCTGCCTTGATTTGTCATAGCTTTTCTTCCAAGAAGCAAGCATCTTTTAATTTCATAGTTGCAGTCACTGCACACAGTGATTCTGGAGCCCAAGAAAATAAAGTCTATCACTGTTTCCATTTTTCCCCATCTAAATTGGACTTACAAGCCTGCTCTGGAAGCAGAACTCCTTTGTATGCAGGGGACATACTGTACTATCTCCTCTGCCACTGCCACCACTCTAATCCAAGCCACCTTTATTTCTTACCTAGATCACCAGAATCATCTGTCTATGGGTCCTCTTGCTTCTATTCTTGTTTTCTACATGACAGCCACACCAAAGTTGATCCTGTCATTCTCCTTCGCTCAAACTTCTACTGGGTTCCCATTACATTGAGGATAGATCCAAATCCTTACCATGGCCCATGAAGTTCCTACAGGATCTCACCCCTACTTAGCTCTCCACACTCACAGCATGTTGGGGACAGCACAGCATCCCTGCTGTTTCTGGTACACACCGAGCATTCTTCTATCTCGGGGATCTGGCATTTTCCTGTATCTTGGCATGGCTAGCTCCTGTCTGCTACTTGGGCCTCTTAATTCCATCTTCCCATGAAGTCACCCTCTATTCCCTTATTCTGCCTTTTTTTCCCCCTCTTGATAGCACTTAACACAAGATATCACATCATGGATTTATTTGGTTATATATTATGTCTCTTTCACTACAATAAAAGCTTCATGAGAGCAGGTTCTTTTCATCCCTCAGTTGTATTCTCAGCACCTACAATAATACCTGGCACAGAGAAGATGCTCAATGAATTTGCTGCATTAAAATGTCTGACTCCAATGCAGAGAAAAGAAAATACTTAAGACAATTGGAGCTTCTTTTAAAGAAAATTCCTTTAAAAGATTATCTCTTGAAAAACATCTAGAAAATGAACATTTTCCAGTAAGAATTATGCCTCTGGCACATTTACACCAGCATTATTTCCCACCTTACATGACTGACAAAGTATTTTGATGACTGATGTCATGTTTTGTAAAACCCCTTTAGCTACTTGAAGGAAAACACAAAATAAATGCAAAGTAATAATAAACCACCTCTCTGGTGTTCATAATGTACATGAGGTTTTTGATGATTTAGTGAAACATAAAGTAGGGGGTTTCTAAAGGTAAAGCAATAGATCAAGTCAAAATCATTACAGTCTGATCCAAGTGGCAAGGAGCCTTAGTGAGTAAACCCATCTTGATTTAAACCTTGGAAATTCATGTCCTGATGTCTTTCAACAATGGTGATAGCCTTCTACATTCAAGGCATTCTGTTAGTTGCTACCATTATTATACTCCAATCTAATCTTTAGTCAAACAGATAAAACTTTGATTTTTATTGTCTACAACACAGCTATCTCTTAATAAGCCAATATTTCCCCCCTTCTGAAAGTGTGTATATATATATATATACATATATGTATATATATATGGACAGAGGAGTCTAGCAGGCTACAAAGACTGCAAACCATGGGTTGCAAAGAGTTGGACATAACTGCAGCAACTGAGCACACATGCACACACACACACACATACACACACACACACACACACACACACACACACACACACCACACTAAAATACCATAGACAAAGAATGAACAAGGAAACTGTGTGATTTAAATAGTCACCCAAAGCCAAGACAGTGTAAGTAATTAAAAGCTTACATGTGTTTGCCAGGAGTGTTTTTCTATTGCCTTATGTGTCAAGACAATAGATCTGTTGAGCAAAAGGAAGAGCTGTGTTAGTCTTTAATGTAATATTTTAGAAGTTGCCCATTCATGTGAACTTTAATTTTACTGATTTTTTTAAATTAAGAAAAAAGCTCTCTGGGTAAAGCCAGAGCTGTGGCTTAATATTAATATTTGTTGTTGCTCTTACCTTCTGTGGCCATCGCTGAAGCGCCAGCGGCCAAAATGAAGTTCAATCCCTTTGTGACTTCCGATCGAAGCAAGAATCGAAAAAGGCATTTCAATGCACCTTCCCACATTCACAGGAAAATTATGTCTTCTCTTTCTAAAGAGCTAAGACAGACGTACAACGTTCGATCCATGCCCTTCTGAAAGGATGATGGAGTTCAGGTTGTACGAGGGCACTACAAAGGGCAGCAAATTGGCAACGTAGCCCAGGCTTACAGGAAGAAATACGACATCTACAGTGAACGAGTGCACGGGAGAGGCTAATGGCACAGCTGTCCATGTGGGCATTCACCCCAGCAAGGTGGTCATCACCAGACTGAAACCGGAAAAAGACCGCAAAAAGATCCTCGGACGTAAAGCCAAATCTCGCCAAGTAGGAAAGGAAGAGGGCAAATATAAGGAAGAAACGATTGAGAAGATGCAGGAATAAAGTCATCTCGTCTACAGCTTTCACTAAAAACTGTTAAAATGAAAAAATAAAAATTGTTGTTGTTCAGTGACTCAGTTGTGTCCAGCTCACTGCAACCCCATGAACTGCAGCACGCCAGGCTTTCCTGTCCTTTACCATCTCCCGGAGTTTGCTCACACTCATGTGTATTGAGTGGATGATATCATCCAACCATCTCATCCTCTGTTGCCCCCTTCTCCTCCTGCCCTCAATCTTTGCCAGCATCAGGGTCTTTTCAATGAGTCAAAATGATAAATTTCTAGAATTCTATATTTTGCTTTTAATATCTGATATGGGAGATAAAAATTACTTTATTGAAAGCTCATCTTTTTTTTCTTCTTTTGGGAAAAATATGGGGAACATGATTAAAGAAAACACAAAAGCTTCCATTCATTTGTAAAGAAGTTTATAAATCTCATCAGAGGGGCAAATAGAGAAAAAGTTTAAAGCAGAGGAAAGAAGGTATTTGTCTTAGTTTTCAGACTGACTTCATTACTAACAATGACACACATAGAGACTCAACTTGTCTCTTGTCTGGTAAACTAAATTCATTTAAAAATATAGTTACTAATGACATCTATGATTTCAAGAGAGGAATTATGATTATAGCCCCGATTTGCAACATTTAAGCTTGCTAGGAATTATTGGAGAAGTTGATAACATAAATACTGGGAATAAATTTAAAAGTATAACAAAAGTCCATTTCTGGGGTAGAGTTCCAAAAATGATCAATCCTAGGCTATACTTTGTCATATTTCAATTATGAGATGCTATACTTGATGCATATTCTTCCTATAGAAGTCACCCCCAGGATACTTAATGGTATCAAATTATACCAAGTGCTAAGGCTTCCTTCATTTTACTTTTTTACAGATTCAAATATGAAGAAATCATCATTGCTGACTCAATCCCAAAAGGGAAAAGAAGTGGAAAGAAATTACACTAATAAAAATGGGATTTCCCTTTAATCAGCTTCTTATGAAGAATAGCAAAGTAAACTTCCGATGCAGGATGAAAGTGATCACAACCCCGAGATGGCACAGGACTAAAGAAGTATATGGCCAATGACTTCCTCCTCTGAGAAACAAAGCCCATCACTATGCTCTCTCAGGGACAAGTGCATCACTGGGTGATACAAAGATGCTTAATGGTCCCAGGGCAGATGCATCGCCCTTTCTGACAGCGCTCATTTGCATATGCACGGTTAATCCCAGCAGGAGGTGTGCATTCAGGGGTCCCCCAGGACAGAAATACAGAGGCTCTCAGGTAAAAGCAGTTCTTCATAAACTTTATAACCTCATTCCAAAACTCCAGGTGTCAGTGAACAGCTTTCCAGATTGACATCTTAAATCAAGGAAATGTCACACGTGTACAGTAACTGGCCTAATCTTTTCTGTAAATTGCTGCCTGCGGTTTTCAAAAACATAGTAAATTGCTGGCAATTGACAATGTGTCTCCCTGCATGGCTAACTTCACTTCTGCACAGTTAACAAATCAGTCTTAAATTATTCATCAGATCACCCAATGTCTAGGCTCTTCTGACTGCCATTGATTTCAGGGACCAGTAGCCTGCATGCCTTTTATACTAAAGTGAAACACACACCATGTTCTGGGCATATAAAATTAATTGCATGTAGGAAATAACAACTATCCTTTGTCTCAGGATCTCACTTAAGGGTGAGGGCAGCTTACTACACAATCAGTGCTTCTGCTGTTCTCTGCTGCCTCGAAGCAGGACAGAGCCTTGTCTCACACTAATACTTAAAATAGCCTTACTGCCCCTGATAATTCAAATACACAGAGGAAGTGTTTTCTCTATTAATTCTACAATTAAGGACAAGAGCAAAATGATGAATTATATGTGCAAACTAAAACACTGATGGTCCATGCAGAAATGATGCCATCAAGCCATTGCATTTTTGTTCTAGAAACAGGGTCAAATCAACTCTCCAGACATCTTGACCAAATTGAATTTTGGTTGCTAAAATGAGCGTGGGGATAGAGTGCTTGTTCTGAAAGGACTCTTTAACTCAATGCCATTTTTCTTTTGGCGGCACACAGAGGATTTTGCTGGAAGCATGTTTGTCCTTCTTTGAAATACTTTTTGAATCACTGACTGGCTCTAAGTTAAACAGTGCAGTTGTGCAAGGAAATAGCCTCATATTTGAGGATCATATTTGTCTATTTAGGACTTCCCTGATGGCTCAGTGGGTAAAGAATCTACCGGCAATGCAGGAGACACAGGAGACTCTTGTTCGATCCCTGAGTCAGGAAGATCCCCTGGAGTAGGAAATGGCAACCCACTCCAGTATTCTTGTGGAGAATCCCATGGATTGAGGAGCCTGGTGGGCTACAGTTTAAAGGGCAAAAAAGAATCCAATATGACTAAGAAGCTAAACACGCAGTACATATGCTACAGTCTGTGAACCATTCATTCATTTTATCTGTTGACGCTCAGGAAAATTAACTCTAGACCATCTCAAAAGGATACCCAGCATTCTGGCACTTTCTACCAGCTGTGCCTAAACAGATCATTTTCCGGCCACTGGTAGTCAGAATCGATAACCCGAAAGCTCCCTTGTGGTCCTTACATGACCACCTTCTAAGGGAGTGACCTTAGGTCACTCTGATTCATGTAACCCTATGGAGTTCTCTCTCCAATATATGCTGGCCAGAGGAGAGTCTGGGAAAAGGATACAGGATGGAGGTGGGCAGACTGACAAAATTCATTATAGGAAGTTGAAAACAAATAGCAGCTCAAAGCACTTTTCTCTCCAGTGGGAGGTCAATCACAGCATTTGTGTCTGTGAGGGTCAGCATGGCACTTGTTCTTTCCTGAGGGTGTATAATCCTCATCCCATCTTCCTTAGGAAACCCTACCTGATCCTGGTGATACTATGTTCCTTGTTCAATGGTATCAGAGTCCTTTCCAACTCATTATCCTAATACTGGTTACATTTTCTTGCTATTACTCATTTAATGTCTGTCTTTCCTATGATATAGAATATTTTATGAGGCAGAAATAGGATGGAGCCTTAGTGCCTGGCACAGTGCTTCGGACCAAGTAAATGCTTAGTAAAACTGTCTGTATAATCATACATGATTGGTTGGGTATTTTATTTTTACCTGCATATTTCAAGTCCTCCCAAAGTGGCTTAAACACATTTTCTAATCTGAAAGAAATCTGTGTGGAAAGTTCAGGGCTAATATAAAATCTCCATGGAGTTGGGGTCCCAGGCTCCTTTTTTCTTTGTACGCAATTATTCTCATGCATGGCTGATATCCCTAAGGTTACCTCATGGTCTAAGATGGCTGGCTCCTCTCCAGTAGCAGAATAGGGGCCCTCAAAGAAGTTTATGTCCTAATTCTTAGAGCCTGTGGGTGTGGTACCTGATATAATTGACGTGGGGCTTCCCTGCTGACTCAGACGGTGAAGAATCTGCTTGCAAGGCAGGAGACCCGAGTTTGATCTCTGTGTTGGGAAGATCCTCTGGAGGAGGAAATGGCAACCCACTCCAGTATTCTTGCCTGGAAAATCCCATGGACAGAGGAGCCTGGTGGACTACAGCCCAAAGGATCACATAGAGTCGGACGCAACTGAAGCGACTTAGCATGCACGCAGGGAAGAATTAGCCCATGTGGAGACCGTCACATCAGCGGTGGCCATGACCAGTGACTGGAATAGACTAAGGCTGGCAGGAGGTCAGGAACTCTGCAAACCTCACCATCAGCTCAAGGTTGGCTGTAGAAGCTGACTATGTCCTCTCTTTTCTCCCTGAGAGGTCTAGTCAAGGCAAGGGAAGAGAGAGAGGTGACCAAGGCCTTAGGCATGCTAGCTTCACTGAGGGGAGAACAGGTTTGAACCAGACAGGAGACTAATTATCCATGACCAGACTTGTCTACAGAATCTGTTACCAACGTAATAAGGAATGGGAATGGGGTAAGAGACAGAACAGCTGGGAGATGGCTTATTCAAAGAAGCACAGCCATTTCATGACTATAATCCACTGAGTTGAGATAATAGCCCAGTTATTCAATTATATTTGCATAGGCTTTGTTCAGTAACTCTTACGCTGCAGCAATAAATAGAGCTGCTCTTGATCAAATAATACATCCATCTGCTCTTTTGACAAAAATATTTGAACTTCTACAGAAGGGTACAAGGTTATCACACAAACTTGTGGTTAAAAACTCCAAACACCGCCCAGGCTGCAGCAATGACTTAGTTATTGTGGTTTCTATTCGTCATTGGACTATAACATAGCGGCAAATTGGATTTTTTGAGCAAAGGGTTTCAGAATGTTTGTACTTGATGAAATCTACGAAAATATAATACTGAGTTTAGACATGCTTATAACTTTCTTTACTGTGGAAAAGAAGCTATGGGGGAAACAATTATCTTACCACACAAAGAACGCCAAAGATGTTGTTTTCAGAAGTAATGTTTATTTAGACCCAGACCAAGGGAAAAAGTATAGTTTAAGTTCGTTGGAATATGAAATGCATAACTCTATTTATACTGCCTTGCTACTTTTTAAAAAATATATAAAATAATTGCATCACTTAGGGAAAGGACTGTATAGGAAACAAAAAATAAACATTTGCAAGTTTTGGGGCTTCATTTTGATTTCATGCCCAGAAGCAGATTGGGATGGTTCTTCCTTTATAAATTTTTAATAACTGGATAGATGTTCACCGCCACCTCAATCGTCCCTTTCTGCGTCAATATTATAAACAAAAATACTCTTTCAGGACATCATGATAAGTATATACCAATATATTAGTTCAGAACCTGAAATAGTTTGTTATTCTAGTAAACTGAAAGTTTATGCATTTTTCAAAGATTCTTATTGGTATAGATATGCTATTCATCTCATGAAACAGTAAAATATCATTCTTATAGTTTCAGATGTAGGTATAGTTTTGCCATGTTTCTAGGATGCTATTCCTATATCATTTGCTGATATAATAGTATTCTCAAATAAAGATATTTTGTATCTTAGCTTCAGTCCTCCATAAACATCACATTTCAAGATTCTTTTTGAAAAATGTTCAAGGAGGAAGAAATTCAAAGGAAAGGATAAATGCAAGTTTAATACTCATTACTAGATTCAGTAAGTTGTATTTATTTAAAGAAAGACATATACTACGTCTTTAGGGGCTTCCCAGCTGTCTCAGTGGTAAAGAATCTATTTGCCAATGCAGGAGATTCAGGAGATGCAAGTTTGATCCCTGGGTTGGGAAGATCCCCTGGTGGAGGACATGGCAACCCATTCCAGTATTCTTGCCTGGGAAATTCCATGGACAGAGGATTCCGTCAAGGTACAGTCCATGGGGTGGCAAAGAGTCAGACATGACTGCATGACTGAGCCTGCATGCACATATACTATGTACCACTGATTTTGTCTGAAACTGCCCACAGAAAAAGAATTCTTTAGAAACATAAAAATATTTAGAATGCTTATTAAAAATAATGGAGGGGCTGTACGCAGCTGAAGGGGAGAGACAGTTCTGTTTCCTATGCAATAACTTCGACATGGAACTCTGAATTGTCTAAAAGTCTCCTACTTGAATGTGCCTGACCAAACCAAAGTTAGTGGAAGAATTCATCCTTGAAGGAAAATGAATCTTGATGAAGAGAGAGATTTTTCTCGGTAAGTACAGAGGAACAATTCAGGCTGGGTAATAAGAATGAACCTTGAAAAAGAAGGATGATGTCATTGACCCTGCCAGACTTCTCAGGTGAAATATTCGACTGAAGAATCTCACGAGAGAAGAGAACCCTTGTGAGTGAATGGTGACAATTTAAGTCAAAAGAGGACAAGAAAGTGCTATTATTGCCATTTGGAGAAATGGCTTATATTTCTTTAAGAATCAAAATATCCACAAATCAGGTACTATGGAAAACATGCAGCTGTTGAGACAGGATATAGAGAAACAAATATAGGTAGTTTTTCTTTTATGCGAAGGCAACATGAACACACGTACGGAGGAGGTATCGCGAGGGTTCATCTGTTTCCCTTTCAGGCTTCTTCCTAAATTTTAGGAGACTCTTGATCAAAGCTCATGGTTAATAAAAGTCTTCAGAGAATTTCCTCATATTCATTTTTCACATCTAAATTATGCTCATGCACAGTAGCTTACAGTCAGAATTCTAGGAAATGTAACACACTGAAAATTCTCTAGGATCAGTAATGAGTAAATTACATACATTTTTCAGGAAACGCCAGTTAGAGGAAATACTAACCTAAAGTTTCTACAATTTGGAGTAATGGAAAAGATGCCTTAAGGCATCAGCTTAATTTTGGAGGAATTAAAAACAAATACAACAAATATAATTTATCTTTCAGTATCTTTAAATGTAACAAATGAGACGGGTTTTCATATTTGCATTCTGAATGGATGCCTAGGAAGAAAAAAATGATTTCAAGTCTTGCGACTTCCAAAGAAGCAGCAATAACTTATTAATTGCACCCTTGGTGATCTTAAAGTACAGCATGAAAAACTGCCTTGGAGACTCCAAAGACACATAAAGTTCCTCCCAGGGGGAGCAGGAGAGACAGCAGCAGAATCTAGCTACAGAAGTATTTCAAAAATACTATTTACATGTTGAAGGAAAGGGTTTAATTAATCGTATTACAGCTGTGAAGTTAACATGCAGATCTGAGGTCCTAGCACAAGGGACTGTTACATACTTTTTAAACAAGTCACTCAATCCTACATATTCCCCTTTTACAGCTCTTGCATAGTAATAAATATATGTCCCACAGGTTTGCAGAATGAGGATCAAGATGTCTGTTAATTTCTCACTAATAATAAAGAAGATGATGTTGATGGCAATTATAAGAACCACCTTTTACTGCAACCTCATAATATTCCAAGATCCTAAGTTCTTTGTATGAATTACAAACAATTTCAACAACCTGGCATGCTGCAGCCCATGGGGTCGCAAAGAGACATGACGTAGCGACTAAACAACAACAATAAAAATAATGCTGTGGTTTTTCCTCATTTTGCAGAAGAGGAAACAGAGATTCCAGTAGATTATGAAAATACAGGCACTTTTGGTCACCTACCCACAGTCATCCCCAATCTCACCATATAGGCACACATTTCCTAAACAGTACACCCATTTCCTTCAAGTTCTAGAATTCATGGAGAATGCCCAGGGAGACCCTCAGGACCACAGGAACAAAAGCATGAGGTGAAGCAAAAGGAAAATCTGAAGGTTGTGATCAAGAGTCCCCAGGAGACGCCAGAGGTATGACCACTCATGGTCAGCGAGTACACTATTAGCTTACAAGAATGGTTCAGTAGTGCCTGTCATTGGAATAACACCCAAATCCATAAAGATGTTGTGGAAATTAAACTGAATCTGGTGTTTGGAGAAAGATTAACCACTTTACAATGGACATTTTGGGCAAAAATCAAAGTAGAGTGAGGCTTTTATTAATCTACCCAAGTATATAATTCCAAGAAATGACTTCATGAACTAGAAGGAGAGGGAGGACTCTGGAGAGTTAGTATATAAAGATGCACATGTGAACAAGGATTATTTTATGAAATGGGGTACAACCTGGGAAAATGGCAGAGGCGCCTGGGTTTATCAAGGGTCCTCAATGCTGCTCTAGTTTTCAGAATAGATTCCCGACAGACTGGAATTGAGATTCATCTGTGGCTAGCCAGGGAGCAATTACCAGCATTTGAAACAGGAAATAGAGATCAACAGAAAACCTTTAGGCCTTTTGGAATCGTCTATCTTTTTAATGATCTAGAGTACTTGGTGGGCTGCTTAATGGCATTTGCAAGGGTCATAAAATGAGTAACTGGGACCTTATACCCACTTGTTAACTCTGAACCCAAAGAAATGAGGGGGAAAACACTTGATGTTTTTCAAGGATTCATATTGAAATTCATGTGAAATTCACATTCACATCATTCACATTGATGTTAGAAAACCAGTTACAAGAAACAGTTCACAAAGGTCATCTTGGGCAGTAGAGGGAAATCAACTTCTGTGGGACAAATCACTGATCCTATTATTTTAATTTTTTTTTCCCATTTATTTTTATTAGTTGGAGGCTAATTACTTTACAATATTGTAGTGGTTTTTGTCATACATTGACATGAATCAGCCATGGATTTACATGTGTTACCCATCCCGATCCCCCCTCCCACCTCCCTCTCCACCCGATTCCTCTGGGTCTTCCCAGTGCACCAGGCCCGAGCACTTGTCTCATGCATCCAACCTGGGCTGGTGATCTGTTTCACCCTAGATAATATACATGTTTTGATGCTGTTCTCTCGAAACATCCCACCCTCACCTTCTCCCACAGAGTCCAAAAGTCTGTTCGGTACATCTGTGTCTCTTTTTCTGTTTTGCATATAGGGTTACCGTTACCATCTTTCTAAATTCCATGTATATGCGTTAGTATACTGTATTGGTCTTAATCTTTCTGGCTTACTTCACTCTGTATAACGGGCTCCAGTTTCATCCATCTCATTAGAACTGATTCAAATGAATTCTTTTTAATGGCTGAGTAATATTCCACTGTGTATATGTACCACAGCTTCCTTATCCATTCATCTGCTGATGGGCATCTAGGTTGCTTCCATGTCCTGGCTATTATAAACAGTGCTGCGATGAACATTGGGGTGCACGTGTCTCTTTCAGATCTTGTTTCCTTGGTGTGTGTGCCCAGAAGTGGGATTGCTGGGTCATATGGCAGTTGTATTTCCAGTTTTTTAAGAAATCTCCACACTGTTTTCCATAGCGGCTGTACTAGTTTGCATTCCTACCAACAGTGTAAGAGGGTTCCCTTTACTCCACACCCTCTCCAGCATTTATTGCTTGTAGACTTTTGGATAGCAGCCATCCTGACTGGCGTGTAATGGTACCTCATTGTGGTTTTGATTTGCATTTCTCTGATAATGAGTGATGTTGAGCATCTTTTCATGTGTTTGTTAGCCATCTGTATGTCTTCTTTGGAGAAATGTCTGTTTAGTTATTTGGCCCATAAATTATATCACATTTGAAGCTTACCTGAGTTACCATATTTGGTAACAACGCTAAACACCAAACAGGCACTGATTACTATCATTACTGGTGATGCTGGTCCTGTTTTTATATTTCACAGAGACTTTTGGGATTCAGTGATTTGCCTAAGGGCCCATAGTTTAAAAGTGCTATAGACAAGATTTGAATGAAAGGCTTATGATTTGACATTTAGTCTTTTTCAACACACTATGATGCCAATTCCATAGAACAAATTTCCTCTGGTCTATTTTATTCCAAACCAGTTAACAGAGAAGAAAATAAAAGATGATTTCTATCCAGTGAAATAAAAACATGATTTAAAATGACCATTCAAATGAAGAAACAGACAATGTTATGGGTTGAAAAATGCTATGCTTAACTTATTATTCACAATTATTTTATTCATAATATTTGCATTTCAAAATTACTTTATAATCTGCATGTTACAGATGATAACTGAGCACTGATTTAAGTCCTTTTTTCTGTCTTAGAAATTAGTGGTGAAATGCAATTAATAGCACAAATACTAAAAGTAGATGTTGGTGCATTTCTATGTAACTCAGTTTTAGGAATGTAATTTCTGGTTCCTGAATACATTTGCCAATGTGAGAAAATGATGACAGGTTCTAATTATAAAATTATTATAGTGTAGAACAATCAACTCTGAAGGTTCTAGAGAAAACCCTTCAGGGATCTTTGCTGCTTAGCTACATCAAAAATTCTGTATTACCCCATGGACCTCAGTGGAGCCTAACAATTCTAAAAGCCTCTGTGCTGGTCAAGGCAAATGTTTCTAAGATCTAAACCACAAATGCTACTTAAAGAAAGTCTGACATTATTTTGCAACAATAGAATAAGTTGGCACAAAGATAGTTGAAAACAAGAAACCTAGAAAAAAAGGTTAAAACTTTCTTATTCTTTTTGTAATTATACTGTTAAGTTTCTTCTCTACGATTTCAAATGACAACTGCACTAGTTTATGGGAAAATTACTTAAGAAACATAACGAGAAGTTTAACCTAAGGTGCTCTTCCATTTGGGTGGTAATCAAAAGATGGTTCTGCAAGAGTCAAAATGAAAATTGTGTGCTTTGCTGACATGAGTTCTAGAAAGACAGAAATAACATTTGTTTCATGTTGCATAAAGACAACTCTGATCAGGATTCACAGAGGAGTCACCACACTGATGTACATAGTTGTTAGTAAACATACTCTCCCTTTAAATATAATGAGTATTTTCTTCTCTGTCAAACTTCTTTCTCAGAATTAATATTCAAGCAAAGATGGCAACTTGCTATTCATATCTGTTACATTTACGTTTTGGTCAATCCCTTTCCCCACTTTAAACACAAGAATGTTTAAAGCCATTTTTTCACTTAACATCTGGCATTTGTGGTCACTGGGATGAGAGGCTTTTTAAAATTGGACATGAGTATACACTGGAAGCTGAGTCCCACTGCAGCTTAGCAAGCTAACTTATAAGGCTGTTGTTTTGGAGTTTCATTGTTATTAACACGCTCCCAAGGTCATTCTTTTCTGAATGATATCCAAACTCTTTTTTGAATAGTATGCCATTTGTAACATTGTTTTGATTACTATATATACTTAGTATTCCATTTGTAATGCTGCTTAGGTTACTGTTTATGTGCATATTTATTAGTATGCCATTTGTAATGTTGCTCTGATTACTATACATACTTAGTATTCCATTTGTAATGCTGCTTAAATTACTGTATATGTGCATATATATTAGTATTCCATTCTTAATGTTATTTAGATTGTTATATATATTTAGTATTTCATTTGTAATATATGTACACTGTATAGATGTATATATATTAGTATTCCATTTGTAATGTTACTTAGATTATTTATTAGTGTACTCTTTTTAAAAGTGTACTTTAAAACCATCATGAACTTACCTTAGAGAGCCCACCTACTTCCAAATAGAAGCAGATAATGAACACATTCCAGGTGACCCAGAGGGCAGTCCATACCGTATACTGGAAAGAAAGGGTGGGGAGGGGGGAGAAAAAGAAGAAAAATGTGGAGATGAAGGGAATGTATATTCAATAAGTCGATAATAAAAATGTCAATAAATCTGTCTTCTGGGATGAAACCGGGCATGCTCAGAAAAGAGTGCTCCTTATGGGACCCCCTAAGATTTCTAGAAATTAAAAATCCAATAGTTTCTACTGCTTTCAGTAGATGTCAATAAAACTAGATTTATTTTGAAAGTGCTTTGCTGGCTTGCAGATGCAAGTGAAATCCAAGTGCTGCTTTCATTTCTGTTTTCTGAGTACTAACTTTTCCAAGGGATACAAATATGCAAATTTTCTGTGGGCTATCTAGTCAGCTAGTCTGTCATGTTCAACTTTTTGTGAACCATGGACTGTAGCCCACCAGGATCTTCTGTTCATGGGATTCTCTAGACAAGAATACTGGAGTGGGTTGCCATTCCCTCCTCTAGGGGATCTTCCCAATCTAGGGATCAAACCTGGGTCTCCCTCATTGCAGGCAGATTCTTTACCACCTCAGGGACCAGGGAAGCCCATCTAATCAGCTAGCTAGCTTTTAGTTATAATTTTAAATCATCACAGTTTTAGGAATATTAGTCAAAACCCTTCACTTCCATATCACTGAATGAGAATCATGTGGGAAAATGGATATGTGGAGTAAAATTAACCAACTTTCAACTGTTGGACTATTTTACTGAATGGAATATATGCCCCTAATATAATGATAGGCTATAACATGAACATGTAAAATATTTTTTAAAAGCATAGAAATTAATAACTAGGATTAAGGATGAGCAAATAAGCAACATATTTCCATAATGGGAAAATACCTTCCAATTACATCTCCAAACTCTCTAAATATGCCAGCCTTATTGATTAATTGGGTTTATGAATGCATCATATATTAGGAAATGTCTTTCTCAAGAGTTTTAGTCAGATGGAGTTAAGGTAACCTCAGATCAAGACTCATCAAAGGAGACGGTCTTAGGGTTCAATTCATTCAGTCACTTTTTTTCTCTTTTTTTAATTTTTAATTTTTAATTGGAGGATAATTGCTTTATAATGTTGTGCTGGTTTCTGCTGCACAACAACGTGAATCCGCTGTAAAGTGCACACATATCCCCTCCCTCTCAAGCCTCCCTCCCACTCACCCCCCATCCTCCCCTTCTAGGTCGCCATAGAGCACTGCGCTGAGCTCCCTGCATTACACAGCAACTCCGCACGAGCCGTTTACACATGGGCGTGCATATGTGTCAGCGCCAGTCGCTCACTTTGTCCTGCCCGCTTCTTCCCCCACTGCGTCCACAAGCCTGTTCTCTACATCTGCATCTTTATCCCTGCCCTGTATACAGGTTCATCTGCACCATTCTTCTAGATTTCAAACACATGCACTGATATATGATACTTGTTTTTCTCTTTCTGCATCCAGTCACTTTCTCAAGCAGACAAAGACACTAAGGTTTGGAAAACTGACATATAGGACAGCTTGAAAGAGGAAGGAATTTGCCACAGTAGCACAATGAATACACCAAATACAATGGGTTGCTCACTCATTTTATTTTACTACGAAAATCTATGAATTCTTAAATAGACACACTAATTCAATTATTGCTTTCTACTGTTAAATCATGATAAATGGTGAAATAACTTATTGTTAATATTAAGCTAAGTATTAAAATAATTTATTAATACTAGTTTCTTCTATGGTTTGCCAAATAATAGACTCATGAATTTTAAACACTATAAAACAGCCATCTCCTTACTAGAAATCTTATCAGAAGCTTTTAAATTTTTTCTAAAATTCAATTTACATTCTTTATCTTTATCATTTATGATTTTTAAAGAGCAATACACTTATAATAATGAGTTAAGGCTCCAAAATCACTAGAACTGTAGAGGAGTTGGAAAATATGCCAAAAAGTTAACATCAGTTAAAATATACATTTAGGCTTTTTGTATTTGCAGATACTGTTGATCTGCTGATATTTTCTGTTAAAGAGCCTTCCAGTGTGAGTGGGTAGTAGATGTTTTCTTAAAAACGCAACAAATGCATTGAAATGCACTTTTCTGACCCACAAAATATTCTTGTGAATACTTAAAATAGCTAACCTACATCCTCAATGTATGCTTTTTGCAAACTGATAAATTCATAAAACCACAACAAATTTTTTAAGATGTTACTAATAAGATGGCATCTGGTATCGGACATTTTTCATTCTACATAAGTCTAATGATGGAGATAATTGAGTAAAAGAGCAGTGCAGACCACTAAGTCATGAGAACAAATCTAGGGACAAAGGTTGAGGGGAGGACATAAAGTAAAGCAGGACTAAAGTAAGAAAATAAACCGAATTAACTGCAAAACCACATAGTTCTTAATTATTAGGACTGCAAACCTACACCCCAAGTACTCTTTTAGAAAAGTAAATCAACTCAGAGTTACAGAAAATGAATATTGAGGCAAATCTATTTAAAGTCAAAGCACAAACTTCATGATCGAAGTGTATTCTGATCCATCACGAGCTGTACTATTGATGTCACTTCTGAACACCCAAAGATAACATGATCAGGCTGAGTACTATAGGTTCCAACTGTCAGCTCTGAAATTCCTAACAATAACAACAGTTATTACTGAGCTGCTTTCTATTGTTTCTTTCTAAGCACTTCACATAGATTAAGTCATTCAGTCATCACACTAAGACCAAGGTAGAGAGGTAATCATTTGATTATGTAGTTAGTGTCAGACTTGGGACAGGCACCTGGCAAGAGCAAGAGTGCTTAGGCATCATATGACTCCAGAGCTGGGGTGCTTAGGCATCAAATGATAAGCTTCATTGAAAAAAATTTTAGGAAAAGGACTACAGGTTAATTTGCAAGTTAACACTTCCCCAAATTTTCCATTTTATAAAATGATCAATTCACCAATTTATCAAAAATTTACTTCATTCATATGTATTTTGTAACCAGTTATTTTTTTGAAATGATTTCCTTTTTATTTTGCTATTAATGTGTCATGCATTATATAGACATCAGGATTTTTAAAAGTAATATTGTAAGTTCCTTTATTCTAATACATTGGCCTGTTGAGAACAAAGAATATCTGTATGGTTGAATTTTGGATTACTTTGAGACGAAAACTTCATACCTCAGTGTGCACCTGAGACCCAAATCTGTACATAAGGTAAAAAGGAAGGATTTCTAGTGGCACTAATAACACATCCAAAGGAATTTTGCTGAAGTAGAAAGTATTAGGACAACATGTGGTATAAGATACTGGCTATCCTCCTTGTCATCTTTTTGATGAGGATTAATTTCTTTTTAGGGCTACCCTGGTGGCTCAGTGGTAAAGAATCTGCCTGCTAATGGAGACACAGGTTTGATCCCTGGTCCCAGAAGATCACCTGGAGAAAGAAGTTGTAACCCATTCCAGTATTCTTGCCTGGAAATCTCATGGACAGAGGAGCCTAGTGGGCTAGAGTTCATGGGGTTGCAAAGAGTAAGTCACAATTTAGTGACTGAACAACAGCAAACTTATTTATCCAATTGAAACTAGAATTTTAAAGAAAGAGATACATTCCATTTTTACCAAATATCTTTTGGTCATCATGGAGTATGCCTACAAACTCAGACAGTCACATAGATATACCTGCAGTATAGAAGACATAACTTCTCAAAGTAAAGAAAAAATTACTCTGCATAATTATTTATCCATCTATTTACCCGTCATCTCTATATAATCTATCAACTATTTATCTATCCTACTTTGCTTATGTTCAGTACACACACTTTAAATCCTAATTTAATTAGACAATGCCTATAAAGATGAAAAACCATTTATTTTGTTCTATGTGACTTCCAGGATATTGCATAGTTTTATGAGGATATTTCAGGATTTTTTAATTGAAATGAACTTTAGAAGTCTCCCGGTATATTTTTTTTTCTCATTGAGCAATTAGTCTATAACATAAATTACTTGTCACTTCCCTAGCTTGTTTTTCAATTACCAAGAAGATCATTCATTAATTCATTCACATGTGTATCAATTAGATATAATAGTATACACAGTATGTTACACTTATTTTTTCAAAAGGATCTGTTTCTTGCTCACTCATTGTTCTAACAGTTTTTAGAGTTTAGTGTTCATGTCCAAGGGGATTTAAATCTGAGACCATTGAATATGAGCCTACTATTCTTCACTGCCATTCTGAACAGTAACTCTGGTGGAAGATTTATGATGACATAGTAGGGATATTTCCCTGTGTACAGAGTACATGTGCGTTCAGTCATGTCTGACTCTCTGTGACCCTTTGGACTATAGCCCGCCAGGCTCCTCTGTCCATGGGATCTCCTAGGCAAGAATACTGGAATGGATTGCCATTTCTTCCTCCCAGGTATTTTTCTGACCCAGGGATAGAACCCATGTCTCTTGTGTCTCCTGCATTGGCAGGCAGATTCTTTTCTTCTAGTGATGCAATCACTTGCATTGCAAGAAAATATTCACTAATTCTACTGAACACTGTATATTTATTCAGGTTCAGTGAGCATTTTAGAGTGTGTTACTCCTCATTACAATTTCTTACATTTGCTTGGTATTTCTCACAACCTTCTTATACATATATGTAGCCTAAAATATTCCCCTCTAGAAAAGAGAACAAATTACTGAAGATAACTTTCAGTCAAATGTGGAGCACAGAATATTCCTTATTAAATTTTCCTACAATGGAGGGTATGCTGACCATGTGTGTGATAGTTTGGAGCATGGGTTTGTCTCAAATTTATCTTCACAAAGTTGAGAAATATTTAGTAATATATAGTAAACCGAAAATTAGGGGATAAGTATGAAATAAAGGTGTCTCAGATGGTAAAGAATCTGCCTGCAATGCAGGAAACCTGGGTTCGATCCTTGGGTTGGGAAGGTCCCCTGGAAACGGGAACATCTACCACTCCAGTATTCTGGCCTGGAGAATTCCATGGACCGTGTAGTCCGTGGGGTTGCAAAGAGTCAGACATGACTGAACGACTTTCACTTCATTTCATGAATGCACATGCATTTATTACATCAATTAAAACTAAATAGCTTTTTATCAGTTAGTAAATAGTTATGGCTAGGAAGTTTGCTTTTTAGTGTTAGTGTCACACGTGATTGAAATGATAGTTAATACACATTTACATACCATCTAACATCAAGACCACAGGTCCTCCTCTATTGAAACTCATCTTAAATTTCCTTGTGAATCTTGATTTCAGTTACACTATGCATCTCACACTCATAGTCACATAATTTGCTTTCATTGTAAACATTCACTGAGCCTTCTTCCCCACAGATAATCATCTCAGTAATGAAGGCCAGTACAGCCAAGCCATACTACATCAGAAAGAACAACTGAAATAATTTTCTTCTTCTCCTAACAGTTTTGCAGTGTTTATATGAAAAGACAAGTTAAAAATAAGACTTACCACCACAATATATCGAGGTCTGTACTGAATGGTCCCAAACAAACCCAATATGACGACGATTATATGTAGAAAATTGCCAAGAATGGGCGCCCACTGGAAGCCAAGGAAGTCAAAGATCTGCCTCTCTAATGCTGAGAGCTGCAACAAAGCAAAGAGTCCATGAGTATATAACATCAGACCACATTAACGTTGGCTTCACAGTTGGAGAAGGCTGCAAAGTCAATTTCAATTGTACTTATGGACACTGTTATCACTAAGAATGTGACACGCATTTCATGTACTGCTTTATGCAACCTCTCTCAGAAAACATACTAAAATTACTTTGAAAATCAGGACTTCAACTATAAATAGATTTTAAGCCTTTCTGGAATGCATGAGATATATTCCTGAAATCCTTTTCTATAGTAGCAAATCTTTTATGATATCATATTTTCTATTATTAACCTATCATTATTTTTAGTAAAATGACTGGCTTAGTTATAACATACTTAGAACAGTAACTCTAGGCTTCAATGCCCATACTATTAATATTTGGGAAAACAAACAAACAAAAATAAGAAAAACTACCCCCATTTCTACCTTCCTATGTAAAATATGAACTATCAAATCTTTTTTTTTCCTTCCTTTCTTTTGATTGTCATTGGTTATAATGACTAGCCACTTTTTCAAAATGAAACTTATTTATTGACTTTTGACTTATTTACATTAATGATGATAACTACTTTTTCAAAATGAGTTTACTTATTTATCTACTTTAGTTCCCAATCTAACACTGGAGTTTCATAGTTCCTTTGAATGACATTTTATTGAGACAATATATTTACATGAAAATTCATCTTCAATTAGGGGTGTGTGTGTGTGTTGTTCAGTCGTGTCTGACTCTTTGTGACCTCGTGAACTGTAGCCCACCAGGCTTCTGTCCATGGTATTCTCCAGGCAAGAATACTGGAGTGGATTGCCATTCCCTTCTCCAGAGGAACTTCCCAACCCAGAGATCGAACCCTGGTCTCCTGCATTGCAGGCAGATTCTTTACTGTTTGAGCTATTGCTGCTGCTGCTGCTAAGTCGCTTCAGTCATGCCCAACTCTGTGCGACCCCATAGATGGCAACCCACCAGGCTCCTCGGTCCCTGGGATTCCCCAGGCAAGAATGCGGGAGTGGGTTGCCATTTTCTTCTCCAATGCATGCATGCATGCTAAGGCGCTTCAGTCGTGTCTGACTCTGTGCGACGCTACGGACAGCAGCCCACCAGGCTCCTCTGTCCACGGGATTCTCTAGGCAAGAATCCTGGAGTGGGCTGCCATTTCCTTCTCCGTTTGAGCTACAGGGAAGTACTTTTCAATTAGGTATAATCCTTTCTAAATACACAGATAAAAATTATAGGGTAATGACAATTCTAGACATGTTAGAGTTTATTATATTTGCATTAGATACAATTACATTTTAAAGCAATTTTAAAATATACTAAAGTATACACTTGTACTCTTTATGATGAGACAGATGAATTTCACATAGTCCAGTGAATGTCAACAATGTCATTATCATGTACAAATAATATTTATTATGCTTTATATCCAGAAATTTTATAATTCCACCTGCTGTGTTTGGACATGGATCTTAAAAATTTGAAGCATTCTTCTACATTAACTTTGATAAAACAGTAATTCTGAGAAAATGACCCACTGATCAACCATCCTGCCGGCACTAGAAACAGCAGGTTTGAAAAGAAAATGGTACCCTAGGTATTTTTTTTTTTAAGTTATGTGGCAGGTGTATGCCTGAATAACTTTAATTTCCTTGGACATAAAGAAATGTCCTCTACCCAGGAAGCTGAATTTACCTTGGTTTAGATTCACCTTCAATAAGATGTGGAGGAGAAAGAGAAACAAGCAAATACCTCAAGACAACCACACAAGAACCACATTCATATCATGGGTATTTCCTGATCATCAAGTGATTTGTCACCAACCCTTGCACTCGCAAAAGGGGGGAGGTCAGGAATGGCTAAAACTCAAAATAATCAGAGCAAGGTAAGAAGCGGCACCGCATTTTCAACCCCCTGCTTCTCTGCTCCTTACTGTAAAGAGTCCCCAAGAACCTTCCCCTAAAAATGCAGCATTTTATTTATTGGCCCATCAGTGATGTAAATATGTGGGGTTTTGTACCCAAACAGGATGGATGTGCTCAGAAAAGAACACAAAATCCTGAAGAGCAGCTGCAGGCAATTCATCGTGAAAAGCAACCCGATTTTAAAGCCATCACGCATCACAAATACCTTTAAAGTGAACTTTTTCAAACAGAAAAACCCATTTTCTTTTCTGTCAGAAGACGCATGAATAGCATTCTTTTTTATATTACAGAAAATACACAATGAAAGGGAAGCCAAATTAACACCAGTCATTAGAAAGTCTGCACTCTTTATGAAGACATCCTGTTTCTCTACTTATTGATACTTATTCTGATAACTTAAAATAGATTTACAGTGATTAGAAATCAAAGCACAAATAAAAGGTCATAAACAAACAACAAACAAATAAGGAGGTCATATCAAGAACCAGGCGAGAGGCAGCCAAAACAACTATACAAATCATGAAAATTAGATTTGAGTATTGTATTTGAAGAGTCAACTAACAGAGACAAAAAGTCCTCTAAAGGTAAACAGAATACCATTGCATTCTGTATTACTTATTTTATCTAATTTCCATGTTTGGCTATTAAGCCATTTAGTTTAGAGGCAAATATATTCTCTTTGGGTTTCCCTGGTGGCTCAGATGGTAAAGAATCCACCTGCAATGCAGGAGACCTCAGGTTTGATCCCTGGCTTGGGAAGATACCCTGGAAAAGGGAAAACAAGTACCCACTTCAGTATTCTTGCCTTGAGAATTCCATGGACAGAAGAGCCTGGCAGGCTACAGTCCATGGGGTCGCAGAGTCAGACACAACTGAGACTTTCACATGTTCTCTGTCATCATCTTTAGAGACAGCACTTTTTGCCTTAGAGCTTGATATTAACAATGATGACTGAGAGCCACAGAATCAAATTAAATGATATCACGGTTGCTTTGTTAACTCAAAAATGTATGAATATATTTTAGAAACACATCTGTCAAAATGGTCTCATCAATACTGTGCTTAAGTCACTGGTGCAGGCTGGGGAGCATAGATCAGGTACATCTCTTCCCAACTCCTCTATCAGTGATGCTGCTTTGGGAATGTGGCTTTGCCCAGTATATTTACAACATGGACTTCCCTGACAGCTCAGTTGGTAAAGAATCCACCTGCAATGCATGAGACCCTGGGTTCAATTCCTGGGTTGGGAAGATCCGCTGGAGAAGGATAGGCTACCCACAACATGGACATCAGGAAGCACTAAGAAAGCAAGGTCTTGTTTATTTGTAATGAGAGCCTGGGGTCAAACAGTTACCTCTGCACCACTGAACACGGCACCTAGAAAACAGTGGTTCTGACTCAGGAGAACAGCGGAAGGAAGTCATCAAACGTGTGATGCAACATCAAGAGGAAGCATCCGGCCCAGATGACAGAAGACGAAGAACAGCTCTGCAGAGACGCCACGGCAAAGAAGAGAATGCATGAGATCCTGGAAGAACCTGAGTTTTCAATCAAGATAGAGAATTCAAGAAACTAGAAAAGGAACAAACAATCCAGAGGAAAGCAAAACTAACCGGTCCCCAGTTTAAAAACAGAACAGGAAGCAGGGGCGTAAAGAACTTTTCTAGGGGACAGATCAAGTGCGTAAGACTCTGGAAGCTCCAAGAATGTGATGGAAGAGAATATGTGTCTATTCCTAACCTGAAAAATAAAGGCAGACAGAATCTGAATAAGATGGAAGGAAGGAAGGAACGGACGGAGACCAAATAAGTGATGCAAAGGAAGTATGGTTCAAAAGTACCAAGAAAATTAAAACTGGGCATGGTTTTGAATGCAAAGATGAAGCAATCATCGAAACACTGTCTTTGGACGGCAACACCGCAATTATAAGGAGAGAAATGTAACCCTACGTCATACTTGGGACGGCATGGGAATTATCTCACACTCATTACAATAAAAATGTAACTTGGCTTGTAACTTTCAGAATCCAATTGTAGAAAGCTCGGAAGCCTTTATTATGATTATGAAAATGTAAGTGCAATTTGACCCTATAAAGTATAGCAGAACTAAGAAGGGATTGAATATTCTATGTAAAATCTGTGTATATGGCAAGGGGAAGGGGTATGTTTTAAAATTCTTCCTGCAGGTCAGGCGTTTCCTTCTGTCAGGCTCCAAGGTGAAAATGTTTCCTGTAAACCCATGAATCATTAACTGCACCCCAAATTAACCACAAATACTCCCAATAGCACAAGAAAGTTCCCTATTTCCTTATTATGCCCAGACAATGGTAGATAGAGACAAACAGGGGCACATGTAAAATAGAGTAAATTTTTTTTCTTCTTTTTTTTGGAGTATAGTTGCTTTATACTGCTGTGTCAGTTTCTGCTGGAAAGCAAAATGAATTGGCCTTACTTATGCATATATCCCCTCTTTTTTGGATTTCCTTCCCGTTTAGGTCACCTCAGAGCACTGAGTAGAGTTCCCTGGGCACAGTAGTTTCCCATCAGTTATCTATTTTATACATAGCATCAATAGTGTATATATATCAATCCCAGTCTCCCAATTTCTCCCATAGCACCCCACCACCACCACCCAGCTCTTGGTATCCATACATTTGTCCTCTACCTCTGTGTCTCTATTTCTGCTTTACAAACATGATCATCTACACTGTTTTTCTAGATCCCACATACATGTGTTAATATATGATATTTGCTTTTCTCTTTCTGACTTAGTTCACTCTAAAATACAATAACTTTCTTATTGATCCATATATCCAATATATGATATTTGCTTTTCTCTTTCTGACTTAGTTCACTCTAAAATACAGTAACTCTCTTATTGATCCATATATCCATATATTACGTTTAACACAGTGTTTTGCCTAATAGCTCATAATTATTATGAATTATGGAAATTTATTTATATTTAATTAAAGAGCTATAAAAACTCCAGGTGACCAGATATTTTCCTCGGCATTTACTTCAGTTGGATCTACATAACATGCTTCTATCTAAACAAAACCTCGGTAGGAATGCTCAGTCTTAAGATGTGAATACCCTTGGAGGCTGAACTTCACAGTGAGAAAGGTGAGCTCCCTTTTACTTCCATTTGTCTTGGGCTCAATAGAGTCAAACACAATAAAATAGATCAAACCAGCATTCCTCATGTTAGTCAAATTATAGGAAGGTATTTGATCAAATGATGGTTTACTAAAAGACTGAAATTAAAGCTTATTGTATGACTGATACTCTCTTCTATATAACCTGTAGTCTAGGAATTCAGGAAGCTCATCTTTCATAAAAAGGGAGGATGCGAAAACTCTAATTAACACTCCTACTAGCTAACTTGGGGCTTCCCAGGTGGTGCAGTGGTGAAGAGACCACCTGCCAATGCAGGAGATGCAAGAGAAGTGGGTTGATTCCTGTGTTGGGAAGATCCCTTGGAGGAGGAAATGGCAACCCACTCTAATATTCTTGCTGAGAAATCCCATGGACAGAGCATCCTGACAGTTTAGAGTTCATGGAGTTGCAAAGAGTCAGACACGACTGAGCATGTATGCATTAGCTAAATCAATACATTCCAGACCATTTCAAATAACTTCTGGTATTAGAAGAGGCTCGTCTTTGTCTGGGAGGTTGGTGTAGCCCTCAGCTCTGCCACCATCATTGCTTCCTTTGTTCTAGAATCTCATAGCTACTCAATCTCAATGGACTTCTCATGCTCAAGACTGATGATTCAAAAATTCTATGTTCATAGACCTGGCCTAGACCAAATTACAGTCTTCTCTGCCACCATCATGCTTCCTTTGTTCTAGAATCTCATAGCTACTCAATCTCAATGGACTTCTCATGCTCAAGACTGATGATTCAAAAATTCTATGTTCATAGACCTGGCCTAGACCAAATTACAGTCTTATGTTTTAAGCCATAATCTGAGAATACTTTTTCATGGCTCTAAAAAAATAAATAGAAGGATCAGTAGCATTTGTATCGTGAGCCTACTTATAGAGATGTGCCACAAAAGTCCTAATAACCTGCAGATTTACCACTATGTCAAAGCAGGTGCTATTTTGGAGAGGATTCTCTTGCCTACAGACAGGCAACCAAGGCTTAGGATGTGCACAGACTGTGATGGACCTAGGAATTTCAGATATAGGCTGTTCATGATTTGGTTTACCCAATGAGCAAAGCAACTGTGTTAAGGGCTTCATAGTTTCTGCATGATTTAGTATTATTTTTGATAGCAGTTAGATGGCAAGGGCTATTATTCCAGTGAAACCAGAAACCAATAATTTAATGAAATGAATGAAGTAAAATCAAGTTGCAGTGGCTTGAATGACTAATAATGCATTTGCAGCTAGGGGAGGCGGAATCATGAGAGCTCAGAGGAAGAGTATTTTCTTAATGTCAAGTGTGACTGTTGAAATCTGTTCGTTGAATTAGCTTTATTTGGGTGCTGTCTCCAGAACATCTGAAAAGGCTTCTTGAATTCTGTCAATATATTTTGAATCCCTGTATCTCAAGGAAATTGAATGAGCACTTTCTACTCTTACAATTCAATCAGAAAGATACAAACTACTTGGTCAAGTAAGCAATTTTGGGAAATCAGAAAACAGCCACATGTTGTGTTGCAAGTCTATTTTTTGAAGAAATAAGAAACTGTGGGTAACATAACAAGTTTCCTGTTTAAAAAGGAACAGATATTGCACTGCCCATGGACAGATTTATGGAGGCCAATGAGCTGAAAGATTCATGTGAAGGGCATTTATGAACCACAAATTCAGTCGGGAAAATTCTTTAATGTATCTCATGCACTGACTCAGCATGTCAACTGGTTGAGTGACGACTATTTCACCAATTTTTCAGTGTGGCAGAGAAGCCACCTAATTGAAAAAAAGTGCTCTAAAGCCTGAAAGAATAGTAATACTATGAACGGGACAGTATTTAACGCTTACATTTTTCCATATTCATTAATCTAATTTGATGCTAGCAAAATAGGATAAACATGATTATCCTTATATGAAGAAACTTGGACCAGTCAGCTGATGAGCATCAGAGAGCAGTCTACTGTCTTTATGCCCTGATCCTACATCCTTTCTCCCATACTACTCTGAAATTGTTAGGGGAAGCACACTGACTGAAACCGCCCACCCTGGCCAGGCACCATAGCAACCATTTGTACGAGTTGTTTTATGACAGGAGATCCTGATAAGGAATATGGAACTAATAAGCCACCACCAGCCGGAAGAGTTCGGGAAAGGTCGAGAGGAGACCCTGCCTATCCGTCCACTTCCCAGAGTCCCTCTCGCTAGCATCCATCTTGGCCGAGTGATGCGTGCGCCACCAGAAAAGACTCTGAATTAGAATGATTGGCCAAAGACCACCCGGAAACTAATCCCATCACCATAAAACCCAAGACTGTGAGCCACGTGGCAGAGCAGTTCTCCTGGGTTCCCTTACCTACTGCTCTCCACCTGGGTGCCCTTCCCAATAAAATCTCTTGCTTTGTCAGCATGTGTCTCCCCAGACAATTCATTTCCGAGTGTTAGACAAGAGCCCAGTTTCGGGCCCTGGAAGGGGTCCCCCTTCCTGCAACAAAATCATGCAACAAAATATACACTGTTTAATGAGGTTAAATTCTGAAATGAGCTCTCTCACAAGAGATAGAAATAACACAAGGAGCACAGTGGGATGTTTCATGATGTGGTGCTCCGTTTGGGGCTTCCCTGGTGGCGTTAGTGGTAAAGAAACTGCCTGACGATGTGGGAGACCTAAAAGATGTTAGTTTGATCCCGGGGATGGGAAGATCCCCTAGAGGAGGGCCTGGCAACTCACTTCAGTTTTTTCTTTGCCTGGGAAATCCCATGAACAGAAGAGCCTTGCTGGCTACAACTCATGGGTCGCAAAGAGTCAGACACGACTGAGTGACTAACACACACACAACAATAACTTAGCCTTGTCTAACTCAATGACACTATGAGCCATGCCGTGTGGGGCCACCCATGATGGACAGGTCATGTTGGAGAGTTCTGACAAAACGTGATCTACTGGAGAAGGGAATGGCAAACCACTTCAGTATTGAGCCTTGAGAACACCATGAGCAGTATGAAAAGGCAAAATGATAGGACACTGAAAGATGAACTTCCCGGGTTGGTAGGGGTCCAATATGCTACTGGAGATCAGAGGAGAAATAATTCCAGAAAGAATGAAGAGATGGAGTCAAAGCAAAAACAACACCCAGTTGTGAATGGGACTGGTGATAGAAGCAAGGTCTGATGCTCTAAAGAGCAATATTGCATAGGAAACTGGAATGTTAGGTCCACAAATCAAGGCAAATTTGAAGTAGGCAAACAGGAGATGGAAAGAGTAAACATCAACATTTTATCAATCAGTGAACCAAAATGGACTGGAATGGGTGAATTTAACTCAGATGATCATTATATCGACTACTGTTGGCAAGAATCCCTTAGAAGAAATGGAGTAGGCATCATAGTCAACAAAAGAATTCGAAATGCAGTACTTGGATGCAATCTCAAAAATGACAGAATGATCTCTGTTTGTTTCCAAGGCAAACCATTCAATACCACAGTAATCCAAGTCTATACCCTGACCAGTAATGCTAAAGAAACTGAAGTTGAACGGTTCTATGAAGACCTACAAGACCTCTAGAACTAACACCCCAAAAAGATGTCCTTTTCATTACAGGGGACTGGAATGCAAAAGCCAGAAGTCAAGAGATACTTGGAGTAACAGGCAAATTTGGCCTTGAAGTACAAAACGAAGCAGTTCAAAGCTAACAGAGTTTTGCCAAGAGAACACATTGGTCATAGAAAACACCCTCTTCCAACAGCACAAGAGAAGACTGTACACATGGCCATCACCAGATGGTCAACACTGAAATCAGACTGATTATATTCTTTGCCAAGATGGAGAAGCTCTATACAGTCAGCAAAAACAAGACCAGAAGCTGACTGTGGCTCAGATCATGAACTCCTTATTTCCAAATTCAGACTTAAATTGAAGAAAGTAGGGGAAAGCCAGTAGACCATTCAGGTATGACCTAAATCAAATCGCTTACATTTATACAGTGGAAGTGACAAATAGATTCAAGGGATTAGATCTGATAGAGAGAGTGCCTGATGAAGTATGGGCAGAGGTTCATTACATTTTACAGGAGACAGGAATCAAGACCTTCCCCAAGAAAAAGAAATGCAAAAAAGCAAAATGCCTGTCTGAGGAGGCCTTACAAGTAGCTGTGAAAAGAAGAGAAATGAAAAGCAAAGGAGAAAAGGAAAGATATACCCATTTAAATGCAGAGTTCCAAAGAATAGCAAGGAGAGATAAGAAAGCCTCAGCGATCAATGCAAAGAAATAGAGGTAAAAAAATACTATGGGAAAGACTAGCAATCTCTTCAAGAAAATTAGAGATACTAATGGAATATTTCATGCAAAGATGTGCTCAATAAAGGACAGAAATGGTATGGACCTAACAGAAGCAGAAGATATTAAGAAGAGGTGGCAAGAATACACAGAAGAACTATACAAAAAAGATCTTCATGACCCAGATAATCACAATGCTGTGATCACTCACCTAGAGCCAGACATCCTAGAATGCAAAGTCAAGTGGGTCTTAGGAAGCATCACTACCAAAAAACCTAGTGGAGATGATGGAATTCCAGCTGAGCTATTCAAATCCTAAAAGATGATGCTAAAATCCTAATGTGATGCAAATCCTAAAAGTACTGCACTCAATATGCCAGCAAATTTGGAAAGCTTAGCAGTGGCCACAGGACTGGAAAAGGTCAGTTTTCATTGCAATCCCAAAGAAAGGCAATGCCAAAGAATGCTCAAACTACCACACAGTTGCACTCATCTTACAGGCTAGTAAAGTAATGCTCAAAATTCAGGCTTCAACAGTATGTGAACCGTGAACTTCCAGATGTTCTGGATTTAGAAAAGGCAGAGGACCAGAGATCAAATTGCCTGCATCCGTTGGATCATGGAAAAAGCAAGAGAGTTCCAGAAAAACATCTACCTCTGCTGTGTTGACTATGCCAAAGCCTTTGACTGTGTGGATCACAACAAACTGTGGAAAATTCTCAAAGAGAAGGGAATACCAGGCCACCTGACCTGCCTCTTGAGAAATCTCTATGCAGGTCAGAAAGCAACAGTTAGAACTGGACATGGAACAACAGATTACTTCCAACTAGGGAAAGGAGTGCATCAAGGCTGTACATTGTGACCCTGCTTATTTAACTTATATGTAGAGTACATCATGAGAAAAGCTGGGCTGGACAAAGAACAAGCTGGAATCAAGATTGCCGGGAGAAATATCAATAACCTCAGATATGCAGATGACACCACCCTTATGGCAGAAAGTGAAGAACTAAAGAGCTATGGCAGAAAGTGAAGAACTAAAGAGCCTCTTGATGAAAGTGAAAGAGGAAAGTGAAAAAGTTGGCTTAAAGCTCAACATTCAGAAAATGAAGATCATGGCATCTGTTCCCATCATTTCATGGCAAATAGATGGGGAAACAGTGGAAACAGTGACAGACTTTATTTTCTTGGGCTCTAAATCACTGCAGATAGTGACTGCAGCCATGAAATTAAAAGACACTTGCTCCTTGGAAGAAAAGTTATGACCAATCTAGACAGCATATTAAAAAGCAAAAGCATTACTTTGCCAACAAAGGTCCGTCTAGTCAAAGCTATGGTTTTTCCAGTGGTCATGTATGGATGTGAAGGCTGAACTATAAAGAAAGCTGAGCACTGAAGAATTGATGCTTTTGAAGTGTGGTGTTGCAAGAGACTCTTGAGAGTCCCTTGGACTGCAAGGAGATCCAACCAGTCCATCCTAAAGGAAATCAATCCTGAATATTCATTGGAAGGACTGATGTTGCAGCTAAAACTCCAATCGTTTGGGCACCTGATACAAAGAACCGACTCATTTGAAAAGACCCTGATTTGGGGAAAGGTTGAAGGCAGGAGGGAAGGGGACGACAGAGTATGAGATGTTTGGATGGCATCACTGCCTCAGTGTACATGAGTTTTAGTAAACTCCGGGAGTTGGTGATGGACAGGGAGGCCTGGCATGCTGCAGTCCATGGAGTCGCAAAGAGTTGGACACGACTGAGCGACTGAACTGATTGACCATTAGGGATTAACAACTTCTCATATCAACCCAGTTAACTTAACTAAATATGCAAAGTTTCAAACTATACTGTTTAATTTTGTGAAATGAGGCTCTTAAAACTGAGTAAACTTTAAAAATATCTCTTTTGGCAGCACACAGTCTGAAACAAAGATTCTTACATTTTATCAACAGGTTCTTATCCAGAGAGGCATTGTCATACTTCTTTGCTAGGCCTGCAGACACAGATAGAGACATAAAATGAACCATGCCATGAAGAAACCAGGTGATGAGCACTCTGCTTCCTCTTTTCATACCAAGTCAGTGATGCTCTGGGTAAGAATTTCACAAAAATTAGGCAGGAGGAATAATCCGTCAGTATTTGTTTGAAGATGTCCCTTGATCTCTAAAGACAACGATTACATCATTTGATTAAGCTTCTAAGCATCCTTCCCCTGCCAGAAACTATCCTGCAGTCTAACTCCTCCAACTTTGCCAGGTTGAAGCTGACCTTAAAAAACACAGTTCCAGTTCATGAATAGCTCAAGCCAGGAAGAAGGCAACTATTTTAGCAAAAGCCCAAAGAACCAATTTGTTACAGAACAGCGATTGAAGATTAAATTCCAAGCTTCCAGTGGAGCCATAATGGATCCAAGAACACTAAAGTTGAAGCCCTAGGCTGGGTGACCTATACAAGGCCACGAACAGCTGGTGGGAACTGCCTGCTGTGGCATTTAAGACTCCCACGGAGGTTTGGCTGAAACGGCAACCCAGCATGAGAAGTCAGAGAGAAGGTTATGAGTGGAAAGTTTCCCTAAGGGCCTTTTCTCATTTTTATTTGTTGTGGCAACCACCTGTAAAATTCCTTTTTTTAAAAGAATTCCTTTAAGGTATTCATTTCATTGGGGAAGGAAATTAAAAGTTTCTTCTTTAGAAAATAATATGGGAAAAAGCTTGAATATGTCAAAGTATTTATGCTATACAGAAACCATTCTCACCTGAAAATTAGAATGTACAACAGACCTTTAAGTGATAATCAGTTGATGGTGTTAAAGTAGGTGCCCATTTTCCTTTTGATAGTTGTCTTTGTTGTTCTCTTGCCATTCTTCGTTTACTATGTAGCAGCTGCTGAGTGTCCCACTGCTGTTCATCTCCCGGGAAAGATGCAGCTACCAACTGACCGTGGACCGTGTCCCTAACTACGGAGCTAGTGAAAACCCTAGACAAAGATTGAGGTATTTCTGGTGTACGCTTGCATTTTGTTTTCTTCTTCACAGTTATCACTAGACAATAGCTATGGTTTAATTGATGAAATTGTCTTCATCAGCTACGTTCAAATAACCCACAGGAAGGCAGAAAAAGAAAATAAATGAAAAATAATGTGAACAGAAAACACAAAATAAAATTTTAGATTTTAAGCCTTTATAAATCAAGAGTCACATTAAATGTAAACAGTCTACATATGCAAATTAAAAGAGACAAATGAGAAAAGTAGATTAAGAACCATGACTATCTTTATGGCATCTATAAGCAACTCACATTAAACGCATGACATAAGCATATGGCTCACTATTTTCAATGCAGCCTGAGGATCTTTGTCTTTTATTGTCCAATTATATTTATTGTGATTAATGATATATTTGGATTTGTTTATATTATTTGGTTTTGTTTATATTATCCTTGCTTTATATTTCTTTTTCTTACCATTTCTAGGATTTTACTTCTACTTTCATCTCTTCTTTTGAAATTTCAGTTTTTTTTCCCATTTCATTTTATCCCCTTATTAGTTTCAAGTATATTAGTTTCAAGGCTTTATTTCTTTTATACAAATAATCAACCTAGACTTTTTAGCATATATACATAAATTATCATTGTCTGAAGTTAATAATCATCTTTTCCTTTTTCTCAAACAATACAATCTTAGAACATTATAATTTTCCAAATCAGTATTTTTGCATACAGCTTTATATCTCGACATTATTATTTTTATTATTTTATTTAATCAATATTTAAGTCTGATTTACCCATATATATACCTGCTTCTTGTGTCTCATTTCTCAGACACTCTCTATGGGAAAACTTCTCTTTCCTGAAGAATATACTTTTATTTATTTATATTTTTTGAAAATATTTTTTTTGATGTGGACCATTTTACATGTCTTTATTGAATTTGTTACAATATTGCTTCTGTTTTATGTTCTGAATTTTTGGCCGTGAGGCATATGGGATCTCAGTTTACTGACCAGGGATCAAACCCACACCCCCTGCATTGGAAAGTGAAGTCTTAACCACTGCACTGCCAGAAAAGTCTCTGAAGAATATACTTTTAAATTTGTTAAATTGAGAGTCTGTTGGTGGCAAACTCTTTCCATTTTTCTTCACTTGAAAGTACTTTTATTTCATTCCAACACTTAAAAACATTTCCCATTAAATTTATTTTACTTTCTGTGTAGTGAAGATATGTTGGATCCCAAAGGTGCTAGTTAGAAGTGGACTATTGTTTAATCATGTTTCCTCTGAAGGCAATGTCTCCTCCATATCTCTCCAATAGATTTTAAAATCTCTCCATGTTCTTGAAGCTTTGAGGATTGACTCTGATGTATTTTTGTGTCTTTTCATCTATCTTTCTTGGTAAATTTTGGTCTTCCATAACGTGATGGTTGATGTGATGCTTTGCATCAGTTCCAGAAAATTCTCAGCTAAAATCCTCTCTAAATAGTTACACTTGTTGTATTCTGCCTCTCTTCCTTTTTTTTCCCTTCCAGAACTCTATTCAGGAACATAGAGCTTCTCACTCCATCTTCTTGTCTCTTAATCTTCTATATTTTCTAATTCTTGTTTTTCTGAATTGCATTCTGTATAATATCTTCACAAATTTTTTTCCCATTCATTATTTTTCTCCCCTCTTTTAAATCTGGTAAACCCACTCACTGAGTTTTTAAAAAAAATTAATGCTATATATGCATGTATGCAAAGTCTCTTCAGTCACGTCTGACTTTTTGCGAACCCGTAGACTGTAGCCCACCAGGCTCCTCTGTCCATGGAATTCTTCAGGCAAGCATCCTGGAGTGGGTAGCCATTCCCTTCTCCAGAGGATCTTCCCAACTCAGGGATCAAACCCAGGTCTCCCACATTGTGGGCAGATTCCTCACTGTCTGAGCCAACAGGGAAGCCCCAATATTATGTATATTTTTCCATTCATTCTATTTGAGTTTTTCAAATACGCTTAGTCAGTCTGCTCTTTCCTTAGCTCAAACCTCTCTTTTATTTCTTGGAGCATTTTAATTTATGCTTCTTTCCTGTTCTGTCCCCGACAGGAGTTTGTGAGTTTGATTCAGTTATTGGATTAATCCTTGATTTATAGGTATGGCCCCTTGGTTCTTTGTATATTCTGAATTGTTTACTGTGAATCTAGTTCCTTGGAACTTTATCTTTGGGAAATTTTGTGATTTATTTTGAAGACATATTAAACTCTCTCACATCCCAAAGGATTTTCTTTTCTTTGGATTTTTATTTATATTTGCGTCTCTCAAGTGATGTGAATTTAGTTTACAAATCCATGTAAGGACTAACCTATTTAAAACGAATATTGAGGCGCTGTTTTAATTTTTTTTCCACCTAGGCCTAAGGTTGTTGTTGTTTGGTCCCTATGCCCTGTCTGACTCTTTCGTAACCCCATAGACCGTAGCCCATGAGGTTCCTCTGTCCCTGGAATTTCTCAGGCAGGAATCCTGGAATGGGTTGCCATTTCCTACTCCAGGGAGTCTTCCCGACCCAGGGATTGAGCCCAGGTCGCCTGTACCACTGAGCCACCTGTAAAGCCCGAGACTAGGGCTGGAGGCAGACGATTTTGCTTGTCTGTTGGGAATAGGTTTTGCTCTACTTCTCACCTTCACTTTGAGGTTGTATCTGAGTGGGCTTCCAGTTTTATGAGAAGGGTCCTCTGTTTGACTCCCAGATTGGAGAGCCATTTGGAATTTGTCCCTTTTTCTCCATTCTCTGAATTTCGAAAATGAAGTTCAAGTTTAGAAGAACTTAGTTTCTTGTTAACTCACTGATGCAACTAAAACATCTTTTAAATCTGACACTCACAGTTGTTTTTTAACAGCAATGATGTTCAGGGAAATTATTCTACCATTCTGCCAGAAATCCATCTTCCAAAGATATTTCTGATCTCAAATAGTATATTGCCTCTATTATGTGTTCCTCTTATGGAATTTAAAGAAGTCTTATTTCAAGGAAAGAAAATTCCACTGATATGCTTTATTAGGGAACTAATGACATAGGTCCTCTCTATTCTGAGGCAAAGTAGGAACTTGAACTCATTTCATTTCCATCAACAGCATAACTGTTTAATGTTAAACATTGGAACAAATAAAAGAAGAAATCTTTGAAAATAGTGATTGAAATTTGATTTTTCATTACTGAATTATGCATTTTTAGAAACTCAGGAATCAGCCTATGTTAAGCCGAAAACCTAACACATGCTATTTGTTATCATGCAAGTGTTAGAGGGCAAACCAGTCTGAGGCATAAGATATAATATTTAATAATCCAGGGCTTGGGTCAGCTTATATTTGCATCAGACAGCACACATACAAAGAGTATAGCAGTGTTTTGCATACTGTAGCTCGACAATAAATATCTGTCAAACAAGATTCTGTTTTCTCTTTGACAAAGAGAAATTGCTGTGAAAATATTTGGTGGGACATCTTGGTTTAAATCATGATAGACTGAGTAAATAAAATGGGCATTTACATGAGTTGGAGGAAATAAGGCAAGTGGTTTGACAAGTGAAGTGAGAGAGGTAACTCCTGAGCTGGGAAACAAGGACATGAATAATGGAACAATTTTCATGGTATATTTCTGCATTAATGTGATAAAAATGGTAATACGAGCCTGATTATTCTCCCCTCAGTTATTGACTGCTACATAACTTGTACATGGATAGGAGACTTGGAGTTTTTATTTCTTTGTCTCCAGCACAACCAGCACCATCTGTTTTTCCTCTTATAGCCATCTCTCCATGGCAACATGTATCGATTTACCAGCAAGATTGCAACTGTATGGCCAACTTTATGTAACTCTGTACCGCCAACCATGAATCCAGCAATTTTCTTTTCTACCTTGGTTTTCACAGTTACCCTCCGGGGCACTCTACACAGAGGGGAGAGTAGTGTTTTTTAGTGAAAGGTGCCTTTTATCCCAGTAGCTGTCTCAGGGCCAAAAGGTCTCCAGCAGTTGTTTTGTGAAAGTTAAGATCCGGCTGGCAACTAAAAGTGTACATACTTGTCAACAGCATTAACTGAGGTCTCAATGCATCAAACCAGACAAAAGAGATGCCAGAAAGCTGGCATCAAGTTCAAAAATGGCATGTCCCTTTTTCATTGGGCTCATGTTGTGCCATTCCCGACTGGCATGACGGTTTAATGAGACCTGGATGCTTCTATGGTCATTGAATAGTGCCATCCATCACAACAGAAATGTGAATTAACTGCTCATCAAGACTGGACTTTCTTTAATCTTCATGGCTGAACTAAGAAGAGCTTGCATGCGTTGCATTGTGACAGATAGCCGATGCAAGGAAACCACTGAACTCCATCAAGGGATTATCTGATGCATGTTGTGAGCAGCTGGGCAAAATTATAAACTGGTATTTTTCCAGTGGAAATCTGGAGCTAGAATATTCTTTTTATTCTCATAAGTACTAAATCAATTAGAATAAATCTCCAAGGAAGCAAGAAAAGGAAGACATATTAATACTTAGAAAGTAAAACAGAAAATATTAGAACTGATTGTGATGTAAAGGTAGCCCAAACTATGTTCAGCAAGGTCTTTACTCTGTACTTCCTCAACAACTGTATCTGTGGCTCTATAATATTTAGCATGTGTTGAATTCAGCAGTTGTATGTTGGGTAAACGAATTACGCTCTGGGTTAAAGCACAGGGAACTCAGTGGAAAGACCCACATCCTCAATTACTTAGGTATTTTGCAGGTAGTAAGACTGATTGAAAACATTTGCAAAGAAACGTGATCAAAAGATCGCTTTTCCATCCAAATTGAGTAAAGGTATTCCAAGTCTTTCACAAGAGAGATGTTAGGATCAAATAAAATGGACATGACAAGCAATATCTTGGATCTCAAGGTTTGGCTAACAATATTTCAGGAATAAACATATTTTGCACATTTTCCACCTGACTTCTGCATCCAAAAGTCTCCTTGCTGAAACTCATGGAAAAGTGATAGTTTGGTTTTTACCATGAAGTACCTCTTTTGTCTCTGCAACTCAAATTACAAATTTATTTCCAAAGAGTTCAAAACACCTGTTCAAATGTAATAGCTTTCTGTCCTCTCTGATCTTTGTAGGTTGAGCTAAAAGTTAATTTCAGAAACAAGCCCTATTTCAGCACCAAACACTCAGGAAATTTAATACTAGTTTGTCTTGGTTTTTAAGATCCTTCTCTTATTTTCTCTTCTATAGTAATTACTAAGGCACAGATAGGCATCATTCCCACAGCTGTTTTGATTTTCCTCTTTGTCATAGTTCAATTGCACTGATATTTCAAACCAACTAGTCCATGGCTTAAATAATAACAAAACCCCTATGAACATATAACACTGTGTCATGAGTGTTATATAACAGACACACATGTAACAGTGTTATATAATACTATGTTATATATTTAGTCAAGGAGTAAGTATGGGGTCACCACCCAAAGTCAACAGTCAAGTTGAAGAGATGGACGAAACATCAGCCATACGCATACTGAAAAGCAGTGGGGGAGAGAAACAAGAGCATGGCAGAGGCAGCATCAGAAACCTCTAGATCACTAGTAGCTCTGAAGTGCTCTGGGCAACAGAGTCAGGAGTTATAAATGAAATAAGGAATTTACATTGTTTTCCTTGGCCAGCCAAAGACACATTTGACCTGTTCTTCTTGTGCATACTCATTTTCCTCCTCATCTTCCATACAAAGGAGATCCTATTCTAAGAATCTTTGAAAATCCCTTACAATGTATATAGCACATCTAATTTTAGAGGAACACAATAACACACCAACGTCTTTTTATTTGTATAAAGTGCAATGCTCATTTTCGCCTCAGAGGAGTTTAATAAATAGGATGTTTACCTTGAGAACCTTCTGTTTGAAAATTATTTCTACTCTCCATCTCCTGACAAGCATTGTTTAAAGTAACTGTCTCAATGCTTGTAAGGTCTCAAATTATAAAGTTCAATTCAGCCAACACCCATGATGTTCCAGGAACCAATCTAGGCAATGCCAGAGATGAAAATACAAAAGGAAAGAAATCAGTATTTTCTTAAAAGGGCTTGAGAACCTAGTAGGAGCCATAGAGTCAAGTTCCTAAATGATGGAGCAGAATGGGATGAATGACATAAAGGAAGTGAAAACAAAGTGCTGTCCTAGCTCAGGGAGGAGATGAAATTACAGCTTTTTGAGTGTTGCCCACATTTTTCAAAGGAAAAGGGAAAACTGGTATAAAAATCAAAGAGTAAACGCCTTGTAAAGGCCATGGATTGACAGCAAATAGTGAAGCAAAAGAGAAATATTTATCAACAAAACTGACTTGATTGGAGATATGAGCAGAAGGGCAATACATGTACACATACAAACTATAATCCTAAGAGTTTTCTAATAACTAGTTGGTCTGCCACACTAGTCCTTACCTCACTAGTAACAGCATTTCCTCCTGGTTTAATTTGTGTATTCTTTCTTTCACTAAACACATACTGAGTGATCTGCTAGACTCTCGAGGTACAAGGTGAGTGAAAGGACACTCATTTCATGAATCTTGAATTTTTAGAAACATGAGGCTGCCACAAGATAAGCATGCAGATGTGAGTATATGTATATATTTGTACATGTAAATATAACCTCTCAAGTATTTGAATAAAATCAATTCAAAGACACTTATCTAGAAGTACAGATCATTTAAGGGAGAAAAGAGAGACAGAGAGGGAGAAAAACCTGTAAGGGGCAGGGGGTGCGGAGTCTGGGAAAGAGATAGGAAGAGGGCCCATCTGGATAAAAGAAAGGAATCAACAAGTCAATGTAAGAAAAAGGGAATTTGTTTGTCGTCACTCAGACGATTTCAACATGGACTCATGTTGTCAGATTTCTGAGCAGAATTTTTCCTTCTCAGGTGAAAACACAAAATGTTGCAATGTCCATATCAGCGGATAGCTGATTTTACCTAGCAAAATCCTTTACAAACCTAAAGGCTGTAAGCAGAAAGATGAAGGGACATACCTGTTACTGAAGCTAGAATTCACACAAGATGAAAACAAAGACAGGATTTTAAATTAGAAAAGAAAATAACTTGGGTAGTAGAGAGTCCAGAAGAAAAGGGGTATAGTGGGAAACAGACTACCCAATTGGATTTCAAGAGGTGGATGTCACTTGATAAAGGAATTTCCTAACAACACTTTTTACTGAGTGTTTGATGAAGACAAGAGCTCTTCCTGAAGGGCCCTATGAGTTTCATCAGATTTTTGGAAACATTATGGAGCTTTTGGCTTCGCTAGTGGCTCAGATGGTAAAAGATTCTGCCTGCTGTGCCGGAGACCCGTGTTCGATCCCTGGGTCAGGAAGATCCCCTGGAGAAGCAAATGGCCACTCACTCCAGTATTTTTGCCTGGAGACTTCCATGGACAGAAGAGCCTGGCAGGTTACAATCCACCGAGTCACAAAGAGTCAGACACAACTAGGCAACTAACAGCTTCACTAGGGAGTTTGCATGAAAAATGAAAGGATTAACCAAATCTGTAAAAATGTATTCATTCTCACAGTCAATGAAATGTTTTCAAAACCTGCTTAATTTCTCTAAAGGGAGTCTTAGGTAGAGTGGACTTTTGTAATTAAATATGTGGAGAGAAGCATGAATGATTGCAAAATATTACTATTGAGGTTTCTTGTTTTCCTGTGATTTATTGAAAATCGTATTATAAAAAAGAGGTACTTTCAAGAGGAAGTTAAATCATCTATACTCAACACTTTGAATAGCTTACAGTTCTCTTTGCCAAATTTCTTTTTGTTTATCTTTTGTGTATATTAAAAATTATAAACACACAAAATGCATCGTTAATCTGACTTTTTCACTTAATGTGATATAAAATTTCGTGTTATTAGAGTTGTTGTAAGTGTAATTTACTGAGGTACATTCTATTTCACCAGGGTGACAAGCCATAATTTGTGTGTGTGTGCTGAGTTGCTAACTTATGTCTGACTCTTTGTGACCCTATGGACTGTAGCACGCCAGGCCCCTCTGTCCATGGGACTTCCCAAGCAAGAATACTGGAGTGGGTTGCAATGCTCTTCTCCAGGGTCTCTTCCCAGATCAGGGATTGAACCTATGTCTCCTGCATTGGCAGGTGGATTCTTTACCACTGATCCACCAGGGAAGCCCTATGCCATAATTTACCTAACATTTTTATTTCAACGGGGATGTTTTTCCAGTAACACGCATTGAGTATTTACAAGTGCCAGGTGGGCTCTGGGTGGCACGTGGACGCAGGGACAAATGGGATTCAGAGCTGGCCCTGGAGTGGTGTGAGGACCCACCCAGAGGGGCAGCAAGGAGTTCTGATGGCAGTGACCCTGGTTGGGGAAGGGCTGAAGTGAGTCCTGACAGGGAGGTTACAGACTGGAAACTGAATCTACTTCAACATTACTATCCTTCCTAACCAATGTTCCTAAGCCCTGTATTCATATTCGGCAAACTGTGAACTATGTTTCAAACAGTAAAATACTTGAACATATTGTCAATTCATTTACAAAAGCTCAGCTTTAACAACAGCAGGTTTACTTTGCAGACTCAGGAGGAATAAGGGGATTATCAGAAAAAAACATTCAACATCTTTTGGTCACTGCAGAAACTGAATTTCTGTTCACTTATGTCCAGGAAAGAGCAAAAGAGTGGGCAGGTGGTACGGAAAGGCAGTGCAAGATGAACAACCCAAGGGATCACAAACCAACAGAGGCTGTGTTTTTACCTTTAGCTCTAAGGAAAAGGTTTAGAAGCTGAAACTTCATACATTCAAAGTATGGAATGTGGACCTGTGGGCTGGTGAGTGCACAGAACACCATGCCCCATGGAGTCTGAGCCCATATTTGAACATGATTCCCAGGTGAATGTATGCTTATTTAAATCTGAGAAGCAGTGGCTCAGAGACCACCTCCACTGTGACAACATGCCACGCAGAGTGCCAATCCTTGTGGTTATGCAAACAGTAAACCCGGGACCCTCCTTACAGCCTAGAGCCCAGTGAGAGCTGACCCTTTATACAGTGTTTGCTTGAGGGTGATCAGAGAAGCAGTTTTATCACATGTTTAGACCATCATTGAGCTGGTGGCTAGGGGCCAATTAAGTAATGGCCTTGAAATTCTACAAGCATTTTAAAGCCAATTCAAACAATAGAAATGTAATCACTAAAGTCATGGGATACAGCCTTCTGTTTCTCATCAGCACCAGGCTAGTGACCTCTTGAGTTTTTCCTTTCGATGAGAAATGAATAAACAGGAAAATGCCCCTGATTGTCAATTGAAGCTGCCATAAGCCAGAGTCTTATTTTAACTAATTACTGATGATATTCCTCCTGACACAACGTTCTTTTAGTTACCCTTGCCTCTGACAAACTCATGCTGGAGAAAACTGAACCTCTGAGGGCTGGAGGCAAGGAGATACGGTCTTGTGTTAATAACCCATCAGGAGCTACCAGAGGGAGATGAACCTCGGGGAGACCTCTCCAAGGACAGGGATAAAGTCACCATGCTACCAAGAGTAGAAGATTTACGTCGCTCCCATCACTGGGGACACGAGCAAGTCACTCAAAATGTATCTGATCGTAGCAGCTGCTGGTGCCTTTGTGGGCACAGCTGTGCCTCATTAACAACCTCGCCCTCATCTGACTTCTTTGGATGCGTCCCTCAATCTGTCTTTAGACCTTAGACAACAGGGATGAAAAAGGTTGTCTCTGATGTAGGCTCAGCTGTGCCAGATACTCACAAATCCACTTTCCTCCCTGGCATCACACCCCAGATAATAGAATATTCATTGTTCATTTAAAACCATATGCTCCATTGGCACAAATCCCATCATTCAATATTTAAAGCTGGGGTGGATCTCCTGATACCCATTGTCAGAATACCAGGGATGGTGTGCTGAGTGTAATGGCAAGACTGAACCGTTATTTCATATTTCTTTTCGTTACCTTCGCAACATTTTGTAAGCTTATGCTTAAATAGAATGAAATTATATAAAATATTTCATCCAGAGAAAGCTAGAGACTTCTGATTTAAAATAGTCTCTAGTTCAATATTCATGACATGGCCTTTCCAAATTCACCCAACGATAATGAAGAAGACACCAAAACAGTGAAAATTCAGAGAATGGCATCACAGACTAAGGGCCCAGGGCAGAATCTGGGAGAAATAATCACCGATAGGACTGGGTCCAAAAGCACAACTAACACCCATTTGTGCTTTGTTGTTTGGAAACCTCGCAAACCCACAATTGTGAATATAAATACCCAAGTGCCCCCATGACCCTCACTTAGGTATCTCATCATGTGCGCCTGAGATCAGAAATGTAAGATTCATAGCATCTCTAAAACTAGCTTCTGTTTGCTTTGGTAGCCAATGAAAAACATCAGCTTTGCCCCCATGAATGCTTTTTCCTACATCCATTACAACTAGGAAGCTAAGAAAATGAGTGGGATTGCAATATGTGTGGCCTGATGAAGGTCTTGAACCTTACCATCTAATTCTGATATGGATATGGGCATGAGAGTAATGCATTAACCTACTGTAGATAGAAGTAGGAACAGAAAAAAGCCTGGAAGCAGTGCATGCTGGGGAGTGTAGTTTTTCTACATCGAATAGCCCCTTAGTTCAGCTCAGTCGCTCAGTTGTGTCTGACCCTTTGTGACCCCATGGACTGCAGCAAGCCAGGCCTCCCTGTCCATCATCAACACCCAGAGTTGACTCAAACTCATGTACATTGAGTCGGTGACACCATCCAAACATCTCATCCTCTGTCATCCCCTTATCCTCCTGCCTACTTTCCCCAAATCAGGGTCTTTTCAAGTGAGTCAGTTCTTCATATCAGGTGGCAAAAGGATTGGAGTTTCAGCTTCAACATCAGTCCTTCCAAAGAATATTCAGGACTGATTTCCTTTAGGATTGACTAGTTGGATCTCCTTACAGTCCAAGGGACTCTCAAGAATCTTCTCCAACAGCACAGTTCAAAAGCATCAATTCCAGGGTGGTCAGGGCTGGTGCACTGGGATGACCCTGGGGGATGGGATTGGGAGAGCAGTGGGAGGGGGGTTCAGGATGGGGAACACATGTACACCCATGGCTGATTCATGTCAATGTATGGCAGAAACCACTACAATATTGTAAAGTAATTAGCCTCCAATTAAAATAAATAAATTACTTTAAATTTTTTAAAAAAGCATCAATTCTTCACTGTTCAGCTTTCTTTACAGTCGAACTCTCACATCCATACATGACTACTGGAAAAACAATAGCCTTGACTAGATGGACCTTTGTTGGCAAAGTAATGTCTCTGCTTTTTAACATGCTGTCTAGGCTGGTCTTAACTTTTCTTCCAAGGAGTAAGCGTCTTTTAATTTCATGGCTGCAATCACCATCTGCAGTGATTTTGGAGCCCAAGAAAATAAAGTCTGACACTGTTTCCACTGTTTCCCCATCTAATTGCCATGAAGTGATGGGACCGGATGCCATGGTCTTAGTTTTCTGAATGTTGAGCTTTAAACCAACCTTTTCACTCTCCTCTTTCAGTTTCATCAAGAGGCTCTTTAGTTCTTCTTCACTTTCTGCCATAAGGGTGGTGTCATCTGCATATCTGAGGTTATTGATATTTCTCCCAGCAATCTTGATTCCAGCTTGTGCTTCATTCAGTCCAGCGTTTCTCATGATATACTCTGCATAGAAGTTAAATAAGCAGGGTGACAATATACAGTCCTGACGCACTTCTTTCCTTATTTGGAACCAGTCTGTTGTTCCATGTCCAGTTCTAACTGTTGCTTTCTGACCTGCATACAGATTTCTCAAGAGGCAGGTCAGCTGGTCTGGTATTCCCATCTCTTTCAGAATTTTCCATAGTTTGTTGTGATCCACACAGTCAAAGGCTTTGGCATAGTCAATAAAGTAGAAATAAATGTTCTCCTGGAACTCTCTTGCTTTTTTGATAATCCAACAGATGTTGGGAATTTGATCTCTGGTTCCTCTGCCTTTTCTATAACCAGCTTGAACATCTGGAAGTTCACAGTTCACATACTGTTGAAGTCTGACTTGGAAAATTTTGAGCATTCCTTTACTAGCGTGTGAGATGAGTGCAATTGTGTGGCAGTCTGAGCATTCTTTGTCATCGCCTTTCTTTGGGATTGGAGTGAAAAGTGACCTTTTCCAATCCTGTGGCCACTGCTAAGTTTTCCAAATTTGCTGGCATATTAAGTGCAGCACTTTCACACCATAATCTTTTGGATTTGAAATAGCTCGACTGGAATTCCATCATTCCACTAGCATTGTTCGTAGTGATGCTTTCTAAAGCCCACTTGACTTCCCATTCCAGGATGTCTGGCTCTAGGTGAGTAATCACACCATCGTGATTATCTGGGTCATGAACATCTTTCTTGTGTAGTTATTCTGTGTATTCTTACCACCTCTTCTTAATATCTTCTGCTTCTGTTAGGCCCATACCATTTCTGTCCTTTATTGAGCCCATCTTTGCATGAAATGTTTCCTTGGTATCTCTAATTTTCTTGAAGTGATCTCTAGTCTTTCTCATTCTATAGTTTTCCTCTATTTCTTTGCATTGATCACTGAAGAAGTCTTTCTTATCTCTCCTTGCTATTCTTTGGAACTCTGCATTTAAACGGGGTATCTTTCCTTTCCTCCTTTGCTTTTCGCTTCTCTTTTCACAGTTATTTGTAAGGTCTCCTCAGACAGCCATTTTGCTTTTTTGCATTTCTTTTCTTTGGGGAAGGTCTTGATCCCTGTCTCCTGTACAATGTCATGAACCTCTGCCCATACTTCATCAGGCACTGTGTCTATCAGATCTAATCCCTTGAATCTGTGTATCACTTTCACTGTATAAATGTAAGCAATTTGATTTAGGTCATACCTGAATGGTCTAGTGGTTTTCCCTACTTTCTTCAATTTAAGTCTGAATTTGGCAATAAGGAGTTCATGATCTGAGCCATAGTCAGCTCCCAGTCTTGTTTTTGCTGACTGTATAGAGCTTCTCCATCTTTGGCTGCAAAGAATATAATCAATCTGATTTCAGTATTGTCCATCTGGCGATGGCCATGTGTAGAGTCTTCTCTTGTATTGTTGGAAGAGGGTGTTTGCTATGACCAGTGTGTTCTTTTGGTAAAACTCTATTAGCCTTTGCCTGGCTTCATTCCGTGCTCCAAGGCCAAATTTGCCTGTTACTCCAGCTATCCAGCACCAAAGAGCCTGTGTGCCTGTGAAAATCAGCCTTGAATGACTGTGTATACTTAAGGAAATATATATTAAAATAATAATTAGTCATTTGGATTGCTCAGATTGACAAAACACTTAGAGACTGACAGTATTCAGCATTAGTGAGGGTGTGAATAAACAGTCATATTTATGTATTTTTGGCGTGATTTATACTGCCTTTTTGAAAAGTAATCAGACATTGATAATAATTAATTTGATAAATACTCATATACCTTTGATTGATTAATTTTATTTCTAGGACTATTATCTGACTATAAAGACATTTTGCACACATATGCCAAGGGTCTGTATATAAAGATACACAAAGCATGTTCAGCAAAGTAGTAAAAAAAACTGGAGGGAAAATTAAGTGTGGGAGGGAGGTCAGGAGGGAGGGGCCATATGTGTACCTGTGGCTGACTCATGTTGATGTATGGCACAAACCAGCATAATATTGTAAAGCAATTATCCTTAAATTTAAAAAGGAAAGAAAAAAACAGAAAGATTGTTGAGAAAATTTTCACATAAATTATTGCATATCAGTCCCATGAGGTTATTAGAAAGAATGCTATAGATTTATATTCACTAAGATAAGAGATGTGTTCATTGAAAAAGACCAGATTGACTTAAAATGTAAGTTGTGGAACAGTATGTGTTCTGTACTTTTATTCAAGTAAGAAAATTTAAAGGGTGGTGTATATACCTATTTATTTTAGTGTGCATAATATACATGTATCTTTGGACTTTAGGAAATATGCACTTTATATAAAGGCTATAAATAATATGATGCATAGTGGAGATCTGGGAAAATATACAAGCAACTTTAAAGAAGTTAAACCTTGAGGAATCTTATTTCAGGGAAAAATAAGGCTAAAACAGAATCCTAATTATTTGTGTTCTATAACTCTATGTTATCTAGTTTTCAAATGAGTATTTAGTACTTTTGTGAGGAAAAGTAAAAAAAATAAGGCCTTAAGGAAATATGAAAGTATAAAGTTTTAAACTGGTTATGTCTGAATGTTCAGATTCTGGGTTTAAGTTTCTTATAATATGTATGTATTTCCCAATGTTCTATAGTGAAGATATAATATCATTACAATCACAAAAAATTATGTTTTAAATTTAACATGCAATTTTGTTCCTAACATCACAGTAAAAAGAAAACATAACTTGCAAAAATGCACACAAATATTAACAGTAATTCTGTTTGGTTGATGACACTCCCAGATAATATTACTATTTTGGTGTTCTCTTATTTCACTGCACTTGAGAAATTTTCTACATGTTATAGTTTTGCACTATAAACAATAAATATAAAAAATAAAAGAAAACCTTCAAAACTCTGGGACATGTGGGCCAAAACAGTTATATATTACCAAATGCCTAAAATAGAAGGAATGTTAAGATGGTAAAATAATTAAATTCAGGAAATTAGTTTGAGATTTCCAGCTGCCTATGTACCAAGGGTGTTACATATTGACAAAGATTTTGCTAAAGTATCTTATTAAAGAGTCTATCTAAAGCAGATTAAAGATAAGCATTTTCTCTGGGTGCTAAAAGTATGGTGCCCAGGAACTGTCACATTCTAGACCGATGTGACAGACAATTCCAGCATCTATGGTCATGCGTGCTCAAACCCTTTCTGTGATGACACTAATCTCAGTGGGGTTCTCCAACCTGATGGACAGTCTCCTATGGGGTCTTCAGATGGGAGTGCCACCTTTGAACCACTGCTTGCATAAAAACTGAAAGCATGATCCATAGAGCTAAGTTTCCAGAACTCGCTTACGTGTTCTTCTGGAGTGGACATGGAAGGAAAATAAATGATCTCTTAATTCTCTAGACATTAAATAAGCCAGGTGGACCAAAGCAAGGCAAATAGCCTGGAATGCTAGCAAAAGTCAGTAGGTGACAAACTGATTCAGAAAAATGAATGCGGAACTAGCAGCATTGCTGGTGGTCTCAGGTAGAAGATGGCTTGCTGCAGAAAAAGTGGAGAAGAAAATTCCACAGCCAAAATATGAAACAACCCAAACCCTATCATTTACAACATTAGAGAAGACAACATTTATAAAGCAAGAATAGGATGCTCTAAGGAAGAACTAGAAACACAATAATGAACTTTCAGAAATTTAAAAAATATAGCAATAATAGAAAACTCATTAAGTAGAATAAACTTGAGAAAATATTTCAGAAAATATAATTAAAAATAGGACAATAGGAGAAAAAGGATGAGAGATACAATAACTAAATAATAAGAGTTCCTAAAGAAGCAACAACAACGACCAAAAAAAAAAAAAAACCCAATTAATTTAATAAAATTTCTCAGAGCTCAAGAATAAGCTTCCAGATGAGAGCTCCTCCTCTTCAACCAAGGGCTCAGCAAGATGGGCGAAAGTTGCCCTCATAAGCTCCATCGTTTTGACATTTCAGGACACAGAAGAAGAAGAAGCTATCCTTGCTTTTCTTTGCTTTTGGGGAGTGGGAGATTATATAAATATACAAAGAAAGGATGTAAACTCACAATGCACTGGACTTCAAGTTCATTCATGGTGTCACAAATGACAGGAATTCCTTTAAAGGTTAGGTAATGTTTGATGATATATAGATATAGAGAGAGAGTCAAACACAAATGAGTGACTGAGCACACACATATATATGTATTTACACATAATCAAATTATATATATAATTATACATATATAAAATATTCACACATGTGTGTATGTGTGTATTCAGTTGTTTCAGTCATGTCCGACTCTTTGCAACCCTATGGAGGTAGCCCACCTGGCTCCTCTGTCCGTGGGATTCTCCAGGTAAGAATGCGAGAGTGGGTTGCCATGCCCTCCTCCTCAAAGGGATCTTCCCAACATAGGGGTCGAACCTGTGTCTCTTATGTCTCCTGCATTGACAGGCAGGTTCTTTACCATTAGTGCTATCTGGGAAGCACACACACACACACACACACACACACACACACACACACACACATCTATATAAATGCTAACTTCAGTTGGGTCTGTCTCTTTGTGACCCGATGGACTGTAGACTGCTAAGCTCCTCTGTCCATAGGATTCTCCAGGCAATACTGGAGTGGGTTGCCATTTCCTTCCCCAATCTACATATATATATATATATATATATATATAATGACATATATGTATATGTATATATATATATACATAATTACTTCTTGCACTCTACTTTTCAGGAAACTACTGGAGGAAGTGCTCTCCCATAATAAAGAATAAACAAAGATATAACAGACATTTAGACAATCAGTCAGCTCAGCTCAGTTCAGTTCAGTCGCTCAGTCATGTCCAGCGCTTTGTGACCCCATGAATCGCAGCACGCCAGGCCTCCCTGTCCATCACCAACTCCTGGAGTTTACTCAAACCCATGTCCATCAAGTTGGTGATGCCATCCAGCCATCTCATCCTCTGTCATCCACTTCTCCTCCTGACCCCAATCCCTCCCAGCATCAGGGTCTTTTCCAATGAGTCAACTCTTCGCATGAAGTGGTCAAAGTATTGGAGTTTCAGCTTCAGCGTCAGTCCTTCCAATGAACACCCAGGACTGATCTAGGAGATTCCATATAGAAAAAAGACAAAAAACCCAAACACTCAGATTGATGGTTGAGAGGTCTCTTCAGATGACAGCAGAAGAGGAAACCCAGAGAACAACCAAGCTGAAGGTTTTGAAAGAGTTGTCTCCAAGATAAACGTGATAGAATAGCCAACATTTCAAACATATTAGTGGATTTACACTAAGAAGGAGAGTTGGGGAGTTAGAGACAGATACATAGAAAATTTATAAGCAAAAGATAAGATTTTAAGAATGGAAATCTAACTGCAGTGTACCACATGGCTCAGTTATGAATAGTGCTTATATAATGATGTAGACACTGAATAGTGATCCATCCAAAAGTTACGATTATTAACAATTGGCAAATGGCTAGAGGTAATTACGCAGGTGAGGATTGGGTTGAGAGTGATGGGAGAAAATGAAAAATACTAAATCCCCCTTTTTAATGGTGGATATTAATCGCTAATTGCATAAAGCTAAAAAAACCTAGCCAGAAGCAACTCAAGCATGTTATTGACTGATTTGGAAATAAACACCAAAAGAAACAATTAGAAGATTTAGAAACTTTCTTTTGAGAGCAGGAATTAATAATTAGGAATCAGGCAAGAACTGGATATTTTTCAATGTTGTTGAATTAGTTGACTGTTAAATTTTATAAATGTATGTATTATATATATATATGTATATATATATAGTATACATATATGATACTTATATATGATATACATATATATAGTATACATATATCATACTTATATATAATATACACATATATAGTATACATACATTATACATATATTATACATTATATTGTATATATTATACAAATATTATACATACATTTATACATTATACATATAAATATATACATATTTAAATATAAATATATATACATACTTGTATGTATGTATATATATGTACATATATATGTATAATGTATAATATATATCATAATATATAATGTATATATATACACATATATACATATATAGGTACACATACATATATGTACACACATACATATACATGCATATGTACATATACATATATATTTAAATATAAATAGATACATACTTGTATGTATGTATGTATATATATGTATAATGTATAATATAATGTATAATATACTCATTTGAAAAGACCCTTATATATACATTTATACACTATACATATTTATATATACATATTTATGTAGATACATACATACATGTGTACATACACATGCACATATATGTACATACATACAAATACATGTACACACATATATGTAAATATAAATAGACATACTTGTGTGTATGTATATATGTACATATATGTATAGTGTATACTATATATTATATAATGTGTACATATACATACATATATATGTAAATATATGCGTATGTATATGTATATGTAAAACAAAGTTATAAATGTATAACTTTGATAAAAAAATTTTTAAAACGCCATAATAGTTGTTATGAACATTCATTGGAAGGACTTATGCTGAAGCTGAAACTCCAATACTTTGGCCACCTGATGCAAAGAACTGACTCATTTGAAAAGACCCTGATGCTGGGAAAGATTGAGGAGGGCAGGAGGAGAAGGGGACGACAGAGGATGAGATGGCTGGATGGCATCACTGACTCAATGAACATGAGTTTGAGTAAACTCCGGAGCTGGTGATGGACAGGAAGGCTTGGTGTGCTGTAGTTCATGGAGTCACAAAGAGGCAGACACTACTGAGCGACTGAACTGACTGAACTGAACAGTTGTTATATACATAATAATAGGGTTTATAGAACTTAACTAAAAGCTGACACATTTATTAACACAAAATGAAGCAATGCATAGACCATTTGTTGCCTTTTCTTTTGAATGTGATTGACACATACAACATACATTAGAATGTTAATTTAAAAAATTTTGAAAAATGCATTCAGGTTGTTTAAAGTTTTTCTGTGATTGATCAAAAGAAATCCTTTGAGTCTTTTTAATATCTGCACATAATATACCTCTAATCTTGGTGATTTATAGGAGAGTATGACAATAGGCCAGTTTCATACTGCAGAAAAGCTGAAATGAATGCTTATAGTTGTTTTCTGCCAGTTTTACAATTGACTCTTTAGATGTTTCAAATAAAGCCTTTAGCTTTCCTTCAGTTTGGGATATTTACATTTTGCTATTCCCATAACTTTATCTTTGATGATTCAATTGCTCCTACTGAGTTATCATTCAAGAAATTAATTCTTCAGATTGTCACATTTGTAAAGTGATGTTGCTAACTGCATGCAAGCTCAAGAGGAATTAGTGATCAGTTTGGATAGTTCTGGAACCAACGTAAGAATGATGTACACAGTTTAGCACACAGACACAGAAGTCAGTAGGTAGAAAGAACAAGGAGCCCTGCTAATTATCATTCGCTGAACATCCACTGAATGCCTCTCAGGAGGACCCACAGTGTTCTGGGTGCTTGGCAGATATAGTGGGAGTAGATGAACAAATATTCAATATGCACAACAGTAAATGGAAAATGAAAGAGGGTATGGGATAAAGTGGTTAAGGGGATGCTGCTGTCTATTTCATTATTGGCTTAAATATAATATGCATCAGTTAAATCTTTCAAAATTAATATAATTAGAGATCTACTAGAAATTGAGGTAGTAGGAAAAACTCTTCACAGAAAATGTGCTATGTCATGTAGAGGAACATATTGTTGGCACAAAAAGACAGAAAACAACAGTAATTTTAACTGAGACTACAGAGGCTGAAATTACAGTTAGTGCTTTGGAATATCTGAAATTTGTCACTCACAGAAAAATCCTCCTAAAATATGAACTCCAACAGGATCTGGTTTATGTCTGAAAATTAGTAATGTGAATGTATAGCAGTACACACTCTGAAACCACTTTCTTTTGGAACTCTGTTCAAGATTTATTTTACCAAAAAAACCCAGCCAACTCTTAGGCTACATCATAACAAGAACTGCCTTTGCCAATGACATGTTTAACGATCAAGCCAGACCTACAATTTCCGGAAGTTCCTCGGGGCTCTGTTTCCCTGCCCCTTCCCTTGGTGCTCTGACACCTGCTCTCCGTCAGGGGAAGTGGTGACTGCCGGCAGAGACCCTGGACTCAGGAACGCTGGGCTGTAATCACAGTTGCCATCACCACGAGGGGCAGCAAAAAGACCACACGGCTCTATGCTTGAACTCGGCTTCTCTGAGGTTGTGTCCAAGAGTGAAAATTATCCTGCACTTCCGGAGTATCTTTCAAAAGCAACCTGATCAAAGGTGCCCCAGAAAGCAGAAGTCAGCTCTCAAAAGTCACCATCTTCACTGCATAGCGGAAAGGCTCTTATACATTTTCAAACAGAATGTATCTTCTGAGAGCCCTAAAAAAAAAGTCTTAACTACAGTTGTTTCTCAGTATCCAAGGGGGATCGGTTCCAGGACCCCTGCCCATGGGATCAGGGGGTACTGTAATATCTATTGAAAATTAATCCACTTATAAGTGAAACCACATAGTTCAAACCCACAGAGTTTAAGGGTCAGTTGAGCCTCTATGAAACTACACACTAACTCGCAAAGGAATTGCTGATTGAGAAACGTTGGATGAAAAATATAAAATAGGGAAACTGATGAGAGGATTGCTAGCTATAACAAGATACAAGATGCAGTTAAGGAGAAGTGGTCAGGAGTAATGCAATCAAACTAAGAAAAGGAGAATCCTCCTGGGAAGATTTTGTTTCTTACTGAAATCTTTTTAAAACACTCTGTTTTTGTTGCTACGTCGTATTCAGTCACTACATCGTGTCTGACTTTTTTTGTGACCCAGTGGAGTGCAGCACAACAGACTTCCCTGTCCTTCACCATCTTCTGGAGTTTGCTCAAATTCATGTCCATTGAGTCAGTGATGCTATTCAGCCATCTCATCCTCTGTCGCCCCCTTCTCCTCCTGCCATCAATCTTTCCCAGCATCAGGGTCTTTTTCAATGATTTGGCTCTTTGCATCAGGTGTCCAAAGTTTTAGACCTTCAGCTTCAGCATCAGTCCTTCCAATGAATATTCAGGGTTGATTTCCTTTAGCATTGACTATTTTGATCTCCTTGCAGTCCAAGGGACTCTCAAGGGTCTTCTCTAGCACCACAACTTAAAAGCATCAATTCTTCAGTGCTCAGCCTTCTTTATGGTTCAACTCTCACATTCCTACATGACTACTGGAAAACCACAGCTTTGACGATATGGACCTTTGTCAGCAAAGTGATGTCTCTGCTTTGTAATACTATGACACCTTAAAGAGATGCTGGGCACTTTACAACAGTGGCAGCAACAAGGGTGAGGTGCTTTAGAACCCCAAGAACTTCTATTGGGTTTCCTCTTCTAGGCAAAGTAAACAGAACTGTGTAGGTGGAGAAAAAACCATATAAAATACAAAGCTGTCTTTAAAAAAAACAACTTTGCCAGTACACCCTACGTAAAGGCAGCATATTTACTTAACAAACACAACTTCAACACAAATTCCTTATCTCTTTCTTTCAATTACATTGCTGTTCCAGGCCCCCACTTATCTAGAAATTCGGGAGCAGCCCCTTCTCAGTTAAACAACAATCAATTACAGAATGAGTTCCTTCTAAGTCTGACTGCTAGGAAGTATTAGCATTCGAAATGGGTCCCACTCAGAATTTATTCTAAAGTAAAGGCATAAGGTAAGCTTCCCAGGTGGCTCAGTGCTAAAGAACCCACCTGCCAAGCAGGAGATGTGGATTCGATCCATTCAGGAAGATCCCCTGGAGAAGGAAATGGCAACCCACTCCAGTATTCTTGCCTGGGAAATTCCATGGACAGCAAAGCCTGGTCAGTTACTGTCCATGGGGTTGCAAATAGTGAATACAACTGAGCAACTGAGTACTCACGCACACACATGTGTTTATACATATGACATATATCATATGACACATAGATGAGTGATGCATACAATACTGGAGCTTCAGTAGGATGAGCAGTATGTGGATTTAACTCAGTGCTCATGTGTGAGCTCTGTCAATTTTGGATGCAAAGAGGAATCACTTGGTGTTAGCTGAATGGTTATAATGACTCTACAAAGACAGTCCGATTCCAAGTTTTATAAATAATGCTACTCATAAACAAAACATGCACACAAATCAATTTGAATTTCAATATACAGCTGCAATGAGCGGAATGTTATTTGTCTAGCTGTGTTTCACAAGAAGCTGCTTACAAATATGTCCTTTGGGACCATTCTGTGGTACTTTCAGAAAAATCAGAAAATATACAAAGAAAGAAACAACAAGTGGAATGTTACTACATTTCTGCCACAAAGAGAGAAGCATTTTCCTGTTGGCAGAGTGACAGCCACATGGAAGTGGAAAACAGGTATTTGTTGAACCAGAGGCTCTCAAAGTGTAGTCCAGGAGACACAGTGTCAACAGATGGAAATTCTTCCAATTTCTGTTAGGAAAAGAAATATCTGGGCCCCACCTCAGTATTGAGTGGGGCCCAGCACCCCATTTTAGCAAGCCCTCCAGGTAATTCTGTTGTTATTGTGGTTCAGTCACTCAGTCGTATCTGAATCTTGGAGACCCCATAGACTGTAACCCAACAGGGTCCCCTGTCTGTGGGCTTTTCCAGGTAAGAAAACTGGAGTGAGTAGCCAATGCCTACTCCAGGAAATCGAGTAGTTGGGCTTTCTGAAACAGGGTTCAAACCCGGGTCTCCTGCATCACAGGCAGATTCTTTCACTGCTGACCCACCAGGGAAGCCCAAAGTGGTACAATTACCAACCACTAAATGAAGTGTAGCCATGAAATTAAAAGACCCTTACTCCTTGGAAGGAAAGTTATGACCAACCTAGATAGCATATTAAAAAGCAGAGACATTACTTTGCCAACAAAGGTCTGTCTGGTCAAGGCTATGGTTTTCCCAGTGGTCATGTATGGATGTGAGAGTTGGACTGTGAAGAAAACTGAGTGCCGAAAAATTGATGCTTTTGAACTGTGGCGTTGGAAAAGACTCTTGAGAGTCCCATGGACTGCATGGAGATCTAACTAGTCCATCCTAAAGGAGATCAGTCCTGGGTGTTCATTGGAAGGACTGATGCTGAAGCTGAAACTCCAATACTTTGGCCACATCATGCAAAGAGTTGAAAAAGTCTTTTCATTGGAAAAGACCCTGATGCTGGGAGGGATTGGAGTCAGGAGGAGAAGGGGACGATAGAGGATGAGATGGCTTGATGGCATCACCGACTCGACGGGCATGAGTTTGAGTAAACTCCGGGAGTTGGTAACGGACAGGGAGGCCTGGCGTGCTGCAATTCATGGGGTCGCAAAGCGTTGGACACGACTGAGCGACTGAACTGAACTGAACTGAACTGAAGTGTGGGTTGGGTGATTTCATAACTCAGCAATACATATCTGCATTGTGAAAGAGAAGTTTCACTACAGAGTTCTGCTGGCGGCGGGGGCTGTTCTATTCACTAGTGTCCCTGTTGGCTGTTCTTATCTTCATAGAAGTCCAGTGTTTCATCCCTCATTAACCTTCAAAGGAAGAAATTCTTTCCACATTCGGTTGCTCTTTAGCTCAGATCTAGGTATCCTGAGTGCACTCATTTGAACAGACATTGGAATCAGTCTGCTAATGGAGAAAAGCTTTCATCTTTAATAAAGAGTGGCAGATGCAAGGCAAGAAAGTCATCAGAGAATAACAAGAGTCCAGAAAACTCAGGAGCTGGGACCAAGCTCCGCCCACCTCCCTGATTTCCATGAAGTTGCTGTGGCAACAATGATGCACCTGAAGACAGGGACCAGCATTGCCGGGAGGCCAGCATGACCCTCTGTGGACCCCTCATTCTCCAGTGCACTCCCATTCTCACTTTCAACCTCCCACCTTTCTTTCATGTCTAAAACCTTGTAAATTTAGATGATACTGCAGGATAACTATTATCATAACTTTGTTTTCCATGGTTTCATAGAGTTCTGTTTGCTCAGAGTCCAGAGAGGAAAGACTTCAAAAATCTAGGCATAAGGAGGAGGGGGTGGGGGAAAGATGGATTGGGAGTTTGAGATTAGGATGCAAACTATTTTATAGAGAACAGATAAAGAACAAGTTCCTACTGAATGGCACAGAGAACTATATTCAACATCTTATAATAAACCATAATGGAAGAGAATATGAAAGAGAATACATATGTGAGCTGAATCAGTACTGTACAGCAGAAATTAACACAAGATTATTAATCAATTATATTTCTTTTTTAAAAAAACTTTATTGATGTGGACCATTTTTAAAGTCTTTATTGAATTCATTACAATACTGCTTGTTTTACATTTTGGTTTTTTGACTGTGAAGCATGTGGGATCTTGCTTCCCTGACCAGGGATTGAACCTGTGCCACCTGCATTGGAAGTGTGGAATCCTAAAAACGGGACCACCAGGGAAGTCCCTCAACTATATTTCAATAAAATAAATATTTTAAAAATCTAGGCATAATTAAGATTTACGGGAATATAATGTGAACTACCAATTTATACCTGTGAACTTTTCCTTTCTTTATAAGTATGATCAGCGGCTCAAAGAAAAGGGAGAACAATTTTAAAAGTTTAAGAAACTTCAAAAAAAATCATCTATAAAGGAAAGAAGCAGTGGGGAGAAGGAGGAGCTTTAACTGAGGTTTTAAAATGGAGAAACTCTGTCCCCCAAAGGTACTCATGTTCCTCGGAGAGTGATTCTCCCCACCCAAGTGCCTGAAACTGGTTTGGGACGTAGAATCTGAAGATGACCGCATCAGGGCCCCTGACTCAGGCACTAAGGTGACTCCAAGTCATATGATAAAATAGGAGAATTTGGGGAGGGCTGTCACCATATGGAATTCCAGCCTAATTTCTCCAATTTGTTCCACTGAAGCTGGGCAATGCTATACATGCTCTCCCAAAGATACCAGTTGTTAACAGTTTTAGTTATTACAGGTGAAGAGTCCATCTTTTTTACATTTTTCCCCTTAAGATAATCACACTTGAACTAGGCATAAGTAAAGTCACAGTTTCTGGGAAGGCTTTCCCGAACAAACTATAAATTACAGCTCCTTGGCTAAACTCCCCTTTTATTTCCTGTTTTTTTTCTTTGGTGGTACATTTTTCATTCCAAAATTATATATTTTATGTATTTATTTGATTTATTTTCTCTCTCCCCTACTTAGAACATCAGAGGTTTTTGTTTAGTCAACCTTTGTATCCAAGGTGGCTAGAAGAGTTAGTGACTCAGGGCAGACTCTGAATGATTTGTCAAAAGAATAAATAAATGAATATTCCACAAGGTGATATTTCTTTCCTAGATTCAAAATACTGACTCATCCATGCTGGAAAGCAAAGCACGAAATCCAACAGCAACATGGGATGTGGAGCAGGGCTTTTCATACACAGGCCCTCAAATCTCACCACCTCCATCAACCTGGACACTACCTAGAATGAGGAGGAGATTCCAGAAGCCACTGAGGAGAGCTCCCACTATCTGAGGCCACTTTAGTGAACTTTCTCACAGAACGGAATGGAAAGGCAGAACCAGATCACCAACTGATTACAGCCATGTATGTCTGACTCTTTGGGACTCCATGGACTGTAGCCCGCCAGGTTCCTCTGTCCCCGGAATTCTCCAGGCAAGAATACTGGAGTGGGTTGCCATGTCCTCCTCAGGGAATCTTCCTGACCCAGGGATTGAACCGGCATCTCCTACATCTCCATAATTGCAGACAGATTCTTTACCACTGAGCCACCAGGGAAGCCTGATTACAACCTACTGACTTCTAATTGGACTCACTACCAAAATATTTCCAATATGGTGTCTATCTGGAGATGCTGAAATGCTGACATAAACACACACCCTACAAAGCTATGTATCATCACAAAACCAATGCAAAATGCTGAGCCTGTCTGCCAGGGACACTAATTCTTCAAGAGATTAGCTTCCTAGCTCTATGAAAACATGGATAATTAGAGCATCATGTTTATTATGCTGTAGCTAGCGAAACACACATTTATTATAATGCAGTTTCCCCCCCTTGGGGCTCCAGTACAAATATAGACATTACACTTTGGACTGGATAATGAAGGCACGGAGCCTCAGTCTGGGCGGTTAAGCAGGGGATGCCTGGCAGAACCAGATCACAGCCTTGGCATGGGTAAAGAGCTCTGTCATTCTGCCAGGCCTTGATGTCACCTCCCGGTGCCATGAGGCTTGCCTTCACTTTTAGCTCACAGTCATGATCAGTGTGATGACAAGGTACATGCAAGATGATCATCTCATTTCTCACGGATGTCACTAAAAAAGCCAGGGCCTAATAGAGCTAAGTCAAGCAGAGATCACGATAGAAAGCATCACACCAGGGACTTTAACCAAAGAACAGATGCCAGAGACAGAAGAACGTGTCCTTGGGGGCTCACAGGTAAATTCTAAATGACAGAGGGATTCCCCAGACACGCGGAGGTGAGGTATATTAAGTTCCTGCTTCATTACTGTCATCTGAGGGGACGGGGCGGTCATGATGACACTTGGCAGGAAGCGCAGCACCTGGGGCTCATCCAGACTTCCAAGGGGGAGCGTGATTGTGCAGCTGAGAGCAGCATTTCCCCCAGGAAGGTGGGCAGCGATGCACATGCCCAGCGGTCCAGAGTCTGGTCATTTTCCTTCAATCTGTCTGTTCCTCTGCAATCAGACCAGGCACCATCTGAGCAGGGTGTTGGGAGAAAAACACCATCAGCCAGTCATTGACTTCACATCATCTCCACGTCAGTGCATCTTAAACTACATGGTGGGTGCTTTTATTCCTTTATTGCTTTACTCAGAAAAAAAGTGATACGCCACCTACTCTGTGGACTTTGCTGATGGCTCAGTAGTAAAGAATCCACTTGCCAATGCAGGAGACACGGGTTCAGTCCCTGAGTTGGGAAGATATTCTGGAGAAGGGAAAGGCTACCCACTCCAGTATTCTTGCCTGGAGAATCCCATGGACAGAGGAGCCTGGAAGGCTATAGTCCATGCGGTCACAAAGAGTCGGACACCACTGAGTGACTGAGCATGCACACATGCACCTACTCTGCATCGTTCAGGGGCTGGGGGTGCAGAAGCTCAAGATGCCTGTCCTTGAAGAGCCCGAGATTGTTGGGGAAACTGATGTGTGATTACCTCCTTACAGTACATGGTGAGAGTGCTGCCACTGTGGTTAAAAATTTAAAAATAAAAGACCCAGTGGCAGGGCTCTGTAACAACCTAGACGGGTGGGAAAGGGTGGGAGGGGGGAGAGAGGATCCAGAGGGAGGAGACACAGATTCACTCATGGCTAATTCATGTTGAAGTCAAACCAATATTGTAGAAATCAAACCAATACTGTAAAGCAATTATCCTTCAATTAAAAATAAATAAATAAATAACAAAGATCCAATGGCCTGGGGGTGCAAGGAGGGAGCAACTAAGGCTATTTTAAGTATGGAAAGAAATAACATATGAAAGAAGCATGGACAGAATTCATATGATGCTTTGAGGGGAGATACATAAGTGCCACAGTAAGAGATATGTTAGGCAGATTGAGTATGGTGACTGAAAACAGATAGAAGGAGATCAAAAGACAAAGGCACTTAATGTTCATAATCACCCAAAGTTCATGACTTACTAAAGGGACGTGAAGAACTGTCACATCTCTGGTGGGCTGTAGGTGCAGATAGGGGGTTGGTTAGTGCAGCTCACATTTCAGAGGCACCTCCTGTACAAGAGTAACTGGTTCCCTTCAACATGCCTAATCATTCCTTCCCCCCATTTCATTGCTCAATTCTTTCCAGTATTGTTCCATTTGTTTGCAATCCTAAATTCTGTGACTCTATTGTAAGCCATCTTAAAGCTTTTTGAAAGTGGTGAGTCGATGCATTTAATAAAACCAAATTTCTCAGTGCAATGTCATCAGAGCAGGACTACAGCCAAGCCAGATGAAACCCGGACTGGCTGCAGCTAGAACTTGTAGAGGAAGCTTCTAACATCATGACCACGGTACTGAGAGACTTGTTGGCTTCATGTGAAAACATCAAGAGCTCAGCTTGACAGTTCTGACTCCAATGCTTGTTCTGTACATGGGTTATAAATCTCATTATCCCTCCAGCCTGTGGTGAAAGTGTAAAAGGATGTGTCTACTTTATAGTAGGAGACAGGAAGGGCTTCCCTGGTGGCTCAGTGGCAAAGAATCCACCTGCAATGCAGGAAACAAAGGAGACCTGAGTTCGATCCCTGGGTAGGGAAGATCCCCTGGAAGAGGGCATGGCAAACCACTTCAGTATTCTTGCCTGGAGAATCCCATGGACAGAGGAGCCTGGCGGGCTACAGTCCATGGGGTCGCAGAGTCGGATGCGACCGAAGCAACTTAGCACTCACTCAGGAGGCAGAAAGACATGTCCGTAAGATTTGTCTAGAATAATTTGAAGTTCAACTAGTGAAGGTGTTAGTGGATTTTGGGTAATGTTTTTTTCCTTTTAAATTAAAGACACTTCAAGTTGATCATGTAAGAACGCCACTCTCACTGAATCCTGATTTGCTTTCCTGAATAGGAGAGAAAAGGGTTGAATTACAGGAAGAGGCCAGGGATTGCACTCAACCCCAGGTAGCCTGTTGGAGTGTGTTTAGTATGTGGTCCTCATCTGTTGTGTGTGATAAAGGAGAACTAGGTTAGAACTGCTGATCTAGCAGAAGGTCTCACTATCAGACAGCCTGATTCTAATTCTTTCACTGCACTATGACTTTGGTCAAATTACTCAGCTTCTACATACCTTGTTTTTCTTATCTGAAAATTGGAAAGACAGTATCTACCATTTGGGGGAATAAAATGATAAAAAGTGTAGGCACTCGATCTATGACTTACTGATTCTTCATTCCTGAAGTATGCTGAACGATCGTGTACAAACTAGAAAGTTTTTGGTTGCAAGTAACAGAAAAGTCAACTTAAAGTGGCGTAGACCACAAGGAATGTACTGGCCCCACAACTGAAAAATTAAGATGGTCATCCTTCACGGATGTTATCGTCTTTTGACTAGGATGGTCACCAGGAGCCTGTTACTGGGCATCCCTTAAGTCTGCCTTCAGTAGGGCCTAAATGCCCTTCTATTATAAGATGCTCCAGGAGAATGAGCTTTGGGAGAGAGAGAAGGGGGAAGAGAGAGGTATCAATATGTCAGTAGCACTCAAACAATATGGATGCTACAGAGGAAGAGTGATGGTATAGATTATTAGATGCCAGGGAGGCAACCAAAAAGTTCACTACAGTAATAGTAACATTGGCATTATAGAGCCCTTATGGAAACTTTCCATGTTACATTTATTCTACAAAAAATATTTACATTTATTCATATATCTATATATACACATTATACAGAGAGAGCGATGAGATACTGGCAGAGGTTAGTCCAAGGAGAAGAAGGAGAAGCCACAGGTGCAATTCCATAGCCTCTTGGACAAGAAATGTGGGATTCAGGAAGGGCCTTTATCTTGCCTTTAGAATCCACTTGATTTAATCCAGTTGTTTTTTTCTTTTCATAAAATCACACAGATAGATATACTGGCCAAGAAAGAATAGATATATTTTCCTCACTAACACATGAACACATACATACTACCACCACCACCACCAAAAATCTCTTTGTTAAATCCTTCATAAACAACCAATTTCATATTGATATCATCAAGTGAAGTCTCAGACCCAGCAAGAATCCTGAGGATTCATTATACTCTTGACATTTCTGAAGCAGTTTTATACGTGAAGCATGAATCCTTCTGACTGTTTATTATTGGATCCTGACTGGATTGGAGAGGTACACATATTAATAAATCTTCTAAAATATGAGTTCTTAACCTGTCCATAGCATTTGCAAAAAAGAAAATATTCTTCACATTTGAAATATAGGAAAGAAAACTGAGGGTCAGTGAATTAAATCCCAAATACACAGTAAATGATCTGCTAATTATATAGGGATTGTGTACCATGAAATGTCCAGAACAGTCACAGATTCAAAACCCTTACCTTGCTGTTTCAAATGGGATAGTATATGATCACTACTGTTTTGTAAAGATACTATTTGGTCAAATGTACATGTGTGCTCATGCTCATGCGTCCAACTCATTGCGACCCCAGGGACTCTATCCCACCAGGCTCCTCTGTCCGTGGGATTATCCAAACAAGAATGCTGGAGCGGGTTGCATTTCCTCCTCCAGGGGATCTTCCTGACCCAGGGGGAGTGACCCGGGCTCTCTTGTGTCTCCTGTATTGCAGACTCTTTACCAACTGCGCCACCTGGGAAGCCCATGAACACACATTATAAGGAAAGGGTTTATGAAATTCTCTGCTGTAGTTAGACAGGAACAAATGCTCCTGTCATGGTTGTCTACTGTTACATAATGCCCCTGAAGATGTTATGGGAGAGATTCCTTTGTGGAGATTGTACTTTGGACATCCAATTTTACCTTATCACCATACTGTGTACACTTTATAACTGTTGATATTTTCCTTTTACTTTGACCACTGGAAGCTAGGACCACACAGCCAAGCATGTGACTACCCTGTAAGAAAAAAATGGCAGAAACATTTTGAGCTTGGTGCTGTTTTCTTTCCCTACTCATGTCCTCTCTCCAACTAAATATTCCAACAAACATTCCAACCCAATATTCCAACAAATTCATGTCCTTTCTCCAACCAAATATTCTAACAAATATCACAACAAATCCATGTAGTGATAATACTAATATTTTTAGGAGATGCTTCAAGTCCCTTTTGGAATGAAGTGAGGTGTATAAGGATAAGCAAGAAAATATGGGCTGGAAGATAGATTAAATATAACTTTCAACTATCTATATGGTCAAGATGGAGGAGTTCTTCCAATGAAACTTTTGATATAAATCCCTCTGTGTGCCTGCTGTGTGCTGAGTCACTTCAGTCGTGTTCAACCCTGTGCGACCCCAAGGACCATCACCCTCCGTCCACAGGATTCTCCAGGCAAGAATGCTGGAGTGGGTTGCCATGCCCTCCTCCAGGGGATCTTCCCAACCCAGGGGTCAAAGCCACGTCTCTTATGTCTCCTGCATTGGCAGGCAGGTTCTTCACCACTAGTGCCACCTGGGAAGCCCATAAATCCCTCTAACTAGCATCAAATTCCATCCTATTCCAAAGAGGAGCAAGTGGCAGGTGTACCAAGCAGAAGAGAAGGAGGGGATCACCCCAGGGGATGACTTGGCAGGTTGACCAGGAACAAGGGCTCCTTCTGATGTTCTTTTCTCTAGTTATAAAACTGCCTTTTCTACCACTGCCTCCTCCTCCCACCACTCAGTATCTGTTTCCCTTGAAATGTCAGTTTTGAAAAGGTTACAATTCACTCTTAAGTATGCCTCCCTGAGTAAGTATTTGAAAAGGAATGTAATCAGCTCTCATGAAGGAGTTCTGAGGCAAAATCCTTGATACATGGCTCCCCACAAAAGCTAATCTCAGTGTAGCTGGTGGCTCACAGTAGGAATTATACAGCTATTGTTAATCAAAGAAATGTATATGGAACCATTTACCCTCTGAGGATCTCTTCACACACCCCCCTTCCCAACACACACACATACACATATAGTAGTCTCTGGAAAGAATGAGGTGACAGAGCAAGAGATGGTTCTATGTGGGCTATTTCTTATGGACTTATCAGCAAAATCAGTCTTTATGCGTAATGAACACTTCTTTAATACAACCATTTACATCACCAAACAAATGCAGCTATTAAACCAGGGTATCTCAATAATTCTCTGAAGGCCTGTATTCATTTCATAAAATCTCAAGATATACCAAGGATTGACAGTAAACAAACAACCTTCATGGGATGGACAGAGTACTCTTAAGAATGAAAAGTGAAATATAGTACAATTGGTGAGTGTCAAACTTTGCAAAGAAACCAAAACAAATTTGAAAGTTCTGATAGCTCCCTTAGAAGGATGGGGTGAGCCTGGAGATTTCAAATAACTGAAGAATGCGACAGGGGTTAATTGATGTCAGTAGTGCAAGGCTGAGAAAGCCACTCACTGTGGATGGAAGATGAATAATTTGTTCCATTCAGGGCTATTTTCTGAATGACCTGGGCTGATTCCCATCAGCAGACAGAATTAGTTATCTCTGCCCATGTGTCCCTTCAGGGCCTGCTCATTTTTCAATCCACTGCCATTTGGTTGAGTTATTCCCTAAATGAATCAATCACTAATTCATAATTAGATCCAATGACAGCATAAATCTCTGTAGTGGAAAACTCTGGAAATGATGACATGAATCTGAAGACAAATCAGACATACAGCATGTTTGTTATCCTTAAAACCAATTGAATCTTGGTTTAAAAATCGTGGTCAAGATATATTAGCTAGATTTTTGAGGAGTCTGATGTGATAAATTGAATATTTCTTCCATTCATTTATCCTTGCTTTTCATACACATCCACAGTGACTATTCTAGAATAGTAGGATTTATCAATGTCATTGACATAAAAAGTCTTGTCGTCAGTTCTATGTTAGAGGGAATATTATATGGAAGCAATTATTGCTACTTTCAGGCCAGATCATCATCCTCAAGGACCAAAGCTATACAGGAGAAATTCCTTGTGACTGGTAAAACTCTAGAAAATACAGACTATAAAATGGTAGGGCTGGCTAAGCCAGCTGAATCTCTAACTTGTTCTCCTCTTTGTGAGGCTTGGAGAAGTCTCAGACTCTGGAGCAGTGTTATTGTATCACATTGATTCTTCAAACTCTTGCCCCACTGTACATCCAGTTCAGCTGACAGTCCACATACATATATGAAACTAAGTACAATTGATGTATCACTTCCTTACCCTCTGCCAATAGGATACACAGAGCCCTAGTGCCTTTGTTGTAACCCAAAGATCTCATGGGAAGGCTATGATCCCTTAAGGAGTGAACCTTCTCATTCCCCTTTCCCTGTAACAGGAAAATATCTCCCAGTCCTAAAGGCAACAGTCTATACCAGTGGGTTATTTATTAATAATTACTCTCTTCCACAATTTGCTAGCTGTTCCTTGCTCACTGCACTGCCTCCTTTGGTCTGTTTTGGTGAGTCTAATGGATATTGGGGGCTTTCCTGGTGGCTCAATGGTAAAGAATCTGCCTGCCAATGCAGGAGACAAGGGTTCGATTCCTGGGTTGGGAAGATCCCCTGGAGAAGGAAACGGCAATCCACTGCAGTATTCTTGTCTGAGAAATCCCAGGAACAGAGGAACCTGATGGGCTTCAGTTCATGGGGTTGCAAAAGAGTTGGACATGACTTAGCAACTAAACAACAACAGTGGATAATTGAGAAATACAGTCAATACTGAGAAATGTGGCCACTGTGCTGCTGGGATCCAAGGACCTGTGTTCCCCATTCCTCTCTCACTGGACGAGTGTAGAGATGAATACAGGTCTTGTGTCTGAATATGAAGAGATCTTACCACTGAACAAAACCTAGGCTGCAGCCTTCCTAGGCTCTTTGCTTCCTATTCACTCTCAGCCCCACAAGAGGACAAGGGTGGCCATGCAACTTGAATGCCATTGCCATCACTTGCTTCCTGACAACTGTCTGATTCAGGGAACACATGCCTAATCTCAACCCAAACATGGAGAACTTCTCATCACACATTCAATACCTTTTAACAGCAATTATGGCATTGAAGAATTCAGATTTCCCAGGACCAAGAGAGAAAATGTTATAGAAAACTGTAACTAAAATCTCATCTAGGAATAAAGATGCTGATGACATCAGCTCAAGATGTTTTCTGGTTTCTAGAATCCTTCTTTCTTGAACTGACAGCCCCTAAGTACTCTGCGTTAATGAGTCTTCTGAGATAAATTGGAACTGATGTGGAGAATCAGAGGCTGCAATCCAGGTCCAGATCTCGTATGCTCTTTTTGCCCATCATTCAGCTATGTTGCCAACGACAAAGCAACTCAAGATGACTTGCAAGTGGGGTCAACAGACTTGCTCACTGCGTTTAATTCAACATGGATACATAGGTGGCCTCAGCTGTTTTTTGCCGGTCATTTAAGGGGATGTCTGTGTGTCTCTTAGAGACATACTGTCCATTCACTATGATCACACATATGGCCATAGAAGGACTCCTCTGTGGCTCCAGAACTTTCTTGCTCTCATTGCTAAGCCCTTGCTCAAAGATCCACACACTCCCAGGCAACAAAAGTTAGAAAACTCTACAGAAGCAGTTAGGTAATCACAAAGATTAATTGTTCTTCCAAACACAACATTTAAAAACAGCTGGTGTGTGGCCTCTCTACCCACAGGTTATCTTGGAATCATGAAATGAGAGCAGGAGGAGACATTGAGAGAACAATCTCTCTGCCCTTCAGGTAGACTACAGCTAAGTCATCCCAGACAGAAGTACATTTGCCCTAATTTCAAGGAGCTCCAGGGACAGAGCTCTCATGACTTTCTAGTCTGAACAGAGATAAAGCCTTTCTTAAGGCTAAACAATATCTCCCTTTAGAGCTGAAGTCTATTCATCGTGTCTGGCTGCCCTTTGAGATGCAGAAGGGTCTCTCTAACAATCTTTATACCTCACACTCCACACAAATGGAAATCAGTTTCCCCCTTGAGGACTCTATTTCCCCCAAACTTCTAAAATATTAAAATCACTTTCTGACTTCCACTTGCTTCTCAAAGTTTCCTCTATTTCTTCTTAGTTCTTAAGTCCAGATTAAGATATTATTTTCACGTAAAGTCAATTTGTTCTTGTTCAGTCACTAAGTCATGTCTGACTTTGCAACTGCATGGACTGCAGCAGGCCAGGCATCCCTGTGCTTCAACATCTCCCAGAGTTTGCTCAAACTCATGTCCATTGAGTCAGTGATGCCATCCAACCATCTCATCCTCTGTTGTCCCTTTCTCCTCTTGCTTTCTATCTTTCCCAGCATCAGGCTCTTTTCCAATGTGTGGGCTCTTCATATCAGGTGGCCAAGGTATTGGAGCTTCAGCTTCAGCATCAGTCCTTCCAATGAATATTCAGGACTGATTTCCTTTAGGATGGACTGATGGGATCTCCTTGCTGTCCAAGGGACTCTCAAGAGTCTTCCCTAGCACCACAGTTCAAAAGTATCAGTTCTTTGGCATTCAGCCTTCTTTGTGGTCCAACTCTCACATTTGTACATGACTACTGGAAAAATCATAGCTTTTACCATACAGACCTTTGTCAGCAGAGTGATGTCTCTGCTTTTTAATATGCTATCAAAGTTTGTCAAAGCTTTTCTTAGAAAGAGCAAGTGTCTTTTAATTTCATAGCTATAGTTACCATCCATAGTGATTTTTGAGCCCATGAAAGTCTAACTAGACCTGAATAAAATACAAAGTCTCTGTGTTGTCCAGAATGGTCACCCCTAGTCACGTGGGTATGTGAAGTGTGGTGAGTGTGACTGAGAAATGGAATATTTCATTTTATTTAGTTGTACTTGATTTAAGTTTAGATTTAAAGTTTAAAGACTGGCTACAATGTTTGGAAGACTTGAAGTATATTTGGAACAACTTTGTTTTTGTCAATCTCCTTTTTCAAATGTAAGCTTTATGACATAAATAACGTTCAAGTATTGCTGAGGAAAATTCAGCACCTGCTCTGAGATATCTTTTAGTGTATAATACACAGAGGACTTTTGGAGACTTCGAATAAAAAGAATTTAAGCATTTCATTAATATATTTATATTGATTGCATGCTAAAATTAAAATGTTTTGGCTATACTGGATTTTACAGACTAAATATCTGTGTCCCAGCTCCAAAATTTCATATGGTGAAGACTTGATCTTCAGTGTTACAGTATCTAGAGGTGGAGCTGGTGGGAGGTAATCAGGTCATAAGGATGGAGCCCTCACCATGAGCCAACCTGGCCAGCACTCTGATCTCAGACTTCCTGCCTCCAGAACAGTGACAAATAAATGTCTGTTGTCTAGGTGACTCAGTATATGGTACTTTGTCACGGCAGCCAGAGCTGTCTAGGACATTGGGTTAAATAAAATACATTATCAAAGTTAATTTTATCTTTTTTTTTTTTTTTTTACTATTTTTTAATCTGACTAAATCACAATCCTAAAAGGAATCCCTTAACAAGTGTTCTATCTCTGATCTTATTTCCTCTCATAAGCGTCATGAATCTGCAGGATTGAAAGGTAGAGAGAGGAAAGGAAGGAAGTTGGAACAGCAGGATTTTAGATGTCACAAAGTCATGAAGAGAAGCAGCCAGAGGAAGAGATTTTAAGGTTGTCTTCATGGTCGCGGGCTGCTTCCCTGGTGGCTCAGTGATAAAGAATCTGTCTGCAATGCAGGAGACGTGTGTTCGATCCCTTAGTCAGGAAAATCCCCTGGAGAAGGAAATGGCAACTCACTTCAGTATTCTTGCCTGGAGAATCTAATGGACAGAGAAGCCTGGTGGATTACAGTCCAAGGGGTCACAAAACAGTCAGAAATGACTGAGCCACTGGACAAAAACAAAAACCATGGTCTCAATGCTCCTGCAAGTAACAAATCAAAGAATATCTAATGTACACAAATAAGTTGGTGTGAAGGTTTTTGTTTTTGTTAGTCTTATTTCAGATTTTGCCTATGATATATATAAAATGGGAGTCTGCAGAAAAAGGGAAAAAGCTAACCAAGGCGTGTTATAAGTCTGCAGTCATCTGGTTGGTCTGGGAAGGCCTTGAACGGCTCAAGTGCAGAGGGATGCATAACATGGGTGGGGAGTGTGTGTATAAGGATGGGGCTGGAGACAAGAGCCAAAGTCACAAAGGGAAGAGGTCTTGGCAGTTTGAAGATTTAGGAAGCTGTTTTGAATGCAACTGGCTATGAAAAGATGAGTGGCATTATTAGGTGGTGCAGTTGGTAAAGAGTCCGCCTGCCAATGTAGGAGATGTAAGAGATGCAGGGGGTTAGGAAGATCCCCTGGAGGAGGGCATGGCAACCCACTCCAGTATTCTTGCCTGGAGAATCCCATGGACAGAGGAGCCTGGTGGGCTATAGTCCATGGGGTCGCAAATAGATACAACTGAGCACACACATAGAAGACTTGCAAATGATTCTTTAAAGGATTACTTTATGGATTAGTGCTGAGAAGGGGACCATCACCAGACCCAGCTCTGTTCAGAAGGGGAGATGACCATGCAGAGACACCCACAAAAGGTGGATTTGAGGGGATCGATGCTCCCTTCTTTCACCTTATGTTAAAAGTTACTTTTTATTTCCTCCTGGAACCCGTCTCTGGTGTCCTGTAATGATACCTGAAGAACATGCTTTGTGTGTACCCCCTGTGACTGTAGACATTAATATTGTATATGCCCTCATGGATTCTGATCTTCTAAGAAAGCAAAGTGTGTAATGACTAGCAGTTTTTCTTTGATGTGATGTATATTCATGACAGCACCATTTTAAGGGTCAGGAAAGTGAATCTGGTCTGTTTTAACAGAGAAACTCCCAGGAGGATGAAAGCAGAAGACATGAGATTTCTGCTTCCAGACCTTTTAATGAATCATCCTGAGAATTTTAGCAAGTCACCTTTCCCCTCCAACTTCTCGTCATTATGCAATACTAACTTTTGTTACTGTACTTGCTTTTAATATGCTAACACTGCCGTCAATTTCATCTCACTAATATTAATATTAGAGGCTTCCTGAGGGCGGGACTGTGTCCTCAACTTCTCTTGTGTTTTCTAAGTTCTGGTACAAAGTGCTATATGAAATATTGTACAGTGTATTTTTTTTATCCTTAGGAAAAATATGTTGACCTTGCACATTGTTAAAGCTGTTAAATAATAGAATTTGGATGCTAAAATGAGTCTGAAAGATTGACTAGGAAATCCTGTCATGGTAGAACTGACAAAGCTGGGGCCCAAGCATTAGCGTCACTTCTAAATCCTGTATCTAGTTAGCAGACAACTGTAGCCAGAATCTAGGTCACTAGAAGATTTGCTTCTTTATGCTGTTCTAGCAACAGTGGAGATAATTTAGGTGGACATTGAAGAGCAACTCAAATACACAAACAAAAATATTTTAAAATCTCTCATTTTAGTTTTAAAGAACTGTGTTTAAAAAAGTCCAGTACCATTCAGTTCAGTTCAGTTCAGTTCAGTCACTCAGTTGTGTCCGACTCTTTGCGACCCCATGAATCGCAGCACGCCAGGCCTCCCTGTCCATCACCAACTCCCGGAGTTTACTCAAACCCATTTCCATCGAGTCGGTGATGCCATCTAACCATCCAGCCCCATTACTTCATGGCAAATAGTGGGGGGAAAAGTGGAAGCAGTGACAGACTTTATTTTCTTGGGCTCCAAAATCACTGTGGATGGTGACTGCAGCCATGAAATGAAAAGACTCTTGCTCCTTGGGAAAAAAAAAGGTATGACAAACCTAGACAGTGTATTAAAAAGCAGAGACATCATTTTGCTGATGAAGGTCTGTATAGTCAAAGCTATAATTTTTCCAGTAGCCACTTACAGATGTGAGAGTTGGACCATAAAGAAGGCTGAACACAAAAGAATTGATGCTTTTGAACTGTGGTGCTGGAGAAGACTCTTGAGAGTCCCTTGGACAGCAAGAGGATCAAACCAGTCCATCCTAAAAAACATCAATCCTGAATTGGAAGGACTAATGTTGAAGCTGAAGCTCCAACACTTTGGCCACCTGATGCAAAGAGTCCACTCATTGGAAAAGACTCTTATGCTGGGCAAGAGAGAAGGCAGGAGAAGAGGATGACAGAGAATGAGACGGCTGGATGGCATCACTGACTCAATGGACATGAGTTTGAGTAAGCTTCAGAAGATGTTGAAGGACAGGGAAGCCTGGTGTGCAGCAGTCCATGGGGTTGCAGAGTCAGACAAGACTTAGTGACTAAACGACAACATTTTCCCCAATAATTGTGTTCCACAGGAAATGTACCTGATGCTAAGTCTGCTGTCTCTGTTTTTTTCAACATTATATATATATATATATATATATATATATTTTTTTTTTTTTTTTCCAAAATGAACTTACAATACGAGTAGGAAAGCAAATACTGTGATAAAGTCTTTTACTTAGTGAGTTTCCCATACACTGTGCTGCCATGGCTGTGTGTGTGTGTGTGTGTGTGTGTGTGCATGTGTGTGTGCTTAAATTTACTTGCTTCTCAATACTTATTGGGAAGCTAGCTGTCACTTGCTGATAATGTACCATCTGTTCAGCGAAAATGAAATACACGATAAATAAAAGTTTTCCTGATCAGAAAGGAAAGCCAAGAGGAGGCTGAAACTCAGGAATTACCTGAGTTTAAACCCGTGGTCACAGAAATAGACACCCTAGGTGAGAGGAATGGTTTTAAATGTAACAGTAGCTCAGATGCAAATAGTAGTACAAACAGTCAGTGTGTCCACTGCACATGCAGGAGGTTTCCCAGCATCTGTCTCTGCAGTGTGGACACCACCCTTTAGGACCTGCCTCCGAGGGAGTCCTGAGAAGTACCTATTCCCTCGGTGTTGCTCCAGATGAAAGGATAAGCAAGTCTAAGAGTGGAATTAGACATCAAGGGAGGTGATTTGGGGGATTAAAAATCAGAAACGAATATCAACCTGAAACAGAACTGACAGTAAAGTTGAAAAAGAAGTCAGAGGAATCTAAAACCCGAAATCCTTTAAAACCAAGAGAAACATTGCCACATATTGGGTCCTGTCTCTGTGACCTGATCCCAGAAGGGAGAGATGAGAACATGCTTCCAGGTTTTCATTAAATACTTGAAAGAGAAGACTGCGTAAAAGAAATGAGCTAAGAGCATTAGAGGGATGAGCTGGTTGGGAGTATCAGAGGTTAGTTGGCTAGGGCAATGGATTCCTTCCAAGCCTACAATCTCCCATTGATAGCTAGAAATTCATCAGCCTGACAGTTACAATAGTTCATTCATTAAATCGATCATCCATTGATCATTTTAGTGACTCTCACACATAAGAACTCTTTAAGATCCTGGCATATCATGTCAAATCAGGATGGTCTCAGTTCCCCAGAGTTTTATGGTGTAAAAAAGGAAGCTGATTCTCTCATTCATTTTGGCTAGGAGAGTTATATCTATTGAGCATTAGACCTTTGCCAGGCACTGTGTAGGACACTGGCAATTTAACCATGAGCAAGTGAAAGTGAAAGTGTTAGTCGCTCAGTTGTGTCTGACTCTTTGAGACCCCATGGACTGTAGCCTGCCAGGCTCCTTTATCCATGGGAATCTCCAGGCAAGAATACTGGAGTGAGTTGCCATGCCCTCGTCCAGGGGATCTTCCAGACCCAGGGATTGAATCTGAGTCCCTTACATCTCCTGCATTGGCAGGCAGATTCTTTACCACCAGCACAAGCTGGGTCCCCTTACTGGACCTTAGTTTACTCAAGGGCAAGATTCACGTTCACATTATTTTTATTTTCTAATACCTGATACATGGTTTTTCCCATAGAAGTTCCTTAGAAGTGACTTAATAAAATGTGTAAGAGTTTCAATATGAATGAATCTAGTAATAGAGCTTGATGGGCAATGTAATATTTAGGAGTGTTATGATAAGAAGGAAAATGCCTAGTAGAATAATCAAAACCAGAGGAGAGAGTTAATAGCAATTTTCAGACATAGCTTCTTAGAAAATGGCATATTTCTGAAATTGTGGACCCAAATCTCAGGGCAGTGTAGTAGGGATCTTGCATTTCTGGCACCTGGAGGCTTGTGGTGCTTAGAAATATGAACACAACCACTGCCGTGATTCACTAAGAGACCAAAGATCAGGAAGAAGGCTTCCCTGATGGCTCTTTGGGTAAAGAATCTGCCTGGAAAGCAGGAGACACAGAAAACGCAGGTTCGATCCCTGGGTTGGGAAGAGACCCTGGAGAAGGAAATGGCAGCCCACTCCAGTATTCTTGCCTGAAAAATCTCATGGACAGAGGAGTTTGGTGGGCTACAGTCCAAAGGGTGGCAAACAGTTGGAAACGAACGAGTGACCACACACAGTCAGGAAGACCAAATCGAAGGCTGACTTTGTTAAGCCAGGGTTATGCAACACTGACAAGAATGGAAGGAAGCATATGGAGCACAGACAGAAATGAAAGTGCCAGATAAAGGATGGCAAGAACAAGGGCCACAGATCTCGCTGGAGGGGACCCTTCATCCGGACAGATGGCACCGTGGGTGGTTGCAGTTACTTGGAGACAGTAAAGCAGGGTCTGAGGTACAAATGATAAAGTGAGGTGAAGGATAAGATGAGATGAGTCTCTAAGTGCTCTTCTCAGCCTTGAGGAAGATTTTCTTGACAAAAATCTGCTCACTCCCTTCCCCTGTTCCCTTTGATCAGCATTCTATTCTACATACTGATCACACTCATTGCAGCAAAGTCCTTCAGCTGTCCTTCCCGTGTGCTGAGTCCTTTTGCTCCCCCTACAAGTCTCTAAGGAGACCCTAAAGAGAAAGCCTCCCCTTCCCCACAGATAGGACAGAATTGAACATTCTCAGAGGGAACCATGCCTGACTGTGGAGAGATGTGAATGAATTCCCAAAAAGACCCTTCTTTAAAATGTATATATCTGACTGAGTTCATTTGCTGTCCACCTAAAACAATCACAACATTGTTAACTGGCTGTATCAGTGCCAAAGAATTGATGCTTTTGAACTGTGGTGCCAGAGAAAGCTCTTAAGAGTCCCTTGGACAGCAAGGAGATCAAACCAATCAATCCCAAAGGAAATCAATCTTGAATACTCATTGGAAGGACTGATGCTGACGTTCCAACACTTTGGCCACCTGACATGAAGAGCCGACTCATTGGAAAAGACCCTGATGCTGGGAAAGACTGAGGGCAGGAGAAGGGGGCAACAGAAGATAAGATGGTTGGATGGCATCACCAACTCAATGGACATGAGTTTGAACAAACTCTGGGAGATAGTGAAGGACAGAAAAGCCTGGCATGCTGCAGTCTATGGGGTTGCAGAGTCGGACATGACTGAGCAACTGAACAAATACAAAATAAAAAGGTTTTGATTAATGCATAGAATTCAAGTTTTTTGACTCCTGAAGCGGAGTGTGACATGATTTTGCTTTATTTTCTAGTGGCCTTCTTCCTCCTTTGGTCAAAGAGCTCACATAATTTGAAGTTGCTTCTGTTTAATACATACTTATTATCTATTTTTGTGAATATATGTAAGTTTTATAGTAAAGTTCAGTTTTTAGGTGCTGAATACTTTGCATTAAGTATGGAAATAAAAAATGTCTACTACAAAAGAAACAAACTTAAAAAAAAAGTAGCCTATCAAATTGTGCAGAGGCATGAGGGTGCCCTGGGGTACTGACAATAAAAATGTTCTCTCTATTCTTCTGGAGTTTGTTACACTAGTGTGGCTTGAAAAAAAGTGAAAATGCAGGTCCCTCAGTCGTGTCTGACTCTTTGTGACCCCATGAATTGTAACCCACCAGGCTCTTCTGTCCATGGGATTTTCCAGGCAAGAATACTGGAGAGGGTAGCCATGCCCTTCTCCAGGGGATCTTCCCAGCCCAGGGATCAAACCTGGGTCTCTGGTATTGCAGGCAGATTCTTTACCATCTGAGCCACCAGGGAAGCCCATTAGTGTGGTTACTTTGTGAAGGTTTATTCCATTACATGCTTATGATTGATATATATTTCTGAATGTATGTTATACTTCAGTAAAATGTAAACTTCAAAAAAACTTACTGAAAAATTCATGCTGAAATATCTCTAATCTGAACAAACCCATAACAAATTTCATGTGAATATGAGGGCCCTAATGAGTGGTGAGAACCATGGGGAACTAGCTCTTCAGTGTGGTAGAATATGGACCACGTCGTCTTGGAAGAATGTTCTGGAATGGGCAAAGCATTGGAAGCACAGCATTTTGGGGTTCTCCTGACAAACCCATGCAAGAGGCATGTTGAGCTGGTCCCCAGTATAGGAGCGACCTGGCATGTGGGTCCACCGGCAGTTGCAGGAGTCCATAGCCCAGAAAGAGAGTGGATGGGACATTTGTGAGGTGCATGGAGGGAAACTAGTGGCCATGCCTCAGCTTGAGGGAGCTAGAAAGTAAAGGAAGACTCCAGAAGCAATGTCCAAGGTGGAGGAAGGAGGGGCAGAGAAACTCAAGAGCAAAGAACTGAAAACTGATCAAAAAAAGAATCCTTCAGCCATGAAGCATGGCTAGAATGATTCAGCTTTACTGTCTTCAAGGATCACTTTCTCGTTCTTATGCTTCCTCTTTGCATTTGTAGGATGGCCTACCTACTCTCTAACCAAAATCTTGCCATGTTTTTAAGACCTGCTTTCTCCCCAGCCTGACACACAACCATCAGTGACCATCTAGAGAAAAAGGCATAAAAGGAATGATCTAGAAACAATAACACATCCCGTTCCCTGTGGAAGCCCTATCACTACATTAGGACAGATGTCAGTTTGAGCTGAGCCTGAAAAAGAGCACACTAAGACGCTTTTCAGCACTTTCAACATGGTGGAACGAAAACACGGCTCTTTGATGACGAGCAGCAGAATGACCATCCATGAGGAGCGCCAATGATGAGCCAGCAGGGTCTCCCCAAAGGTCACAGGATAGACTCTCATCCCTCTTCTTCTACATGTCCTTTCAGCAAGCCCTTACTCTGTCTCCGGTCCTCGCAGTGGGCAGCCCTCTATAGGCATGGTTACTTTTACAGATTCCGCATGAAACAGCTGATCATTTGATACAACTGGGGGATGTGGAAGCAGGTTTGTAACAGAAAGGAAGAGAGGGTCATATTCATAATGCCTCCTCCATCTACCCTGGGGCACCTTTTTATTGTTCTTTTTAAATTTTTATCCCATTGCTTTACGAGGCTGGGGTTAGTGTCTGCTGTACAACGAAGTGTGTGTGTATCAGCTATACACACAGACACACAGACACAAACACACACAGACACAGACACACAGACACACACAGACACAGATACACACACACACAGACACACAGACACACACACACACAGACACACAGACACACACAGACACAGATACACAGACACACACACACACAGACACACACACAGACACACGGACACACACAGACACACACACACAGACACACACACACACAGACACAGACACACACAGACAGAGACACACAGACACACACAGACACACACAGACATACAGACACACACACAGACACACACACACACAGAGACACACACACAGACACAAAGACACACACAGACACACACACACACACACAGACACACAGACACACGGACACACACAGACACACACACACACAGACACACACACACAGACGCACACAGACACATGGACACACACACAGACACAGACACAGACACACACAGACACACACAGACACAGACACACACACACACAGACACACAGACACACACACACAGACGCACACAGACACAGACACACACACACAGACGCACACAGACACACAGACACACACACAGACACACACACGCAGACACACAGACAGACACACACACACAGACACACACAGACACACGGACACACACACAGACACACACAGACACAGACACAGACACACACAGACACACACAGACACAGACACACACACACACACAGACACACAGACACACACACACAGACGCACACAGACACACACACAGACACACACACGCAGACACACAGACAGACACACACACACAGACACACACACAAAGACACACACACAGACACAAAGACACACACACACAGACACACACACACACACACAGACACACACACACAGACACACACAGACACAGACACACAAAGACAGACAGACACACACACACAAACACACAGACAAAGACACACACAGACAGACACACACACACACAGACACAAAGACACACACACAGACACACACACAGACAGACACACACACAGACACACACAAACACAAAGACACACACACAGACACCACACAGACACACACACAGACACAAAGACACACACACAGACACACACACACAGACAGACACACACACAGACACACACAAACACAAAGACACACACACAGACACCACACAGACACACACACAGACACAAAGACACACACAGACACACACAGACACACACACAGACACAAAGACACACACACACAGACACCACACAGACACACACACAGACACAAAGACACACACACAGACACAAAGACACACACACAGACACACACACACACGGACACAAAGACACAGACACAGACACACATACACATATATATATATATATATATATATATTTTCTCCCTCTTGGACCTCTTCCCACGCCCCCCCCCACCCCTCTAGATCATCACAGAGCACCAACCTGAGATCCCTGTGCTACACAGAGGCTTTACACTAGCTATCTATTTTACACACAGTGGTGTGTGTGTATATATATATATATATATAAGTCCTACTCTCTCAACTTATCCCACCCTCTCCTCCCAACCCTGTGTTCACAAGTCCATTACGTATCTGCATTTCTATTCCCCACTGCAATAGGTCCATCTACACCATTTTTCTAGTTTCCACATATATTCATTAATATATGATATTTGTTTTTCTCCTTCTGATTTACTTCACTCTGTATGACAGACTCTAGGTCCAACCACATCTCTACAAGACATTATTCTTTTTAAAAAGAGACAAAAAAGGAAAAAAATGATGGCGACTTCGGAATTCTCAACCAGTGGGAATAATGTTAACAATTCTGGGAGGGTGATGACATTCAGTAGAAAGCCTTATAAGGACCTGGGAGCGGGCATCACATGGAGCACAGTGGTAGGAGGAACTCATCTGACAGGGATGTCAATCATTTCTGCTTGCTTTACAGGAAATTGACTGGGAAGAATACCATCAAATGACTACTGGCTACAGGGGAAAAGTGAAACATGATTATTCTCTTATGCAAACAGTAAGTATTTCTTGCATGTCTACTGTGAGGAGAACAAGATAGTTACCAAAATACTGATTATGTTGTGTTATGCTTGTGCAGATATTCAGACGACACCACCCTTATGGCAGAGAGTGAAGAGGGACTAAAAAGCCTCTTGATGAAAGTGAAAGAGGAGAGTGACAAAGTTGGCTTAAAGTTCAACATTCAGAAAACTAAGATCATGGCATCTGGTCCCATCACCTTATGGGAAATAGATGGGGAGACAGTGGAAACAATGTCAGACTTTATTTTTTTGAGCTCCAAAATCACTGCAGATGGTGATTGCAGCCATGAAATTAAAAGACGCTTACTCCTTGGAAGGAACGTTATGACCAACCTAGATAGCATATTAAAAAAATCAGAGACATTACTTTGCCAACAAAGGTCCGTCTAGTCAAGGCTATGGTTTTTCCAGTGGTCATGTATGGATGTGAGAGTTGGACTATGAAGAGAGCTGAGCGCTGAAGAATTGATGCTTTTGAACTGTGGTGTTGGAGAAGACTCTTGAGAGTCCTTTGGACTGCAAGGAGATCCAACCAGTCCATCCTGAAGGAGATCAGTCCTGGGTGTTCATTGGAAGGACTGATGCTGAAGCTGAAACTCCAATACTTTGGCCACCTCATGTGAAGAGTTGACTCATTGGAAAAGACCCTGATGCTGGAAGGGATTGGGGATAGGAGAAGGGGATGACAGAGGATGAGATGGCTGGATGGCATCACCAACTCGATGGACATGGGTTTGAGTAGACTCCAGGAGTTGGTGATGGACAGCGAGGCCTGGCGTGCTGCAATTCATGGGGTCGCAGAGTCGGACACGACTGAGAGACTGAACTGAACTGAAATGATGCTTGTGCTTAGTCGCTCAGTCATGTCTGACTCTTTGCAATCCTATGGACTGTAACCCATCAGGTCCCTCTGTCCATGAGATTCTCCAGGCAAAAATACTGGAGTGGGGTTGCCATGCCCACCCCTAGGGGATCTTCCTGACCCAGGGATTGAACCCACGTCTCTTATGACTCCTGCACTGGCAGGCGGGTTCTTTACCACTAGCGCCACCTGGGAAGCCCACTGATTATATTAATTTTCCATAAGTCCCAGAGAGTAATCTAGAATCCACAAGCAGTGTTTTCTACTTTGTTCACATTCGAGACTCAAATCAGAAATCCTCATCCATCTGCTTGTATCCACACTATCCAAGATTGTTTCAATTTTGTAAAGTGAAGCCGACAAACACATTGTAGAAATATTTTTTCTAACCACTCACACACTTTGGAAAACAATGGGAAATTATTCACACAGTGCAAAATTATCTTTATTCAGAAGATCACATCAAGCAGCATGTTCACAATCAAAAACGTTTTACATTTGCAATAAACACCAGTCATTTATGCAGGAGCTCTGCCGGGTTGGTAGATATTTTTATTGCTTCATTTTGCTTCTGTCAACGAAATGGAAGAGATGGTTTTAACCTTTTATCAATGCCACATGAGGTGTAGGGAAGGGAAATGCAAAGCATTAGAGAGGTCAGGGGGAGCAGAGGGACCTCCAGTGTTCCCTATAAACGAAGCAGATTCAGACATGGCCAAACCAGACACCATCTTTAATTTCTAACCTTATAAAACAGAGAGAAATGTGTATGTCCTAAGTCACACATGCACATACATCCTGACACAATTGCCTGTGGATTCTCAGGAAATGCAACTTTAGTTGCTGTTGTAGTGAAAGTGAAAGCTGCTCAGTCACGTCTGACTCTTCGTGACACTATGAACTGTATTCTCCAGGCCAGAATACTGGAGTGGGTAGCCGTTCCCTTCTTCAGGGAATGTTCCCAATCCAGGGACTGAACAGAACCTAGGTCTCCCGCATTGCAGGCAGATTCTTTACCAGCTGAGCCACAAGGGAAGCCCTAGAATGTTGGAGTGGGTAGCCTATCCTTTCTCCAGGGGATCTTTCTGACCCAGGAATCAAACCAGGGTCTCCTGCATTGCAGGTGGATTCTTTACCACCTGAGCTATAGAGAAAGCATCCAGAATTAATTACATCATGCAGTTTTCTCCTTTCAACCAGCAGCTGATGAGTCACAATCTCGATTGGAAATTAACACAGGTCAGTAAGATGGTATGGAGGCTGAATAAAACCCCCCACCAAATGTCCTCACACTAATCATCAGATTATTGGGATGTATTATTTGTACAACAAAAAAAATTCTTTGCAGATGTGATTGAAGATGTTAAAATAAGAAGAGTGGCCTGGACCATCCAGGTGTGTCCAGTCTAAAAGCAGAGGAGCTTTGCCAGCTGTCATCAAGGGGAGATGTGACTATGTAATGATGGCCAGAGAGATGAGGCTTTAAAGAGGAGGGCACAAGCCAGGGAATATGGATGGCCTGTAGAAACTGGAAAAAGCAATGGAACAAATTCTGCCCTGGAGTCTCCATAAAGGAACCAAGTCCAGCGGTGTCTAGGTTTTAGGCCAGTGAGAACTATAAGCGACTTCAAACCTACAGAGCTGTTAACATAATAAATTTGGTTATTTCAAGCCATTATTTTGTGATAATTTGCTACAGCAGCAATAGAAAATTAATACATATGAGCTGGCAAATAAGGGTGTCTTGGTGCTAATATCTCAAATAAAGGCACACAGTCATTTTGACTAAGATGTCAATGATACTACTGGAGGTGTGTCTGGGTGTATTTGGCAAAAAGATTGTTAAAATGAGTTCATAGCGCTTGATTTCAAAACCCTTCTAGCAGGTGCCTACTACAGGGCAGGGGATATTCATTGCTTTTCAATGGTAATTAACAGTCATATAATGCTTCTGTTTTAATTACGAAAGCATTGTTGAGGGCGTTATCCTTTATTTCCCTCAATATGTCCTAAATGATACACCAAGTGGGAAATTTCTCTAGGAGAAGGGTTTCTCATAATGAACTGTTGCATCTATTCTTCTAAGATCATTTCAAGTATATGACTTATTCCCACATATATTTTCTAAGTAGGAGTCAGATCTGTCTTGTTATTGGTTGCCTTTCAATACTTTGTGCTGGGTACAAGGGATTCACCCAAAATTATTTGTGAAGGGATTGAATCAAAGACTAACTCTTGATTAGGTTTTGTGCACAGTCATAGCAAGGGCCTTTGTTGCTGTATTGGCTTTATTCTTGTTTTTCTTTCTTGGCCATTTTTAAATTTCTTTTTTCCAGCTGCACTACATTTGTCTTGTCTCCTCTCGAAGGACTTAGATTGTGGGGAGAAAGAATATTTGCATGCTAACTATGATAGAAGGCAGAGGCACTGACAGATAGTCAAGTGTTATATGAAACTAAAGGAAGAAGTGGCTAAAGTATACCGTAGGCAACAGGAGCTACTGAAGGGTCTTGAGAAGACTAACCTATTTATTTCTGTATTTCAGGAAAACAAAACAAAGGAACATAAGACTCTAATGACAACATAATGGATAGTTTTGAGAAATGGGAAGTAGATAGCAGAGGCATCAATTTGAATGTTATTGCAATAATCCAGGAAAGAAACAGTAAGTACTAAAACATAGCTAGCTAGCAATAGGGTTCAGGGAAACTGGAGAAATAGAATCAACATGACACAATCAGTGATTGGAACTGAGGACTAGGTTAGAGGAGAAGAGAACATGATGATAGTGTGATGACATTTTGATTAAAAAGTAATAGGAATACAAGAAGAGAAAGAGGTACTGAAGAGAAGGTAATAACGCTGAATATCTCCTATATATTGAGTGACAACCATTTGCCAAGTTCTGTTTTAGACGTTTTATGTAGAGGGTTATTCTACAAAGTCAGTTCTATAGTCTTCTTTTTACTGTTACACAAAAACTTTCAGTATCTTCTCCAAGGTCCTGCAGCAATTAAGAGCCAGAAATCAAACCTTGGTCTGTTCATGTACAAAGGTCATGCTCTTTAAGCTGTTCTTCACAGTCCAAGTTCACTTTGGCCACATTGAACTTGAAAGCCAGAAGAATGTCCATGCCTAGAAAGCTGTTGCCAATGTTCTTGGGGGTGCCCAGGAGAGTAAAGATGGTGGTAAATGGTAGCTGGGGAAGCATCTGATGGAATTTCAGGAGGACCCAGGAGAACAGAGAAGACCAAGAATGTTACTCCTTTAGGTAGATGGAGAAAGCGAAAGTCAGAGGGGAACCTGAGAGTAGAAAAAGTGACACGTGAACAGGGAGAGCATAGTGTCACAGGAGTCAAAGGGCGCATGTTAAGGAGTGGGTAGTCAGCTAGAAAAAACTAGAAAATTAAGAGAGGAGGAGAAATGAGAAGAGGTCACTGAATTTTGCAAAGGGGAATCCATCAGGGGCTCTGGCAATCAGCAAGTACCGGGAGAGCCTGGAAGCAAGATGCCTGGGTTGGGTGGTGAGGAGTAGTAAAGACATAAAGCCTGTTCTCCACGAAACTTAGCAGTGACAGGAAGGCTAGACATGGGACAGAGGATGTAGAAACAAGGAGAAAAATGATAAGACTTTTTTCTGTATATTTTCTTATCTATAGGAAGGTTTCTTTGGGTATAACGAGGCAGTGGAGAGGGAAGACTATGAACATACAAGAGAGATGGATTTTCCTCATTGTCTTGGGGGATCATTTGGTGGGATGCAGTGGGAAGGAAGATGCTTACTGTTGGGTGATATCCCTCTGGAGGCCACCTTTGGGACTGCAGCAGTTGCTATAGGATGGACATGTCTATGTCATGTCTATGTTTGTATCTATGGCAAGTCTAGACATTTAAATCCTCTTTAACTCAAACATGATATCCAACTAAGTTATTTGGTATGTTGGCTTCCCTGGTGGTTCTGATGGTAAAGAAACTGCGTGCAATGCAGGAGACCCAGGTTTGATCCCTGAGGTGGGAAGATCCCCTGGAGAAGGGAATGGCTACCCACTGTAGTATTCTTACCTGAAGAATTCCAGAGGAGCCCAGTGGGCTACAGTCCATGGGGTCGCAAAGAGTCAGACACGACTGAGCGACTAACACTTTCACTTTTCACATATTGATATGTAAAATGCACCCACTGAGAAAAATGCTGCCTCTCAGATATGACTCATCATCACTTAGCATAGCAATATCATTAGCAAATACCAAGGATAGTCGCTCAAGTTTATGGTTTTATTTTGCATACATATAGTAGCACTGATTTGAATACTTACATACAGGAAGTGTAAACCCAGCAACTTCTGTTTGCTACAGAAATTGATTTCAGCTTTTAAGTGAGCAATCATAAGACAAATATTTAGAGTACTAGAGGAAGAGTATCTGCCAAGGTTTAGTCTCATCGTACAGAATACACAACAGCAAGAATGCACATTCTGCATCATGGCCAGTCATCAGGGGTGGAAAACACAGAGTGCAGGTTAACTCCAGAAGGGGCCAGGGTTTCACCCCTGGTCAGGGAGCCAGATCCCACCTGCCACAACTATGAGTTAGCGTGCTGCAACTAAGACCCCGTTAGGTCAAATAAATAAATATTAAAAAAGAAAGGGAGCTACAAGAGCAATAAAAGTTTAGAATCAGCAACCAATAAGAGAAATGGGAGACCCGGAAAAGACACAAGTTAGTAGAAACCATTGTAATTTGGAGGGAGTTGAGAAAGCAAACAAAGTTTAGCAAAAGAAACTTATCAACCTTGAAGAGAGATCCCAAAAGGAACACAATCCAGTCAGCACCCTAGATTACTCTGTCCCCAGAAGATCAATTTTATAAGGAGAGAAGAGACAAGTCTTAGGAAGATTGAGTAGGGCAATGGGGGTAAGGGTAGGTGGTGGGACCTCCAACGGCCACTCCTGGAAAGTCAGGGTGTGATTACACTGCATACCCTTCATTCATATATTCAATACATTTTCATCCTATATTCATAAAACGAGACTAGGAAATTTGGGAATAATACAGTTATGTCATAAATGATCTTTGCCTTCCCTAAACTCTCAGTTTAGTCTAGTTGGGAAACAATGAAAAAAAAAAATACATCGAATGGAATAACTAGTAAAAGGAGGGTTTCCCTGGTAGCTCAGATGATAAAGAATCTGTCTGTAATGCAGGAGACCCAGGTTCAATCCCAGGGTCAGGAAGATTCCCTGGAGAAGGGAATGGCAACCCACTCTGATATTCTAGCCTGGAGAATTCCATGGACAGAGGAGCCTGGTGGGATACAGTCCATGGGGTCACAAAGAGTTGGACAGGACTAACACCAGAAAAAGGGACATGTGTAAGAATCTGTTTATATGCATGAAATCAGCATAAGAGAACAACTGATATACTCTCAGATTTTCTGAAAAGCTGAAGCATTTTGCTTTTGTCTAGCAGTCCCATTTGGCACAGCAAACACCGATTCCTCCCTGATAGTGACCTGGGAGTCATCTCCCTGCTCCCAGGATGAACTCTGATCTGGACGTTCCCTTCCTGGTGTCTTTGGGCTTCTGCCTTCTCTGGTTCTCTCTGATGACATCCCTCTCCTACTCCATCCAAACTCATCTGCCTCCACCCTGACATCAAACACAGCCTATTCATCAAGGCTCAAACACAGGGTCATTTCCTTGGCCAAATCCTCCGCACTGCTGTGTCTTTCTCTTTCATCCTTCCTGCGGCTACATGGTGTTGCAGTTGTTCAATCTCAAAGTCATGTGCAACTCTTTGTGACCTCATATGCTGTCACTGCTTCCACTTTTTCCCTTTCTGTTTGCCATCAAGTGATAGGACCAAAGGGCTTCCCCACTGGCTTAGCAATAAAGAATCTGCCTGCAGTGCAGGCTACAGAGGAGACACTGATTCAATCCTTGGGTCAGGAAGATCCCCTGGAAGAGGGCATGGCTACCCACTCCAGTATTCTTGCCTGGGAAATTCCATGGACAGAGGAGCCTGTCGGGCTGTAGTCCATAGGGCTGCAAAGATTCGGACACCACTGAAGTGACTGAGCATGCATGCCCAGCACGATAGGACCAGATGCCATGATCTTAGCTTCTTTTAATGTTGAGTTTAAGCCAGTTTTTTTTTACTCTTCTCTTTCACTCTCATCAAGGTGCCACAGAGGTAATATCTAATTAATTGTCTTCTGATCATTTCTTACATTTCTGAATAAGGTCTGACATTTTCTCTGGGGATTGAAACCCATGTAGCATTTGTCCTCAGTTAAGGAAGGCATGATAAATGTCATTATCTAGAGCTTTCCATTGCTGAAATAAACCTCCAAAAAAGCTGATATGATTCGAAGAGCACAGGATTAGAGAAGCAGCATATTTGGGTTCAAATCCAGATTCTGGCACCAGGAATTACCTTCGCCAGGGCTCAGATGGCTTATATGCAAAATACAGGGTTGAGGATGACAATGTTCTCTGGCACTCCGAAATCCCCAGGCTCTACGACCTTGTTTGGAGACAAGTGGTGCACACATTCAGACCCATCCAAACACACTTTCGTGAAGCGTTCACTGATGTTAGTGTCAACCTTCAAACGTTAGGTCTGATCTTCCTCTTGAAATAAATCATCAGTTCCCCCCTCCTGTTATCAGTTCTTAGAAGATGCTTCAACCATGACAAGACATAATAAAAAGGAAGATTAATTGGTGAACTGAAAAATCCTTGCCATGACAAGGACATAAAAAGAAAAAAAAAAAAAAAAAAAAAAGACAGAGGGGAACAAAAAGACCAGAGATAGGACATTGCTTTCTTTCACAGTCCTTGTTGATCTCAAGTTTCAAGGTTTTATTAGTGGGATGACAAGTTGACACCCTTAAAAATATACTGACTAAATTGTTAACAAAGAGAAATATATAAGTCCTACTCTGGCCATTAACTGACTTTGATTAAAGCATCTATTTATAGTGACTTTCAACTTCGTAGGAGATACGATGCTATAACCTTTGCCACTTTATCTGCCCTCCCAGTGATACATGAAACATCATTTTCTTCTATTTATATTAAGTCAACATAAATAAAATTGAATTCTGCTTGAAGACAGTAAATGAAACACCTCTCAAATAAATTTGAGATACCGTGAGTATTGAAAAGTTAGATTTGGGAATCATTCAATGGCATTCTCTCCTAGAGAGGCAGCAAAAAGAACAGAAGCTCCAGTTTCTACCTTCAAAAAGTGTGACACTTACAGCTGACTTTCACCAAGGTCTCATCATGGGCCAGCGAAGGTCTTTCTGAACTCACTGTAGTCCTCCATGTAGATATCCTACTACTTCCATCTTGGTTGTGCTCAGGACAATCATATGGCATAATCTGACATCTGCTACAGAATATGTATGAACAAGGGATCCTTTCCTGGTGCTCAGTAGAGAATCAGAATTGATAAGAAGTGGGAGAACATAGAATAAAGAGGATTATAGGAGGAAACCCACTTTCTACAAAAGGTGACATTTGACTCAGTCTAAAAATTGTTATTGAGTACAAATAAATGATATTAAGTGGGAAGAACATTCCAGAAAAAAAAAAATAATACATGACGAGAAAAGCCCTATCACAGTAATGATCACAGTTGTACTAGGATTGCTCCCTGTCAGTTTTTCCCACTCTGCTATGAGATTCATCAACTCTGAGGCTCTGCCTTGCTTCCAGCTACAATTTCAAGTCCTAGGATAGAGTAATAGAAGTTGAATAAAAGGAAATACATGTATCACTTAGTAGACTGATTTACTGGCCCAATTCTACATTCATCATAAAGACCTTTGCCATGTAACTTATTAGTTCATCCCTAAAACTGTAGAGTATATTTTGCCACTCTGTTATGGACTGAATGATTGTGTTCCCCCATATTCATATGTTGACCCCCTAACCTTTAACATGATGGTATCTGGAGGTGATGCCTTTGGGAGGTAATAAAATTAATTTCAGGTCATGAAGGGGGGACCCTTGTGATGTAATTAGTGACCTTCCATGAAGAGGGAGCTCTCTCTTTTTAGGCACAAGTGAGGAGATGTCCTGTGAGTACACAGTGAGAAGGATGCTGCCTACGAGCCAGGAAGAGAGCTCTGACAAAGAACTGAATCTGCTTATGCCTTGATCTTGGACTTCCTGGGCTCTAGACCCAAGAGAAATAAACATAAATAAATAAATCTGTTGTTTAAGCCATTCACACTATGGTATTTTGTTGCAGCATCCTGAGTTGACTAAGACACACTCATGACTATGGACCTAGTCACGTGATTTGCTTTGTCCAGTGAGATTAAACCAGGTTGATGCAAGCAGAGGATTGAAATATACTTGCCTTGTCCCTCATGCTTCTGCTGATATCACAGGAAACAGGCGGCACAGAGCTCCAGATGGTAGAATGCAAGGGCTGGGCAGGTAGTTAGACGGACTAATATAACTCATGTAAGTTGAAGCATTATGGTGCTGCATGTGTTAGTTGGAAGTATGAATAAAATGAAGACAGAGCAGTTGAGGGATAGTCATCATAATCAAATTGATAAGTTTACATTTCAAGAGGAAGTTTGAGGGGAAAAGCAATTATATTATCCAATCTTTACAATGGAGTTAAGATAAGTCAAAAACTAAATAAAGCATTCTTCAGACCAATTCTGTCTTGTTCAGTGAAAAGTGTTGAAATCCGCTATCTTTTATTTTATTAAAAAACCTTTTCTTATTGAAGTATAGTTGATTTGGTGGCGCTAGTGGTAAAGAACCCACCTGCCAATGCGCAGGAGACATAAGAGACACGGGTTCAATCCCTGGGTTGAGAAGATCCCCTGGAGGAGGGCATGGCAACCCACTCCAGGATTCTTGCCTGGAGAATCCCCATGGAGAGGGGAGCCTGGCGGGCTACAGTCCATGGGGTCGCAAAGAGTCAGACATGATTGAAGTGACTTAGCACATGTCATACCACATGGTTTGTAATGCTGTGTTAATATCTGCTGTATATGGATATATATATGTATGTATATCATATTCTTTTCCATTATGGATTATCACAGGATTTTTTTACTGTTTCATCCATGAAACTGCTTGCAACGCAGGAACTGAGATACAGATGTAGAGAGCAGCCTTGTAGGCACAGTGGTGGAAGGAGAGGGTGGGGTGAATTGAGAGCAGAGCGCTGACATACATACTCCACCACGTGAAATAGAGAGCTAGTAGGAAGCTGGTATATAGCACGTGCATCTCAGCTCGGTGCTCTGTAAGGTACTGGATGGATGGGGCGGGTGATGGAGGGGTGCGAGAGAGGCATGTGTATTCTCACAGCTGGTTCACTTCGTTATTCAGCAGAAACTAACAGAATATTGTAAAGTAATTATCTTCCAATAAGAAATAAAATGAAATATGTTATCTTGTGTTATTTTTTTGACAAAGCAACAATGGACCTTATTTTACCATGTGCTATATAACAACCCTGGCTAAATATTATTCTCAATTCAGCCCAAAGGCTTGATAATTACTAGCCTTCCTTACTCGTGATGGTACTCTACAGTCATAATCAGTGCACATCTGTTACACACACACACACACACACACACACACACACACACACACACACCTGGCAATGTTCTAAAAACCAAATAAAAGGGACTAAGCAACAAGAGAGGATTCAAATGCATGAATACCAAGTAAAGTACCTTACCCACCTTCCCCTTAATCACTCAGCCACTTCTTAATAACTCAGCCAGTTAACCACTGGTAACTCAGTAGTTACCAGCAGGCTTATTGATGCTAATCCTAAGATTTTTGTAGTTAATAAGCCCAAGTTGGCAATGACAGAAACTCAGTCTGCAGAAATCAGTAAACTAAATTCCCTAGGGCTGGGAACTCAGAGAAACATAAATATCCAGGGGTACTGGAATCAAAACCCCAACTGCACAGCACAAGGTTCCTGAATTTCAACATCAAGTTCAAATTTGGCTCTCAGTGTATTTTCTCAGGGATACTTTGGGCCTATGCTAGATATTCAGGGTCCTCTTCTAACTGAAACTGGTCTCTGTGAAATAAGATGATAGTCTATAGTGTGTTTCCATTGAAAACAGCCCTAGAACCAAGAAGGGACTAGGGGCTTGGAAGTAAATTATAGGGTTAGGTGACCATTTTATACTCCTATTGTAAGAGTTTATTCTAAATTAAATTGCCTGTAAGGCAACAATCAACATCTATGACTTTAAAACTTCTGCTAGGAGCTTGAAAAGAAAATTCAGGGTATACCTAGAAATCACTACCCACATATATCATATCCCACAGAACTCTGCATCAATAATTACTATTTGTTTTTTATTGTGAAAATGGAATATATATCCTGTCTTCCATTATTAGCTTTTAAGTCTACAAGTGAGACAGACACTCTACGTTTAGTAGTTTATTTTGCTACAATTTGTCATTCTCTTGTCTTTCCCTCAAATTCTACCTTTTTATAACTAAGAATGATTGAATTACATATTTTGGAAGTTTTTTTCTTTTTGTAATAGCTGTCAAAAAGCACTTCACTTAGAATTTTGTCATGGTAAGATAGAACGAATTTACTTTAGCCTAAAGCAGAAAAAACAACTTCTTCTTCAGATTATCAACTCCTTAGTTGGCAGCTGTATCATTAGGGAAATGTCTTTTTTTTAAAGACCTTGAACTTCAATGCCTTCTTAATTGCAAAACTCATTAAGTGTTCAGAAATGACATTATTCTCTAAAGCTCATACCCATTAAGCAGAGCATACCCATTGTAGTTATTAAGATTCCAGGGAATCACTGCACCGGTGAGGGACCAGGAAAGTAGGAGGCCAGAACAAAATGAAAACATTTCCACTTAGAAAATAATTGCATAAACAATATAGAGCAAATGAAACTTCTGCTCCCACCAAAATGGAGCTAAAGTCAGTCTAATCTAGTCTAATCAAGTTGGACAACTTATCTTAGCTCTGTTTTCCTGAAGGAAGGTCTCCAAGCCTTTCAGAAGTCTCCCCATATTCCCTGACACCAGTGAAACTCACTCTTCACACTATCTCTATCCTGTTGTTGTTTAGTCACTAAGCTGTGTCTGACTCTTTGTGACCCCATGGACTGCAGCATGCCAAGTTTCAACGTCCTTCACCGTCTCCCAGAGTTTGCTCAAACTCATGTCCACTGAGTCAGAGATGCCATCTCTTAAATAAATGCATGAATGGATGAACACAAGCCTGGAAAAAGCATCATAAACAGACTTCCTACTAAACGTGTTTCAGCCGGAACCAGTGGGCAAGACGGTGGTCTAGGGAATTCCTTTCTCTGTGGTACTCTCCTTCCACTGGAGCTCTCTCCATCTCTAATCACCCAGCAAGGAGGCTCTGGGCAAGCTTGACATCCAGCACTTTCAACATCATTGGCAGAACTGAGGTAGAGAGCTGAAACTCACTGGAATTATTAAGACATGTGACTCTCTCCCATATAGACTGTGAAGCTATGGTAAGAATGGGCTTTCCTGGTGGCTCTCTAGACGGTAAAGAATCTGCCTGCTTGCAGGAGACTGGGGATTGATTCCTGGGTCAAGAAGTTTCCCTGGAGAAGGGAATGCCTAGCCACTCCAGTATTCTTGCCTGGAGAATTCCAAGAACTAGAGGAGCTTGGCGGGCTACAGTGCATGGGGTTGCAAACAATCGGAGGTGACTGAACGACTAACACTTTCACTTTCACAATAAAAATGCTGGCTATATCAGATTTTTGTGTGCCTTGCGAGGGCGCATAAGAGAAGCATTATCAGCAGCCTAATTTAAAACAACTTATTTCTTCTTTTGTGTATATATAGTTTCCTTCCTTTCCTTTTATATTTACAGATTATAAGCACTAAGTACAACCTTCAATTCAGTTCGGTTCAGTCGCTCAGTTGTGTCCGACTCTTTGCGACCCCGTTAATCGCAGCACGCCAGGCCTCCCTGTCCATCACCAACTCCCGGAGTTTACTCAAACTCATGCCCACTGAATCGGTGATGCCATCCAGCCACCTCGCCCTCTGTCATCCCCTTCTCCTCCTGCCCCTAATCCCTCCCAGCATCAGGGTCTTTTCCAGTGAGATGGCTAAAGTATTGGAGTTTCAGCTTCAGCACCAGTCCTTCCAATTAAAAGTGGTTAAATGAAACAGGCATGATGATTTTAACAGAAGCATATAACCACAAATGATACAAAGAAAAGGTGTCCCCAGGCTCACTGTTCAGTTACTACACTGACAATTCCTTGCTTGGACCAAATTAATGGGTCCAGCCTGGACTTAACCCTGCTGCAAGGTGAGCCCTGAGCTAGCGTTGGGACTCTATTGCTAAAGAGCTCCCCGGCTTGGAAGTCAGCCCTTTGGCTACCTTATTAGTTGTGTGACCTTGGGTGAACTACCTCACCCTTATGAATCTCAATTCTCTTACCTACAAGTTAGGACTCTTAGTTTATAGAACTGTTGAGATATTAAGCAATGTGGGTAAATAGCTTAGTATAGTACAAGATCAGTCAGTAAATGATAGTAAAAATATCTACTCTTTGAGTGCTTCAGCTAACTTTTTTTCCCATTTATTAAAAAAAAATCTAAAGCACATTTTTGTCCCACAAGAATATATTTTAAATATATTTTTATATATTCTCTATCTAATTAGTCCCTACTTTGGCAACCCCTGTAACACTCGCATTATTGATCAAATGAATTTATTGAAGAAAGCTAATTCAGCACTAAAGATATGTACCTGTGTAATTCTCAAACACAGTGCTGTCTTTTTAAAAATATTTAATTAAAGTTTGTGCTCATTTATTTATTTCTAGTGCTTAATTATAGACTTCCTTTCCTTCTGCAGGTATTTGTTGTTGTTTAGTCGCTAAGTTGTGCACAACTCTTTTGCTATCCCATGAACTTAGTCCACCAGGCTCCTCTGTCCATGGGATTTCCCAGGCAAGAATACTGGAGTGGGCTGCCATTTCCTTCTCCAGGGGATCTTCCTGACCCAGGGATCGAACCCCAGTCTCCTGTGTCTCCTACATTGGCAGGCAGATTCTTTACCACTGAGTAAAGAAGCCCCTTGTGTTGGTATAGTGTCTATTTTTCTGACTACATATCAATGCTCTTACTCTATTAATTTCAATCTGTCATTCAAAGCTAACCTCAGTTTTTGATTCAAAAATATTTACCAAAGATTTACATAGCTCACATATAATTGGTCATGAAACAGTTACAGAAAAACTTCAGTGCAGCAACCAAACAGTTTTAACTACAGCTGCTGGAGCAAAATATGTTAATGGATTGTGAGAGATGGGAAGTAACAATAGAATAAAGGGTTTCGGATAACGGAGGGGGAGATTTTCAAGTAAATCTCACACCAGACGTTGCTCTTTCCCTCCAAAATTGCTACCAATTAAATTACTGATAGCATTTTCTGCTATTCATAGGCAGCTGCAAAAAGCATAATTGCAAAAATTGGTTGAAAATTGTACTTCCGACATTTTTACAGATTTGTAAAGTAACAAGTCAGAACATTTGAACTAGTTACGACAAAAGAACAAGAGTTGGAAGATAAGCGTTCAGATGACAATTTAAGAAACTGCAAATGGAGTTGAGTAACATCTTGAAGTTATTATGTCAACTCTGATACAAAGAAGAATACAATATGGTAGAGCATGGGCATCTATAGAGTACATGGTAAGACAAGAAGAAAACCAGGGCTATAGAAGACTCATTTCTTCCCTGAGAAACTGGTTCACAGATTTGAGGTAGGACTTGGGCATTTATATTTATAAAGTGTCACAGGTAATTCAGGTATAAGACCAAGTGTTACCAAACTCCATCATTATACTCACCAAACAATTACTATACTCCACTGCTGGAGAGAAGCAACTCATCACATTTTTTGTTGAAGCCCATTATTGACCACTAAGATCTACTAAAATCCCTGACACATCTTTATTCTTTCCTTCTTGGCTTAACTTCTTGGGGAAGTTTTCTTCAAGTTTTTTATGTCTTTTCTTCACCTATTCAAGCTATTGTAATGCATGTTCTATATTCACAGCTCCAGTTAAACTGGTCCCATTAAAATCATTCATGACTTTCTTAATGAATAAATTGAATGAAAGTTTTTAGTCCCCAATGCTTTGGCTTCTTCCATTAGAAGTAACTGACATTATTGATTACACTCTTTTTAAAACAACCACATTCATTAATCTCTCCTTTCGGCTTACTCCAGGAACTTCTCTTTCTTTTCCTGCAGTTTAGTATGTGGTACCCAGGGCTCTATTCTTAGCCCCCTTATGTTCCAACTGTAGATGCTTTTCCTGACTGATCAAAGAAATGGGAATAATGCTCAGAAAATTCTCATTAGCCTAGATTTTATTTCCTACAGTCACTCAAATAGGACTTAATATCCAAGATGGAATTATTCCATCATCTTTTCCCTCCCACACATGACATCTGCTCTGCTTTTCCTCTGTTTTAGTCATTTTCAGTGTTTTTTAAATTTTATGCAGACTGCAGGGAATTGCTAATATCAGTGTAACTAAGTCCCTTGTTGTTTAGTTGCCAAGTCGTGTCCAACTCTTTAGTGACCCTAAGGACTATAGCTTGCTAGGCTCCTCTGGGATTTCCCAAGCTCCATGGGATTTCCAAGCTCCAAGGCTTCATGGGATTTCCCAAGCAAGTATACTGGAGAGATTTGACATTTCTTCCTCAAGGAGATCTTCCCAAGCTCCATGGGTTTTCCAAGCTCCAAGGCTCCATTGGATTTCCCAAGCAAGTATACCGGAGAGGTTTGCAATTTCTTCCTCCAGGGGATCTTCCCCACCCAGAGATCAAATCCGTGTCTCCTGTATTGGCAGGCAGATTCTTCAACACAGTGCCACATAAGAAGACCCATTAAAGCCTTAGAGGTCATTATTTATGTTTGCCTCGAACAAGAAATTGAAAAAGGAAAAAAGGCTAGGATGTCTTTCAGAAGACAATTCAGAGGCAATGGTTAGTTTAAGAATGCAAGAGAAGTCCTTATATTTAACTATTTCCAGAACATCTAACTCATGAATGGGTAGGAAAAGAAGTAATCTAGGCATGATAAAAAAGGAGACCACATGGGCAAATGCTAGACCAATAGTTGACCATTGGCCTGTAGGATCCTCTGTGCTGTGCCTGTGATTTCAATTGTTTGGTAATATTTAGAGGAAATCATACATTGCCAGTGCAATTTCTTAGGACTATGGTGACATTTATAATAGCCTGGGAGGCTACAGTCCATGGGGTTGCAAAGAGTCGGACATGACTGAGAGACATCACTTTCACACAATTTAGGAAACATGAACTGATGACTTTTCTTTGGATATTTACTATTTATTTTTCCTTGTGACATAGCAGGTAGGGAATATGGGAGTGCTCAATTACCCTCTAAAGATGCTAGTTCATCAAGGTTGGTTCTTAGCAAGAAGTTCAGAAAATGAGAAAGGGCATAGTGTGTTGAAAATCCACAGTCTCAATGTCATACTACTAGCCACTATTCATCATGTGTTTATTTTATGCTAGCCCTACACATGCATCTTTATTTTTCAAATGTTTATTTATTTACTTGGCTGCTTTGAGTCTCAGTTGTGGCATGCAAGATATTCATCGAGGCATGTGCGATCTTTTAGTTGCAGCATGGGAGATCTAGTTCCCTGACCAGGGATCGAACTGGGGTCCCTGCATTTGGAGCATGGAGTCTTAACCCCTGGACCACCATGGAAGTCTCCCTCTTGATTCTTATAACATCCCTGAGACAAAGGTATTATTATCTGACATTTTCATTAAAAAGTAATAAAAGTGAGCTTCAGCGAGTTTAAATAACTTTTCCAAGGTCAAGCAACTAGCAATGGCTCCCTGAGGCATGATTTTTATTCAGGTCTGTTTGACTCCTGTACCCTTCTTCTTTCTACCATGACCTGATATACTGCCTCTCCCTTGATACTGTTGTGAGCTGACTGATGGACTGGGCATTCCTTTGGACCCGTGGGTTGACTTTATACTTTACAAGGCACATGTAAGCGTTCAGATTTCTGTTTTTCAGGGAGCTAACACACTCCCATATTCCTAAATTTCTGCATGAGGACTTATTCTTACTACTTCTCATGGCCTTCCTTCCCACCTGATCTTCTGAAAAAAGTTTCTCTTAATCATGCACAATATGATTGCTTGATCCCTCACTGTCACCTGTATTCATTACCATGCCTTCCTCTCAAAGAGCACAGTCATGTAAATTGCCACTGTATCAACTAGGGAACTAGAACCAGTAGGAGAAAACATAGTAAGAGATGCAATGCAAGCAGCTGGCTTATACCATTGTGAGGTTCAGATCAGTAAATCTGAAATTATTAGGACTAGGCCATCATGAAAGGGAAGTTATAAACCATGGGTGGGCAGGGGGAAAGTGGAATTTCTTCTCTTTGGGGAAGCCCAGCTCTGTTTCTAAGGGCTTTCAGCTGATCAAATGAGGCTCATCCAGATTATTCAGGATAATCTCTCTAACTTAAAGTCAACTGATTATGAACTCTAATTACATCTATAAAACACCACCACAGTAACACCAAGATCAGTGTTTGAATAGCTACAGACAATACCTTGCCAAACTGACACAAGGAAAAGACTATCAGAGCAGCAGACTATATATATTATACTAAAAATCCTAAAAGATGATGTTGTTAAAGTGCTGCACTCAATATGCCAGCAAATTTGGCAAGCTCACCTGTGGCCACAGGACTGGAAAAGGTCAGTTTTCAATCCAACCCCAAAGAAGGGCACTGACAAAGAATGTTCAAACTACTGCACAATTGTACTCATTTCACATGTTAGAAAAGTAATGCTCAAAACCCTTCAAGCGAGGCTTCAACAGCACGTGAACTGCAAACTTCCAGATGTACAAGCTGGATTTAGAAAAGGCAGAGGAACCAGAGATCAAGTTACCAATATCCACTGGATCATAGAAAAGGCAAGGGAATTCCAGAAAAATATCTACTTCTGCTTCATTGAGTACACTAAAGCCTTTGACTGTGTGGATCACAACAAACTGTGGAAAATTCTTAAAGAGACAGGAATACCAGATCACCTTACCTGCCTCCTGAGAAACTTGTATGTAGGTCAACAAGCAACAATCAAACAGGTCTAAACTGGACATGGAACAACAGATTGGCTCAAAATTTGGAAGGAGTGTGTCAATGCTGTATATTATCACCCTGTTAATTTAACTTATATGCAGAGTACATCATGAGAAATGCCAGACTGGATGAATAGCAAGCTGGAATCAAGATTGCTGGGAAAAATATCAAAACCTCTGATATGAAGATCACACCACCCTATGGCAGAAAGCTTAGAGGAACTAAAGAGCCTCTTGATGAAGGTGAAAGTGGAGAGGATAAAGGACAGCTTAAAACTCAGCATTCAAAAAATGAAGATCATGGCATTCAGTCCCATCACTCCATGGCAAATAGATGGGGAAACAATGGAGACAGTGACAGATTTTATTTTCTTGGGCTCCAAAATCACTGTGGATGGTCACTGCAGACACGAAATTAAAAGAAGAAAAGCTGCTCCTTGGAAGAAAAGCTACGGCAAACCCAGACACTGTATTAAAAAGCAGAGACATCACTTTCCCAAAAAAGATCCATCTAGTCAAAGCTACGGTTTTTCCAGTAGTCATGTATGGATGTGAGAGGTGGACCATAAAGAAGGCTTAGTGCTGAAGTATTGATGCTTTGAGTTGTGGTGTTGCAGAAGACTCACTTGGACTCCAAGGAGGTCAAACCAGTTTATCTTAAAGGAAATCAACCCCAAATATTCATTGGAAGGACTGATGTTGAAGCTGAAGTTCTAACACTTTGGCCACCTGATGTGGAGTTGACTCATTGGAAATGACCCTGATGCTAGGAAAGATTGAGGGCAAGAGAGAAGGGGATGACAGAGGATGAGATGGTTGGATGGCATTACCAACTCAATGAACATGAGTTTGAGCAAACTCCGGGAGATAGTGAAGGACAGGGAAGCCTGTCATGCTGCAGTTCATGGGTCAGAAAGAGTTGACAGGACTTAGCAACTGAATAACTCTATTTAACTGGTTCCCCTCCCGCCTCGTTCTTCCATGATGTCTTTCCTTGGAAAGAGAATGTGAAATGCCAGTCACTGTTTACTGAGCCTTAAGACAATCACAAGGAGCAATAAGAGCCAGAGAACTGCCATGGGAAGATTAATAATGTCTTCCCCACTTTCCTCTACACGTGTTTGTGAAACTGTAACAAAGGATATTACTTTTTCACATGGCCTGAGGTCAATGACACCATGTCAAAAATCAAATGCAAATGAGCAAGACAGCTCACTCAGCTTGTGGGGAGCTCTACAGAGATGAAACCAGCATCCAAGCTTAATTTGATGCAATATTTCAAATTACCATGAGGGGATGCTCCAAATATTTAATACAATATCTGCCAAAGCACCAAGTATTCAGATGAAAGAATTTACACACACACACAAAAAAAATCTAAAGGAAGAAGGGGGAGGAAGAGGATGGGAATAAGATGAAGAAAGGAGGAAAACCTATGACCCTGAGCTCAGTGACTCCTTATACAACTTTTCATCTCTGAGATCAACAGATTCTAACTTACCGAGGTTTCCTTTCTTCTTGCCTCCAATGTCGACCTCCCCTTCCTGAAAGTCTCTTCTCTCATAGCATCCTTTTATCAGTCTCAGCTGAGTCTCTGCCTGCATGACTTTCTCAGTCTCCTCTGCTGTTTCACTTTATTCTGCCCCTTCAATGTTGGTGTCCCTAGGACTTCAACCTCAGTATTTTTTACTTTCTTCTTTTCTTATCCTGGGTGATCGAATCCTCTCTCCCAGGTTTACCATATACCAACAATTTCCTAGATTTTCTTTCATGTCCATCCCTGGCCTCACCCCTAAGCTGACACTCTCATTTGCACTGCATATTTTCGGCTAAAAAGCCTACAACTACTTCATAATTAACATTGACTTATTGTCATCACTCAGCCCTGCCCTCCACCTGTATTTCATAAATCAGTTAAATCATTATCAATCCCCTGCTCACTCAAGCTAAAACACTTTCTTTCAGACTCCATATCAGATCTGTCATTAAATCTCTCAAGTCGACCTCCAGAATCATGCTCAAATCCATTCTCTCTTCTCTTTTCCCCAGGGCCATCGCCTTGTTTAGATTTTAGTCTCTTCTCCCTGAATAAATGCCACAGTCTCTTGATCGGCCAGTTCTACACTCTCGTCCCTTCCAACCATCTTCTATACTGCTGCTCTGTATGGTAAAAGGTCACAAAATGATGTTTCCATAGGTCCACTGTGTTCTTGGCTTAACACTTTTGCTGAATAAGACTCAAACTTCTTGATGTAGAATGCAAAGGTCCCTAGAAAACTGACTCCAATATGTAAAACTTAACCCCTACTGCTGTCTAATTTGGCAGACAACACACATAGTGGGCACACAATAAATATCTGCCTGATGAATGAATGATCTAACTCTATGGCTGATTCATGTCAATGTATGACAAAACCCACTGAAATGTTGTGAAGTAATTAGCCTCTAACTAATAAAATAAAATTTTTTTAAAAAGTTAAAAAAATAAAATAAATAGGATCTGGCACATCTGTGATATAAAAAGGTTATTTCCTCTCAGTGTGGAGAATGAGAACCTTCCTACAGTCTTGGTGGGAATGTAAATTGGTGCGGCCACTATGGAAAACAGTATGGAAGTTCCTTTAAAAGAAAACTAAAAATAGAACTACCGTATCACCAAGCAATCCCTCTCCTTGGCATATATCTGGGGGATAAAACCTCTAATTCAAAAAGATACATGCACCTCAATGTTAAGACATGGAAGCAACCTAAGTGTTCGTCAATAGATGAATGTACGTGATACATTCAGAAAGATGTGGTACACACATACAAAGGAATAGTGTATATTTAGCCAAAGAAAAAAAAGAATGAAATAATGCCATCTGCAGCAACATAGATGGACCTAGGGGCTTTCCAGGCGGCTCAGTGGTAAAGAATCCACCTGCCAATGCAGGAAATGCAGAAGACTGGGGTTCGATCCCTGGCACGGGAAGATCACCTGGAGGAGGAAGTGGCAACCCACTCCAGTAGTCTTGCCTGGAGAATTTCATGGGCAGGGGAGCCTGGTGGGCTACAGTCTTTGGGGTCATAAACACTCGGACACAACTGAGCAACTAAGCACGCAGGCAGATGCACCTGGAGGTTATCAAATTAAGAGAAGCAAGTGAGAAAGAGAAAGACAAGTATTATATGATATCACTTATATGTGGAATCTAAAAAGATAATACAAATGAACTCACAGACATAGAAAACACACTTACCAAAACAAACCAAAAGGGAAAGGAGGAGAGAGAGACAAACTAGGACTATGAGATTAACAGATATATACCACTATACATAAAATAAACAGCAAAGATTTACTATAAAGGGCAGGGACTGTACTCAATATCTTGTAATAACCTATAATGGAAAAGAATCAGAAAACATATATATGTGTAACTGAATCACTCTGCTATATACCTGAAATGAAAACAATATTGTAAATCAACTACAATTGAAAAAAAAATGTTATTTCCTCTGTATGTGGTAAAAACAAAAATAATCTGTTTGACTTGAAATTATACATACACACCCCATGTAGATGTCCACAGCCTCTTAGAAATGGATTTTAGGAAAATACATCTGAGAGCTGACCCACGGATTCTTACTTCCATCATTACCAATGCTTCTGTAGGGTTTTGGTCTGCATTCTGATGTTGTGAGGGCAGATGGGTAAGCAGGAGTTGCCAGGTTGTGCCTCTGCTGTGACAAAGGACAGTCAAGGCAGTCGAGACCCTGTCTCCTGCCGACCCAGTGGCTCTGCCTGGCAGGGACCATCAGTTCATGTTGGGGCCACAGAAATAGTTAATTAGCATATGATTTGGTGAGTCCAGTGACAGCATCGTGCACAGGGTTAATTTGTCCTGGATGGACGGCAGGGGCTGATGTCACTAGGTCCACAGCCCAGTAAAGGCCGGCCCACACTAACATGCAGCCCCTGTGCCGGGGCCACTGATGCCCAAGCAATGGCTGGGTCGGGTTGCCTATGACTGGAGGTCCCACAGCTTTGGTTATTTCTATGGATTTCTAGATGAACTGTAGTAAAGCTACCCCAAGCATTTTCATTCTTTTCTATTCCATCAGTTATCAGATCATTGGACATTTACCAAATGCTGCCGTGAAACTACCTCTATTCTAGCGGATGCACATATAAAGTTTGAATTTCAAGCAGCTTATGGTTCTGTCTGGGGTGGCAGAAATACAAGGACAGTGGATATAGGATGGATAAAGTTCAGTGACAGAATCATGCACCAAAATTATGTCTATATGAAATGAATACATCCCCTAACCTGGCACCTTCTTGGAGAAAGTGCCAGCTGAAAAGGGTCTTAGTGGGTGAGTAAGAGGTGGCTAGAAAAAGGAAGAGCAAATGGGAGAGAACGTGGCGGTCATAGGCCGTGTGGTGCATGCAAGTGATCACAAGTGACTGAGTGCAGATGCACCATCCGGTGTGACAGGAGGAACAGTTGTGAAGGATATTTCGAAGAATTATTAACATCATCGGTCCAGTGGTTAAGATTCCGTGCTTCCACTGCAGGGATGCGAGTTCGATCCCTGGTTGGGGAACTAATATCCCACATGTTGTTGGGGCCATTAAACCCACACGTCACAGCTATTGAGCCCCTGAGTCACAACTAGAGAAGCCCGTGCACCACAGAGAAGATCCTGCATGCCAAAACTAAGACCTAATGCAGCCAATAAAATAAATAAATATCAAAAATAAAGTGCATACGAACATCTACATCAAGGAAGAATTTAAAATTATCTGTCACAAAAATCAATCAATAAAAATGAAATGGCAATGATATCATGATTATAAATATGAAAAGCATGAGAGAGGTTGGGTTTTAAATCAATATGCCCAGACATCCAGATCGTATAGTAACCATCAATCCAGGAGAAGTAGGTGGCTCATGTTCCCTTGGGATTAGTGACTTCTCTTCTCTTAGGTCCCCTTCCCTATCTCTTTCCGGGTCCCTGGGGAGTTATTCTATTCTGCACATTTCTCAGTTTTGTCTCTGTAAGTTCTGTACTCTATAGCCACTGAGAAAAAACATCCACTATGCCTGCTCCCTCCTGCCCCCGGAGCCTATTTCTCATCATTATTCAGGACTCCAGAAGTCCATGACTTTGGTGTGTAGCTTCAAAGAAAGTCCCAAAGTTATTCAAGAAATGGTTTTTCTGGGTTCAGTTCAGAGCTGTCCTTTAAATAGAAACCTAGGGCTTTTCTCAACAAGCCCTGAGGCATCTCTCCTCTGGGACTGTTTTAAAAGTGCCTTGACTTTTCCTCTCATTGAGGGATGTTGGGAAATCCCAAAGTCTAAGTCGTTTTTAAAACCTTTCCCGTTGATTTTAAAGGACTACCAGGTTGAGAAGCATTGTGGAAAATGTTACTTTTCTACTAATAATAAGATGTTTCATAATAAAGATGATAACACTAACAGTAGTATGTATTGAAAGTTTACTTCATGCAGTTCACAATGCTAAGTGCATGGTTACACAATTTGTGATGGTAGACTATGGGAAGGTAGGTCTGAGCAGCTTCAAGGTATGCAACCACATATGTGCCTTGTGTTAATTTTATATTTGATGGGCCATCCATATAGTATGGGCTTCCCTTGTGGCTCAGCTGGTAAAGAATCTGCCAGCAATGTGGAAGAACTGGGTTCAATCCCTGGGTTGGGAAGATCTCCTGAAGAAAGGAATGGCTACCCACTCCAGCATTCTGGCCTGGAGAATTCCATGGGCTGTATAGTCCATGGGGTAGTAGAAAGTCAGACATGACTGAGCGACTTTCACTTTCACTATATGGAATACATAAAAATTAGCACACTGCTGGGCTTTACTTTCTTTACATTCCAAGATAATGTACAGTTACCTGAGCAGTGGCCACTTGAGTTTGTGACCTTGACTTTGTATTGTATGAAGTGTCATAGCGGGTGTGTGCTAAGTTGTTTCGCTCGAGCCTGACTCTTTGAGAGCCCGTGGACTATAGACCGCCAGGTTCCTCTGTCCATGGGATTCTCCAGGCAAGCATACTGGAGTGGGTTGCCATTCCCTCTTCCAGGGGATCTTCTTGATCTAGGGCTTGAACGCACGTCTCTTATGTCTCCTGCATTGGCAGGTGGGTTCTTTAACCAGCACCACCTGGGAAGCCCATGGCTAAAAGCATGCATGAGTGAACTCTGGGCCTGGACAGCCTTGGTCCAAATACTGGCCCTACCTCTAACCAGCTGAACAGCTGATTCTACTAGTTACCCTTTGCCTAACGTCTCTGTCCCTCAGTTTTTTCATCAGTTAAATGAGAAGAAGACTAATAATAGGACCTTACAGAGTTCATTAAATTATTACATGTGAATAGTGCTTAGAACAGAGTCTGGGATGTTGTAAGAGCTATACACATTCTGGTTTTTTTCATCATTATATTCATTGGAAGGACCAATGCTGAAGCTGAATCTCCAGTGCTTTGGCCACCTGATGTGAAGTGCTGACTCACTGGAAAAGACCCTGATGCTGAGAAAGACTGAAGGCAGGAGGAGAAGGGGATGACAGAGGATGAGATAGTTGGATGGCATCACTGACTCAATGGACACGGGTTTGTGCAAGCTCTGGGAGATGGTGAAGGACAGAGGAGCCTAGTGTGCTGTAGTCCATGGGGTTGTAAAGAGTTGGATATGACTCATAGACTGAACAGCAACAATATCATTATAGTGTACCTAACTGAGGCAGTGCTCAATGGTGGGGATCCCAGGAATCATGGAAGCCTGCTGAGGAGACACTGTGGATGGCTAGCTCCTTGCCACATTTCTAGGATCACACTACATTTGTGGTTATTTGGTTCGAAGCTTTAGCTCACACAGTGAGTGACATGTCTTAGCAGTTCTCAGAGGGATGGGGGTTGATGCTACTTTCTAGAATTTTGGAATGTGTGTGTAGAGCATTTTTACTTGTCCCACGGAAAAGGGAAATCCTACTCATAGGTAGTGGGTAAAAACCATGATCATTTCACATTGCACATAAAGGAGGGCGCCATCCCCCCGCTCCCGCCAAACAGCAGCAACATTCTATGGAGGAACATTGAGGAAATATGACACAGTCCAGGGTGATGGTATATAAAAAGTTTTATCATAAAGTCAGAGAGAAAAGGACAACAGCAAGTTTCCTTTAAACTAGAAAAGGAAAGCAGGCGGAGGCTATTTGTTGAGTACAAGTGACAGCCAGTGGAATTCAGATCTGCTCCTCAGGGGTTGAGTGTGAAGATCCCACACACAATATTTAGTCTAGCAATTCAGGTCCAAGGCTGTAGGCAGGACATAATTAAAAAAACACTATGCTATAATTATTGTTGTGTCAGAATACATAAGCTTATGAACAAAGAATAAAAATTAAAAAGAAAAACAAATATAGATTTAAAAAAATATTACTGTAATAGGACTGTGTATGATTTCTCTTTCAAGATTAAAAATATGGTGAAAAATCCATAAATGAAAAATTGACAAACAAGTAATGCCATTCTAACCACAGTGATGAGGATGAAGCTGGTGAGAAAACCAGTCTTAAACTGGAGAGCAAGGAGATAAATGACAAGCAAAAATATGGCCTCAGCTTCCTCCTTTTTAAGAAAAGAAACCTGTTTTTAGAAGCATTAGTACAAACTGATTTTATATTTTTGACTTGTTCTTCTAATTTATTTAATGTACTTTTACCTTTTCATATCAAGATATTTAAGAGTTTATAACTCTCTAAATAATTAGGTTTGCTGTTGTTCAGTTGCTAAGAGGTGTTCGACTTAATTTAGAGTATGTGGTTACATCCACAGGTGTACTACTTCTAAATTTAAAATTTTGTTTATTGATGACATCCTTTGATTAAGATAATATCTACTCTGTATAAAACTGGAAATTTTATACAATTAATCATGTTTCTAGTTATAGCTAGCTTTCATTTCTGAATTATTGTTTATAGGCCATAAACCACCTGCTTATCATAAGAAAAAACATCACTCTTCCCCCATGCCCATATCAAACACTCTTAAGAGTTTATCTGATTACATTTGGTATCACAGGGCTTCCCTGGTAGCTCAGACAGTAAAGAATCTGCTTGCAATGCAGAGACTCAGATTCAATTCCTGGATCAGGAAGATCCCCTGGAGAAGGGAGTGGCTACCCACCCCAGTATTCTTGCCTGGAGAATCCTAGGGAAGGAGGAGACTGGCAAGCTATAGTCCATAGTGTCAGAGTCGGACACGACTGAACAACTAACACTTTATGATAAAGATAAAACAAAAGTACACACTCAAAAATGCAACACTTCTAAAATCTATGTCTTTGACTTGCATTGTTCCTTCAGTGGTGATATTCACCTGTATGTGATTCTCTCTGAAACTCTAGATATCTGGCTTTGACCTGTCTGCACTTTTAATTGGAATGAATATGAATCTCTATTTTCAAACATCTCAGGAGTTTTCCTACCTCTTATTTGAAGTGACATTTTCTTCCCCAGGTGTTAACTTATTATTCTGCTGTTTGCTATACTTTCACCCACTGTCCTTGTGCTTCACTTTTTACAAGAGCACTTTTTTCTTTCCCTGAAAGTATATGGATGCATTTTACAATTTATATTTTTTCCTATGGAGCAATTTTTTTCAGGTCTTAGGAGCATCTTAGGTCTAAGAGGATGATCACAAAAACTTGATTATTTCCCATCCTTTCTCTTATTATATCATCCACAAAGTACAAGAAAGCATAGAACATGCCTCCACTTACCCTTTCTGTTTATCAACTTCAGATTTTGTCAGTACAATAAAAATATGATGTTCATGTTTATTTTTTCTTCTATTTTCTATTTAAGATGCCTCTATTATAAAAATAATCTGTCATTTATGTATCAGTCTTAGCTCACAGAAATTAGTGTCCTAAGTACAAATTAGGTTCTGAAAACTATTTAATATACATATTTTTCTAATATTTCCTTGATCTCCTTTATTTGAGTCTGTCTCTCGGCCCTCATTCTTAGAATGTTATTCCTCTTTTTCTCAACCTCCAGCCTGTGTTATGTTAGATTGGCCAAAAAGTTTGTTTGGGTTTTTCCATAAGGTGTTATGGAAAACAGAATTTTTGGCCAACTCAGTATTTCATGGGAGCCACAATTATTTCTGTTTTACTGCTGAACTCCTCTTTCCCATTTTCTTATTCTGTCGGACTAAAGTATATGCCTCCCAGGAGCTCCCTTCACACAATAAGGCAAGCACCCTTATCTCCCAGAAATATGATTTTTCCCCCAAAGGAAGCTCAGTAGATGAAAGTATAAAAGGAAGGGGTACAAGAAGTGTCCTGTTGGGAGAACTGTCTCCTGGGCTCTGTGATGCGAGAGCAGCTGTGCCCTCAGGAGCTATGAAATCAATGAAAATAACAGCCTGAGATATTCTTTCTCTAGTTACCTTGAGTCAGCCCACAGCTCTCATTCATCCCTTCACCAGGCAAAGGATATGCTGTTGTCACTGTCCTTGGCAAGCAGTCCAAAAGATGCTGGAGTGCATGCGTGCATGTGTGTGTGCACGCGTGTGTGTGGGTATGTATTCTAAGCCCATCCCTGCCCTCATCCCAGTTCTGGCAAGAAGCCTGTGCTTCCATGGTGCTCATCTCCATGTTTATTTCTCCACATGATGGATACTCAGTATTTTTAACCAGCTGTTTCCTTCCCACATGAATATTTCCTGCACTGACTTTTCCCTCTGCCCAGGAGGTCTTTAATAGTTTCCTCTGATTGCTCTTGTATCTCTCCTATGTTTCCCCAATCAAAGCTGCCTCTGTATTTGCAGTCAAACAACACCCATCTTTCCATCCTAAAGTAACAGCACACTCCCTCCACTCTCCTTTCCCTTTATCTTGGAGGCTGATCCATTTCAGAATTCCTGTGATCGCTTCAGTGTCAGAGAACACAGAACATTATTCATGAAACAAGAAACAGGGACAGACAGATATACGTAAAAAAATAAATTATCCCAAATGTTTTATGTAGAGAGAGGGTACAATGGCTTTTGAATTACTATAGAAACAAACAGCAACTATACAACATGTGAGGGTTTCTAACCATCTTTCAACAGCAAAGATACATGATTGTATTCTATGCTTCCATGATAATAGTTGCAAAAAATGTGCAGGCTCAACTTTTCTAAATTTCATCTGAATAAGGTAGACAATCTACTACTGTGCCACTTCCCTCTGTGTTTTCGTATATCTATTTCTCAGTGACAACATGCCATGAAACAAGACATGGTTATAAAATTTCAAGCCTCTTAACTTGATAGTGGGATAGAGCAGGAAAATGCTTCTTCAAATTGGTCTTAATAAGAGTTTCCCAGGTGGTTCAATGGTAAAGAATCTGCCTGCCAATGAAGAAGACTCAGACTCAATCCCTAGGTCAGGAAGACCCCTGGGAGAAGGAAATGGTAAGCTACTCCAGTATTCTCACCTGGGAAATTCCAAGGACAGAGGGGCCTGGAGAATTACAGTCCACGGGGTCACCCAAGAGTCAGACACGACTTAGCAACTAAACAACAACAAACCTAACCTGAAACTGTGAGTCATAAACTATAATCATAATAACTAATATCTATTGAATGCTTATCATGTCCCAGGCATTCTTCCAGATAACTGAATTCTTTTGTTTCATTTTATCCTAATCACAAATTCAAGAAGAAGGTGTTATTCCAGAGTAGAACTGGCTGTGAGTTGGAGTGATTTGCTCAACTTCACAAAGAGAGACCCCTTTGATTGGACCTGATCACACTTCATGCTATTGTTCTTAACCACTACTGTGTACTGTGATTTATATTGATCAGTTGAAAGGTTTGCTTGTATTCTTTAGCAATATTTTTTCTCCTTTTAAATCTATGTGAGTTTTCATAGGGCCCTCAGACAGCATCAACTGGGGGAACCCATCACAAACAAGGCACTGAGGAGCCTCTGGGGTCAGGCAGTGTTGGAAGAGGGTACAAGCTCAGTCTCACCGTGGAGTATGAGATGTTTGTGAACTTCCAGGATGCAACGAGAGACAAAGTGAAATAGGTCTAAGGAGAGGAGAATAACAATTACTGATGTGGATGTCAACTGTTTGTGTTCCCCCAAAGCATCTGCAGGAGCTTGTTAAACACACATGTGTTCCTATCTACCCAAGGCATGTGGTTTCAGAGCCGTTAAGGTAGAGTCTGGGATTCCAAAATTTAACAAGCCAAGTGGCTACATGAAAGGGGCAGATGAGTACAAGGTTTCTTTGGGGATGATGAAACGTACTTTTTCCATTTCTAATTACTTTTATTTTTGATTTGTATTTTAAATTAATTTTTATTAGGGCATAGTTTATTTATAATGTTGTGTTAGTCTCAGATTTACAGGAAAGTGAATCAGTTGTACATATGCATATACCCACTCTTTTTTAGATTCTTTACCCATAGCAAATTTGGAAAACTCAGCAGTGGCCACGGGACTGGAAAAGGTCAGTTTTCATTTCAATCCCAAAGAAAGGCAATGCCAAAGAATGCTCAAACTACTGCACAATTGCACTCATCTCACATGCTAGTAAAGTAATGCTTAAAATTCTCCAAGCCAGGCTTCAGCAATATGTGAACTGGGGACTTCCAGATGTTCAAGCTGGTTTTAGAAAAGGCAGAGGAACTAGAGATCAAATTGCCAACATCCATTGGATCATTGAAAAAGCAAGAGAGTTCCAGAAAAACATCTATTTCTGCTTTATTAACTATGCCAAAGCCTTTGACTGTGTGGATCACAATAAACTGTGGAAAATTCTGAAACAGATGGAAATACCAGACCACCTGACCTGCCTCTTGAGAAATCTGTATGCAGGTCAGGAAGCAACAGCTAGAACTGGACATGGAACAACAGACTGGTTCCAAATAGGAAAAGGAGTACGTCAAGGCCGTACATTGTCACCCTGCTTATTTAATTTATATGCAGAGTACATCATGAGAAATGCTGGGCTGGAGGAAGCACAGGCTGGAATCAAGATTGCTGGGAGAAATATCAATAACCTCAGATATGCAGATGACACCACCCTTATGGCAGAAAGTGAAGGTGAACTAAAAAGCCTCTTGATGAAAGTGAAAGAAGAGAGTGAAAACGTTGGCTTAAAGCTCAACATTCAGAAAACTAAGATCATGGCATCCGGTTCCATCACTTCATGGGAAATAGATGGGGAGACAGTGGAAACAGTGGCTGACTTTATTTTTCTGGGCTCCAAAATCACTGCAGATGGTGACTGTAGCCATGAAATTAAAAGATGCTTACTCCTTGGAAGGAAAGTTATGACCAACCTAGACAGCACATTAAAAAGCAGAGACATTACTTTGCCAACAAAGGTCCGCCTAGTCAAGACTATGGTTTTTCCAGTGGTCATGTATGGATGTGAGAGTTGGACTATAAAGAAAGCTGAGCATCGAAGAATTGATGCTTTCGAACTGTGGTGTTGGAGAAGACTCTTGAGAGTCCCTTGGACTGCAAGGAGATCCCACCAGTCCATCCTAAAGGAGATCAGTCCTGGGTGTTCATTGGAAGGACTGATGTTGAAGCTGAAACTCAATACTTTGGACACCTGATGTGAAGAGCTGACTCATTTGAAAAGACCCTGGTGCTGGGAAAGATTGGGGGCAGGAGGAGAAGGGGATGACAGAGGATGAGATGGTTGGATGGCATCACTGACTCGATGGACATGGGTTTGGGTCGATTCTGGGAGTTGGTGATGGACAGGGAGGCCTGGCGTGCTGCAATTAATGGGGTTGCAAAGAGTTGGACATGACTAAGAGGCTGAACTGAACTGAACCCATAGAGGTCATTACAGAATATTGAGTAGAGTTTCCTGGGCTACACAGTAGGTCCTTATTTTTAGTTAGTAGTAGTGTAGATGAATCTCCCCATTCATCCCCCCCTTCGCTCCTTGGTAACCATAAATTTGTTTTCTACATCTACGAGTCTATTTCTGTTTTAGAAATAAGGTCATTTGTACCATTTTTTTAGGATGCAAATGGGGACCAAAAGAAAGCACAAGTAGCAATACTTACATCAGACAAAATAGACTTTGAAATAAAGACCGTGATAAGAGACAAAGAAGGACACTACATAATGATCAAAGGATCAATCCAAGAAGAAGATACAAATATATATGCACCTAACATGGGAGCACCTCAATATGTAAGGCAAATGTTAACAAGTATGAAAGGGGAAATTAACAGCAGCACAGTAATAGTGGGACACTTTAATACCCCACTCACACCTATGGACAGATCAACTAAACAGAAAACTAGTAAGGAAACACAAGCTCTAAATGATACAATGGACCAGTTAGACCTAATTGATATCTATAGGGCATTTCACCCAAAAACAATGGAATTCACCTTTTTTCTCAAGTGAACATGGAACATTCTCTAGGAATGATCACATACTGGGCCATAAATCTAGCCTTGGAACATTCAAAAAACTTGAAATCATTTCAAGCATTGTTTCCAAATACAATGCAGTAAGATTAGATGTCAACTGTAGAGAAAAAACTATTAAAAATACAAGCATATGGAGGCTAAACAACATGCTTCTGAATAGCCAACAGATCATGGAAGAAATCAAAAAGGAAATCAAAATATGTGTAGAAGCATGAAAATGAAACATGACAACCCCAAACCTATGGAATTCAGTAAAAGCAGTGCTAAGAGGGCGATTCATAGCAATATAAGCCTACCTCAAGAAAGAAGATAAACATCAAATAAACAACCTAACTTTACATCTAAAGCAACTAGAAAAAGAAGAAAAGAACCCCAAAGTTAGTAGAAGGAAAGAAATCATAAAAATCAGAGCAGAAATAACTGAAAAAGAAATGGAGACTACAGCAAAAATCAACAAAACTAAAAGCTGGTTCTTTGAGAAGACAAATAGACAAACAATTAGCCAGACTCATCAAGAAAAAAAGGGAGAATAATAAAAAAAATTAGAAACAAAAATAGAGAAATCACAACAGACAACACAGAAATACAAAAGATCATAGGAGACTACTATCAGCAACTATATGCCAATAAAATGGACAACTTGGAAGAAATGGACAAATTTCAAGAAAAGTATAACCTTCCAAAAGTGACCCAGGAAGTAATAGAAAATCTTACCAGACCCATCAAAAACATGGAAATTGAAACTGTAATAAAAAATCTTCCAACAATCAAAAGCCCAGGACCAGATGGCTTCACAGGTAAATTCTACCAAAAATTTAGATAAGAGCTAACACCTATCCTACTCAAACTCTTCCAGAAAATTGCAGAGGAAGGCAAACTCCCAAACTCACTCTATGAGGCCACCATCACCCTAATACTAAAATCAGACAAGGATGCCACAAAAAAAGAACACTACAGGCCAATATCACTGATGAACATAGATGCAAAAATCTTCAACAAAATTCTAGCAAACAGAATCCAACATTATATTATAAAGATCCACATATAAGTGATATCATGATATCACTTACTTACTTCATTTAGTGTGACAGTCTCTAGGCCCATTCATAATACTGCAAATGGCATTATTTCCTTCTTTTTATGGCTCAGTAACATTCCATTGTCGGAGAAGGCAATGGCACCCCACTCCAGTACTCTTGCCTGGAGAATCCCAGGGACGGCGGAGCCTGGTGGGCTGCCATCTATGGCGTCACACAGAGTCGGACATGACTGAAGCGACTTAGCAGCAGCAGCAACATTCCATGGTATATAGGAACCACAGCATCTTTATCCATTCCTCTGATGATGGACATTTAGGTTGGTTCCATGTCCTGGCTATTGTAAATAGTGCTGCAATGAGCACTTGGGTACATGTATCTTTGAATTATAATTTTCTCAGATATATGCCAAGGAATGGGATTGCTGGCTCAAATGGTAGTTCTCTTTTTAGGTTTTTAAGGAACCTACATACTGTTCTCCATGGTGGCTGTATCAATTTATATTCCCACCAACAGTGTTGGAGGTTTTTCCACAGCCTCTCCAGTTGTTTCTGACTGCAGACTTTTAGAAGATGGCCATTCTAGCTGGTGTGAGGTGATACCTCATTGTAGTTTTGATTTTCATTTCTCTAATAATTAGCAAAATTGATCATCTTTTCCTGAAATATTGCATGTATAAAATATTCATGCAATATTTTAAATTAGGTTACCATGATTGTTGCAAATCTCTGTAAACATACTAAAAACATTAAACTGTATCCTTTTTTTTTTTTTTTTCAACAGCTCTGCAATCTCTTTATACACATCCGGGCATATACAAAGGCGGAAACATCCTCACTCCAAGAAGGAAGATGCTTCCTCGGGTCGGCCAGGGGGGCCGACCCCCACCCATGGGGGGCCATAAACTGTATCCTTTAAAAGGGTGAACCCTATGGCACATAAATTGCATCTCATGAAGGATTTTGAAAAACGAACCTCACATGCAGAACTGACCACACAGGACACAACATTCCAGGCAAGCCCCTCTGACTACCGCTCACAGAGGCCCACAAAGAACAGGGTTAGAATGGATTGATTCTCTGAGCTGGAAGAGGTGTGGTCTTCTCATTCATCTCAGAAAAGTAAAGTAGTTTATGACAAAGACAGAGAACATATTTAGAAAATGAACTTGGAAACATAGAAAAGAAATTTACCATGACCAAAGGAGAAAGGGAGGCAGAAGAATAAATAAGGTGTTTGGAATTAATAACAAACTAGTATATATAAAGCAGACATACAACAAAGAATTACTGTATAGTACAAGGAACTATATGCAATTTTATAATAATCTATAAGGAAAAAGAATCTGCAAAAGAACATATATATACATTATATATTCACAGACGCACATATATATGTACAATTGAGTCACTTTGCTGTATACCTGAAACTATCACATATTTTAAGAAATTATACTTCAATTAAAAAAAATTAGTTCATGACAAAGATAGAAATCTCCAAAGGAAACAGGGTCTGTATTCTCTTTTTGTTTCTTTCTATTCTTTGTTCCTTCTTTCCACTATTTTATCTGGAGAGGAGTGGAATAAATGAGCATGTCTTAGTATCTTGTCTACTGGCTTTTTCAGCTATGTCTATTTTTATTATTTTTATAATCAGCCCTCTAGAAATTACAACTTATCATGATCAACCTTGAATTCATATTACATATAATGTAAAAAATTTTAATTGACTTTTTTAAAATGTAAGAGAGAAGATAATCTTTTATATTAACCCTTTATTCTTCCCTATATCAAGGTTATTTATTCTTTATTGTAGATATAAATATCCATCTGGCATCATTTCATTCCAGCCTGAAAAACTCTCTTTAGTGTATTTGATCGTGTGAATCTGCCAACAATCATCTCTCTTATCTTTTGTTTATCTGAAAATATTTTTATTTAACCATAATTTTAGTGATTTCTTTTATTTTTTTCATAGAATTTGTTGTTGTTTGATCTCTGCCATGTCTGACTCTTTTGCAACCCCAGGGACTGTAGCCCCCCAAGCTCTTCTGTCCATGGGATTCCCCAGGCAAGAATACTGGAGTGAGTTGCCATTTCCTTCTCCAATATATAATTTTAGATAGACAGTATTATATAGTTTCTGTGTTTCAGCACCTCAAAGGTTTTGTTTTATTTTTTTTCACCTCCACTGTTTCTTACAATGTCATGTTTATTATTATTCCCTGCAGGTATTGATCTTTCTTTTTTTCTGGCTCCAAGATCACAATGTCTTTCTTCATTTCCCATCCTAGCTCCCAGCCTCTGCTTACTCAGCAAAACTCCCAGAGAGGGAATTACTAGGTACAGAGGATTAGTGTTTGAAACGACGTTAGATTACAATATAACATAACAGTCCAAGACCTGTCTAGCATGAACTGGTTTCTCCTAGTCCCAGCAAAGACAGACCTTCTTTGGCTGACTCCTTTATGCTTCCTGACTAGCCACAGAAATTCGTCTCACATCTGTCAGCTTCTCTGGTATTATATCTTAAACATTTCTTTGTGCTCACAATTCTTTCATGTCTTAAAAAAATTATAATTATTTTGTTTGTATGTTGGCCTAGTGATTTCTGAGTTTTATCACATGAATGAAGATCTTGCTTATCCTTTTGCATCCAAACTGGAAATGGAACTCTCCTCTGTTCCCATGGAGCTGAAAATCTGACTAAAGGGATACAGTAGGACTGGGTAGGGAATGCCAGGCAATAAGTGAATGATAAGAATAGTCAGTCCCTCAAGAGTTCAGAGGAAGTAGGGTTGCCAGATACAGTACAGGACAGCCAGTTAAAGTGGAACTTTATATATGCAAGATTTAAATTTTTAGTACAAGTATAGCCCAAATATTGCATATTCTATTATTAGACTGAAAAATATCCCTTATTTATCTGAAACTCAGATTTAACTGGACATCCTATATTTTTCTTAATTTGTCCTTAGGAGGGAAGGGCCCCCAGTAGAAGAAAAAAAAGGCTCTAGAAGCAAGTAAAAATTGAGTCAGGCTGTTATGAAGGGCTGAAATGATAAAAAATTGCCACATAGCACATGTACAGATAAACAGTGGAAGAAATAATCAGAGAAATGTGCTAGGTTCAAAACCCCTGAAGATTCTGAATGCCAATCTCAGAAGAAAGGACCCTATTTTGCTGGCAAAGATGAATAAAAAAAGATTCTCTGTATGTCTCTCATTGTTGACCTCTTCAAAGGTAACAGTAGTAATAAGAATCAATTTTACGGTATAGGTCTTCCATAGCAAAGCCCTTTTCAGATTTTATAGGGCTTTTTGCTTCAATAAGATCCCATTTTCCTTTTAATGCTTTTCCTTAGGTTTTTTTATAGCCTTCATTTGTTCAGGTATTAGAAATGATGACGGCTCTACCTTCAGAAATGTGAAATAAATAAGGTTTTCTATGTCTGCCAAATAAATGAAAATCTAGATGGTGTAGAAATTGACAAATGCCAAACAATGGACTTGTAACCATGTTTATTTGAAGCATCTTGCTGTACTTCAGCGCACAATTACAAATCATCCTTGCAAGCTCTTCAGAATCTCAGACCTGCCAAGAACTAATTAACTGCTCTGACGGTGGGAAGATGTGGCAACATAAAGAACAGTTTCTGAATGACTGTAAGGTATTTAATTTGAATAAAAGGAGAATTAAAAAGCAGCAGTGAGTAAGAGTGGTAGCAGATAGAAAATGCCTATATTAAAGATTCTTGTCTGGCTTCAAAAGCGTCCCCCGGGAATTTATATCAGGATGAATGCTTTAAAGTGTGAGCCAGCCCTCCCTAGCAGACAGCAAGTGACAGAAGAAGAGAGTGACTTTGTGTTGGTGCAGCTTTTATTTTCTTGGACTTCAAAGTCACTGTGGAAAGTGACTGCAGCCATGAAATTAAAATATACTTGCTCCTTGGAAGAAACGCTATGACAAACCTAGACAGTGTATTAAAAAGCAGAGACATCACTTTGCCAACAAAGGTCTGCATAGTCAAAGCTATAGTTTTTCCAGTAGTTGTGTTTGGATGTGAGAACTAGACCATAAAGAAGACTGAGAGCCAAAAAATTGATGCTTTTGGACAGTGGTGTTGGAGAAGACTCTTGAGAGTCCCTTGGACAGCAAGGAGATCAAACCAGTCAATCCTAAAGGAAATCAACCCTGAATATCCTTTGGAAAGACTGATGCAGAAGTTGAAACTCCAATATTTGGCCACCTGATGCAAAGAGACCACTCGTTGGAAAAGACCCTGATGCTGGCAAAGATTGAGGGCAGGATGAGAAGGGGGTGGCAGAGGTAGCATCAGTGACTCAATGGACATGAATTTGAGTGTACATATCAAAGACTTTTTCTTACCAGTAACTTGAATGTTTTATGTACACGAGAGAATTTCTTTCCTAAATAATATCCTGAAACTTCTTATGAAACTTAATTTTAACAAAATTTATGAAATATTCCAAGCATATTTAAAGGTATAAGACAAATAAAACATCTACATAATTATCACCAAGACTGAACAGATGTTAACATATTGCAATTTGCTCCAGATCAATTTTTTTAAAGAAATATAATGTTACAGACACTGCTAAAATGTTACTGTCATCCTGTACTGCCTTCCTCTCTAGAAATGTCTTCTAGAAGTTGGTGTACTCTTCCTATGCATGGTTTTGAATGTCTACAATATAAATAAATTTATCAATAAATAATGTGTGTTTTTAAGATTTATGTAATTGAAATCCAACTACACATGTTTTTTAATAGCTTGTTTTTCTCACACTTTTTATAGATTTCTATCTAAGGGAAAACTAGATGAGCTCAAGGAGGTATGTTATGAGGGTTTTCATTTAATCACTTTATGCTAGTACAACAAAAAATGAACCTAATTGTTCCTCTCCTGTGCAACGTTTACATAAATGTGATTTATGGAATGGAATGCTATCAAAGATATCCAACAGTTAAAATGGATCCACAAGATCTACACCACTTTATGGAACTTAAGTTCTAGTTTTTATTTTTCAAAATGCATTTAGGCCAAGCAAAGCAATGAACATAAAGTGAGTTTTTAACAATAGTAGGATTTTGTTTGCTTCTGCTTAAGATTGAGCCCTTGGTAATATAAAATATTGAAGGATTTAGTACATAAAAATTCTTAGTGTTATCACTGGTGAGGGGAAACAAAAACTGTTTCAGTATTTTCTTTATCTAATGTGTGTGCTTGTTCGCTCAGTCGTATCTGACTCTTTGTGACCCCATGGACTATAGCCTGCCAGCCTCTTCTGTCCATGGAATTTTCCAGAAAAGAATACTGGAGAGGGAATACTGGAGTGGGGTGCCATTTTCTTCTCCAGGTGACCTTCCCTACCCAGAGATCAAATCCATGACTCTTGCATTAGCAGGTAGGTTCTTTACCACTAGCGCCACCTGGGAAGCCCTAAGCCTTTACTCTATCTTCAGCTCATGGGTTTAAGCCTGCAAAGCAGATAGCAGAAAGATGCAGGCTTTTGACACTAAATAAAGTCAACATGTTACCAAATTCTCATTCAATCCTTGTCGCCAACTCCACTGTAAACTCAGGATAAAGTAAGTCTCTCTTTCACTCTTAGTAAATCAGTTGCATTCACTGTACTTGTGTATAGCAATTAGATCAGTGATGCTGTTCAGAGGACTGGTCTTTCTTGCTAGCTGGTCTGATCAAGTTAGTTCCAAAAAGACTTTAGATGACTCATTGGTATGCAGACCAGAATTTCCAAACTGGCAGCTCTAACGACCACAACATTGGAACTGCCATATATAGATGACAGTAAATTACTTTTGATATTACCTCCAGACTATTAAAGCTACAGTGGTATGAGAATAATGCATGTGTGCATATTGCTACCGTCAGTAGGTACCCAATCAATAAAACAATATTGCTCCATATTTCAGCAGAGCAGAGGCTTGATAAGGTAATGGTAGCCTGAAATATGTTAACAAATATATTTAGTAAAACCTCTATTAATGAAGATGAGACTGTTATGAACTGGGAGAGACACAAAGCATGCTGGAACCTGTGCAGCTCAGAGCTGGAATTCTGCTGCAAACTTTCTTGTGGTTGAATCTAGAATGGAAGTGGGGTGTGAGTCAGACAGTAAGTCCTGAGCCATCTGATTGAGTTGATGAGGCAAAATATCTCTGAGCTGCTAGAATAGGTCAGGTCGTCCTGTTGGCTTTTCATGGGCACAGCAATCTTCCTTAGTGAACTTATAACAACAGTAGACTTGCAATTCTTTGTAAAATTGTGTGATTAAGGTTTCTTTCTTCTGCCAGATGCTTAGTTGGATAGAAAGGATTGTGCCTCTCTTGTCTTTTACATAACCCCAGTGCCAAGCAAAGGTTCCCTGAATACAATAATATAGTCATAAAAAATAGTTAAAGGGGCATGAGGGAAAGGGGCCCAGTGTAGAAGTCCTAATATTCGGCACCAGTTCTGAAAAGGCAGGTCTTCTATGTGCCTGCATTCCACCTCTGAGCAGTCCAGCAGAAGCTATGAATCAGTGATTCCAGGAGAGCCCCAGAGTGGAGTTCAGAAAACAGGTCATTTGGTTCATGTTCAATGGTATTATTCACAAGCTGTGTGATTTTGAGCAAGTGACTTAGCTTTCTTAAGTCTCCACGTCCCCCAGCTGCAAGATGGGTATGGGCTTTATACATTGTTTTTAAGAATGAGATAATCCAGGATAGTACCTGCTCAAAACATGATTTCTATTATTACCATTATTATTTAAGATGAGAATTCATTTGAAAGGAATGAGGACTGATAGGAAATAAGAGGGCATGACACAACATCCAGTCATTGGTGCTGGTTTAGGATGGCACTCCAGACTCAGGGACGTGAAGTCTCAGATGGAATCACTAGCATATTTCAGAAAATAACCCAAATTTATGGTCAAGGCCTATATAGAGGTGATGGACCAGGAGAGAATGATGACATTCTAGGTCTTGATGGCTTGAAAATAAGCAACAGAACCCTGGGTTAGATGAGAATAAGTTTGATTACTGGGAAGAATGTAGAAACCCAACAGATATCCACTAGATTTGGGGATTAGGGCTGCCTTACTCCAAATTAATGATTCAATTTTGAGACGCTGGCAAAGAGAGAGAAAACAAGTCAGGAGTTGACATATTCATTCTGGTGGTGCCAATTACTATAGAAAAGGTTATTTAGAGACATAAATATAACATTTAAGCAGAACTGAACTTTGGAGGACATTGGAAAGGGGAGTGACCATATGTTTATTATCCATTTATTTAAGTTAAATCACAACAATGTAGAATCAGTGTGGATAAACACAGGCATATCTCAAAGATATTGTAGGTTTGGTTCCAGACCACCACAATAAAGCAAATATTCCAATAAAATGAGTCACACTTCTTTTTTTGTTTTCCCAGTGCATATGAAAGTTATATTTATACTATGCTGTAGTCTTACATGTGCAACAGCATTATGTCTAAAAAATACAATGTGTTTACCTTAATATGAGCCATCATATGAGCTTCAGTGAGTCAGACAGCTTTTGCTGGTGGAGGAAGACCTTGCCTGGATGTTGATGGCTGCTGACTGGTCAGGTGGTGGTTGTTGAAGGCTGTAGCAATTGATGGTTGTAGCAATTTCTTGAAATAAGACAGTGATGTTTGTGGAGCCCCAAAACAATTAGAATAGTAACATCAAGGATCACTGATCATGCACCAGCATAACAAATACAATAATAATGAAAAACTTTGGACTATTATGAGAATCACCAAAATTTGATACAGAGGAACAAAGTGAGGAGATACTGTTGGCAAAGTGGAGCTTATAGACTTGTTTGATACGGGATTGCCACAAATCTCAAGTTGTAAAAAATGTAATATCTGCTGGCACTTCCAAATTATGTGTTCTTGACCAACCTAAAGGTGTAATCGCTGTGTTCTCTGGTGACCCCACATGTGACCTCAAGATTCTCAATATAGAGCACTGGCCTCTCCCAACCAACGTGGTTTGGCAAGAAAGAAAGAACAAACCTATTTGCCTTCCCTGATCTACATCAACCCCTCAGCACTGAAATGAGAAAACTGGAGGCCAACGAGTTGAAACCACTTTCTGCTCAAAATCCCCAAGTCCACTATTGCACCTCTCCTGGTTAGTATATTTCACATATATATATATATATATACACATATATGTTCTATTCATGATCCCCATTTCTATTTATATTCAACTAACCTTATTTATGGACTTCCCAGATGGCTCAAATGAATCTGCCTGCAAATGCAGAAGACACAGGTTTGGTTCCTGGGTTGAGAAGATCCCCTGGAGAAGGGAATGGCAACACACTCCAGTATTGTCGCCTCGGAAATCCCATGGACAGAGGAGGCTGGCAGGCTACAGTCCATGGAGTCACAAAGAGTCAGACATCTTATTTTTACACAGACATCTTATTTTTACTTATTTTTACACAGAAAACCTTGTTTTGTTTTGTTGTTTTTAATATAAATTTATTTTAATTGGAGGCTAATTACTTTACCATATTGTATAGGTTTAAACTTAGTCAAAGTGTCAGATATTAAATTAAATAATTAATTAGATGATCTTTCTAGACATCAGATGACTATTTGTTCATAGAGCCAGTACTCTGGGAAAACACTAAGTGTCTGTGGCTGAATCCACTGACCATGTAACAAAAGACAAATGGTGGCAAATATTGAGTAAACTCAAAAATAAAAGTTCTTCTCAATGAAGGAGACATAATATTTGTGCATCACAGGGACTCTCCCTGATGTAAACAAAGTCATGAAAATAAAAAGATATAAACACAACCTACTTAGGAGCTTTTAAGAGAGATCTGGAGCACCCAAATTATCTCCCCTCAAAGTCCTGTAAATTCTTAACAGTAAAAATAGTAGCTAACAGGGACTTCCCTGGCAGTCCAGTGCCTAAGAGGCCAGGCTCTCAATGCAGGGGGCCTGGGTTCCATCCCTGACCAGGGAACTAGACCCCACATGCTGCAACTAAGGCTTGGCACAAGAAAGTACATTTTAAAAAATAGCTAATGAAATTGTAATGCCTTATTGTAACTTCCATATGGACTTCAGATAAACTTGTGACTCACTAGGGACAATTGTACTTTCGTATCAAGTACTTTTTACAGACAGAATTCAAAGTAAGTAAGTGTGTTAGTCACTCAGTCGTGTGTGGCTCTTTATGACCCCATGGACTGTAGCCTGCCAGGCTCCTCTGTCCATGGGATTCTCCAGGCAAAGGTACTGGAGTGGGCTGCCATGCTCTCTTCCAGGGGACCTTTATGCCCAGGGATCGAACACATGTCGCTTATGTGTCCTGCATTGACAGGAAGCTTCTTTACCACTAAGGCCACATGGGAAGTCCCACACAGTTCAAAAGGAAACGCCAATGCGTACGGTTTCAGGATAATTTAAATTGCTTACAGGAGAGCTCCTTTGTTTTCATAGGATAGTTGACTATGGCTGTGATTTCTTTGGTACAAAATCCCTGGTTAGGAATTCTCTCATTTTTTCTTTCTAGTAAAGCATATGACTTTTTTTTTCTGATACGGTTTCTAAGAAACACACAGAGTTAATAAGAAGAAAGCGCTGCCTAGAATCTGACTTGGATGAGGCTGAGCTATGAGGAAACAAGAGCCATCTTTCCAGACAGAAGCAACAAGCAAGTGCCAAGGTCCTGAGGCAGCAATGAGTTAGACACCTTTTAGGAACAGAAATACACCTCCCATGTTGGTTGCATTGTAGACCTGGAGAGCAGGACAGAGGTCAGAGCCAGGTCAAGTGGGGTCTTATAGGTTAGGAGTTGAGCTGGAATTTAAGTCCCATGGGAAGTCATTTAGGGGGAGTTAAGGACAGGGGTGTGAAGAAGCCACTCTTTGGAAAAGACCCTGATGCTGGGAAAGGTTGAAGGTGGGAGGAGAAGGGGACAACAGAGGATGACATGGTTGGATGGCATCACCGCCTTGATGGACATGAGTTTGAGCAAGCTCCGGGAGTTGGTGATGGACAGGAAAGCCTGGCGTGCTGCAGTCCATGGGGTCAGACACGACTGAGCGACTGAACTGAACTAAACTGAAGGACAGGGAAGCCTGGGATGCTGTAGTTCATGAATTTCTGTCCACAAAGAGCCAGACATGACTTAGTGACTGAACAACCATAACAAACAAGAAAATGAATGATTTGATTAACCTTTTAAGGTTAAAGGAAATCAACCCTGAATATTCATTGGAAGGACTGATGCTGAAGCTGAAGCTCCAATACTTTGGCCACCTGATGTGAAGGGCCCACTCACTGGAAAAGACCCTGATGCTGGGAAAGAATGAGGGCAAAAGGAGAAGGGGACAGCAAGAGGATGAGATGGTTGGATAGCATCACTGACTCAATGGACATGAATCTGAACAAATTCTGAGAGATTGTGATGGACAGGGAAGCCTGATGTGCTGCAGCCCATGAGGCCACAAAGAGTCAGACACAACTGAACAACTGAACAGCAACAACAACTTTTAAAATGATAGTATCTTTTCTCTTTGAATTAGTTTTATTTAAGTAAATCATGTAACTAAACTCAGGACAGGAATTGTTTCTGATTCAACTCTGACACCTCCATATCATCCAATTCATAACAGGCTGAGAATAAATGTTTACAAAATGAATAAAATGGCTTGCTGAATCAAGAAATGAATACACAGGAAGAACCATCAATGTGGACAGAGTTCAAAACACACCCCGAAATAATTCTGGCCACAATATAAGTCTGAGTGGATAGGAAAACACTTTAAAATAGTATACGTTTATGATTTATTGTTGAAGATGTTATTAGCCCCTAAATTTTTTTCCTTTTTCAAACGTTTGTTTATTCTGTGGTTGTTGTGTTAACATTCTTGTTTTATTTAAGTGTGCTCTTGCTGATTAGCATGCATTTATGTAGCCAGGATAATTAGGTTGAATTACATCAATTTGGGGAGGTTAAATTCTAGTAATTATACATTTGCAATTTGGAGTATAAATCTAATGATGGCATATAACTTGCAGCAAATACGATAATGGCAATTTAAGAAAGATGTTAAGAGTCCAGGATACTGTTGACTTAAACAATCTATTTAGTCTATAAAAATATTTGCATTTGAATATTCTAAAAAAACCAAAGCTGTAAATTGGTATCTTCCTATTTTATACTTGAAAATACTACGTTGTATCTGTCTTTAAAATGGTTTCCAACAGGAAAAAAGTTATTTAGAAAACTACATTAGAAAATGTAAATTCCTTCTACATACGAAATTCGCTGTATTGAAATGACCATTCCATCTTCACATCTGAGCTACAGCCTCAGGTAATTTGGCAAACAAATTGCAAGCTGCACTATTAAAAAGTGCTATGATAAATAATTCACAGGTATATCTTTATTTCAAGTACATTTAGGCATATGGAGTGTCATCAATATCGAGAAAGAATCTACTTGTGGCATTTTTCAGAGTCAGCACTGAGTCGCTGGTAAGTTGAGTTGACCATAAGCTAACTTGCTTTCCCAAAATCAGTTATACCTGAAGATCCTCCTGACCCACCATGGAGGACTTTTCTAATAGCATTTAGAACGTCATTAGGATATATCTATGAACATCTTTAAATATAACATTCTAACTAGCATTACATGTCTAACAAATGTCAAAAATGTCTTTTTAACAAAGAAAAAACAGAAGGCCCAAATAGTGACTGATTTTTTTAAATGTTACTTTATGAATCAAATACTAGTGATTACTCTTTTTAACTATTTTCTGTGTGAATCCAAAAACATACATACATGTACATCTATACCTAGAAAGACTGTATAGTAATAATTATTTGATAAAATGTGCTATTATCAAGAGTAATTTTATTGACTTCATAATGTAAGAGGAATCAAGGGATATACCAGCTTTGCCATTTTTAATTTGAGAATCCTTTCTAAATACCGCAGCTCTCATTTATTTTTGAATACAATTTAATTTAGAATAATTGAAGCTTTACAGAAAGGTCAGAAAAACATCATAGAGAGTTCCCATATACCCCTTACATTTTGTTTTTTGTACCGGGATATAGAGACATAGATGGGTAACTAGATTGCTAGACCTCTATAGTTAGATACATTTAGATAGATAGACACAAAAACACACAACGCAAGGGAATGATCACATATAAATAAAATCATTTAGGGACAATGAATCAGCTTTAAGGGACAAAGAGAATGAGCAAATCAGCAAGAGTTAATATAGTTTTCCATATTATGACAAAGTTTTTAACTATCACAAAATTTAGCCCAAGGACATGAACTTTAATAACAAATTTTCATGCAACAGGCCCTTGGTATATCTTAGGATATGTGGGGTTTCCCAGGTGGCTCAGTGGTAAAGAATCCAGCTGCCAGTATAGGAGATGCAGGAGTTTGATCCCCTGAAGGAGGAAATGGCAATCTGCTCCAGTATTGCCTGGGAAATCCCATGCTATAGTCCATGGGGGTCGCGAAAGTTGGACAAGACTGAGCACGCATGCACACTCTAGCTTCCATAATATAGGTTGTATAGGAATGTTGTGTTTCTGTTAAATAGTTCTGCTTTGTAAGATGGATTGCATTGATTCTCAACATTTTCCAAGGTAACACCAATGCTAATTGCTAATAAGCCTTATACTATGCCTAAAATAGATTTTAAATTTGCTGTATTCTATTAAACTGAATTTTAATAGAGCAAACTCACTTTTATTGCACAATTGGTTGATCCTACTTATCAGGAAACATTTATTAACTCTGAATAGAATTACAAAAATGAATAAAAACGCTAGTTTTCCCTTGAAGGAGCTCAAAAACTATAAGGAGAAACAGAAAGGAAGGACAAGAGATTCAATAAAAGACCTAATATGAGATGCACTGTTAAGAATTGAGCGCATAAAAGGCTGTGGGAGCTTTGAGAAGACATGCAGTTGAGAGAAGCAGTTGTTAGACTCTGAGAGCAATTAGAATGTTCTGGGTACTCAGTAATATGGGAGAAGGTGGTTGCATGAAAAGAAAAAGATATGGGGGCTTCCCTGGTGGTCCAGTGGTTAAGACTTCATCTTTCAATGTAGGGTGTGCGGATTCGATCCCTGGTTGGAGAGCTAGGATTCCACATGCCTTGTAGCCAAAGAACCAAAAACATAAAACAGAAGCAATATTGTAAAATTCAATAAAGACTTTAAAAAATGGTCCACATAAACAAAATATAAGAAAAAGGTATGAAGCAGGGTTTGCAAAGCTGGCCTACAGAATGCCTGTGTCCTGTAAAGAGGCTAGTTGTCAAATGGATGGACAATGTATTAGGAGCATCAGAGATGTTCCATCTGACAAATGCATGCTGTTCTACAAAGGCAAAAACCTGGAACACCATCCACCTCAGCTGCTTTTTCCAAATCAAGATGACCAGCAGAACATACATTCTTCCTGACCTTCCTAGGGACAGCCAGTTCAGGATCTGCTGCTCAAATACCAACAACCATTATTCACACTGTGAAGGACTGGGTCAATGACCTCCAAATCCAGTCAGCCACCATGCTCCACCCATCACACTCCAGTGCAGCCACCTATCATACTCCATTTCCACCAGCAGATATGTTTTGACATGTTTGTATTTCTTAAAAGCCTTATTCTTTTGTGATAAACATGATTCCTCTTAACAAGATCTTGTACACACACTTCTTCTCCATACTTTTTCTGACTCCTTAGGTTTGGCAAATGTTTTTGTTGAGATAGTAGTAGGAGCATGCAATCAAGTGAAAGGGCTGAATATAAGACATGGGCTCTTTCACAAACAGCAGCCTCCACTAAGTAGCTGAAGAATACACAGAGATTAATCTTGACAGAGTCGGACTTGCAGATACTTAGATAGGAAGATGGCGATATACATAAAGTTGTCTACAGTAGTGCTATAATTTTTGTTTCTAGACGAGACACAAAACTAGAGCATTTGAAGATCAGATTAAACTGGACTAGCATACTAACCACTACTCTGTGGGACCTACCAATAGACACAATCCAAGTCAGAGAGACAGAAATCTATAGGTGATCAATAGTGAGCTTCTGACAGCATGGTGGCTTAGGTAATCTTGGCCATGTGTCTATTCTATCCACTTGAGAAAGACTTGAATAAATCTTCCCTGAAAAATAATGAATTGGGTATAAGTAGGTGCTAATGACCATGGTAAGAAAAAGTAACTTACAGTACAAGGCAGACCCAAGTTATTTCATAGTATGTCTACATATGGCTAATTTAATATACTAAAAGCCATGGTATAAATTTGAATCAATGGTAAAGTGTGCTTAAATCATGCTTTACTCAATACTTCCTTAGCAATAGCTATTGACTTAGAAGAAAGAATTCACAGCTAAAAAATAAGATAATAGCTTTTTGAATGAAATTAGGAGTTGTCTTGAAGAAAAGTAAGAACTGTAGGAACTTCTCTGGTGGACCAGTGGCTGAGACTCCACACTCCTGGTGCAGGAGGCCTGGGCTCGATCCCTGGTCAGGAAACTACAGGTCACACATCACAACTAAAAATAGACCACACATATAGCAAAAAAGATGGAAGATCCCACCTGCCTCAACTAAGACCTGGCTCAGCCAAATAAATAAATAAATATTAGAAAAAAATTATAAACCATAAGTGAAAATCACTGTGTGCTCAATTACATTAAAGTCAATTACTCACATACCTCTGCAAAGTTGAAATTAAAAAAGAGAAACACTAGTTCTCTTCATCTCCTGAAAAAGTCATGATCACAGTTGAAGAAGCCTTCAAAGTGAGCATGCTCATTGAAAGAACCTGCTCTATCACCCTCTTGTAAATGGATTATCTCACCTCTGAGTCCAGTATCAGAGAACTCGAGTCTGCGTGGGATTTTGCACGGGACTTCACTCTGCATACATAAACATTCTAATTTAATTTTAAGTCCTCCTTCCCGGATGTAGATCTCATCTTCTGTGTGTTTTTGCTATATCGTCCTGAACATGATGAATGAGTTGCATTATTCTACTGAGTGGACCATAAGTAATATTAGTCACTCAGTCATGTCCAACTGTTTGCAACCCCATGGGCTGTAGCCTGCCAGGCTCCTCTGTCTATGGGGATTCTCCAGGTAAGAATACTGGAGTGGGTTGCTATTCCCTTTTCCAGGGGATCTACCTGACCCAGGGATCAAACCCAGGCCTCCCACATTGCAGGCAGATTCTTTACTGTCTGAGCCACCAGGAAAGCCCCAAGGATACTAGAGTGGGTACCCATCCCCTGTCTCAGATGGTAAAGGGTGAATTATATAGGTGTTCAATATTCTTAACTAGTGATTGAGGTGTCCTGGAAAATAAAGCAAGCATGTGTATGTGTAAATAGTATGCACAATAAGAGTGTTCAATTGAACAGCAGTGTCAGGTTAATGCCCCTTTAGCTTTTCAACCTCAGATATTTTTCCTGGCAAATGAGAGGTCATTTCTGAAGCTTTCTAGCTTGCTTCCAGTTGTAATATCCCATGAATCTGAATACTGTTTAATTAAGTTTCAAATACTTTTCTATAACCATGTCCATAAGATACAGAAAAGAACCCCTTTGGTTATTAAGACACTTAACAAAATATATTTAAAAACAACAACAACAAAAAAAAAACACATTTTCTGAAGACTCAAGAATACTTGACCATGAATGATGCTAAGTAATCTATTTCCACTGTTTGAAACACTCAGTTTTTAGAATTCTACAAAGTGTTTTTGTGGCAGATTTTAGCACAGATCTCTCCATCAAACATCTACTGAATAGCATGAGTCTAGAAGCAGATTGCTCACATGGTGCTTATTACCACTTTGCATTTTCTGGATGAGCTGCTGGCCAACTAGCTAAGTTAACTGCTGCTTGAAGTGTTCTGAGAGTGTTAATCAATAACGAAAAGCGGCAGATGACACGGATATTGGGATTTCATCATGCATCACTTTGACATTTGTTTGAACCCAATTTTTGTTTTGCAAACTCAATAACTTTTACCTTAACTTTCTGCCTAGCTTTAAGCATTTTAACCTTTCCTTGTAAATTATCAGATATAAGTAGTGACCAAACTGGCTAAAGATCACTTTGAAGGAGAGAACTGTTAATGTTATTCTGGGTCTGGAAATGTATTATATCTGAGAGAGAGAGAAAGAGAAGAGAGAGAGTATAAAATATGTTCAGGGTGGGACTGGTGAGGGAAACACACAGAACTCAGTGTCTTTTTCAACACTGTTTAGAAATATGTATTTCCTTCACGTAGTAACAATATATATGTTCTAGCAAATAGTGAAGGTGAACTAGAATTTCATTAGCTCACTCAATCCTAGTAGTAGTAAAAGGCTCTTTGTTCAAACTAAAGATTGCAATGCTTTGAATAATAACAATACACCTTGGTCATATAATTTAGAAGATGGTGACATTGCAGATTTAATGAAGTTTTAAAGTACAATTTGATACACTAAAGAAAGTTTTAGTCTCAGTTTTTGATTTGTAAGATTACAACATTCTTCATGAACTAACCAAGGACGGCCAAGTGGAGGGAAAGAAATGAATGAAATAAAGACAGAACAACAAATCGGTCATCAAAAGCACAGTAGAATTACCCTGCCTACTCCATCAAGGATATAGGGGACAATAAGTAAGCACTAAAACTCAACAGTAACCTGAATGCAAAGAATATTGAAATTAAAAGCACATTATTTTGCTTTGCTTTAGGCTCTGGTATTAGTGTGGATACACATTTATTAATATCTTCCTGCTAAGATTCTCTTCAGCCAAAACCATGTATACCCACTATTGATGGAGAGTTGTCTCACTGGAAAAGACCCTGATGCTGGGAAAGATTGAGGGCAGGAAGAGAAGGGGGCAATAGCGGATGAGATGGTTGGATGGCAACACAGACTCAATGGACAGGAGTTTGAGCAGACTTCAGGAGATAGTGAAGGACAGGAAAGCCTCACATGCTGCAGTCCATGGGGTCACAAAGAGTCGGACACAACTGAGTGAATGAAGAACGAGTGATGGTAATAAACCCAGTGAGGAAGGACCACGTGAGGGTGGCTCCCCTCTGTGGTCTGCGTCATGTGATGGTTCACCATGCTTTATTACATTTCAGTAAGACAAGTTTTTCTGACAATTCAGTAAGACACCAACTCATGAAGATGTGAAGGGAAGAGGTGGGGGACCCCTGGCAGTCATTCCTTTTCTAAACTTTAGTCAAAAGAAAGTGAAAGAAAAGAAAGTGAAGTCGCTCAGTCGTGTCTGACTCTCTGCGACCCCACAGACTGCAGTCTACCAGGCACCTCCTTCCATGGGATTTTCCAGGCAAGAATACTGGAGTGGGGTGCCATGTCCTTCTCCAGGAGACCTTCCCGACCCACAGAATGAACCCATTGTAGGTCTCCCGCATTGTAGGTAGACGCTTTGCCGTCTGAGCCACCATAGACAAACCTTACAGTATTTAAATACTTAAAACTCAACTCATTCTGAAGACACAATCAGCCTCTCTCAATCACATATACATGACTCAAAGGCTGGGGAAAAAAAAGAAAGGAAAAAGAAACAGAACTCAAGTGCATCTCAAAGCTTATTGTTAGTTTTACGACAGAACTCAATGAAATCTAAGAGAGCAGAGACTGTAGGTATATTCAACATAAATGAACAAATCTGCCCTAAAAGCTCCAGCACATGGCCATGTATGTGAAATAGATCATTTTTGACAGTCCTGAGTGCTTCATGGGCTCTAAATATTTTATGTCCTCCCGATTTGTGAACAATTCCAGTCAAATACAGATACAGAGTGGAACACAGCAGGCTGATGTTCTGGGAGTCAGATGCAGATTTAATAGACTATAGATAGAGTAAGCCTGGCTTCTAATCTTAGGTTTGTTTTCATTCACTAAGAATTTCATGACGTATTTGTCAACACATCCCTGTGCAATCTTGGAAAAGGATGAAGAAGAGCGAATCTCATAATTTTTTAAGCGCTGACTGTTTCTAAAGACCAGTTGCTTTTCACTTAAATGAAGCTGTCTGATCCCTGATAAGAAAATCATTTTGTGACTTCCGACAGGTTTCAAATATTCCGTTTTTTACAAAGATCACATTACGAACATCCTCACATTTTGAGGTAGGAAGTATAAACTCTACAAAAGGATAAAGACAACTCACATAATAAAATTCCAAGATAACATCTGCTCCTTCAACAGACATAGCGTAGGACAATTTTAAGGTCAGACGAGGGACTGTGTTCTCATTGTCAATAGTGACAAAGAAGAAAGAAAAGTGGAAAAACTGACAAAATGGAATTTGGAGATTTTTGTTTATTAAAAAAAAAATCCATACTATATCATATCCCTTATAACAACCAAAGGTTTTCTTAATTTGAGGACTCCTTCATTTGGTGGCACAATCCAACCTAACCCAGAAATAAACTAGGTACAGCTTTTATCCTCCTTGTGAGAATTCTGAGACAGTATGCTGCAGAAATACTAATGTGTTTGATTATGGAGTTTGAAGACTCCACTGGGGTTTATACAAAATTTAGAGTGTGTGTCATCACATTTCTGAAACGTGGAAAGTTCTGAATTCTTAAACCCATCTCATCCTAAGTTGTTTGAATGAGAAACTGTGAATCTTTAGTAAAAAATTTTAATAGGATCTTTCACAAAGCTTAAATCCTATATATGAGATGATCACAACCCAGTGCCATTATTAACCAATATACATTCACCTACAAACAAACTCCAATAGAATTAACAGGTAAATACTGAAAAATAGTAAGTTAGTTACAGAAAGTTGTCAGATACGAAATCAATGTTCAAAATTTCCTCTACACAAGGAATAACAACATAAGAAATAAAGTTGGAAATTATTCAAATGAGCAAAGTGACAATAAAGATATTATTCCAATGAGCAAAGCGACAATAAAGTACCTAGAGATTATTGCAACTGTGTGTATAAAGAATGCATAAGACCTTGTAGAGAAAACTTATTCTTTTAAAATTTTATTCACTCTACTGACAGATATAAAAGATCTGAATGAATGAAGAGTTAAACTCTGTTCACTGATAGACAACTTTGCACTGCAAATATATTAAATATTGTTGTACATTTATAATAAAGAGGGCTGTGGTTCAGTGGTTAGGACTTGGCACTTTCACTCATGGGGTCGGGTTTGATCCCTGGTAGGGGAACTAAGATCCCACAAGCCATGTGGTGTGGCAAAAAAAAAAAAAAAAGCAAAAAACACAAAGACAACTCATAATATTGGAAGGTGAAATTATTTTTAAAAATAGGGGGTGACTTATCTAATATATCAAGACACACAGAAAAGAAAAAAGAAAATAAAACAAAATACCATAGCTGCAGTGGTAGGTATGCAGCTTAATTACCTGTTAAAATCAGTATTTCTGTGCTACTTCTTCAAAGAAGAATAAAAACCTTTGCCCTCTGCTAGAACCAATGAGACCTACCCTGCATTCAAAACTGTAACCTTAATGACAAGCAAGAGGTAAACACAAGTAGAATAGAAAAGAGACAAACCAAAGGTGAGTGTGTTGACACCTTCTCACCAGATGAAACCTCAGAAATGGAGATGGATACACGGCAACAGGAGGCAGGCTCCACCTCGGGGATGATGCTGATAGCAAAGTGTGCATGTGTCATGGGAGCTGTGAAATAAGGATATTTGGAGCAGAAGTTTTGTGCAATTTTATTCATCACCTCACAGGTAATAAACTCTTGTAATAGCCACAAACTGATCTGCCTGCTTCTGGCACCCCCTGGTCAGATTAATCTTCCTGGAACACTGCATGTCAGGAGAGCAAGAATGTCTGAGAGGAAAGATATTTCATTCTGCCTTTATTTCATGGTCCTGAGTACTGGCTTGATACAAAAAAGAAAGGAGAGTGTAGCCACTAGAGAGTTACTAAGGAGCTAGGAGACTTTATATACATATAGTTACAGTTATATATAACATTATACATACCTTTATATACAATTATGTATAATAGTTTATTTGTATATATAGCTATATATATATATGTACAGTTGTGCATGCATGTTAAGCTGTTTCAGTCATGTCCAGCTCTGTGTGACACCATGGACTACAACCCACCAGGCTCCTCTATCTGTGTGATTCTCCAGGCAAGAATACTGGAGAGGTTTGTACGCCCTCCTTGAGGGATTCTTCCCAACCCAGGGACTGAAACCACATCTCTTATGACTCCTGCACTGGCAGGCAAGTTCGTTAGTTACAACTAGCACCACCTGGGAAGCCCCATATATGTACAATTATATATATATATATATATATATATATACACAGTTTTATATGTATATATATATATTTAGCAAGTATACACACACACACACACACACACACACACACACAGTAAGTTCCCTACATTCAAAAGAGTTAGGTTCTGAGAGCGAGATCGTAAGTCCAATTTGTTTGTTAGTCCAACAAAGTTAGTCTAGGTACCCAAGTAACACAGTTAGCTACATAGTACGGTACTATAAAATGTTTATAACACTTTTCACACAAATAATACATAAAAACAAACAAAGAATAAAGAAAATATTTTTAATCTTATAGTACAGTACTTTGAAAAGTACAGTGGTACCAGCTGCATCCCTGCTGCCTTTATGCTTGCTTCCAGATATCCTGGGTTTGAAATCTACTACTGTCCTCTGCAAAGGGCTGTACAGTAAAGTACACAAAAGTAAAACCACTTGTAGATGATGCACACATGTGACAATGCGCACCAGACATGTAAACCACCTTACGAGTTTGAACATGTGAATGCACATTTGCATCTTTGAAAGTTTACAAATCGAAGTTTTGTATGTAGGGAGCTTAGTGTATGTTCATACATTTGAGCATGGACATGTATGTAGGGAAACTCACAATAGAAGAAGTCTGTGGACAAAGGAGATATGATGACAGTGAGATGGAAAGGATTAGATGGAGAGCAGTTTGAGACTATGACCAAGGACAGGAGGCAAGAATCTTATTTCCTAAGACAGAGTGAAAGTGACACTCTTGTCAATGTATTGGCTCAACTGGTCCCTCCCATATCTACTGATAAAAATGCTGTCTTGTCAGCTGCAAACCCTGTCTGAATCTTCAGTGAAGGTTGGACACGGATACTTTAATTGACATTAATTTTTGAGTGAGATCAAAGAAATCATAAAATTCACACCTGAAGGGCACCTTTAGTTGGGGCTGGATTTTGTCCCACTGTTTACCTTCTGGGTCCTTTTGGTGTGCAGTATGGAAGGTAACTAAGAAGACTAACAAATCGATACTGGAGATAATGATGTTTTCCTAATTCAAGAACTGCCCTGACCTTGGACTTGCGTGAAGGAGTAAATAAAATGCACATTTCAGGAAAGGCAGAGCATTCAATCTCAGTTACAAAGAGGGAGGCAAAATTCAATGAAAAAGTGGGTTCCTGAATTTCTTTTCATTAAAATCCACATTGTAGTGTAAGCAAAACACTCTTTCTTCTCATATTAATATCTGCTTCCCAACAGAGTAAGTAAAACAACAAAAACAACCATAAACCAAGACTGGAACAACAGCTGATCCATGCAGAAAAGTAAAATGCTTTCCCGGTGTGAATGCATGTTCATGCTTCAACAGCAAACAAACAAACAAAAATGTGTCCTGTTGACTGCAGCTCACGTTGGTGGCGATGGTTGTTCTGTGCAAATGAACGGATGAAACCATGAAACGCGAACATCTTCGATAACACCTGCCTGCAAAAGTTCGGAACACTCAGTGTTTGAATCTAGTGCAGCTAAGTACAAATGTTAACACTTCTGCCTTAAATGGGGTGGAATACTGAGTCTTCCAAGTCTGACACAGAGAGTGATGTGAGGCAGAGCAGTCTGTGCTGGGTGCATCTTTTTCTTCTCAGAATGAAGGCTGAAATATGGAGACACGTGAAGGAAATCTATTCCTTAGCCAAAATAATGCTGGTATTTGTCATTTGCTTCCAGGCTCAAACACCTGCTAAGTTTAATCTTTTTAAGAACTGAAAAGCATGGGCTGGCGAGGATCAAAATTATACTAACAGAGAAGCAGAGGCTGTATGGTACTTGTCTTAACAGTCTTCTAAGAGCCTGCATCTCCCTTAAAATTTCTGAACCAAGAGTATTCTTAACAGTGTTCTTTGCAGTGTGAAAAGGGTCTTCATTTCATAATCCAGAGGACCTGGGCCCTCAGCCTGGTGCCTCACCCACCACTTGTATAAATGTGGTCACAGTCAGAATCATCATTTACTTTTCACATCATTCTCCCCTGAATAATATCTTTTAAGGGCTCCCTAGTGACCTTGGATAAAGCCTAGTACGCATGCATGCTAAGTCATTTCAGTCATGGCCGACTCTTTGCGACCCTATGGATGGTAGCTCTCCATGCTCCTCTGTCCAAGGGATTCTCCAGGCAAGAATACTGGAGTGGGTTGCCATACCCTCATCCAGGGGATCTTCCCGACCCAGGGATCGAACCCATGTCTCTTACATCTTCTGCACTGGCAGGCAGATTCTTTGCCACTAGCACCACCTGGGAAGCCCATAAAGCCTAGTATCCTGACTTAACTTGGCCTGGAAGGTCATGCATGATTGGCCTCCCCCACCTCTCCAGTCTAAAGCTGGGCTCCACCCCTGCCGGTATCCATTCTTCAGCCACATTGGCCTCCTTCAGTTCCCGAGTCACTGCTCTGGCACCCGAGGATTAGCAACTTTGGGGCTCCTCCGAGCCATCCCACGCATTATGGCATTCTCATGGTGGCTGCTCCTGACACTAGCCTCAAGGGTGTCTTTGTTAAGTGGACACCAAGAAGAGAGATAATACGGTAGGTGATATGAGATGATTCTGAGTGACAGACTGTGTGGCAGCTACCAGACTCACTAGTGCACAGGTAAGTCCCAGGAGGGGAAGTGAGGACTCATGGCAGTTATAATGGGCATAGTGTAAATGTCACTTTATTTGTGAACACAAATTTGAACTTAGGACACTGATTCCCATCACAAAGTATGGCTAAAGAAAGAGACAATAGCAATTGATTTTATTTATTCCTTCAACTAAGGATTGGGCACTTACCTATGGAAAGATACACAAGAAAAGTGTGAAACCTGCCCAGAGAAGGGGATGAAAGGAAAAGAGGTGAGGGAAGCAGGGTGACAGGGTAGAAGGAAGGAAGGGCATGGAGCCAGGCACAGTCATTTCTCCCACTGTTGTTGTTCAGTCGCTAAGTCATGTCCGACTCTTTGCAACCTCATCCACGGTAGCATGCCAGGCTCCCTGGCCCTTCACTATCTCCCAGAGCTTGCTCAAATTCATGTCCACTGAGTCAGTGATGCTAACTAACCATCTCATCCTCTGCCGCCCTTGTCTGCTTTTGCCTTCAATCTTTCCCAGCATCAGGGTCTTTTCCAATGAGTCAGCTCTTCACATCAGGTGGCCAAAGTATTGGAGCTTCAGTTTCAGCATCAGTTCTTCCACAGAATATTCAGGGTTGATTTCCTTCGGGATTGACTGGTTTGATCTCCTGGCAGTCTGAGAGACTTTCAAAAGTCCTCTCCAGAAGCACATTTTGAAAGTCTCAACTTTCAGCACTCAGGCTTCTTTATGGTCCAACTTTCACATCTGTACATGACTACTGGAAAAACCACAACTTTGACTTTAAGGACCTTTGTAGGCAAAATGATGTCTCTGCTTTTTAATATGCTGTCTGGGCTTGTCATAACTTTTCTTCCAAGGAGTAAGCATCTTAACTTCATGGCTCCAGTCACCATCCACAGTGATTTTGGAACCCAAGAAAATAAAATCTATGCACCTGCTCAAGGGGTCCATGAAGTATTTTCAAATTAGGGAGCATTATATACCAAACAATTAGTGTACATTTACCAGAGAAAATGTGGAAAGTTGGCAACACAGGAAGATTAAAAATAATGACCCAAGGTCCTTGCACAGTAAACCAAATGATGTTAAACCTCTGCTGTGTTTTCCTCTAGCCTTTTTTGGACACGTGTAGCTTTTAGATTTATCTTTAGGTTTTAACATAGTTGACAACTTACTCCTTTTACAGCAATTTCCCAAGTTATCATATATTCTTCCTACACTTCAATTTCAATAATTGTATTGATTCCATCAGGAAGACAGAACATTGTATATTTACCCACATTCCCTACATGAATATTAAAGTTCTTTCCAGTGTTTTACATATAAAAATAGTCATCATACATACTTAAGTTCACAAGATCTAAGAGTTACCTGAGGACTCCCAAAATGTGGTCTTTACTCCTCTCACAAACCTAGACAGCATATTGAAAAGCAGAGACATCACTTTACCAACAAAGCTCCGTATAGTCAAAGCTATGGTTTTTCCAGCAGTCATGTACAGTTGTGCGAGTTGGACCATAAAGAAGGCTGAATGCTGAAGAACTGATGCTTTCAAACTGTGGTGTTGGAGAAGACTCTTGAGAATCCCTTTGACTGCAAGGAGATCCAACCAGTCCATCCTAAAGGAAATCAAGCCTGAACATTCACTGGAAGAACTGATGCTGAGGTTGAAGCTCCAATACTTTAGCCACCTGATGTGAAGAGCCAACTCATTGGAAAAGATCCTGATGCTGGGAAATATTGAGGGCAGGAGGGGAAGGGAGTGGCAGAGGATGAGATAGTTGGAAGTCATCACCAACTCAATGGACATGAGTTTGAGCAAACTCTGAGAGATTGTGAAGGACAGGGAAGCCTGGCGTGCTGCAGTCCATGGGGTCACAAAGAGTCAGACCTGCCTGAGTGGCTGAACAACGACAACTGTTTTCAGTGACTCGCATAAATTAGATTCATAGACCCTTGCTTGCAGAGGAAGACAGGAGGACATAGCCTGTAGCATTGATAAGTCAATTTAAGTTTGCCCACAGTGCAGAAAGTCCAAGTTCACAGCTAAAATGGAGCCTGTATATAAAGAAAACATCTCCATATTCCTTTATCAGTATATACCTGCAGGCCTGGGGGAATTTCTTCTGCAAAGAAAACTAAACTTTTCTTTCTTTTACTAACAGTGTTAAAGCTTTGTTTCTTGCTACTCAGGAGAAATTTTATTAAGATTCCTTGAGGGAAGTTCAAGTAAGTCAGCCATACCTATTTTCTTGTTTTTGTGGGTGTCCTGTGAGATATTATAGGTCAGTAATGATCTAATGGTTTTTCATATGCTTTTAGTCTTCTGCCATAACAAAGAAATTCTGCATGTGTCCATACTAAAAATAATATTGAGAATTTCACATCTAATAATAGCAATTTCTAATCATACATCTCTACTTTCTAATGTACTTGCCTCTCTACATTTGCATCTCCATTTCTTCCCTGCAAATATGTTCATCAATACCATTTTTTTAGATTCTATATTTGTTTTTCTCTTTCTGATTACTTAGACACAATGGGGAGAGAGTGAATGGGGAAAATGGAGAAAGTAGCATCAACATATATACACTATAATGTGTAAAATTGATAGTTGGTGAAAAGTTGCTATACAACACAGGGAGCACAGTCTGGCGCTCTGTGATGACCCAGGGGGTGGGATGAGAGAAACAGAGGGAGGCTCCAGAGGGACAGGATATATGTATAATTATGGCTGATTTGTCCTGTTATATAGCAGAAACCAACACAACATTGTAAAAAGTAAAAAAACAAAAATTTTTAAAAGTAACTCATTTGCCTCTATTTTAAAATTATGCAATGAAACTTACAGTGATTGGAAGATCATACTGAAGAATGTAAAACAATCTTTCATTTACTATAGCACATTTTATTTAGATTTAAATATATTATGAACTATTAATTCATTTAATATGTATCCCTCTTTTTGGTGTGTCTCAACCATCAAATTGCATTGCTTCCCACTTTACAGAGATCTTAATTTCTTAAATCAGTTTGTACAAAATCTAGTATTTTTGAGAAATGTGAACAATGCTAACTGCCAAGTCAAGGGCATCAGTTCAGTAGCCTGTGACATTGCCATTCATTCTACAATAAAGTAGATTTCTGATGCTTTACTATTTGTATGAAAATCTACTTGACATTTTTTTTTTTTTTTTTTTTTTTTTTTTGTTTTTTGTTTTTTTTGTTTTTTAAATATTATTTTATTAGTTGGAGGCCAATCACTTTACAACATTTCAGTGGGTTTTGTCATACATTGGCATGAATCAGCCATATAGTTACACGTATTCCCCATCCCGATCCCCCCTCCCACCTCCCTCCCCACCCGACTCCTCAGGGTCCTCCCAGTGCACCAGGCCCGAGCACCTGACTCATGTATCCCACCTGGGCTGGTGGTCCGTTTCACCATAGATAGTATACATGCTGTTCTTTCAAAACATCCCACCCTCACGTTCTCCCCCAGAGTTCAAAAGTCTGTTCTGTACTTCTGTGTCTCTTTTTCTGTTTTGCATATAGGGTTATCGCCACCATCTATCTAAATTCCGTATATATGTGTTAGTATACTGTAATGTTCTTTATCTTTCTGGCTTACTTCACTCTGTATAATGGGCTCCAGTTTCATCCATCTCATTAGAACTGATTCAAATGAATTCTTTTTAACGGCTGAGTAATATTCCATGGTGTATATGTACCACAGCTTCCTTATCCATTCATCTGTTGATGGGCATCTGGGTTGCTTCCATGTCCTGGCTATTATAAACAGTGCTGCGATGAACATTGGGGTGCACGTGTCTCTTTCAGATCTGGATTCCTCAGTGTGTATGCCTAGAAGTGGTATTGCTGGGTCATATGGCAGTTCTATTTCCAGTTTTTTAAGAAATCTCCACACTGTTTTCCATAGTGGCTGTACTAGTTTGCATTCCCACCAACAGTGTAAGAGGGTTCCCTTTTCTCCACACCCTCTCCAGCATTTATTGCTTGTAGACTTTTGGATAGCAGCCATCCTGACTGGCGTGTAATGGTACCTCATTGTGGTTTTGATTTGCATTTCTCTGATGATGAGTGATGTTGAGCATCTTTTCATGTGTTTGTTAGCCATCTGTATGTCTTCTTTGGAGAAATGTCTGTTTAGTTCTTTGGCCCATTTTTTGATTGGGTCGTTTATTTTTCTGGAATTGAGCTTCAGGAGTTGCTTGTATATTTTTGAGATTAATCCTTTGTCTGTTTCCTCATTTGTTATTATTTTCTCCCAATCTGAGGGCTGTCTTTTCACCTTACTTATAGTTTCCTTTGTTGTGCAAAAGCTTTTAATTTTCATTAGGTCCCATTTGTTTATTTTTGCTTTTATTTCCAATATTCTGGGAGGTGGGTCATAGAAGATCTTGCTGTGATTTATGTCGGAGAGTGTTTTGCCTATGTTCTCCTCTAGGAGTTTTATAGTTTCTGGTCTTACATTTAGATCTTTAATCCATTTTGAGTTTATTTTTGTGTATGGTGTTAGAAAGTGTTCTAGTTTCATTCTTTTACAAGTGGTTGACCAGTTTTCCCAGCACCACTTGTTAAAGAGGTTGTCTTTTTTCCATTGTATATCCTTGCCTCCTTTGTCAAAGATGAGGTGACCATAGGTTCGTGGATTTATCTCTGGGCTTTCTATTCTGTTCCATTGATCTATATTTCTGTCTTTGTGCCAGTACCATACTGTCTTGATGACTGTGGCTTTGTAGTAGAGTCTGAAGTCAGGCAGGTTGATTCCTCCAGTTCCATTCTTCTTTCTCAAGATTACTTTGGCTATTCGAGGTTTTTTGTATTTCCATACAAATTGTGAAATTATTTGTTCTAGTTCTGTGAAAAATACCGTTGGTAGCTTGATAGGGATTGCATTGAATCTATAGATTGCTTTGGGTAGAATAGCCATTTTGACAATATTGATTCTTCCAATCCATGAACACGGTATGTTTCTCCATCTGTTTGTGTCCTCTTTGATTTCTTTCATCAGTGTTTTATAGTTTTCTATGTATAGGTCTTTTGTTTCTTTAGGTAGATATACTCCTAAGTATTTTATTCTTTTTGTTGCAATGGTGAATGGTATTGTTTCCTTAATTTCTCTTTCTGTTTTTTCATTGTTAGTGTATAGGAATGCAAGGGATTTCTGTGTGGTAACTTGACATTTATATCATTGTTATTTTAGGAAAATGGTCAATGTGTGAGAACTCCTAATTAAGTGACCAAACTAGGACTTCTGGAAAAGGATACTGTCTCTAATTTCTATGTGTTAATATAATTGCTTTCAGTTCAGTTCAGTTGCACAATCATGTCTGATTCTTTGCAATCCCATGGACTGTAGCATGTCAGGCTTCCCTGTCCTTCACCAACTCCCAGAGCTTGCTCAAACTCATGTCCATCGAGGCAGTGATGCCATTCAACCATCTCATCCTCTGTCATCCTCTTCTCCTCTTGCCTTCAATCTTTCCCAGCATCAGGGTCTTTTCCAATGAGTCAGTTCTTTGCATCAGGTGGCCAAAGTATTGGAGTTTCAGCTTCACCATCAGTCTTTCCAATGAATATTCAGGATTGACTTCTTTTAGGATTGACTGGTTTGATCTCCTTGCAGTCCAAGGGACTCTCAAGAGTCTTCTCCAACACCACAGTTCAAAAGCATCAATTCTTTGGCGCTCAGCTTTCTTTATGGTCCAACTTTCACATCCACACATGACTACTGGAAAAGCTGTAATTGCTTTATAGTGTATTTAGTAACTAATAACAAAAACATGAAGACTAGAATCTATTGATGGTTAAGTAAAATTTCCTCATTTATTAAGCTGGCACTCACTGCTGTTTTACAACTGCTTAAACTGACACGAAGTAATGGTTTTATTCTGTCTCATTTGAAATCTCCTTATTAAACACTATTTAAATAAATAAAAGATGTCTCTATAGTTTAGACTGTTCTCAGGAAATACTTTATGTAAAGTTCACAACCCTGAATTCAGTGCTACTCGAGCAAAACTAAAACCTCATCCGATTGCCTTAATTAGAATGTAGCTGGAAGACTCGGGGTAAGTTATAAGTGAAAGAGGACTTTTAAAGAGCTTTTTATGGCACTTTAAAATCCCCATTTATTAGTGAGGATGGGGATATGCTGGCTTTTCCACATACCCGCTGGTGGACCAGATATTCACATACATAATCTCTGAAGGGCAATTTGATAATCTGTTACATTATAGCTTAAAAATGTTCATACATGCTGTAATGCAGCAATTTCCCTTTAGGAATTTATCTCAAAGAGAAAAAAAAGCAAGGGCAAGCGAAAAGATTTACATCTAAAATTATTTATCCCAGTGTTCTTTTTATAATGTCAAAACATTAAGAATAAAGGAGAGAAAAATTACATGTTAAAAATTATATTTATAACATGTTCATATAAATGTAAGTTGTGTAAAGTGTTTAATGATTAGGGAAAATACTGTCAATACATTTTCAAATGCAGAAAGCCTAAACAATAGTTTTGGTAGCATAATATAAAATATTAAAACACTTGCCCTTAATGTATATTGTAGAAAAAGATTCCTGAAATGATCTACACCAAAATATCATTGTTTCTCACCAGAAAGGTGATTTCTCATATTTTGAAATGCTTTTTATATTTTCTACATTTCTAATGAATATATATTACTTTGCAATCTCTGACAATAATATATATTAATTTCTAAGCATGTTGAGGTTAAAAGAGTGAACTTCGTCTTTGGGCCACTTACTCATACTTATATATGGACATAACTAATTAAAATTTACTGGGCCCTAATGGTAAAGAATCTGCCTGCCAATGTAGGAGACCTAAGAAACATGGATTCAATCCCTGGGTTGGGAAGATCTCCTGGAGAAGGGCACAGCAACCCACTCCAGTATTCTTGCCTAGAGAATCCCATGGACAGAGGAGTCTGGCGGGCTACAGTCTACAGATTAGCAAAGAGTCGGACATCACTGAAGCGACCTAGCACACAGGCAGCACATGGTTATTTTAAGCAATAGCTCTCTTTCAGTGGAATTTGTAAGGAATTATTTTTTTACTTCATATATCCACTTGACTTAAAAAAAAAACAACAACTATTTTTGATGTGGACCACTTTTAAAAGTCTTTATTGAATTTGTTATGATATAGTATTGCTTCTGTTGTATGTTTTGTTTTTTTGGCCCTGAGACATGTGGTATCTTAGCTCCCCAACCAGGCATAGAACTGGTATCCTCTGCATTGGAAGGTGAAGCCTTAACCACTGGTCTGCCAGGGAAGTCCCAACTATTTTTATTTTTTATAGGACTCATTTGTTCAGCATTTCAGTCTCCTCCTGTCGTAACTGTCAGCATGTGGTTTTTGGTAAAGGTGAAAATAAAGGAAGCTGTGCTGGAGAGATTTTATTATGTCTACAACCTTTAGTTGTTAGAATCTGATGTTGCTCTGAATCAGACACTGGTTATTAGGCCCCCGGGAAAAACCACTTTGAATCAACAGGAAGCCAAACCCTGGTGGCCAATAAGGTCCCCACACTTCCAGTAATTGAAGGTGGCCATAAAAGAAGCCAAACATTAGGGGAGAATTTCAAAGTCTGAACTGTCGCACTTCAGAAGTTACAGGTATTTGAGATGACTGAAAACCGCCAACTTATCAGAAATCTCCATTTTATTTTCATCCCCTTTTTATCCCTTCTTCCTCCCTGTCCCCATCTTCCATCCTGCCAACTGCTGCTCAGAGCTCAGTATCTTCAAGCACTCTCCTGGCTCATGTCTGCCACTGGGAAAGACAGAATATCTTGATGTGTAAGAATAATTGGCATGTATCAGAGCTCCATCAGTGTTATACATGTTCTATGAAAAACAGGGGAAAAGAGAGGTATTCAACAATTAGCTCATTTATTCTGTTAACCATAGGATAAAAAAAATAGATACACATGTGTATAGTTAATTTTCAAGAAAGGTCTATAGACTGAATGCTTCCTGAATTTAATCATCATGTAACCCTTTTCATTGTAAAATATATTCAGGACTCATGCTTTCCAAAAGGCATTTTGAAATTCTTAAGCCTAAATCCAGTGGTATTTCCTTATAGGTAGAGTTTGGAGCCTCTATGGAAACAAATGACTTGATGATGATGTATCATAAATTCTTTATTTACCTATATCAGGTGCAGGGACAGAGACTTGGAGGAGAAGTGGTCCCTTTCCAAAATTTTCCCCAAATATGCATCTCTGGATGTTGATCTTAAGATAAACCATGGTTCTGATAAAGCAGAACACTCCTAGCACTTAGCAGGACCTACGCAGGGCTGAAAAGCTTGGAGCCGCATTTTCAGCTACTTCCAATGTCAGTGCATCCACTGCATTCCCTGACTGCTCCCCTTGGGAGGAGAGCTCCATTATTTGTGTTTTCATGCCACAATTTGCCCATGCCTTTCTTCCTGGTTTCTTTTCTCTCTCTCTCTCTTGCTCCTCATGAAATTTGAGAGCAGAGTCCTTGATTGATTCACTTCAGCAGCACTCTTAGCATCCTGCAAAATGACTTCTATATCTTGGATTCCTCTTAAACATTGTTGAATAAATAACAAATAAGAGAAGAAATAAGGCTGAGAAACTCATGACTCAGTGATACCAATAGGGTCTAAATCTTGCTCAGTTTTGAGACTCAGCTCAAGTGTCAGCTCCCAAAAGACACAGCTCTGATTTTCTTAGGAAGAGTAGAACTCTGCTATAGTGTCAGTACAGATCTCTACCAGAAGACTTATCCCAGGGTGTGATAGAGTATTTTATCTATTTCCTTCATTAGATCTTCTTCTTGTCACCCTGGAGTGATCCACATTGAACTCACACAGACTATAAGCTCCATGAAGACAGAGGGCGTATCTGACTTGCTTGTATCTGTATCACTAGGACTCAGCATTTACTCTTACATTTGGTAAGTACTCTCCCTATATATATATATATGCTTCATGAGTGAATTGAAGGTTAAAAATCAAAGCCACAAAAGGATGACAGGGTATTGAGGGGCATGTTTCATGCCTTTGCTTGACTTTTATGTTCACTGAAGACGTAGTTTCAAAAACCACAAAAGGGAGAAGCTATAGATATTTCCATAAAGGAAAATTTTAACTCCTCTTATCTAACTAATTTCATTCATTAAATTTAACATCAAATGAAATTTAAAGTAATAACCCCCAAATTTGGGATTAGCTTAGAGAAAAATAACTGTTATCACACAAAGGAAAAGTATCATAGATATGTGAGTTTCCATTTCTGATAGAGCTTTTTTTTTTTTTGTATTTATTTATTTATTTATATTTTTAATTAGTTGGAGGCTAATTATTTTACAATATTGTAGTGGGTTTTGTCATACATTGACATGAATCAGCCATGGGTTTACATGTATTCCCTATCCCGATCCCCCCTCCCACCTCCCTCTCCACCCGATTCCTCTGGGTCTTCCCAGTGCACCAGCCCTGAGCACTTGTCTCATGCATCCAACCTGGGCTGGTGATCTGTTTCACCCTAGATAATATACATGCTGTTCTCTTGAAACATCCCACCCTCGCCTTCTCCCACAGAGTCCAAAAGTCTGTTCTGCACATCTGTGTCTCTTTTTCTGTTTTGCATATAGGGTTAACATTACATCTTTCTAAATTCCATATATATGTGTTATTATGTTGTAATGTTCTTTATCTTTCTGCTTTACTTCACTCTGTATAATGGGCTCCAGTTTCATCCATCTCATTAGAACTGATTCAAATGAATTATTTTTATGGCTGAGTAATACTCCATGGTGTATATGTACCACAGCTTCCTTATCCATTTGTCTGCTGATGGACATCTAGGTTGCTTCCATGTTCTGGCTATTATAAACAGTGCTCTGATGAACATTGGGGTGCATGTGTCTCTTTCAGATCTGGTTTCCTCGGTGTGTATGCCCAGAAGTGGGATTTCTGGGTCATACGGTAGTTCTATTTCCAGTTTGTTAAGAAATCTCCACACTGTTCTCCATAGCGGCTGTACTAGTTTGCATTCCCACCAACAGTGTAAGAGGGTTCCCTTTTCTCCACACCCTCTCCAGCGTTTATTGCTTGTAGACTTCTGGATAGCAGCCATCCTGACTGGCGTGTAATGGTACCTCATTGTGGTTTTCATTTGCATTTCTCTGATAATGAGTGATGTTGAGCATCTTTTCATATGTTTGTTAGCCATCTGTATGTCTTCTTTGGAGAAATGTCTGTTTAGTTCTTTGGCCCATTTTTTGATTGGGTCATTTGTTTTTCTAGAATTGAGCTTTAGGAGTTGCTTGTATATGTTTGAGATTAATCCTTTGTCTGTTGCTTCATTTGCTATTATTTTCTCCCAATCTGAGGGCTGTCTTTTCACCTTGGTTATAGTTTTCTTTGTTGTGCAAAAGCTTTTAAGTTTCATTAGGTCCCATTTGTTTATTTTTGCTTTTATTTCCAATATTCTGGGAGGTGGGTCATAGAGGATCCTGCTATGATTTATGTCAAAGAGTGTTTTGCCTATGTTCTCCTCTAGGAGTTTAATACTTTCTGTTCTTACATTTAGATCTTTAATCCATTTTGAGTGTATTTTTGTGTATGGTGTCAGAAAGTGTTCTAGTTTCATTCTTTTACAAGTGGTTGACTAGTTTAATAAAAGCTATATATGACAAAACCACAGCAAGCATCACCCTCAATGGTGAAAAATTGAAAGCATTTCCCCTGAAATCAGGAACAAGACAAGGGTGCCCACTCTCACCACTACTATTCAACATAGTGTTGGAAGTTTTGGCCACAGCAATCAGAGCAGAAAAAGAAGTAAAAGGAATCCAGATAGGAAAAGAAGAAGTGAAACTCTCGCTGTTTACAGATGACATGATCATCTACATAGAAAACCCTAAAGACTCTACCAGAAAATTACTAGAGCTAATCAATGAATATAGTAAAGTTGCAGGATATAAAATTAACGCACAGAAATCCCTTGCATTCCTATACGCTAACAATGAGAAAACACAAAGAGAAATTAAGGAAACAATACCATTCACCATTGCAACAAAAAGAATAAAATACTTAGGAGTATATCTACCTAAAGAAACAAAAGACCTATATATAGAAAACTATAAAACACTGATGAAAGTAATCAAAGAAGACACAAACAGATGGAGAAACATACCATGTTCATGGATTGGAAGAATCAATATTGTCAAAATGGCTATTCTACCCAAAGCAATCTATAGAGTCAATGCAATCCCTATCAAGCTACCAACAGTATTTTTCACAGAACTAGAACAAATAATTTCTCAATTTGTATGGAAATACAAAAAACCTCAAATAGCCAAAGCAATCTTGAGAAAGAAGAATGGAACTGGAGGAATCAAACTGCCTGACTCCAGACTCTACTACAAAGCCACAGTCATCAAGATAGTATGGTACTGGCACAAAGACAGAAATATAGATCAATGGAACAGAATAGAAAACCCAGAGATAAATCCACGAACCTACGGACACCTTATCTTTGACAAAGGAGGCAAGGATATACAATGATAGAGCTTTTTTAAGTGGTTTTATTGCATTTAGAGATTATGAAATCACTCTAAAGTGCAAATAAAGTTACCCAAACCTGTGAAGACTGTTTTTGCTGCAACTTTGCCTGCATCTTTTTCTAGTAACTTAAGAGATGGATATTTAGAAGTGCATTATTATTTTACTAGCACCTGTAACTACTTTGCTGTTTGTATTTTTAAGCCTTTATTGTTTTAGGACAGCAAAATTGAAAAGGTACAGAGATTTCCTGTATACCCTTTGCCCTTATGCCACGTACCCTTCCCACGTACCCTTTGCCCCTATGCCGTATACCCTTCCCCCGCATACTCTTTGCACTTATGCCATATACCCTTCCCACGTACCCTTTGCCCTTATATCACATGCCCTTCCCGTATACCCTTTGTCCTTATGCCCTTATGCCCTTACCCACAGTTTCCCACATTGCCAGCATCTGCTACAGATGAACCTATTTTTTCCTTTTCTTAATCTAATTCAAGGAGCTGATAATTCCTGATCCCTACCTCCTACCAAGAGACTGTGAATAACCTGAGCTAATAAACTGAATATTTGGTAGATATTGGTGCTTCTACTCAGAGATGGCCCTCATGCCTGTGATCTGAAATTTAGCAACAAATGATCTTCAATGACTCCACATTTTCAGTTGTACTGAACAAAAATCAATCAAGATTGTATCTAAATAAAGAAGTCCCCCATATAGTTAAGTTACTCTTAAAAGGGCCAGAACATTTATTAAACTTTCATAAATATAAAATGCTCTGTCAAAATAATTCAGTGAGGATTTAACTAATTTAGTTCGGAATTAAAAAGGCAACAAACCACCCTGAGTGGTTAGTGAGCTGCCCCATGCTTCAGAAGAAGACAGATTCATCTCCTTGGTTTAGAAGGTACCAAGTCCATAGGAGAAACACTGGGGGCAGAAACGTAGTGGATACTTCTGGGCACTGATCAAATATGAAAGCACTGTTTTGGGATCAGCAGGACTGGAGTAGTATGAAATGCATGGTGATCTTCTAAGTGACAAGTCAGATCCTAAGGGACAACATGGTCTCTCATTCTCAGACCCACTACTGTATGTTCAACTTGTTGTTGTTTAGTCACCAAGTTATGCCCAGGTCTTTTATGACCCCTTGGACTGTAGCCTATCAGGCTTCTCTGTCCATGGGATTTCCCAGGCAAGAATACTGGAGTGGGTTGCCATTTCCTTCTCCAAAGTTCAAGTTGAGAGAAGCAAATGTTTGGAGAAATATGAAATCTACATTCTACATTCAAATCATGTGGTCCAGGCTAAGGAGTGTCAATTGGGATGTACTTCTCTTCATGATGCATTATAGTTCAGAAAGGCTATTTCCCTTGTCATAGTGCTCAATAAAGCTCAAAGACAACTGGAAAAAGTATATGTGCGATATTGTGACAGACATCAAACAGTATGCTGATATACAGTTTCTGTCATAGATTAACTTGATACATGGGCCCTTAAGTCACCTCAGTATCATAAAGTGTCTTCTAGACTACAGATCTAAACCACTCCACAGTCTGCTCCTTTAACATAGAAGTAGTTAATTAAAATGATTGTCTAGTTCCTTAAAAAACTAAAAAAGAGCTAACATATTACCCAGCCATCAGATTCCTGAGCATATACCTACAGAAAACCACAATTCAGAAGGACACATACACTTCAGTGTTCATTACAGCACTATTTTACAACATTCAGGACATGGAAGCAATCTAAATGCCCATCAATAGAGGAATGGATAAAGAAAATGTGGTACATATATACATTGGAATATTACTCAGCCACAAAAATGAACAAAACTGTGCCATCTGCAAAGACGTGGATGGATCTAGAGACAGTCATACAGAGTAAGTCAGAAAGAGAAGAACAAATATTTATTAATGCATGTATGTGGAATCTAGAAAAATGGTATAGATGAACATATTCACAAAGCAGAAATACAGACACAGATGTACAGAACAAACATATGGACACCAAGGAAACGGGGGCAATGGAAGGAATTGGGAGATTGGGATTGATATAAATACACACACACAGATACACTATTGATGGTGTTTAGTTACTAAGTCGTGTCTGACTCCTTTGTGACCCCGAGGACTATACAGTCCATCAAGTTCCTCTGCCCATGGGATTTCCCAGGCAAGAATACTGGAGTAGGTTGCCGTTTCCTTCTTCAGGGATCTTCCCAACCCAGGGATCAAACCCGTGTCTCCTGCATTGGCAGGTTCTTTACCAATGAGCTACCTGGGAAGCCCCACAATATTGGTATTATGTATAAAATAGATAACTAGTGAGAAACTACTGCCTAAATGGGAAGGAAATCCAAGGAAGATACACTTTGCTGTACAGTGGAAACTAACACAACATTGTAAAGCAACTATACTCCAATAATGAAAAAACGATTGTGTAGTTGTAAGGAAATAATTTCCCTATTTCCTGAAGTTCCTTCAGTGACAAAAGAGCTCTTAGGCTAAGTTTTCCCTTGACTGGAAAAGCAGGACTCAGCTGGGAAATTAAACAAAACCACTTCTAAAGGAATTTCTAGTCTGACAATTTCAGACTTCTGTGGAACCATCATAATGATTCCATTTCCCTTAGTATTTTTACATCAGAGACCTTCTTTGTGAATACTTATGGCTTATTTTGAGTGACGTGGCTATCTTTTGGGGACAAGCAAATTGAAGAGACTATAAAGAGAAATGATCAAATTAGAATCTTTTTGAGGATAAAACCATGCAGTCAACATTTGGTTCTCCATTAGTTTTCTACTATTTATTTTATTTCTTTTGCTAAAAATCATTCTCTCTCATATACTTAAATATCTAAAGGGTTTTGACATGGGATAACTACATGTCAGTTATAGTTTAATTGGGTGGATATAGTTCTTAGAACAAGTTAATTAACTTTTTCCTTTTTATATGCCTTTCTTTTGGTTGTCCTTACAGCATCTCAAGCAGATAATTAAGCATTCTCTAAGGCACTTTTACAGTCCTTGTTACCATCGATTGCTAACAAGACTTAGCAGAAAATAAATCACCATTTTTTTTTAGGCTACCTGAAAACATTACAAAAAAATCCTTTGTTATTTTAGAATACAAGAAAATCAATTGCTACAGCAATAATGCTCTTCAGATACAAGCCTGAAGTAAGAACAAACATAAAGATGTTACTTGTTTCATTTTGTGACAGTTTAATCTATTTGTTAAAAGAAACTCTGGCCTAAAATTATGATTGTTTCCCCACTATTTGCCTCTCCAAATTTGCAATTTTAAATATAATACTGGTTTATTTTTTGCCACATACCTAGTCAATTTAACATAAACCATTTCAGTCAGAGCTCAGGGAAAATAACAGAATATAGTTGACAGAAATAAAATGCTATTAATATGTTTATTTTGAATATAAGCTATATTTAACTCAAACAGTGGAGATAGAAGTGAAAAAACCATGAGATGCACCTTCACTGTTTATGTTCTTTGTTAAATACATTTAGAGAATTAGTTTTCAGGTCTCCCATTTTTAAAGAAGACAGGCTGATTAAAGATTAGAATTAGAGTAATCCAACCAGGAATTACTCTGACTCAGACTGTCTTTGTATATGATATAAGAAAACTCTTCTAATGAAAGGAACAGTGCTTCCAGGAAACAGTTATATACAATGCAGTCATAAACATGTTTGTTAAATGTTAATGGCATTTTATCTCCCTATCTTTCTAGCATCAGCTTTTTCTTGAATCATATTTCTGTGCCATTTCTCAGTAAGCCAGGTTCACACCATATGGACTCATTTTGCACTGTCTGCCTGCACTGGTTGTCTGCCTCATCAGGGTCTACAAGAACCTACTAATTATTCAGCATACACATGGACTTCCACCCCTTCCACGATTCTATCCCACTACCCCTCTCCAAACAAATATTTATAATTCTATTCCTACAGTTCTAATTCAAGGCAGTCTCTTTACCCTCTTACCTCAGAAATATACCTGCTCTCAAATGCAACATTTCCATCTGGACTTCTTCTAAGAACATGATTAAGAATGGATCAGTTTTCTACATCTGTTACTCTATCTCTGTTTTGTAAATAAGTTCATTTTTTAGATTCCTCATGTAAGCCATATCATATGTCATTTATTTTTCTCTGTCTGACTTACTTCACTTGGTATGACAATCTCTGGGTTCATTCATGTTCTTGCAAATGACTTCACTCTCTCTTGTGGCTAATATTCCACTGTATATATGCACCACATCATTATCCATTCTGGTTACTGAGAGGGAGGAATAAATTGGGAGATTGGGATTGATATATACACAATACTATACATAAAATAACTAGTAAGAACCTACTGGATAACATAGGAAACTCTACTCAGTACTCAGCAATGACCTATATGGGAAAAGAATCTTAAAAAAGAGTGGATAAAATAAGACTGGAACAGTGGCCAGTGCAGCCACAGCACACACACTGGAATAAGCCGGATGTGACGACCGTGCCCACATGGAACACTAATGCCTACAGCTCTAACAGGAGCGCATTAACAAACAAAGGTGGTCCATGGTACATTCTCAGCAGTGAGAAAACACAGGGGAAAAAATCTCTGGGAGGCAGAACCAAAGGCAGCAAGCTCTGCATTCAAAGACATTCTCTGTGCATAGAAAAATTTACCAATATATCATCTCTGTCTCAATGACATTTATCAGCAATGATTATTTTGTACCTAGTAGTCATCAGTGTCAGGATTCATACTACCTCAGTTTTTCTTCAAAAACTCTTCAAATTATTATTTACATTTTAGATGGGGATATTGAATCTGATGGAAAACAAGTGATTTGTTCCAGCCAGCAAGCAGTGGAATGAGGATCACAGCCCATTTGAGAATCTCAAAGACCTCTACCCATCAGCCATGGTGTCTTTCAGATACTCTTCCACTGGTTGATAGCACAGTCTGGTAGCAATATGTAAAGGTCTAGGACACTTCCAGTTTTTGAGGACCTTAAAATATATTTTATCAATTCACTGGAAAAGACCCTGATGCTGGGAAAGACTGAAGACAGGAGGAGAATGGGGCAACAGAGGATGAGATGGTTGGATGGCATCATCACCTCAATGGACATACGTTTGAGCAAACTTGAGAGATAGCAAAGGACAGGGAAGCCTGGCATGCTGCAGTCCATGGGGTCACAAAAAGCTGGACATGACTTAGCGACTGAACAACAACATATATTTTTAGCACCTCTAAATCCACATTTCAAAGAATTACAACACACTTAAACTTACATTCAATGTTAATAATTTTACATAACATAACCTTGTTTGTAGATATTAAAATCTATGTGTACAGCATCCCTGGAATAATAAATAGCTGGGCTAAATGGCCATCTTGACACTGTTCTGTTGATGGATAGAAATATCACCAGTAGGTCCCTTCAAACACAAGGGTGCATATCAACTCTACAGGTACCACCTCACACAAAAGTCTCTATCTCAGAAGCATCTTTATGACCAACAGATACTTTCTGAGGATCCAATATGGTACTTATTACCTATGCTCCACATTATCTACACAGTGACTGAGCTAACTGATATGGGCAGAATATAATTTCTTCTTACCAACATCAGCAACTTCTGAAATAAAATCTTCACATGGACACATTTAACAAAGAACAGAACAAAGCAAGCAAACTGGAAAGCAACTAAGGAAAGCTAAAGTCAGAATTGTTTCTATGCTACATTGTTGCATCTATGGAAGGTCTCCATGAAACATCACTTGAGGCAGTTTTACTAAGGCTCTTAGTTAATGAAATGCACTCCACTCAACTACACACAAAGAATCAAGCAGAAAATGGTGCAACTCAGGGAAGGTACTGCAGGAACACAGACTCTTTAAAGAGCAAATAGCCAATCAGAAGTGTTTTACTGTGAAAGAAATGTGTTTTTAAAAGGTAATATTCCCATATGCAAAAAGCCACCTTAAAGATAAATTTGTCTATCACTGTAGCAATGGCTATTGGCTACTACTGACTTTTCATAAACATCTAATCAGTTTAAGATTACAGTTTGACCATGAAAAGGGTAGATTCTCACTCTAAATTCACATTCTGAAATAATTAGTTTTTAAAAAGTTTCCCCTTAGCTCACTGACGGGTGGAGTTCTTTTTCAGTGATAGGCTTACTGAAAAAAAATAGCCATGTTCAAATTTTCCAAGCATACATTTTATCCTCATTAAACTGGAAACTGGGGTAATTCAGTCAATTAAGTCTCTAGTGGTAGACTCCATGTTCTCATCACTGTCCTTCTAAACGGACAAGGTTTTCACTTTCACTGTATGTTTCAGAGCTTACCTGATCAAATATTGACCTGACATTTCCAATCTGCTTCAGTGCTCTTGATGATTTATCAGAATGATGCAAGTAGATTTTTGGAGAATATGCAAAGCTGTGGTAGAGATGGTACTGCCCATGAAAGAGATGGAAAATAAGTTGAACACTTGTACTAACTCCTTTTGGTGTGGCCACAAGACTTGTGTTGGAAAACTTCTGAGATAATGCCCATTTTCAATGAGAAAGAGAATGTAGTTGATTAGCAGTGTCTCCCATGAGTGCAAGACAGGAGAGATGGGACAGTTGCGATGTGGTCGTCATTCATGATTTTTAATTTTTTTTTAGGTCACCAAAATAGGGCATTCAAAATCAAGTTAAAAATGTAAAGCTCCACAAGAGTGTCAACCAGATCTGGATAGCTGATATTTTGCCCTTAAATTCTCAAAGTTACTAGGAACCACATGTGCTTGTCCTTGCATTCAGAATACTTTTCACATTTCAATTGTGTCATCATATTTCATGGTCACACCAAGGGAAAGACTGATAATCTTAAAAATAAAGTACTGCTTATTCAAACCACATTTTTCTGCTGAGAAAGACAGCACAGACTTGAGAAAGAATTATTATCATTAAAAAAAACTTACTTATTTAAATATTTAATGATGTATCTTATTCAACATTTAAAGCAAACAAAATATGTAACTTTATGACATTTTTCCCAAAAACAAAATAACTTACATACCTTAAGCTTCTAGAGTTCTTTATTAGTTTCATTATCTAAATATTATCTGTAAAAACTAGGATAAGGAACTTATCATCCTCTTTGACTAGCCAAATATCAATACCTATGAAATCACGGCTGCAACAACAGACCTTGAGGCAGACTCCTATCCATCATGACCCATTTCTGCACCACTCTGTGTGACAGTGAAGAGTTAGAGTTCTAGAAGCTTGAACTTGAACCTCAGTTTCAGTTTAGTTCTTTTCAGTCGCTCAGTCGTGTCCAACTCTTGGCAGCATATCAGGCTTCCCTGTCCATCACCAACTCCCAGAGCTTGCTGAAACTCATGTCCATAAAGGTGGTGATACCATCCAACCATCTCATCCCCTTCTCCTCCTGCCTTCAGTCTTGCCCAGCATCAGGGTGTTTTCCAATGAGTTAGTTCTTTGCATCAGGTGGCCAGAGTACTGGAGTTTCAGCTTCAGCATCAGTCCTTCCAATGAATATTCAGGACTGATTTTCTTTAGGATTGACTGGTTTCATCTCCTTGAGTCCAAAGGACTCTCAAGAGTCTTTTCCAACACCACAGTTCAAAAGCATCAACTCTTCAGCACTCAACTTTCTTTATAGTCGAACTCTCACATCCATACATGACTACTGGAAAAACCACAGCTTTGACTAGACGGACCTTTGTCCGCAAAGTAATGTCTCTGCTTTTTAGTATGCTGTCTAGGTTGGTCATAACTTTTCTTCCAAGGAGCAAGCATCTTTTATTTATTTATTTTTTTTTTAGGATTGTATTAGCATGCTTTATTAGAAGATAGTAACCCTCCCACCATTTGATAATATATACATATAAATTTATAAGCTTAATTTATATTCTTTTCAATTTTGATTTTTAAAAATATTTATAATATTATATTATTATAAGCATCTTTTAATTTCATGGCTGCAGTCACCATCTGCAGTGATTTTGGAGCCCCGCAAAATAAAGTCTCTCACTGTTTCCATTGTTTCCTCATCTATTTACCATGAAGTGATGGGACCAGATGCCATAAGTTTAGCTTTTTGAATGTTGAGTTTTAAGCCAACTTTTTCACTCTCCTCTTTCACTTTCATCAAGAGGCTCTTTAGTTCCTCTTCACTTTCTGCCACAAGGGTGGTGTCATCTGCATATCTGAGGGTACTGATATTTCTCCCAGCAATCTTGATTCTAGCTTGTGCTTCATCCAGTCCACATTTCTCATGATGTACTCTGCATATAAGGTAAATAAGCAGGGTGACAATATACAGCCTAGACATACTCCTTTCCCGATTTGGAACCAGTCTGTTGTTCCATGTCCAGTTCTAACTGTTGCTTCTTGACCTGCATACAGGTTTCTCAGGAAGCAGATCAGGTGGTCTGATATTTTCAACTCTTTAAGAATTTCTCACAGTTTGTTGTGATCCACATAGTCAACGCCTTTGTCATAGTCAATAAAGCAGAAGTAGAACCTGTTTACCATACACTACATGACTTCACAGCTTTACACTATTCAATTAATCTGTATCTCAGTTTTCCCCATATATAAAAATGGAACATAGGTATTTATGTCATGGGATTCTTATAAGGATTACATTATGTAAATATAAAGCTTACTGTAAGCATCCAACACACACTTGCTACTAAATGACGAGGAAATGCCATCTAGTTCCCCATGGAGAGTAGATTCACACCCCTAGGCAGGTGCAGAGAAAGAGAGCAGGACTTCTCTTGAGAGCCAAATTCTATCACAGCTTTTTCAGCTGATATGGGAAAATGAACTCCACCCCAGGCAGAAGGTGTGTGGTCTTCTCCAAATAGACTGTTTTCCCAAAGATTAAACCTGTAGAGGTTACAGCCTCCTCCTCTCTACCCAACACATATACACTCATACTCTATGAAAAACACTCGTACACTTGAGACTAAGAGATACCTACAACCTCACTCACAACTGAATGATATGCATGTTTCACAACTTACCTAACTGTCAGTATAAGGAGGGAAGATAGCCATGGGCATTTTAATTTTTTTTTTATATTTACAACCTTTGTATGAATAATTTTTAAAAAAAGAATTTAAAAAATCTTCAAATCACCTTTAATAAAACATATACTAATTTAAATATAAAAACTCTTTTTTCCAATGGAAAACTAAATTTTCTTTCATAGCTTATTTTCCTGGTTTTGAAGATTTTGAAATGCATATGAAATTCACAAAATCCTTTGAATGGAGCTAACTGCTCATCAATTTCCATGAATCTGGAACATAGCCACTTTGCAAATTCTAATTCCAAATATTAAATACATCTTTAATCTTTAATACAGCTTGTCAAAACGCCTCATTTTTCTTGCCTTTGAATTGTCAAAATGCAATTCTTTTGGCAACTGTTAAGATTTATAATTTGGTTTTTGATCAATCCAAAAGATTTTCCATGTCTACATTATGGCGCTCCTTTTTGACACTTTTCCATGTACACCATACTCACTGACTCAGAACTCTGAGAACAGTACCCAACAATTTGTGAAATATTAGTGGGTTTTCTCATTAAAATTAAGAACACAACTTGGAGGGTGGCTGCTGTCATAACTATTTATCACTTTTTTGGGAAATTCTGGCCAGTGTTATAAGGCAAGTAACAGAAATAAGAGATCGAATTTCTTTCAAAGAAAAGATAGAATGTGAAGTCAAGACAACTGACTGTAAGTATAATGAGATAAAGCGTTACATTTTAAAATTTAAAAAAATGACAACTGAGAAAATGTTCCCATCAATATGACGATTCAGTGAGTGAAGTCACTCAGTCATGTCCGACTCTGTGGCCCCATGGACTGTAGCCGACCAGGTTCCTCCATCCACGGGATTTCCCAGGCAAGAGTACTGGAGTGGGTTGCCATTTCCTGCTCCAAGGGATCTTCCTGACCCAGGGATCGAACCCGGGTCTCCTGCATTGTGGGCAGATGCTTTACCGTCTGAGCTACCAGGGAAGCCAACCTTCTGAGCCACTAGGGAAGATTCAGTAAAATGTCATGTAACAGATGGATGCACAATAATCAATGGCACTTCCTGCGAGAATATTATTAGAAGAAAGATATGATTCCCAATAGTAACAAAAATAAAAAATATTAAAAATTACTATAAAGAAATATGCTTGCTTTATATTTAAAAAACTACCAGTCTTTAATAAGATTTTAATGAAGATTTGAATAGAATATAGATCCATCCTTGAAAATAAAAAGACAATTACAAATCAACCAATTCTTTCAAAGTTAGCTTAACATTTCAATACAATTTCAATCAAAGGTAAATTAAGTTTTAAAAAGTTTAACCCCCCAAATCTAAAAAATACATAAGAATAACTATAGATATGCTCGAAGTGCCAATTATAAAATAAATATTTACTATCCATTAAATTAGAATCGATGCTTTAGAACTGTGGTGTTGTATTAGACTCTTGAGAGTCCCTTGGACTGCAAGGAGATGAAACCAGTCAATCCTAAAGGAAATTAGCTCTGAATATTCTGAATATTGGAAGGAATGATGCTGAAGATGAATTCCAATACTTTGGTCACCTGATGCGAAGAACTGACTCATTGGAAAAGACCCTGATGCTGGGAAAGATTGAAGGCCGGAGGAGAAGGGGACGACAGAGGATAAGATGGTTGGATGCCATCACTGCCTCTATGGACATGAGTTTGAACAAGCTCTGTGAGTTGGTGATGGCCAGGGAGGCCTGGCATGCTACAGTCCATGGGGTCACAAAGAGTCGAACACGACTGAGTGACTGAAATGAACCGAACTGAACTGAAAGTAGAAAACCTACAGAGTATAAAACTGAAGCCAAAATTAAAGAACAAACTCAAGAGTGATAGTTGACGCTATTTAATAGTGATGTGAAATAAAATAAAAATAAAACCTTTTGTATCTAAAAAATAGAATTACAAATGATAAGAACAAATAAATGGAAAGATAATCCATGTTCATGGATTGAAAGAATATTGTAAAAATGTTCATACTTCCCAAATCAATCTAAAGATTCAATGAAATTCTACACTCAATATCTATAATGGGAAAGATTCTGAAAAAGAATACGTGTGTGTGTGTGTGTATAACTGAATCACTTTGCTGTACATCCGAAATTAATACAACACTGCAAATTAACTATACTTTCATTTTCTTTCTTTTTTTTTTTTTAAGAAAATGGCTTCCCTGGTGGCTAAAATGGTAAAGAATCTGCCTGCTATATGGGAGACCTGGGGTTCAATCCCTGGGTTGGAAGATCCCCAGAGAAGGAAATGGCAACGCACTCCAGTATTCTTGCCTGGAGAATCCCCAAGGACAGAGAAACCTGGCAGGCTGCAGTACATGGGGTCATAAAGAGTCGGACACGACTGAGCGACTAAGCACACAATTTAAAAAATGGCTTAAAAAAGACATAAAAAATTTAAAGTAAGAGTGATTAGCATCCTACTTAATTTTTTACAGCAAAGTTTTAGCCTTATGCTTTGTATCTTGTGCAACTTACAATCTTATTTTCCTGTTTTGAAAACAAATGTTGGATATAATATAAATTTTATATATTTCTTAAATTTACAGAGAGCTCCTCTTAAGAGACCAAACAGTTCATATATTACAGCAGACACTAATTCTAGTGAGGCACAGCCTTTCTTGTTTTAAGATGCTGAAAATGTATTCAACAAAACTATTTACATGCCTTAAATATTTACTAGTTGCCCATATCAAGTCAACAAACATTTAATGAATATGTTGCATGTAGTTAGCTATGTGTTAGTATTGAGGAGAGAGATTAAATATAAGCCTTATTTCCCTAAGAAAGACGCTGGAACAATATTTCATTAAACATTTGTGGTGACTAAGATAAATTATCCTTGGTTATACTGTAGTGAGCAATATTGATCGAAGAAGTTATTGGAGAAAGGAGACTCATAAATTTCGAACAATTGGATACTGGTTCAAAATAATTTATAGTCAAGTAATAATTTGTATAGTGTAAATTATTCATAGTTTGTTAGTTAAGAGAAGGGATAAATTAGTGAGCTTGTAAAGGAAGAAAGCTTCATCAAGAATACTTAAATTTGGACTTAAAACAAGAACAGGATTAAGGTAGGGAGAACGAGTAGCGAGTGGAACTGAGAAGAGCACAAGACAGGAGCATGGGTAAGCCAGTGGGGGCGGGAGGTCAGGAAGTGGGGGGCATAGGAGGGGTGTGCCCAGAATATGGGGAAATGCTCCATATTTTAGAGTAACAGAGAAAAAGGGTGTAATGAGAGCAAAACATACTATTTTATTAGATCATGATTGCTTCTATACCATATTTGCTTATTCCCTCAAGGTTCTAAAGTAGAATACAGATCAGGTCACTAATATGTATTTGACTAAAACATGCTAATTTGGCTAAAACATGTTAATAAAATATTAGCATGTGCTGTTGTTGTTGTTCAGTCAGTCATGTCCATCTCTTTGCAACCCCATGGACTGCAGCATGCCAGGCTTCCCTGTCCTTTACCATCTCCCAGAGCTTGCTTAAACTCATGAGTCAGTGATGGGATCCAACCAACTTGTCCATTGTTGTCCCCTTCTCCTCCTGCCTTCAATCTTTCCCAGCATCAGGGTCTTTTCCAATGAGTTGGCTCTTCATATCAGATGGCCAAAGTATTGGAGCTTCAGCCTTCAGTTCTTCCAGTGATTATTCAGGATTGATTTCCCTTAGGATTGACTGGTTTGATTTCCAAGGGACTCAAGATTCTTCTCCAACACTACAGTTAGAAGGCATCAATTCTTCAGCACTTAGACTTCTTTATGGTCCAACTGTCACATCCACATATAACTACTGGAAAAACCACGCCTTTGACTACCTTTGTTGAACAAGTCAAATATATATTAGTGACCTGATCTATATTATACTTTAGAACTATGAGGGAACAAGCAAATATGGTCTGGAAGCAGCCACAAGGTAATTAACCCAATGTGGGAAAAACAGTAGACTACCTGGCCAGAGAAATAAAACTGATTGAGTGAAATAACTGAGGCCATAGCAGACCTATATACACCATGTGTAATACCCAAAGAAAGCCACAGCAAAGATTTGAGAGCAGCTTTAGGAGAGAAGAAAAAGAGGTTATATGATTCTTACACTCCTGTGACCAAACAAAAATGATGAACAATGTCCCTTATACACGGAATCTAAAAAGAAATGATACAAATGAAATTATTTACAAAGCAGAAAGCGACTGATAGAAAACAAAGTTACGGTTGACGGAGTTGGGGGGAAGGGATAGTTAGGGAGTTTGGGATGGTTTTGTACACACTGCTGTGTTTAAAATAGATAACCAACAAGGACCTTTTGTATAGCACAGGAAACTCTGCTTCATGTTATGTGGTAGCCTGGATGGGAGGGGGGTTTGGGGGAGAATGGATTATGCATATGTATGGCTGAGTCCCTTTGCTGTCCACCCGAAACTATCATAACACTGTTAACTGGCTATTCTCCAATACATAAAGTTTTAAAAAATGATGAATTGTGGCAGTCAGACTCAGATGGCCCCCCAAAATCCCAGCCTCCTGGCTCTCACATCTTTGTATAATCTCCTCCCCTTACCTGTCAGCTAGGCTAGTGATCTGCTTCTCACCAACAGAATAAGGCATAAGCGATAGCGTATCAAATCTGTGGTTAACAGATACATAAGACTGTGACTTGTGACATTCTCTCCCTTACTGGCATTGGTAGATGCTATAAATGGTTAAGGGTTGGGAAGTTTAGTGGTGAGTGAGGGGAGGGAAGTTCTTATAAATGTGCATAGTTGTATGATCAAGACTCAGAATATACAAGACTCACTTCTCTGAATGAATGATATAAAGACTCAAGTGCTAGTGACAGAGATGAATGACTAGTCAAAGGAAATCTTCCTTTACATATTTTTTCAAACTTCTTTTCACAAAGCTCAGAAGCACACTTTTTGCTAGTAGGACTTTTTCAGTCATGAATTAGTCCAATTTTTATGTTTTGCCTCCATAGAAAGGACTCAGTATTATTTTTCCTCTTTTGCTTGGACAGAATGTAATTCAGACAGGCTCACCTACATTTCAAAAAGAACAAACAGTGGTGTGGTCTGTCGGGCCATTCATTTTTTTCAGGCAGGGTTTTCAGAAGTTACATTTTTTCCTTCTGTCTTTTGCTTTATTTAAGTATTTTTACTTGTCTTCTTATTACATAACACATGTATCTCTCTAAGATAAAAATTTTAGAATAGAAATATATAACATTTGCCCATTCATTACATTTTTCCCAATTCTTTTAAAACTATTCACAGAAATCCTGGTATGTACAAGGTGCTGTGCATGAAGGCATATCAAGGAGAGAAATAATGATTATTTCAAAATAAGATCAAAACTAAGATTTGAGACTCTGTAAACAATTAATCCAGATAACCTACATTTGGGGGAATGTGTTTGTAATCATTTTTGCCCACCTTTCAAGCACACTAATGAAATAATCTGATTCTTTTCTTCCTAATCAGTTTTGTAAACCAAGTTTGCTGCAATATCTGTGTGTATATGTTGGGGAGTAGAAGTCACCCACTTGTAGCTCGCAGCTAGGGCTGCATTTGCTTGTATGACCAGCATTTGCACAATGCCTGGCAAAGTGGGCAATGATCAAGTATTTATTGAATAGGACGGAGTAGGATAAAATTGATATTTGGCTCTTAGACTTTACTATTTGTCATTTCTTTATTTAAATTTGTAATTTATTTAAATTGCAAACATTCCATATTGATGATGCCCACGTACAAGTTATCAATGTGCAATACATATAACATTAATTTCTGTGTTCTTTCCCTTTTGTAGCTGTAACTTACTGAGTTTATTTTCTCTCACCTATACCTGTGATCTCCAAATGACCAGCTTTTGAAAACCAAAAATGTTCTTGTTTGTATGGGAATAATTTATTTGCATTTTGTTCCACCCACCAATTTTATTGACATTGAAATGTGGCGTAAACTCAGGCACATTGTTATAAAAGGTATATAGGGCAGAAATCTGCTTTGCATTAATAAAAGTCCTTATTAATGCAAAATATTTTCACATTATAAAAATTAGGGAGGCAGAAATGTAAATATGGTCTTCCAAAGATGCAAGAACTTGAGTTCACTGGAATATAAATATTTCTGGAACTCCTGTAAAACTTTTGTTGAATATACTGACCCTGCAGATTTGTAAACTTGAAGTTATTCTATTTCTGGTCTAACAGCTGTAAAAATTAATTAATCACAATTGAAAATGTAGGAAATGTCCATAATTTTTTCTTCATTTACTTCCCTAAATAAGTGAAAAGAAATAACCTATGTGATGCTATATTTACAAAGATAATATCATAGGGTTATTAAAAAGAGTAATCCACATAATTTTTAACATTAAGATTCACTTTTGCATTTCACCAAGGGCTTCAGATAAATAATTAAATGTGGATTTCACTAAAACATTCAGGGTACATGTGTAAAATAATATATTTGTATAAATGGTGCATAAACAGAAATACTATTGGTGCTTATGTTACTTAATCTATACTTTTCAACATTTTAATTTTGGGTCTGTGCAAATAACGAAAGCTTAGATCCCCTTTCTACGTTACATTATGAGCAAACTGTTATACACTGAGATATATTCCTGTGATATTTTTTCTCATACACGCAACCTTACACAAGGGGAAGTAGACTAAAAAGATAAATATTTACAATCAAGAAAACATAAAGCCAGGTTTATTACAGCTGTTAGCTTAGTCAATGTTTTTGTTGGTTAATGATCAGTCTTGTCTGAATACTTAACTTGTGTGAGTCTGCATGCAATTTAGGCCACGTGGCTGTATCACTCTTCTCATCTCTGATGTCTACCCGCCTGCCTTTTCCATCATTTACTGATGACACTACTATTGGTCCCCAGCCTTCCATTCTACCCAAAGGTTGCCATAATCTGGGTAATTTCAGGGGCTGCAGAATGGCGCACTTGACGTGGTGTTTCCACGCGCCATCTCTAGACAGACTGCTCAGTCTTCTCCATCTCTGGCCCACCTCCTGCCTGATGGGAAGCCCACAGCTCTGCTGGCCATGGAGTCCTGCTCCATCTCTCTATGGGGACTCCATCATTCTCTGGCTTCCTTATTGTCTGTCTCTGGTCCATGCTTTCTCTGTATCTACAGTAAATACTTCTAGTCATTCTCCATGGAGAAGCCAATTTATAAAAAGTATAGCATCGACCATAAAGGAAGGCTCTCAGTTCACTAGGGTTCAGTGTGACCTCAGTTTTTTTTCCCTTCGCTCTGCATGAGCACAAGGAATCTTGCTCATCTGAGTCTGCCTCCTACTTCTGCTTGGGGGGTCCCACCCTCTCCTGGTTGTTTAGGAACCTTGTCATATTTATTATCCCTCTCTCTTCTATCATCCACTGGCAGTTTCCCAGTCTCCAGACTCTTATAGGAAGCCCCTTTCAGTGATTACATAAGTCATTTACATTTTCTTTCAGGTTTAGCATACTCTCCATTCTCCTTTTTTAATATAATTATCACCTGCCTGAATAAATCTCAGAAATAAATACATATTTCACGTAATGAAAAGTGAAAAAAGTGGGAAGTGTTTAGTCACTGATTTGTGTCCAACTCTTTGTGACCCCATGAACCCCGTAGCCCTCCAGGCTCTTCTGGGCATGGGATTTCCCAGGCACGAATACCAGAGTGGATTGCCATTTCCTTCTCCAGGGGATCTTCCTGACATAGGGATTGAACCCGGTCTCTGCATGAGAGGAAGATTCCCTACTGTCTGAACCCCCAGGGAAGCCCTGTAATTTCATGTAATAAGTTCATTTTATCTTCTGAAAAAAATTAAACACCTCCATTCCTAAAAAAAATTAAACACACCAAAGCTATGGGAGTAGCTTTAACACATATAAATTGTGTCTACAGTTTTTTTAAGATTACACTGTTTGGCTCATATAATCTTAGCTCCCTGACCCAGGATTGAACCTGGGCCCTCAGCAATGAGAAGGTGGAGTCCTAACCACTGGACCGCCAGGGAATTTCTGCGACTATAATTCCTTATATTAAACAGTACAACCAATTCTAATCTTCAAGAAGATACATTAGAAACTGCTGAGAAACCAAAATGAAGACAACGATAAGTAAAACAGCACAGTGACATCTCTTTCTGCTAATAGTGAACATGCTTCAGCTTATTTCTCCAAGGTGCCAGGAGCAAATTACTACTTACATGAGACTGAAGAATTTGAAATAACCTTTCTATTGAACCTTGTGATATATTTGCTTTAATTGTTCCCCTTCTTATCTGGAAATCTTTAAATTACTATCCTCTACCTTCAGTTGTGTCATTCCATTGGTATCAGACATTCAATATCTCACACGAAATCTGCCTGTGGTTTGGAAGGGCAGTGACCCTGCAGAACTGAGAAACCTCTGGCTTCAAACGTCGCTTGCTTATGTTGATGTTGCGGTTTAGAGCTGCCCTTATGTTTACTTAATGTGGAGGTTTACATATGGGAAAAGGTAATAAGGATGGAATGTCATTTCAATTTACATCCATCTGCACAAATAGTGGGCAGTAAACTCCTCACCATCTAACTCAATAACTATTACTCTGTTTCCCAACACCTCCAAGGTTGTGTGTTTCCCAACATACAAGATCCTTTTGCTTCCATGGCTATCTTCCTTACTGCCTTTCTTCTGCCTTTGCTGTAGCATCAACGAGAACGGCTGAGCTGAAGGATGCTGGCAGACACCCCATAACAGACTAGAGACTAAGGATGTGACAATAAACCAGGTTCTGTCCACTCTAACCATAGATGCTGAGAGTTCGCTTTATATAAACTTTATCATCCATTTTCCAAGGATGGAGGGGGCGGGTACTGTGATCAAGTGGATAGAGAGCTAATTGGGAGTCAAGAGACCTAGTTCCACTCTGAGATCCAAGACAGCCGTGCTCTGTGACTAGGAGCAATTCGCCACATCACTCTATTTCAATTGTTGTCCCCGTAAATTGGATATACTACTCATCACCTCCAACCCTCCACAGAATTGGAGGTCTAAATGAGTTATTGCCTGTGGAGTACGTTGTGCTCCTGAGGAAGAAGTACATACTTTAAGACAGAAATGCTTTCATTTAAACAAAATAACTCAATACTATCATACTCTCGCTCTACAAAACAACCAAATGTGAATTTTAGAAGTTTTGGAGTTTTGTTTCGTTTTTTTTGAAAGGAACTAGGTAGTTAAAGGCATAGATGGGATGCTGAATTTTATTTTCTCCTCTAATGAAATGTCAGGAGGGTAGCAAGGATCAGTATCTTTAGAGCAACAAAGGCAATGGTATCTGCATGAAACACTAAAATCGGAAAGATTGTGAAGGACACCACTTATAAAGGAAATACTATTTCTGAGCTGGGAGTTTTAAGATGAATCCTCCAGAACATGTCTAAAAATACGCCAAATATTCCAATAGTCAACATAATATATTATGAGCATCAGATTGCCAGAAACTATATATATTATTGCCTGTTCAAGGGCTCCACCCTCTCTCCCTGAAGTATAAGCTGAGATTATAGTGGTTTCAGAATCACCATGAGCATAGAAAATGCCAAATGAAGTCATTCTAACCTGGCACCCAGGAAACAAAGTTATATAGGACGTTTCTCTGAGTGGTCCATGGGGACATTTTCCTGGTGGTAATCAACACAAGAAAGGTCATGGGGGCAAAGTAAATGAAGGACTTGCCCTGGGAGTAAAGTGTAAACTCATTTGACTTAGTTTCCTGCAGAACAGATAGAGTAAGTACCACTAAACATGGAGGACTTAGTATAAAGCATGTTCTGAAAATTAAAATAAAACGAAGTAGGGTCTCAATAAATTGTTGCTGATATTGTAAATCTAATACATATGTATGTATGTAATATAATGTATGTATATAATGTATGTTCTTAAGAGAATAACATATAATGTATGTCCTTAAGAGAATAAAACAAAAGGTGAGATTTCTACTGTTAAAGAATAGTTTATATCCAGGACAAACAAATGATGCTGAAGTTTTAACTTCAGAGTCTACGCCAGTGCCATTCTACAGAAATGTAATATGAATCACATATGTAACATTAAAGGGCTTCCCAGGTGGCTCAGTGGTAAAGAATCTGCCTGCAATGCAAGACTCGCAGGAGACACAGGTTCAATACCTGGGCTGGTAAGATCCCCTGGGGAAGGAAATGGCAACCCACCATTGAAACCTCAGATTATGGGAGAAGTCAAAAGTGTAGTGATGCCCCCTTTAGAGAAGACTGCTGTGTTATTCCAGAGAAAGAAACGGCAACCTGCTGCAGTATTCTTGCCTGGGAAACGCCATGGACAGAGGAGTCTATTGGGCTACAATCCACAGGGGCTCAAAGACTTGGACACGACTGAGTGACTGAGCATGCATGCACACACACGTATAACATTAATGCCCTCATAGGAATATTAAAACAGTAAAAAGAAATAAGTAAAGTTTTATTAATATATTCTTTTAAATTCAGTATATCCAAAATATTTTCTTTTTTTTTTTTCATTAGTTGGAGGCTAATTACTTCACAATATTTCAGTGGGTTTTGTCATACATTGATATGAATCAGCCATAGAGTTACACGTATTCCCCATCCCGATCCCCCCTCCCACCTCCCTCTCCACCTGATTCCTCTGGGTCTTAACATGGAATCAACATAAAAATTGTTAATGACATAGTTTCCATTCTTTTTCATACTAAGTCTTTGAAATCTGATATATATTTTATCTCAAGATGGATACTAAATTTTTACTCATTAAGGTAAAAGAGACCTACTTTCACCTTAAGTGAAACTGTGAAAAGTTATATTTAATGGAAAACATTTTATGTTGATGGTTTTAACTTTTTAATTTAATTAAGATCAACTAGGAAAAAAAAAAAAGATCAACTAGGGACTTCACTGGTGGTCCAGTGGTTAAGACTCTATGTTTCCAAGGCAGACAGTGTGGGTTTGAACTCTGGTCAAGGAACTAAGATCACACATGCCCTGCAATGAGGCCAAAAGAAATTTTTTTTAATTAACTAAAATTAAAACTTCAGTCCCACAGTCTTATTAGTCATATTTTAAATGCTCAATGGCCATGTGTGAACAGCTAGTATAGTGAACTGTTCAGACTCAGCTAACAGACTTAGTCCATGGAGTCTTCAGTCAGTTCAGTCACTCATTTGTGTCCAACTTTTTGTGACCCCATGGACTGCAGCATGCCAGGCTTCCCTGTCCATCACCAACTCCTGGAGCTTACTCAAACTCATGTCCATTGAGTCAGTGATGCCATCCAACCATCTCATCCTCTGTCGTCCTCTTCTCCTCCTGCCTTCAATCTTTCCCAGCACTGAGTCTTACCTCTTTTTAAAAAGCATATTTCCTCTATCACAAATCACACTATTCGTTCTCTATTATATACAGATTTAGTTCCAATCATTCTCCTCCATTAGAAACAAAGGAGACAGCAGACAGAATAGGTTAATCTGTAGTGATGTTTCAGAGTATGCATGTAAGTGTATGTGTTTGTTACTGAATTCAAAACAACTGTGCTCTAAATATAGAGGGTGCAAGGATACCGAAGTCGCTGTGATTTCATTTATACACATCACCTACTGCCTCGGGCTGCCTCAGGCTCCTCATCCCAAGTGAAACCCACAATGGGAGTCACGGGGAAGGTGGGATCAAACCGATCTGAGTGGACCATCTGGTAACCAGAGATCCACCCCTGGAATAACACAGTTGTTACTGTTGTTCACTTGCTAAGTTGTGTCCAACTCTTTGCGACCCCATGGACTGTAGCCCACCAGGCTCCTCTGTCCATGGGACTTCCCAGGCAAAAATACTAGAGTGGGTTGCCATTTCCTTCTCTGGAATAACACAGCAGTTTTCTCTAAAGAGGGCGTCTCTACCCACTCAACTTCTTTTGTAATCTGAGGTTTCAATGGTGATTCTCACTGTGACAGGTGAAATTCTAGTAATGTTCAATTAACATGTTTTTTTTTTAAAGGCAAACATTTTACTAAGAATAGGAAGATGATAAATGTGTCACATCATGAAGAAGCTCACCAAAAATATATGTGGAGCAGTATTTTAAAATATAAACAGATATTTAAATGTGTTTATAAAACTCATCACCAGGCATTCACATGGCCCTTCTGCTATTCAGAACAGACCTTGAACTGGAGAAGCAGTTCCTTTGAGAGAGAATGCAAATAAGCATTCGTATCAGCTTTTGACTTAAAATAAGCCTCAAGACTTGCAGCAAACAAAATTTAAAGCTAATGCATTGAATTGTGATGGTTAAAGTTTTTTGGAATCTCCAAAGTATTAACATGAATGACTCAGAGGAGGTGAGAATTCATGTTGACAGAAGAACCCCTTTACCTTTCAGAGGAGGTGAATTCTGCCAGAAGTGGGATGGATAGTCTGTGTCAATTTTTCCCACCCCGGGAGGTTCATTCCCCTCCTCACATTCAGGATGGATGCTACTTTTCCTTCTCCTGAATCTAAACTAGTTTGATGGCTTGCTTTGATGATGGATTGCTTCCAAGTTCTTTGTAAGCTGTCCTGGAAGCTTCAATTGTCATTCTTTTGGATATCTAAGTGGGCACGTAATGCATGTTACTCCACTTACATGTTTTTGGTTAGCTTCTTTATCATGTGGCACATTTATCATTGATGAGGAGTCTGTGTTAGAGAGAGGTCCAGCCAGACCTCAGCTGTTCTAGCCACCCCAAGTGAGGCAGCAGAGATGTGAATACAGTTTTACTGGGTTAGTCAGCCTGACTTGAGACTCCAGATGACAGTCGCAGAAATGACCCAAGGAAGGACAAGTAGAAAACCAGTCCAAGTTGCTGAATCATGGGCAGATAAATGGTTGTTGTTTTATTCCAACACTAATCTGGGCTGATTTGTTACACAGCAATAGATAACTGATACAAGCAGGCAATTGAGTATAAGCAGGCAAGAGACTTAGATAATGGAAGAAGTTTCTGAGAAGCCATCTCTTATCTTACCACTCCCCTACAAAGAGTCCTGGTGTGGTCACAGGAGAATCACAGAAGCCCTATATAGATTTTCCTTTGGGGAAGTGACTGATTGTTGATAAGACCTATGCTGGATATCTGGGTAAAGACTAAAACAGTAAGCTTCCTGGGAAAGACGTCAAAGGCAGACTAGAGAAGCATCAGTCTAAAATAAAATATGGCCAGACATATCCAGACAGAGAGGACTTAATCTTCTGAACTTCTAGCCCCAGTGGAGTGAGGGAACTGCCCGGGACTCCAACAGGTGCGTAGGCATGGCCTGGGTTATGTGACCTTCTCCAGCAGTGGATACAACAAATACAGGGATAGCTTAGCAAAGTCCATCAGCTCCAAAATATCTTTGTGAGTGATAGAAAAGGGTGAAGGATGACCACAGTCCAGATGGCCCTCTCCCCAGAGGCCTTGAAACACAGTCCTAGGCCTCCAAACTCCACACTAGAATTTAGATGCCACTTGGAGGGAGAAGTGGGGCTATGGGGGGAGGTAGGAAAGGTGGTGAGAACACAGAACTGGTTAACCGAAAGTTACCAAAGTTGCCAGTCTTCTCCAGAAGTGATTCCAAAGGGAAGGAACTTGGATTCTGAAATTTAACATTTATGAAAAATAATGTGTTCCTTGGCCACTTGATTCTTGGGTTACCCCATATGCATTGCCTTTATCTCTAGTTTGTGAATTTTTTATCCCTACTCTATCACATCAGAGAAGGAAATGACCACCCACTCCAGTATTATTGCCTGGAGAATCCCAGGGACAGGGGAGCCTGGTGGACTGCTGTCCATAGGGTCGCACAGAGTCTGACACGACTGAAGTAACTTAACATGTGTGCACGCATTGGAGAAGGAAATGGCAACCCACTCCAGTGTTCTCGCCTGGAGATTCTGAGGGATGGAGGAGCCTGGTGGGCTGCTGTCTGTGGGGTCTCACAGAGTCGGACACGACTGAAGCGACTTAGCAGCAGCAGCAACCCTATCACATATTTGTCTATGATTTTTATAAGATCTGGGAAATAGCCTCTTTTCATCCAGGGTAAACAGAAGTTAATTTTGGCAGCTTTGGTAGAGTATTACCAATTCATTTTGTTGATATTTCCCACTAAGTTAACATTCCTTACCTTCTACATACTTTTAATAGTTTTAGATGGCATTGTTAACACTGAAGGAAATTAAAGACCATTTTGGTCCATTATGCTGCTAGGATGTGTGTGGGCGTGTGTATGTGTGTGTGTGTGTCTACAGGTGTATATGTTGGCATGTGCATGCCCTCCCACAAATACTGATGTTGTTAGTCTATTAATAGTTGCAACAGTGGCATATATGCACCAGTGCAGTAACTGTGAATGTTGTTATGGTCTTCCATAATCAGCAACTTTTATAACATCTTTTTCTTACAAGCCTCTATAATACCAGTAAAATTTGAATCTTTACATTCTTTGCCATTATTAAAAAATAGAAAAGACAATTACCAAAAATAGTAGTATCTAACTTACAAGGATGTTTTTCTCATATGTATAAGACCAAATGATACCATACTGAAAGAATTTCCAATGAGGCAAGAACTTCCTCAAACACCCAGGACTGGGGCAGACACATACACATGACTATTGATAAAGCAGAAACGAGCTCTGCTCAATGCTCTGTAATGACCTACATGGAAAAAGAATCTAAAAAAGACTGGATATATGTATACATACAGCTGATTCACTTTGCTGTCGAGCAGAAACACAAAACTGTAAATCAACCACACTCCAATAAAATTAATTTAAAAAAAAGATGGAATATCATGTGATATTACCAAAAAAACCTTTTGTTTTTTGGTGACTTTGCATTACTCTGGTGTCATTTCCTAGCCAATAATGCTTAACTCATACTCTCTATGAAATATGAACTCAGATTCTATCGAAACAGAAGAGAGGGTTCTGCACTGTAATAAACTTTCTTACCCCTTTACTAATTTTTCTGCCAAAAAAATCAACACCTACGCACCTGGTCAATGTGAAAATTCATGTTGCTGCTACAGTAGGTGAGGCTGACAATGCTGAATATGAAATCAAGTTTTCTTATCTCCAAATCAGATATATTATTTCTTGCATTTTTACAGTGTAGCGAGAATAGTTTTATTTCAATCTAGTCTGCAGGTTTTAAAAAGCAACACATGAATTATGATGAAGAAAATGGAAAGAAAATTACCAAAGATAGTTGCTTTTCTATTCCCCTTACCAAAGAGAGGCAACACTTTGACAGCTAATCAACATAGACATTTTTTTCCCTGCTATATCTGTCCTTTACCTGAATGACCTATTAATTTTAATGGTTTGCTGGACTCCCATTTAATGGTTCAATGAATATAATACACTTGTGCTTTTATTTGCATAATGAAGTGGCCAACTAACTAAGATAATTTTTTGAAGTTATGTAGCTCTAAACAATTCAAATATTTCAACTTTGCATTATAACTGTAAAACTTATCTAAATTCTATCCTTAAACTTAAAAACTAACTCTAAAAGTGAACTTCACTTGGCTACAAAATGATCCATCAAATTATACACATCTTTAAAAAGTTGTACTTAGCAAAATACTCTTTATGATTGTATAAAAATTTACTATTTCTCTATGCTAGAAGTTTATTTAGTTTTGAATTACTCTGAGATCAGGTAACTGCCAATAAACTTAACTACTGTTCAGAGTAAAAATATTCAGTACTATTTTCAAAAGTATAGACTTGTCCTACAAATTTCCTCATAGGCTTATTTTATTAGAATGTTGAATTTTTCACAGTTCTGGCATTTTATCAATCTTAAATTTTTTCTACTAAACAGTTTTAGGGGTTTTAATTAGAACTTTCTCATGCTGTCTAATGATTGTTTAATGATTGCTGTTGCTAGTAAGAGAGGGTCAGAGATTAATGTGCCAAAAAGGAATTATCTCAGTTGGGCCAGATAACAACTTCATTCCATGAAACATGAGAAAATGTTGGTAATATGTTGACGCTATGTGTTTTTCCCAAGTGAATCTTGAATTTTTCACACACACACACACAGTCATCTTCATACAACATTAAACAACGTGTGACATTAAAAGCTGTCTTTATCCACGCTTCCCATTGTAATCTTCAGATTACATCTCAAAGACTGGCACTTGACCTTATTTTTATCATTTATTTTCACTAAAACCTAAAGTCATATTTATAAACAGTTCACTTCTTATCCTTAAGATTTTCTAATTTTCCTATTTTGTTCCATTTCAGTGTATCTTTTCTCCCTTCATTGTGTCCAAATTACCTTTCTGCATATGAAAGGCTGACTTCCCTTTTCTTTAATTCTCATCTTTCATCTATTCATCTCCCGGTGTAACCTTAGTGCTCATCCTTATTTAATGTTGGTGCCTGGTTTTGACTTTTTATTCCACACCCTGAATTTGATCGTTATTTCCATCTACCAAGTTAGTGTGACTTCCTTTAAGTTCCTTCTAAGGAATGTTTTAAACAAAGCCACCCCTTTGAACATTAAGGCTTTAACAAAGACGCTGCCTCCCCAGGGCAACCCAGGAAACTTTCAATGGTGCCAAGAGAAAAAGACGCATGCACAGGCACAGACAATTGTGGCTTCCAGGCTGGCTACTCCTGCAGGGGCAGATCAGGCTTTCCTTAGACTGAACTGAATTCCATTATTCTCAAAAAAACTAGGCAAAATAACATTATCTAAGATAAGCCATTACTGCTACTGTGCAATAAATGATACTAAAGCATCCTGGAAACTTAATTGCATTCCTCTCAACCACTAAACTACATCCGGAACCATTCAATAAACAGTTATCCTGCTTTCTTTGCATATTTTTTCCTTGATCTCCATCTGCACAGCATTCCTATATCCAGATATGCTGTATGCTCAGTCATTTAGCTGTGTCCAACTCTTTGCAGTCCCATGGACTGTAGCCTGCCAGGGTTACATGGGATTATCCAGGCAAGAACACTGAAGTGGGTTGCCACGCCTGCCTCCAGGGGATCTTCCCGACCTGGGATCGAACCTTGGTCTCCTGTGTCTCCTGCATTGGCAGGCAGATTCTTCACCACTGCACCACCTTGGAAGCAAGTATGCTATACAAATTTATTCTGACTTTCTCTTGTCTGCCAATATGTTTATTGTTAGATGTCAGGAAGAGGAATGAGAAAATCATCCAGTGATATTAAGCCCTTTCTATACACTAAAGAGAGAGCATCCCTCAGCTCAGCACAGCTGTGGCTGCCCAGGAATAGCCAGACAGGTTCTCCATCGCCAGGCCCTCTTGCTATGGAAATAATCTGAACCAGTACCTCTTCTCCTCAGCGAGGTACCAGGAAGGACATTTTCACCTTTATTTCTCCCTGCTTGTCTTCATAGGAAAAGGAATCAAACTCCAGTGACAGCCTGCAACCTGGGGGCCCTGCTTCTTTGCTGGGTGGAGGTAAGGAGTTCAGGTGCAGGACTTAGGCCTGTTGTGAGATTCTGGATATAATTCTTCTGTGGATGACACTGTGCTCTGGTTGAGGATTTTTGAGTGTCCAGTTTCTGCATAGCCACCTCCATCCCCGCTGGCTAGAATCCTTTAGGCAGAGTATCTCTCCTTGTCAGTTTCTCTACTGCAACTAAGCAGAGGAGACCAACGTCGGCCATGCCTGCTCTAGCTCTGTTTCCAGCTCCATTAGAAAAGCCTCTGCTTAGCAGGACAAGGCACTAGTCCTGCCCATCAAGAAGAATGATAACTCAACTGCTCCCTTGACCAAGAGTTTTTGGTTGAGTAGATATTTCCTTACAACTGGGAGGACCAGACAGTGGAAAAGGGATGGCACATCTTCTGCCCTGCAGCATGCTTAGCATAATGGACAGCAGACAGATCAGTTTAAATCTCCATTTGGAGACAAGATACTTAAGGAAGTTGTGCAAACTCACTGAGCTCTGATGTCTTTATTTTAAAATTAGGATAATGCAACCTTGATGGCTGTTTTAAAAATTAATTTAGATAATGATTGTAAAGTGCCTGAAGTAGAACTTGGTGTGCAAGATAATGGCCAGGATTTGATAAAAGTAGCTAATTAGGTGTGAACTGCAATTAATGACAACCAACTCTAGTGTTCTTGCCTGGATGGAGGAGCCTGGCAGGCTACCGTTCATGGGGTTGCAAAGAGTCAGACATGACTGAGCGACTAAGCACACACATCAGTCCACTTAGGCGCGAAGACTTGCCTCAAATACTGAGGGTTTTTTGGCAGCCACATATTACTTTGTTGGATGTGAACAGACAATAATCAAACATGATAAATATTTTTTCTTAGATTTTCTTTTCAAAATTATGAAATAAATGCATACCCCACATATAATGTTCAACTATTAAACTGAAGACGGCTATTATTTATGAGTGAACAAAGATAAAGCAATCTAGCAGGTTTTATATGTAAAAAATGACCAATATAAATTATTTAACCTGGGGGAAAAAAACACTTTTAGGGGGCCTAAAATACATTAATAAAAATGAAGACATCTTACTCAATGTGTAAAACTTTCACAATGACATTTATAATGTAAATGCTGATCCACAGAAACTGATATTACATATTCTTTTAGTCTGACGTTAGTAAATGAAGGTCTATAACAATTTAAAAGCAAATGTTTGGAGAAATTATTAACTATTTTTAAGAATTAGTGTTCTATGATAAGACAACAATTTTTTTCTGATATTCCAGGATATCATTAAATAGCAAGGCCATAATATGGGTTAAATTTATCTAGGCTAAAAACACCAAGGCCAATGGAAGAATACTAGGAAAGTAAATATTTTATTTATATAAAAGAGGAATCTTCCTGTTGCCAGATATTTACCTAGGCAACAAGAAACCATAAGTAGAGTTATTGCTACTCCTTTTTCAAGATAAGACAGAAAATTACCCATAACAGTATGCCTAAAATTATAACTACTGCTAATCTTACTATAGTCATGTGGCATTTTAGAATGAAATCAGTGCAGATTTAACCTAGCCTGGTGCCTTCATTTTACAGATACAGAATGTTTGGGTTAAGTGACTTTCCCAGAGTTCAATAGCAGCACCAAAACCAGTGCCAAACTGGGGGATAGAATCCCAGCAGACAGGTTTGTGCATTTTCCCCTCCAAACTGGAGGTACGATCATTCTGAAGAGGAACAAAGGTGATGATGAGCAAAATGTGGTCTCTATTCATCCATAAGCTCCATAAAAGAATGGGTCTTTTCTGAAAGTAAGCACCAATGCCAAAGGACAAGCAAAGATCTATAGATATGTAATATCATTGTAGTTTGTTGTAAGAGACCTTCTGGAAATTATAAATGTAATTATTACACAGAACATGTGTTTGACAGTGTTTTGTATATTGTTCCTGCTCAGTCACTAAGTCGTGTCCCACCTCTTTTGCGACCCCACGGACTGTAGCCCGCCAGGCTCCTCTGTCCATGGGATTCTTCAGGCAAGAATACTGGAGTCAGTTGCCATTTCCTTCTCCTGGGGATCTTTCCAACCCAGGGACTGAACCAGTGTCTCCTGCCTTGGCAGGTGGATTTTTTACCGCTGAACCACTGGGGAAGGCCAAATGCATGACAGTCCCAAGAAATAAAGGACTATTCTTCACCATTTGGACCAGGAAGGGTCTCCAACTCGCCTGTCTTCCTTAACAAAGGAACTCAGCTGAATGTTGATGGAGTTTAACCAGAAGTTAGAAGAGGGAGTGATCAGCCTGCACATGCAGATTGGAAACATTATTATTAAAATATTCATGTCTGGGGAGAACTCATGAGCATGTATGTATTTGTTGATACTAACCAACCATCATAGCTTGGAGAGAACACTGAGCCAGGAGCCAGAAGAATGGATTTTCGTCCTCTCTGTGGATCAAATTCTCTCTCTTCCATTCATCAGAGACCTTGACTGGAGTGAGCTCATTTAATTTGGCTCTTTATATAAATGTCCATGTCACTTACTTTAGGGCAGGCATGGAAAAACAATGTACCTTTATACTACTAAACAACACCTCATTTCCTTGTTCTACTTAATTTATCAAGTACTTTTCCTTTACTAGAAATAAAGCACCATCCTAGTCAAACAATACTTTGTAAACCTAAAGGATTAGATGTTTGACTCCTGGGGCAATGAAGGAAACAATAGAAGGGCATCCTCCAATAGAGTGGTTGTATACATGCTTGAAGTTTCAGGCACAGGAGGAGTAAAATTTCAGCCGGAATTTGATTGGCAAGATAAAAATGTCTTGGTGTATGGGGAGAAAATGGATTTCAGCATTCTTAAAGGTTCTCCTACAAAGAAAAAGTAAGTAAAAATTTTAACTACAGGAAAAATTGTCAATGCCAAGGGGAAGGCAAAGCAAACTCAAGTTCCAAACATTCAGAAACAACAGAGGGCCTTGTAAAGTATGGAAATAGTGCTTTATTCACCTTTATGATTCTAGAGAATGTAATGTGGAATAAAGCATACATAATTTATGTTTTAATTACAAAACCAAGTAATTGATATTTTTAAAAACAGAGAACCTAGAAAGGAAATCACATTGGATTTTTTTTCAATAGGCCCCATAAGAAGTAAATTACAAAGTCCCTATTTGTGCCTTACAGGAAAAAAAAAAACCATTACCATTTGCTCTTTATTGGCATAATAGTTCTTCAGAATGGCTTACAACTGAGCTTGTATTTCACACATGAATGTTTGATTGAGCTCACCTGTTGTGATCAGCTTTAAGTGCCCACATTTTAGGAGCAGCTGAAACCAACGCTTTTACTATAATGTTTTAAAATAATTGCAGGAGCTTTTCCTTTGTTTCGCCCTCACTTTATCTCACATAAATGTTAAACAGAAATTACTCAAGTTTGGGAACTCAGGGGTTGGTACTGAAAGACTGCTAGTCTCCCAGAGTTGACACGGTCATTCCTACTTGCTTCCTGTAACAAGGCTCTCCCTGAGACCAGCCAGGGAGCTACCAGCCCTGTTCAGGGCCACCATTGTGGAATTCCTGCCTCATTAGTTGGGTTGTGAGGGTCTTATCTTTTGATAAGGCAGAAGAGGTGGATACCCCTAGCATGCTCTAGCCTATATCCCCATTGTCATCTGGCTGGATAAAGAGATGGAAAAGCTCATCATATGAAAGTGGTAACTAAGAGGAACAATTCAGTTATGGCAAAAAGTGGTCCAAGTCCAAAAGAAGTCCAAGTCATCATCTCGGTTATCCTATTGAGGCATGCAAGTAAGTTCATTTATCTTTTGAAAGTGAGAAATATTTATTGATTTAAAAATCTTCTCATGACATCCTGGCTCAGATTAAAGGTTACAGTGTCTATTTTTCCTTTTGCTGTCAGAAGTCTACCTAAGCCACTTCAAACAAAAATGTTTTGTCATGTTCTTAAACTATGCTAACATACCAGTCATCAAGCTCCTTCACCAAACAAATTTGCTATTTAATAATCTTTGCTGCCAAGAGTTTTCCCTAAATATAGTTTGCTGCCTCAGACAGTGAGATACAATGGCTGGAGGTACATAGAGACTCAAGACCTAGTTCTACTAACCAATGAGACCTGTCTAGGTCCCGTTACCCTCAACTGTATTCTAGGAATGTGAGCACGAGGAGATAACCAACAAAAGTTCCTGGTGGAGAATCTGTGCCAAAGGAAATAGGTTATTTCTATCCATGTTACATCTAGAGTTCATTGCTGCATATTCTCTACATCATAAACAGTAACAAAGAACAGCAGATTAATACCCATCATGCACTGGAAAATGGTCACCATTTCAGCAGTCTCTTCTCTGACTCCTAAAGTTGCATGTGTATATGCAGAGCCCGTTGAAAACAACTACAGTGTTCTTCATAATAGAACAAAATTTTTAAAAGAAACAGATGTTAGATTGAAAACAGTTCTGAGAAATAAAGCATTTAGAAGAGAAATAAGTCTTTGATAATTTTTAAAACCCTAAATAAGGAATATAGAAGGCTTGTTTTCAGGGAAGAATAAGAGATAGAGAAAAAGTTGTGTTATGTGTATGAAACTATGCTTTCGTGTGTGTGTGTGTGTGTGTGTGTGTGTGTCTGAGAGAGACAGAGAAAGAGACAAAGAGACAGGGGAGAATTTTTTTAAAAAAGAAGACTGTGCATGTTCTCAGCAATCAACATTTTTTCATAACAGAAATGAAAATTTAGTTCTAATTAGATGCTAATTAGGTACCAAAATGTGTTTTTATTCTATTGTTAATTTTCCATTACATTAACCTTCTCATCAAAACTTATGTTTATATACTCAAGTATTCTAATGAGAGAATTTCATAGAAGAAGTTTAGAAAGCTTTATCTGCATAAAATGTAGGTCTTTGTACACAGTTATCAAATTGTGCTTTATAGATACAGATACGAGAAGAAATTGGCAACCCACTCCAGTATTCTTGCCTGGAAAATTCTATGAACAGAGGAGCCTGGTGGGCTACAGTCCATGGGGTCACAAAGAGTTGGACATGACTGAGCAACTAAGCACAGTACAGGGTTGACACTCTCTAGTCCTAAGGTTTTATCTGCTCTGATAAATCAAAATCCCACTGAAGCTCAGAATAGCTGAATAAAGGACTTGGGGCTCCCTAACCTGGCTAACATCTGGATCTACTGTGACCTCGACATTAAGCTCTTTCCACAGGACGCTTCCTGGAATCAGGGGCATGACGTGTGGTTCACATTTGTTCATTTCCAGGGCAAGAGAGCTGTCGGTTTCAAACGTGTTTTCAGAGGAAAAATCTGCAGTGCTTACAAATGTCAACATGCAGTATTTGTACCACACTTCACAGTGTTCATCAGTTCAGCTCAGTTCCTCAGTCGTGTCCAACTCTTTGCAACCCCATGAATCGCAGCACACCAGGCCTCCCTGTCTACCACCAACTCCCGGAATCTACCCAAACCCATGTCCATCAAGTCGGTGATGCCATCCAACCATCTCATCCTCTGTCGTCCCCTTCTCCTCCTGCCCTCAATCCCTCCCAGCATCAGGGTCTTTTCCAATGAGTCAGCTCTTTGCATGAGGTGGCCAAGGTATTGGAGTTTCAGCTTCAACATCAGTCCTTCCAATGAACACCCAGGACTGAACACCCAGGACCTTTAGGATGGACTGGTTGGATCTCCTTGCAGTCCAAGGGACTCTGAAGAGTCTTCTCCAACACCACAGTTCAAAAGCATCAATTCTTCAGTGCTCAGCTTTCTTCACCGTCAAAATCTCATATCCATACATGACTACTGGAAAAACCATAGCCTTGACTAGATGGACCTTTGTTGGCAAAGTAATGTCTCTGCTTTTAAATATGCTATCTAGGTTGGTCATAACTTTCCTTCCAAGAAGGAAGCATCTTTTAATTTCATGGCTGCAGCCACCATCTGCAGTGATTTTGGAGCCCCAAAAAATAAAGTTTGACACTGTTTCCACTGTTGTCCCCATTTATCTCCCATGAAGTGATGGGACCAGATGGCAAGATCTTAGAGTTCCGAAGAATAGCAAGGAGAGATAAGAAAGCCTTCCTCAGTCATCAGTGCAAAGAAATAGAGGAAAACAACAAAATGGGAAAGACTAGAGATCCCTTCAAGAAAACTAGAGATACCAAGGGAACATTTCACGCAAAGATGGGCTCGATAAAGCACAGAAATGGTATGGAACTAACAGAAGCAGGAGATATTAAGAAGAGGTGGCAAGAATACACAGAAGAACTGTACAAAAAAGATCTTCACAACCCAGATAATCATGATGGTGTGATCACTCACCTAGAGCCAGATATGCTGGAATGTGAAGTCAAGTGGGCCTTAGAAAGCATAACTACAAACAAAGCTAGTGGAGGTGATGGAATTCCAGTTGAGCTATTTCAAATCCTGAAAGATGATGTTGTGGAAGTGCTGCACTCAATATGCCAGCAAATTTGGAAAACTCAGCAGTGGCCACAGGACTGGAAAAGGTTAGTTTTCATTCCAATCCCGAAGAAAGGCAATGCCGAAGAATGCTCAAACTACTGCACAATTGCACTCATTTCACATGCTAGTAAAGTAATGCTCAAGATTCTCCAAGCCAGGCTTCAGCAATATGTGAACCGTGAACTTCCAGATGTTCAAGCTGGTTTTAGAAAAGGCAGAGGAACAAGAGATCAAATTGCCAACATTCACTGGATCATCAAAAAAGCAAGAGAGTTCCAGAAAAACATCTATTTCTGCTTTATTAACTATGCCAAAGCCTTTGACTGTGTGGATCACAATAAACTGTGGAAAATTCTGGAAGAGATGAGAATACCAGACCATCTGACCTGCCTCTTGAGAAACCTGTATGCAGGTCAGAAAGCAACAGTTAGAACTGGACATGGAACAACAGACTGGTTCTAAATAGGAGAAGGAATACGTCAAGGCTGTATATGGTCACCCTGCTTATTTAACTTATATGCAGAGTACATCATGAGAAATGCTGGACTGGAAGAAGCACAAGCTGGAATCAGGATTGCTGGGAGAAATATCAATAACCTTAGAGATGCAGACAACACCACTCTTATGGCAGAAAGTGAAGAACTAAAAAACCTCTTGATAAAAGTGAAGGAGGAGAGTGAAAAAGTTGGCTTAAAGCTCACAGTGTTCATAAACCTGATATAACTGATCTTCACACCATGAGCAGCATAGGTCTGATCACATTGCTCCTATTTTAAAGGTGACAGATTCAAATTTCTAAGCTAAAATGGCTTGCTTATGATCAAATTTGCTGAGGGGTGAAAAAAATGATCTGGTTAATTCAAAACCTACATGATTAACTTTAAATGCAACTTTGAGAATCATTCATTTCAAATAATGCATCTCAACAGGGGAGCATGGATTATTTAGGGTGGTAAGAACAGAATATTTACACATCAGAAACAACGAAAATGAACTACCCAAAGGATGGATAAACCCATGAAAAAAGGCAGCAAAAGTTGTGAAATGCTGTCAATAAGCCATCCAGTTCCCTTTATGAGCATGTAGGTTTTGGTGGTGGTAGTGGTTTAGTCTCCAACTCATGTATGACTCTTGTGGCCTCATGGACGGTAGCCCACCAGGTTCCTCTGTTCATGGGATTTCCCAGGCAAGAATATTGGAGTGGGTTGCCATTTCCTCCTTCAGGGCATCTTCAATTGCGATTATCTTTCCTTGGGTCAGTGAAGCCTGTTTTCAAATGATACACTTTATTCCACGTAAATGGAGTAGGCGGGTAACATGCTTTAACACTGCTGACTCGAATTAGATTAAAATGCCTGATTTTAACACCCATTTGCTTGAAGTTTCACCAACTTGGGCTTTGTAGATTCCTTTCAAACCACCAATCCTTCTCCCCATTCCTACCCCCTAGGATTGCTTAATTTGCCAAGATTTTGTTTACTGGCTGGAATGCTGAAGCTTTTATAAAGAAAAAATCATAAAAACTGACTGCATCAGTGTGCAATTTGCCACTACGAAGCCCTCATTGCATGGTTCAAGCTCACAGTTGAAAACTAACAGTAACTTTCCCAGGAGGGAAAGAACTCCTCATTTTGCTTAAAGCTGCTCAACAATCCTTCTTAAGCTATACTCCTGAAATCTCAGACACCTGAGAAATTGCATCACTCTCGGGGAAACCAAAACATAACTTTAACTTTGTCTGCAAACTGAGGCAAATTAGAGTTAGGCTGCCATTGCCAATATTAACGAGTTACATACTCAGATGCTGTAGAAGGTCTGTAGCTGAGCAATGAATATACTTTAAGAGGAATTTTTAGTGAATAGCACTAGCACAAAGTAATTTTATTCCAAAGCCAGCCATCAATATACTTTTCATTTTCAGAACTGTATTTGAAGTGTGGCTTTCTGAGTTCAAGAAGTATAATTTCTATAAAGGACATTGGAAGTCAAGTCAACAATGTACCAAAGTGACAATGAACACCTTTGTGACACTTGGAGATGTGTCTGTGTACAAGTACCTTTGTAGATGGGCAGCTGCAATTAATAACAATTCATTTCCTCAGTGCAATAAAATGTAACAATCTTCATTTTAAGGAAGGTTTTGATTTCTTCACTTTCATTTTAACCTTACATCAAATGATTCATTATCTCAACTGTAAAGGTGTTTCACTGGAAATAAACTATACATCTGAAATAACTCATCCAAAAGCCTTGGTTTAGGAGGGTTCTAAAGATCTAAAATTGTAGAGTACAATAAGACACAAGAAAAAACAGCTGTGTGTAATCTCTCCTCTCTCAATGAGAATAAGAATGCCCCAAAATACTGGTAAGTAGGCAAGATTTCTAACATTTGCTCTAAGAATTCTATTCGCTATGAAGTCATATTGATTTTTAAAACAAAGTTAGGAGAATTAAGTTGTTGTTGTTGTTGTTCAGCCACTAAGTCGTATCTGACTATTTGTTACCCCATGGACTGCAGCACGCCAGGCTTTCCTGTTCTTCACTATCTCCTGGAGTTTGCCCAAACACATGTCCATTGAGTCAGTGATGCCATCAAACCTTCTCATCCTCTCTCACCCCCTTCTCCTCTTGCCCTCAGTCTTTCCCAGCATCAAGGTATTTTCCAGCTAGGAAAATTTCCTAATCCATATTTTACTTGTTTGATAATAGAACATGCAACTTAAAACATTTTTGGAGTGCATGCAGAACACCAGTTGGAAGCACACAGGAGTACCTGACCAGCAGAGAAGAATATATAGAACCATGCAAAACTCGCTAGGATGAAGGAACTAGGGGGAGAAACACGAGTGTTACTAGGACTGGACCTGCCTTTGGTGGGTGGGAGAACTGAAGCAGGGGTCTGGTCCCCATATCGGGGCAACTGTCTAAGTCAGAGGAGAAACATTTAAGGCTGAGAATGAAACAGCTGATCTCTGGCAGCCTAAATGGAATGAGAATCAGAAAGTTCTTGCTGCAGTCATACGTACCCCAGACAGGGACACAGGTCCCCTAGAAGGCGCAGCAGCTGGGAGGTGGAGCTTAGGGATTGTGGAGCAATCTGAGGGTGAGGGCTGCTGTTGACTGCGGAGAGATGGACCAAGCAGACGTGAGGGAGGAGATTGTGGTGGGAAATGCCTGTAGAGGAAAGCCAGGCAGCCATGGAAGGAAGGCGATACTGCTGAGTCACATGTAGGGGATGGAGCCATTACCATAGCCTCTCTCTCCCCACACGCCAGCATTGGCAGCTGAACAACAGAGAGGCTGGTCCATCAAGCACATGACACACAGAACTACAGAGCAGGATCCCACCCAGGGTGCCCCTTAAAGTGCCTGATGCCCCGATCTACAGAGTAGGACCCCACCCAGGGTGCCCCTTAAAGTGCCTGATGCCCCGATCTACAGAGTAGGACCCCACCCAGGGTGCCCCTTAAAGTGCCTGATGCCCCGATCTACAGAGTAGGACCCCACCCAGCATGCCCCTTTAAATGCATGATGCACGAATCTATAGAGTAGGACCCAAGCCAGGGGGGCCCCTGTATTTGCCTAACATGGAACAACAAAGAAGGACCCCAGGCAAGGGAACCCTCTAAGTGCCTGAACAGGCAGAGCTACAGAGAAAGACTAGCCAAAAAGGTCTCCTGATCAACAGCTACCAGAGACTCAGTAAAAGATTCTGATAGGGCCATAACACCAGCAATCGAGGCAGTCTGCGTCCCTGCACACTTCGCGCTGCCAGGGTACCCACGACCCAAGCAGCTGCATCACCTTCACGCTCAATCCTCACTGGGACAGCCCTGCCACAGACAAAAAAAAAAAAAAAAGCCCTGTGTCTATGCATGCAGGGTTACTTCAGTCGTGTCCAACTCTTTGCGACCCTGTGGACTGTGGCCTGCCACGCTTATCTGTCAGTGGGGGTTCTCCAGGCAAGAATACTGGAGTGTATTAGCCAATACTGGTTGCCACACCCTTCTAGAGCACTATATCTCCTGCTTCCCTAGCCGCCAACTCCCCTGAGTACCTGGTGCTGCTAGAACCGCTACAACCGAAGCAGCTGCACCACCTCTGCACCTGACCCTCACTGGGGTAGACCCAAGTCCTTGAGGGCAGCCTCAGGAGCAAACCCCAGTGGACGGCCCACATGCAGAGGTGGAAATAAAACCACAACTGAAACCCAGGGGCAGTGTGGTTAAAGAAGAAGAGCCAAAACATTCCCATCAGTTGTACAAGCTGCAGATTAAATCCACATGATCAACTAGGCTCGCTTTAGAAAAGGCAGAAGAACCAGAGATCAAATTGCCAACATCCACTGGATTATCAAAAAAGCAAGAAAGTTCCAGAAAAGCATCTATTTCTGCTTTATTGACTATACCAAAGCCTTTGACTGTGTGGATCACCACAAACTGTGGGAAATTCTTAAAGAGATGGGAATACCAGACCATCTGACCTGCCTCTTGAGAAACCTGTATGCAGGTTGGGAAGCAGCAGTTAGAAAAACATGGAAAAACAGACTGGTTCCAAATATGAAAGAAGTACATCAAGGCTGTATGTTGTCACCCTGCTTATTTAAATTATATTCAGAGTACATCATGAGAGATGTTGGGTTGGAGGAAGCACAAGCTGGAATCAAGATTGCTGGGAGAAACATCGATAACCTCAGATATGCAGATGACACCACCCTTATGGCAGAAAGTGAAGAACTAAAGAGCCTCTTGATGAAAGTGAAAGAGGAGAGTGAAAAAGTTGGCTTTAGGCTCAACATTCAGAAAATTAAGATCATGGCATCCAGTCCCATCACATCATGGGAAATAGATGGGGAGACAGTGGCTGACTTTATTTTTCTGGGCTCCAAAATCACTGCAGATGGTGATTGCAGCCATGAAATTAAAAGATGCTTACTCCTTGGAAGGAAAGTTATGACCAACCTAGATAGCATATTAAAAAGCAGAGACATTACTTTGCCAACAAAGGTCCATCTAGTCAAGGCTATGGTTTTTCCAGTGATCATGTATGGATGTGAGAGTTGGACTATAAAGAAAGCTGAGCGCTGAAGAATTGATGCTTTTGAACTGTGGTGTTGGAGAAGACTCTTCAGAGTCCCTTGGACTGCAAGAAGATCCATCCAGTCCATTCTAAAGGAGATCAGTCCTGGGTGTTCATTGGAAGGACTGATGCTGAAGCTGAAACACCAAAAGACCCTGATGCTGGGAAAGATTGAGGGCAGGAGGAGAAGGGGGCGACAGAGGATGAGATGGTTGGATGACATCACAGACTCGATGGACATGGGTTTGGGTGGACTCCGGGAGTTGGTGATGGACAGGTAGGCCTGGCATGCTGCAATTCATGGGGTCCTAAAAGTTGGACACGACTGAGCAACTGACCTGAACTGATCAACTAGGTAGCCTCTGTGTCTACAGACTATATAAAAGGACATTGAGAGCTACCACAAAAGAAAATGCACTAGTTCTCATACCTGTGGACATTGGAGGCAAAAACACCCAGGAGCACGACCAGATTAGAATCTCAGCTGCCCCCACAGCAAGTCCAGAGTAGCACAGTGTTGGAGGTCATCCTAGGGAGGTGAGATGGACTATTACTCCCAGAGAGGGAAAGGATCCTGATAGCAATGACTCAAGGAAAACATTATTCTTATGTTTTGACTTGTTCTGCAGTTTCTCTTGTATTTTTCTTTTTCTTTTTTTCCTTCCCCCGCCACCCTCCATTGTAGTTGTCAATTTCATTGGCACTATGAAATCTAATTATGCCTTTGAGTTTTTTATTCTGTTTTTTTTTTCAATCACACTTTTTATTGTTGTTATAAACGTCTAGCTCTACATGGGACTTTTGCAGTTCTGTGGAGTTTTCTTGTTTTTTTTTTCTTTTCCTTTTCAATTTTTAATTTTTTAAAACCTATTTTTTTTTCTACATTTATTCCTTTGTTTGCTTTTCCTACTGAACTTTTCAACTTGAAGTTAAGCTTTAATGTATATAAATCTTCTTTATCTATCTCTATTTAGCTTTGCATATCTATTATTGCTTTCTTTTCTTTCTTTCCTTTCCTTTCAACATATTTGTTAGTTTTGTTTTCATTGCTTTATTCCCCAGTTGGCATCTTGCTTTAGTTTTGTTTTCCAGTTTGTGCTTTAGTTAGTTTTGTCCATAAATGGTAGATATAATTTTTGGGTTCCTTTGTTCACCAGGTCAATCTATTGTACTTTATTTTTGTCGGACTGTTTTGATTTTGCTTATGGATGTGTATGTGTGTATTCCATTATTTTAATCATTATTTGACTGATTTTGTAACTGCCATTAGTTTGGGGTTCATCTTTGGTTTCTCATTTTGGGGTATGTGTTTTAATCTCACTTTGTGCCATAACAAACCACTTGTGGAATCTTCGTTCCTGATGAGAGATCAAGCCCTGAGCCGTTGGAGTGGGAGCACTGACTCCAAGACCCTAGACTACCAAAGAACTAACCCTAGGGAGTATCAAATAATGAGAACTCCCACAAAAGAAACCACTTGAGTACAAGACCCAGCATCACCCAACCACCAGTAGAACCCTGTGCAGGATGCCTCATCCAAACAACAAACAAAATAAACATACAAACCCAATAATCATTCCAATCAGACAAGATTACCACCTCACTCAACCTTGCCCATCAGAGGAAAAAATAAACAACAAAAAAATTAGCATGTCACCTAATATGAAGATTACAAAAACCACTGCACCAACCTGAGGTGCGAAGAAACCAAAAGGAAGAAAAAATTTAACCTTGAAGCCTGGGAAAAGGAGATCTCAAACAGAATAAGTCTAAAAAAAAAAAATAATGAAAAGGCAGAGAAATAATGCACAAATGAAGGAACAAACTAGAAACACAGAAGTCCAAATAAATGAAGTGGAAATAGGCAAACTACCTGAAAAAGAATTCAGAATAATGAGAGAAATGATGATCAAAAACTTTCAAAACAGAATGGAGAAAATGCAAGAATCAATTAACAAAGACCTAGAGGAATTAAAGAATAAACATACAAAGACAAATAACACAATTACAGAAATTAAAAATACTCTAGAAGGAATCAATATCAGCATATCTGAAGCAGAAGAAAGAATTAGTGTGTTGGAAGATAAAATGGTGGAAATAACTTCTGAAGAACAGAATAAAATAAAAAGAATGAAAATAATTGAGGATAGTCTCAGAGACCTCTGGGACAATATCAAACACACCAACATTTGTATTATGGAGGTCCCAAAAGAAGAAAAGTAAAAGAAAGAGTGTGAGAAAATTTTTGAAGAGATTATAGTTGAAAATTTCCCCAACATGGAAAAGGAAATAGTCAATCAAGTCCAAGAGGCACAGAGTCCCAAACAGGATAAACCCAAAGAGAAATACACCAAGACACATACTAATCAAACTAATAGAGATTAAACACAAAGAAATAATATTAAAAACAGCAAGGGAGAAGAAACAAGTATCATACAAGGGAAATCCCATATGTTTAACAGCTGATGTTTAAGCAGAAACTCTGCAGGCCAGAAGGGAACGGTAGGATATATTTAAAGTACTGAAAGGGGAAAATCTACAACCAAGATTACTCAACGCAGGAAGGATATAGCACAAAATCAAAGAAGAAATCAAAAGTTCTACAGACAAGCAAAAATTAAGAGAATTCATTACCACAAAACCAGCTTTACAACAGATGTTAAAGGGATTTATATAGTCAGGAAGTAAAAGAGAAGAGAAAGACCTACAAAAACAAACTCCAAACAATTAAGAAAATGGCAATAGGAACATATAAATCAATAATTACTTTAAATGTAAATGGTTTAAATGCTCCAACCAAAAGACACAGATTGGCTGAATGGATACGAAAATAAGACCCATATATGTGCTGTCTAAAAGAAACCCACTTTAGACCTAAAGACACATATAGACTGAAGGTGAGAGGATGGAAAAATATATTCCATGCAAATGGGAAGCAAAAGAAAGCTGGAGTAGCAATACTCATATCAGACAAAATAGACCATAGAATAAAGAATACTGCAAGAGATAAGGAAGGATTCTATATAATGATCAAGGGATCAATCCAAGAGGAAGAGAAAACAATTGTAAATATCTATGCACCCAACATAGGAGCACCTCAATATATAAGACAAACACTCACAGACATAAAAGGAGAGATTGGCAGTAACACAATAATAGTAGGAGACTTTAACACCCCACTCACACCAATGGACAGATCATCAAAACAGAAAATTAATAAGGAAACACAAGTCTTAAATGATACATTAGATGCGATGAATCTCATTGGTATCCTAGGACATTCCATCCAAATGCAGAAGAATACAGCTTCTTCTCAAGTGCACATGGAACATTCTCTAGGATAGACCACAATCGTGGGTCACAAATCAAACCTCAGTAAATTTAAGAAAATTGAAATCATATCAAGCATCTTCTCTGACCACAATGCTATGAGACTAGATATCAATTACAAGGAAAAAACTGTAAGAAACACAAACACATGGAGATTAAACAACACGTTTCTAAATAACCAACAGATTACTGAAGAAATCAAAAAGGAAATAAAAAAATTTCTAGAAACAAATGACAATGAAAACACAACAACTCAAAACCTGTGGGTTGCAGCAAAAGCAGTTCTAAGAGTGAAGTTTATAGCAATACAATCCTACCTCAAGAAACAAGAAAAACATCGAATAGACAACCTAACTTTACACCTAAAACAACTGGAAAAAGAAGAACAAAAAATCCCCAAATTTAGTAGAATGAAATAAATCATAAAGACCAAGCAGAAATAAATGATAAAGAAATGAAAGATACACTAGTAAGGGTTAATAAAACTAAAAACTGGTTCTTTGAGAAGATAAACAAAATTGACAAACCTTTAGCCAGATTCATCAAGAAAAAAAGAGAGAAGAATCAAATCAACAAAATTAGAAATGAAAAAGGAGAGGTTACAACAGACAGTGTAGAAATAGAAAGGATTATAAGAGACTATTATGAACAACTATGTGGCAATAAAATGGATAACCTGTAAGAAATGGACAGATTCTTAGAAAAATTCAATCTTCCAAAACTGAACCAGGAATAAATAGAAATTATGAACAATCCAATTACAAGCTCTGAAATTGAAGCTGTGGTCAAAAATCTCCCAAAAAACAAAATCCCAGGACCACAGGAGAATTTTATCAAACATTTAGAGAAGAGCTAATGCCTATCCTTCTAAAACTTTTTCAAAAAATTGCAGAGGAAGGAACACTTCCAAACTCATTCTACGAGGCCACTATTACCCTGATACCAAAACCAGACAAAGACAACACACAAAAAAGAAAACTACATGCCATTATCACTGATGAATATAGATGCAAAAATCCTCAACAAAATTTTAGCAAACAGAATTCAGCAGCACATCAAAAAGCTCATACACCATCATCAAGTTGGGTTTATTCCAGGAATGCAAGGATTCTTCAATACACACAAATCAATCAATGTGATATACCATATTAACAAACTGAAAGATAAAAAACATATGCACATCTCAATATGTACAGAAAAAGCCTTTGACAAAAGTCAGCACCAATTTATGATTAAAACTCTTCAAAAAATGGGCATAGAAGGAACCTACCTCAACATAGTAAAGGCCATACACAATAAGCCTACAGCAAACATTATTCTCAACAGTGAAAAGCTGAAAGCATTCCCCCTAAGATCAGGAAGAAGACCAGGGTTTCCACTTTTCCCACTATTACTCAACATAGTTTTGGAAGTCCTATCTACAGCAATCAGAAAAGAAAAAGAAATAAAAGGAATCCAGATCAGAAAAGAAGAAGTAAAGCTCTCACCATTTGCAGATGACACGATACTGTACACAGAAAACCCTAAAGATAGTATCATAAAATTACTAGAGCTAATCAGTGAATCTAGCAAAGTTGCAGGAAACAAAATCAATACACAGAAATCACTTGCATTTCTATATAAAACAATGAAAAATCAGAAAGAGAAATGAAGGAATCAATCCCATTCACCATTGCAACAAAAAGAATTAAATATCTTAGAATAAACTCATCTAAGGAGACAAAAAACCTGTACACAGAAAATTATAAGACACTAATGAAAGAAATCAAAGACGACACATACAGATGGGAAGATATTGCATCAATAGTGTGAAAATGACTATACCAGCAAACACAATCTACAGATTCAATGTGATTGCTATCAAATTGCCAATGGCATTTTTCACAGAACTAGAACAAAAAATTTCACAATTCATATGGAAACACAAAAGACCTCGAATAGCCAAAGCAGTCTTGAGAAAGAAGAATGAACTGGAGGAATCAACCTTCCTGACTTCAGATTATACTACAAAGCTACAGTCATCAAGACAATATGGTACTGCCACAAAAACAGAAATATAGACCAATGGAACAAGATAGAAAGCCCAGAAATAAACCCATGCACCTATGGGTACCTTATTTTTGACAAAGGAGGCAAGAATATACAATGGGGCAAAGACAGCCTCTTCAAAACATGGTGCTGGGGAAACTGGACAGCTACATATAAATGAATGAAATTAGAACACTTCCTAACACCATACACAAAGATAAACTCAAAATTGATTAAAGACCTAAATATAGGTCCAGAAACTATAAAACTCTTAGAGAAAAACATAGGCAGAACACTCGATGACATAAATTAAAGCAAGATCCTCTATGATCCACCTTCTAGAGTAATGGAAATAAAAACAAAAGTCAACATGTGGGACTTGATTAAAGTTAAAAGCTTTTGCACAGCAAAAGAAACTATAAGCAAGGTGAAAAGACAACCCTAAGAATGAGAGAAAACAATAGCAAATGACACAACTGACAAAGGATTAATTTCCAAAATATACAAGCAGCTCATACAACTCAATATCAGAAAAACAAACAACCCAATCAAAAAATGCGAAAAAGACCTAAACAGACATTTCTCCAAAGAAGACATACAGATGGCTAACAAACACACAAAAAGATGTGCAACATCATTCATTATTAGAGAAATGCAAATCAAAATTACAATGAGATATCACCACACACTGGTCAGAATGACCATCTTCAAAAGGTCTACCAACAATAAATGCTGGAGAGGGTGTGGAGAAAAAGGAACACTCTTGCACTTTTGGTGGGAATGTAAATTGATACAGTCAGTATGGAAAACGTTAGGAGATTCCTTAAAAAAACTAGTAATAAAACCACCATATGACCCAGCAGTCCCACTCCTAGGCATAAACCCTGAGGAAACCAAAATTGAAACAGACACATGTATCCCATTGTTCACTGAACCACTATTTACAATAGCTAGAACATGGAAGCAACCTAGATGCCCATCAATGGATGAATAGATAAAGAAGTTGTGGTACATATACACAATGGAATATTACTCAGCCATAAAAAGGAATGCATTTGAGTCAGCTCTAATGAAGTGGGTGAACCGGGAACCTATTATACAGAGAGAAGTAAGTCAGAAAGAGAAGGATAAATATCATATTCTAAAGCATATATAAAGAATCTAGAAAAATGATACTGAAGAATTTGTTTACAGGGCAGCAGTGGAGAAACAGACATAGAGAACATACTTATGGACAGGGGGAGAGGGGAGGAGAAGGTGAGATGTATGGAAAGAGTAACATGGAAACTTACACTTCCATATGTAAAATAGATATACAACGGGAATTTGCTGTCTGGTTCAGGAAACTCAAACAAGGGTTCTGTATCAACCTAGAGGAGTGGGATGGGGAGGGAGATGGGAGGGAGGTTCAAAAGGGAGGGGATATATGTATACCTATGGCTGATTCATGTTGAGGTTTGACAGAAAACAACAAAATTCTGTAAAACTATTATCTGTCAATTAAAAAATAATTAAAAATTTTTTTCAAGATTCATCTAAAGTTTGACAGCCCTTTAGAGTAACCACTATTTATCTAGAACGAAAAGAGACTCTGGCATTTAACTCTCATAATCAGCTCCACTGTGACTCTCTTTCTAGTGATATTTTCACATAATCCAGTTATCTTCCTTCAATTTTCTAGAAACAGGATTTCTGAGTCAAAGGAAATATATAAATTCTACATTTTAAGAAAATGTCTTGCTAAGCTGCTTTCTAGAATTTGCTTATTCTGCCATCAGGAATGGGCTTTCCAGGTGGCTCTGGGGTACAGAATCCACCTGGCAATGCAGTGGACACAGGTTTGAGTCCTGGGTCAGGAAGATCTCCTGGAGGCAGAAATGGAAACATACTCTAGTATTCTTGCCTGAAGAATCCCATGGACAGAAGACCCTGGGTCCACAGGGTCGCAAAGAGTCAGACCCACACATAAGCTACATTCCTTTTTTGAGCCTCTGTCCTTGAGATCATACTTGTCTGTAATATGAATTTTTTTTAATCTTTTGTTAGCACTTTTATTTCATTCACTTGCTATTGTAAACTTTAAGACAGATCACTTCTTTCAGAGGTTACCATCACTTCCACATAAAAATGATTTTTCTTCATTTAGTGCACACATTTTTAGTAACAAAGTCTGTTAGACCCTAATAGTGCAAAAGTAAAAAAAAAAAATGAGACATTGGTAATGGAATATGTTTGATTTTACCTGTACATCTAGCTAAACATATTCAGCTTGTTTCTCAAAATGGAACAAGAGCTCCTTTTTAGTACTCCTCCTTAGCACTGAAAACTTTATAAGTGTGCCATGATGGAAATAAATACTAGATACTGTTTTAAAAATAAACATCTTCACGAAAATTGGATTTAATGAAATATTAACTATAGCCCATACTTGACAGACTGTTACAAAAAGTGATCTATCTCTCTGTCTTTATGTGTGTTCTGCTCTTCTGTAAATACTTCATGAAGTTGTGGTTTTATGAGAGTATAATTGGTTGCTATCTAAGACAACCTGGAAACATAAAATAAAAATTAATCAAACAACAATACCTTTCTAGGATGAGGCCAGCATACCAACAAGCATATAAAACTCAAATTTATCTACAAAAACTCTGCCAGACTCCTCAGTCCACGGGGACTCTCCAGGCAAGAATACTGGAGTGGGTTGCCATTTCCTCCTCCAGGGGATCTTTCCAACCCAGGGACTCTATACATCTCCTGTGTCTCCTGCATTGCAGACGGATTCTTTACTCACTGGCCCATCAAAGAAGTCCACAAGAAAGTACATCTCTGGTTAAATAAGATTGATTGCTCAGGATACTTAATTTTGACACAAAATGTGTAGTATGAATATCTACCACCAGATAAATGTCTAAAGATATTCATTCAACTGACAACTTTCTCCTCCTTCAAGCATAGAAACATATATTTTGTTAGAATCACAAAAAGGAAATACAATAGGACCAAAGTTCAGAGAAAATAATGAACTAACCCTCTACCTATTAAAAAAAATAGTATTAAAACAAGATACATCTAGTAATTATATTTTGTCTTTTAGAGAAATAATAGTAAAAATTAATAATGCACCTTCTCTATATAACTAAATATTACTTAAAGCTTATATGTCTGTGTAATATAAATACAGCTTTCATTTTTCTTTTTCTTTTTAAGCAATTGCTTAAATAGATAAAGGGAAAAGATAGACACCCAGATTTACAGTCTTCATAAATTCTTTGTTCTAACCTACCAGGCCACTCAGCTAATTAATATGACTTTTTTTAATCTCAGGAAATATAATCAGAGTGAAAAGCCAGTTTATGTTGATTGAATAAAACCAGAACTAAGTTATATTTTTGATACACATTTATACATCAAATATTAAAGAACAGGAAAAAAAAGAAAAACAGTAAAACAAAAGTATTTTGATAAACTTCTGTTGAGAAGCAAAAGGGAGCCTAGTCTGCAAGAAGTAGACAGGTAGATAAATCACTGACGATAATTTACCCTAGAAATCAGGAGGAAAGTTTAGAAACTTCTAGCATTCTCACTAGTGCCTATAAAGAATAGGCAAAAATTAAAATCAACAGTATGCAATGTAACAGGGTTGTGTGAATTAAGGAATGAATTCAAGAATATTAAAATTACTACAAAATACAAAAACTGATTTAAAATCCACATTGGCAAATAGAAATTTACAGTTCAGAATTTACACTGCAGAAAATAAAACCAAGGACTGGAGCACATGGAAAGCTCTCCCAGAATTCAGAAGAAAAGTCAAAGATATTAAAAGAAGAAAACCGTGGTTAAGTATGGAGGGCAGAAAATGGCAGCCTAACCTATGGGTTGAAGCTACTTCTGAGGAAGAGCCAATAACTTAAGTAGAAGTCATGAAGAAAAGAAAATGGAACTAAGCCTTTTATTCTGGAAATCAACAAAAGTGTTCTCACTATGCATGCACTCCAGCCAAAAAGCAACAGACAGCAACCTCAATGTAGATGAATCTTAAAAGGACAAAGAAAAAGAAAATAAAATGAAATAACAGTACAAACAAAGACAACGGGAAGAGGAGGGATGAAGGGAGAAAACAGCCTTCAAAACAACGACAACAACAACAACAAATAACAAAGTATGTTGCCTGGATCTGGCTTCCCTGGGGCATTAAATTCAGAAGGACAGAAGCATAATGTTGACAGAGGCTCATGAACAAGACGGCATAGTGAGATGTCAGCCACATTATTACTGCTGTAGTAAACCAAGAGAAGGGTAATAAACCAAGTCATGCTAGGGCTCCGGACACATCCCATTTATGTGCTCCTGTTTACAAATGTTCTTTGAGATTTACTACAGGCAATCTTGAAAAGAAACAAATCTACAACTCAGGCCTCAGATAAGACCAGATTGGTGGGTCTACCTTAACTGGGTTTAAATCTCAGAGGAAATAACTGCAAGGTACTCTGCGCAGCCTGGGGCAACTGGACTCTGCAAAACTCCTGCACCTTTTCTTCTGGATCTGTTGCACTACCAGCCACACAAAAATAAGTTTCTTAAATCACATTCCTGCTTATGGTTCAAATATAATGTTTTGTAATTTTCGTGATTATTTATTACAATAGGTAGTATTGGTTTCAATCTTGTTAAGATTCCTTAACTAATAATATCGAACATGGTGCTAGGAGAATTATTGTCAAAAAGGCTCTATTTTCCATTCAAAAAAGTCAATTGTTAAATAAATCAACACATTTAAGGAATGCATGCCTGCATGCATATGTACTTAGTCGCTTCAGTCGAATCTGACTCTTTGCAACCCCATGAACTGTAGCACCCCCAGGCTCTTCTGTCCATGGGATTCTCCAGGCAAGAGCACTGGAGTGGGTTGTCATGCCCACCTCTGGGGGAGAACTTCCCGACCCAGGGCTCAAACCCACATCTTCTGCAGCTCCTGCATTGCAGGCAGAAATTTTACCACTGAGCCACCAGGGAAGCCCACTCAAGGAATATATATACATACATACACACATTTTATATATATATAAAACTGATCTGTTGAAAAACACATGCCAATGTTTATTTTACACTGACGACTAAAAATTCACCCTGTAAAAAATATTTTTGTACTCAATCAAGAACATGTGAATGTTAAAAAATATTAATCTTCCTGAATTAATTCTGTCTAAAATCAATATATGATCTATAGTTATATATTGAATATGATATTCAAAGAAAGAAAGATATTCAAAGATATAGAGTAAAGATATTCAAAGAAAAACAGGATAATAAGAAAAAGCATTAATATGTAAAATACTAATTGTCTTCCATAAACAATAAAGTTACAGGCAATATTTTTCTTCCTGAGTTTTCTTTATCCTCTTTTTTAATGAATACACTTTTATTGAATACTTTTAAAAATATGGTGAGCAAATATGCAGATGCAAAGCTCACACTACTCAGATAAATGCAAATTAAGAGAACACTGAGATACAACTTCATACTCAAAAGATAAATACAAATTAATTCTCAGAAAGTACTCAGTGATGGTATGGCAATAAGCACTCTGTAATCCTGTAGGGAGCAGTGCAAATTATAACATTAGAACTTGGTAAACTTGAAGTTTTGTGCTTATGTGATTTGTCCATTTTCCTCCTATAAGTTTACGGATTGCTCAGATGGTAAAGAATCTGCCTGCAATGCTGGAGACCTGGGTTGGATCACTGGATTAGAAGATCAACTGGAGAAGGGAATGGCTACCCACTCCAGTTTTCTTGCCTGGAGAATTCCGTGGACAGAGGAGCCTGGCGGGCTACAGTCCATAGGGTCACAAAGAGTCAGACATAGCTGAGCGACCAACATACACACACAAACTTAGAGAAATTCTTGTAGCAACTGAGTTTGTAAGAATAAAAAGTAGAAACAACACAGATATCCATTCCTCTATATAGAATACTGTACAGAAATTAAAATAAACTAGAGCTTCATATTGATGAATAAATCTCAAAAAGAGTAGGTTCAGCAGAAAAAGCAACAGTAGTGTTTTACGACACATATTTAAATTTTATCCACTAATATTTAAATAAAGCTTAAATATGCAAAACAATACCATACTCTTTATGAGTACATAAATATAAAGTATGAAAAGATTACTGGGGAAAGCTGGTCCTCTGTGACAACCTAGAGGGGTGGGATGAGGAAGGAGGTGGGAAGGTGTTTTTAGAGGGAGGAAACATATGTATTCTCATGGCAGATTCATGTTGATGTATGGTAGAAACCATCACGATATTGTAAAGCAATTATCACCCAATTAAACATAAAATAAAATTTTAAAAGGTTACTGGAAAAAATAAACACCACATGCTGCTATTTGGGGGATGGGAGAGAATAGGTTTAGCAAGAAATGCATAGGTGTTTCAGTTTTTTCTCTATATTTTTCTACGTGTTTGAAAAAATATCAAAATAATAACACCCTATAATAAGATCAAATCTTTTTAAACAATCCTCTCAATTATAAAAATGAAGAAATATGATTTGAAAAACAAAGTATCTAGACTTTGATTGGTAGATGCCACCTATTTTGATTCTTCACCTTTTGATACCTTTAGAGTTACACAGCAGTTCTTTGTTAGATCTCAATTTTTTAACAACAAATCACCACTAAGCTCTACTTATTTGTCTTGAAGGGCAGCCTGGACAATGAGTCTGCAAATAAAAGTTTTAGAACACATATATTTTAATTAATCGAAGCAAGAAAATCTTTAAGGTGAGCTATAGAATTGAAATATCTCATAGGAAATAAAACTAATTAGTATGGGAAGACTAGAAGAGTGAGATTCCCTATAACGGTTTTGGGTCACATCAGTCTGGGTGTGGGCCCCGAAAGAGGGAGTTTGCCCGTCCACTGCAATCCTGTGGTTTCCTGCACATGGGCCTTGTTGGTTTTCAAGGCCAGGTATTTAGGGGGCTCGACCTTCCTGTGCCGGATTTCTGGGTTGGAGTGCCCAGTGGAGTCAGAATCTCTCACTCTTCAAGGAAAGCATCTGTATCTCTGTGATCTCTCCCACTTGTGGCTTCCATGGATGGGATTTTTTTCCCCCCTTTGGTGAGACTCTCTCTGCCTCTCCTACATGTCCTGAGGCTATCCTTTCACCCTTTGTTGTGGAAGCTCCGTTCATTCAGTTTTCAAATCCCTTTCTGAGGGGATCATTCTACACATAGTTAGAGATTTGTTCTGTCCATGGCAGGAGGTGAGTTTGAGATCTTCCTACACTGTCATTGTAAACCCTCTCCTATAAAATCTCCAAGTTATAGAAGTTAAATGATTTGGAATAAAAAAGACTTTCACAGAAGTTTTATAATTACCTTTAAGGCATTGCTCTAAGTCTCGATTTGCTAATTGACTTTTTGTACTTTAGAAAGCCTGAATCTATTAATATACACATTAGGTAATGCCCTAATTTGTTTCAGTGCTTTCATTTAAATAGGAATACAACAGAGCACATACAGAAAACTATTCATTCACTCATTAGCATGCTCAATAAACATTGGCTTTTCCTTATTCTCCAATAGGTTTTAAAGAAAATGATACATGAAAAATTTTAAACTCACACAAACCTCTACAGAAGGAAAATCAAATGAAAAATATCCTCGGAGTAACCATTTCCCATTATTAGGTACAGTGCATGATTCTACGTAAGTTACATAATTTCTAACCAGTATTGAAAAACAGAAAGACAATAAGAACTAATTAAACACCTTTCTAATCTCAGACTAGTGATTCATTTCTTCTGCTTGAAAAAGAAACTGTGTCTCTCTTTCAAGTAGCACCAGTCACTGAGGTGGTAGATTATCCAATAGACTTTATTATAAATATTGGCTTGCCTAGAAGTTAGCTGATGGACTAGACACAAAACAATTTTTCTCTAATCTCTGGCATTTTTATTCCATGACTCCAGACAGAAATGGTTATCTCCTTTCTCTGACAGTTTAAGGAACTTGAAACATATTGTTTTGCATTGTAATTTTTGAATAATATATTTTATCTACCCAAATAATAATCACTAATATTTGAGTAGCACTTTGGGATATACTGTCATATAGCTGATAAGCTCATTTAATGGGACAGCATTGCAGCTTCACACAAATCTTCAAAGAGAAGAACAGTTCCAAGGACAACATTGAAGACCAGTACATTGAGGAGATAGACTGAATGCTCATTGTCTCAGACAGTTAAGTAGCATCCACTGTTCCTACTGTGAGGACTGAGGCAAGACGAAATTGGAACTGTAGATGAAAAAGCTAGACACAATCAAGAAAGTGATCTCCAGTGATAAGACCCTGGCCATCATCACGCTGATTCTTGATTCTCAAGAATTCTCAAGAGAATTCTTGTCAAGAGAATTGTCAAGAGAATCAAAAGTCCAAGGATACCTTAGGAGTGCACCGAGGCAGCCCCAGGAAATGAATGGGAACATCATCCCCAAGTACATGCTCCAGGGCACTTTGCCATTAAAAGTTCTTCAGAACAGTACTCAGTTATGACAGCAACTTTTAGAGCTTTGCATGCATGCTAAGTCGCTCCAGTTGTGTCTGACTCTTTGCAACCCAATGAACTGTAGCCTGACAGGCTCGTCTGTCCATGGGATCCTCCAGGAAAGAATATTAGAGCAGGCTGCCATTTCTTCCTCCAGGGGATCTTCTCAACCCAGGGATCAAACCTGCACCTCTTATGTCTCCTGAATTGGCAGGTGGGTTCTTTACCATTAACACCACCTTTATATTGTTATTCATACTCTGATCTCCTGCCCTCCTACACTATTCCTTTATCTTACTCTAACGGTGTCCGTCTGTTTTTACTGGAACTGTATGCTTTTGCTTTTGTTCTGCAGTTTCTCCTGTCTGCTTCTCATGCAGCTTCCAATGCCTCCTGGGTGTCTCCACATAGAAACTGTCCCTCAGTTTGACACATAGTCCTCTCTCTGCAGCTCCTGTTTGCTCATCAAGTGTTGTCTGTGTTTGTTTTCCCCAGTGCTAAGTTCCATCCTCCTTGCTTCTGGAATTGACACAAAAGCTCTGGGAACTGTTTGGGATACATTGATACATACACATCTAGCTCTTTGGAAGCCATTATAAACATTTGTGTTATACCGAACATTCTGAGTTCGTCCCTCTAAAAACTGCCTCCTGCTCTTATTCTATTTTCTAAATTACATTACGTTGCTTGAGAGTGACTCTGATAGCATATTCCTGGTGCTCCTTCGTTCACTCACTCACTCACTCAGTGTTGACTGAAATGCTCTGCTACAGCATATCTCGTACCAGGTGCTGGAAAGAACCTCAGTCATCAAGAACCATAGGGTCCTGTGGAAACAGACCAGAAGATGAGCAAGTTATGGTGCATTACAAAAGGGGCCTGGGTGATGCTAGTGGTAAAGAACCTGCCTGCCAATGCAGGAGACATAAGAGACACGGGTTTGATCTCTGCGTCAGGAAGATCCCCTGGAGGAGGGCATGGCAACACCAGTATTCTCGCCTGGAGAATCCCATGGACAGAGGAGCCTGGCGGGCTACATTCCACGGGGTCATACAGAGTGGGACACGGCTGAAGCGACTGAACATATGCACACGAGCAGGTAATATAGAATGTGTATTTGACTCATCTTGGAGGGCCCAGTAACGCCTCCTGGAAGAAGACACATGGAAAGTTAAGAACAAAAGAAGAACAAGAGTTTTCAAGGTGGAAAGGAGGAATTGAGCACTAAAGGCAGAGAAAACCACATGTACAAAGCCTAGAAGTAGAAAGAAACATTCACAAGTTTTCTCATTATTGTACCTGCTGGGAATGGTACAGAAAATCTTTTTAAACACTTAACTCTTCACTGCTTATTTCACATTACATCAATTAAAAATAAATAAGTACATACTAATGTTCAGAACATGAATCATTAACCACATATTTGTATTAAGAATATGAGTCATTAGGTACAACATTTAATAAAATCACAGACCTGCAGGAATTTTCAATAATTCATTTGTCTCAACTCCCCTCCCTAAAAATTTTGAGTCAGTGAGAGCTATTCTCAGTTTAAAAGTATAGTGAGAAAGTAAATGGGGCACTTTAGACTAAATAAATAACTTTTTAACTTTATTCAATCATTGTACAAATATTTAATGAGTTACTATTATTGCTAAATACTTCTTTCAAGACATTTACTATGCTAATAGAAGGAAGAAAAGATCAACTTAAAAAGCAGTAAACATCTAAATACATCATGTAGCACTTCAAACAGAAACATTAAAGGCAAAGCAGAGCAAATGATCCATAAATGTAAGATCAAGTCACATAAAAAATTTCATTTACTGAAAATGCTGCTGAAATCAAACCAACACTAAAAACTCTTTCTAATTAATGGCATTTGTTATATTTCCTTTACAACTTACTAAACAACCACAGGTCGCAGACTCACTTTCTAGCATTGGACTCAGTTTATTAGGGATTTCAAATAATCATACCAGACTGATGAGAAGTGGCAGCTTGTAGGGGTTATGTGCTCTGGCTAATTTAAAGACCAGTTGTAATCCTGATTCCGGCATTTTCTAACCTGATGAAATTCAGGAGGTTACTTAGCCTTACATGACTCTCATTCCATTTTTTAATAATATGAAGATAAAAATTATAATAATGTTAGTACAAACTCATTGGGCTATTCCGAGAGTGCACATGAGTTAATTCATCTTAAAGGAGTTAATTCATGCTAAGCTCTTAGAACTGTGCCTTGCCTGTTTTAAACACACGAGCTAGCTGCATTCTAATCCATTAACAGTAAAGATCCGTGCTGTTCAGAACCACCATGAGGTTTAAGAACAATTTTTGCCTTCCTATGCTCTCAACAGCTATCACGAAAGGGTTCTTTCCTACTCCAAATGGTCAAAAGTTGGCTTCTTTTTAGTAAATCCTGCCTACTTATGTCCTGATTGCAATTTTCTTCGAGATTAAATCCTCAGGGGTTCAGATGGTAAAAAATCTGCCTGCAGTACAGGAGGCCTGGATTTGGTCCCTGGGTTCGGAAGATGCCCTGGAGAAGGAAATGGCTACTCACCCCAATATTCTTGCCTGGAGAATCCCATGGACAGAGGAGCCTACAGTTCATGGGGTCGCAGAGTCGGACACGACTTTGTGACTAACACTTTCAACACTTTCATCAGGGGCTAATAAGCACAAGCTGTTTGGGAACCTCCGCCAGGAACCAGCCCAACCACATGTCAATCCCATAGGCAGACGCTCAGTCATTTACACAGTGGACCCGGCTGCCCAGGGCAACAGTGACCCCATGACCCCATAGTCTGGACAGACCACTCCCCTCTTCCTGCCTGGCTGTATCCCCACCCAGGTCTCTGGACAGGGCTCAAGGACAAGGGAAACTGCAGTAAAACAGCACTGTGCCCAGGTGAGATTCTGGGTGTGGGTGGCCCTGCGGAGCCGCAGCGTGGCTCACAGACCTGTCACAGGGATGTTCCTAAGCCGGGAGGAGCTTGACATCAGGGGTCAGGAACACTACCACCAAGGTCCATGCAGCTTTTACACAAGGAACAGAACTGAGGCATACGAGGCTTTCCCATCGCCGCTCCACTGACAACACGGCGCTGTGGCACCTTCGGAGAAAAGTGTGCAGGGGTGTCCTCCCCCGATAAACCTCATGTGGTACCCACAGAAGGAGCATCAGTGAAGAGTGTCTAAGTGGGAGGATGCTTGCTGATTTCTAAGAGAAGACTCATTGTGACCTCAGCCTGCTTACTCTCCAAAGCATAGAGTCGTGGGGATGGCAGCCACCTGGCCTCTTGACTGGGTGGAGCTTGGGGAATTTGCTCTCCAACTGTCCTCCTCCCCTGGACCAAACAGAGGTAGCAACCCTGGGGAAGTGTCTCTGCTTTTCAGATCCAAATCTCCCCTCTGGGACAGTGGTCCCCAGTCTAGTGTGAGGATCAGGAAGGGTTAATACATCCACTTTACTTACTGACAGACATAGACTATGCAGTTCAATAGCTCTTCATCAGGTAAAAAGCAAAAAGTGCTATTATGATCTCTGTCTGTGTTTGCGTCTCAATGATCTCCAAACCAGATGAACACAAAGGACAGAAAGAACGATATTTACTGATTTTGTCCAATCCCAACACTTAGTTTTTTTTAAGAAAAAGTAAAAGTGTTAGCTGCTTAGCCGTGTCCAGCTCTCTGCAACCCTATGGACTATAGCTCATGAGGCTCCTCTGTCCATGGAATTCTCCAGGCAAGAATACTAGAGTAGGTAGTCATTAACCTTTCTAGGGGATCTTCCTGACCCAGGGATTAAACCCAGGTCTCCTGCATTGCAGGCAGATTCTTTACTGTCTGAGCCACCAGGGAAGTTGAAAAATAATGCTTAAAGTTTGGAATCTTATCTAAAGTACATGGGAATTAGTAACAGACTTTAAAAGCATAGCTAAAAAAATAGAAACTCCCCTACAAAATGTCTTTGAACTCTTTTGTTTGTTTGCTTGTTTACCTATATAAATCAATGAACTCTGTAAGCCTGATGTAAATAATACAATCACATGTGAGCTATTATTTTATATTTATTAATAAAATTGAGAAAATAAGTGAATAGGCTAGTCACACAAGCAATTGACTTTATAACTCAGAGCATGATTCTTTAGCAACACAAACGCTGAAGACATCTTTTCCTGAATTCACTGTTAAAGGATAATCCGTGTCTAAGGGGCTTGATATGCTGGCTTCAGTAATGCTCATTGCTCAGAAATTACATATTCTACCAATTCATATCTCAAAGAATATGTTTAATTTTTTGAACTAATGCATAGAAAATGCAAATGTGGGCTCATCCATATCTATGCTTACATATAATGGAATAAAACTTCTTCTTTTGGCTTACGTAGCATTTTGTACCTTATCAACCACCATTAAAATGCATTAAATGGCTCTAACAACTGTGCACAGTTGACCTGCCCCGTACTTCAGCATTCCTAATCAGGTCTAATTTCAATCTGGAAATGAAGAACAGCTCATTATCAAACTATCTTCAGGTCCTTTGAGTATTAAAAAAAAAAAAGTCAAAGAACATTAATGAGCTTCAACTCTCAATCTTATAAACTTCTGTACTTCTTGGTGAAACTGTCAGTGACATGATTCCAGCCTCTCCTCCATGTGTGTGCCTGAGACATGAACAACACTTGGGCTTGATGAGTTAGATAGACTTTTCCATCTGTTATCCCCATGGTGTGGCTTCCCCAGTGGCTCGGCAGGTAAAGAATCCGCCTGCGACACAGGAGACACAGATTCAATCCTGGGTCAGGAAGATTCCCTGGAGAAGGAAATGGAAACCCAGTCCAGTACGCTTGCCTGGGATATCCCATGGACAGAGGAGCCTAGTGGGCCACAGCCCAAAGGGTAGCAAACAGCCAGACACAACTTAGCAACTAAACACACACACAATCCTCATGAATCTGTAAGACAATCCAGTGTCTCCTCTTAAAATATCAGCCAAAATTAGAAACCCGTGCAATCTTCAAAGAACAAACAGCCTGATGACATTTATATGTGTCAAAGAAAAAGACTGGGTCATATGTTATTATCTAAGAACAATTTTAAATATATAGTAGAACTAACATATAATTTAACTTACTAGCATTTTAAGAGTGTAGACTCTCCCTTAATTTCTGAGGAAATCAAATCCCTCTCTTTTTCTTATCAACTTTGCTGAGAGTTACTGGAACTTGGAAGCAATGTCCAGGAGAGGAGAGGTGAAGATAGAGGGAGTAAGGAGGCCCTGGACCATACTGAGGAGTTTGGGCATTATTTTGCAGGCTTGCCTTTCTTAGAGCTTTACCAGATGTTTTGCCAAATAAAAGAATTTTATTACCAAATAACTTGGAAATATATATTGCTATTTGGGAAAAACTTCAAGATGTCTTTATCCCAGGACTTCTAAGAGCCGTTTATATGCAAATTAGAATTTTTCAGCAACAAGAATTTTAAATATACCCTATAGAATTTCTAATTTTCTTTTTACTATCGAATTCTTTTCTAAGAGAATACTTCTTTTTAAAACCTAGTATCACAAAATGCACTTGAAGTATGACTTCAGGCAAATGGGAGACATTTAAAGATTTTAAACCTGGGAGTGACATGGTTTGATGTGCATGAAAGATAGATTGCTCTGATGGCTGTGCAAAAAGAAGCTGCAAGAATATCACGGAGGCTGTCAAGACAAGATGATCAAGGTTGGAATGAAGGCAGCAGTAGTTGGGAAGAGAGAAGCATAAAGACTAGGATCCACCTAAGAGAAAAAAATCGGGAGGACTTGGTAATTAGTTTGACAAAGGGGTATATTAAAGATACTTTCCAAATTTGAAGTTTTGGTGCTGGGGTGATACAGTGCCAACAAATCTAGGTGGAGAATAAAGGAGAAGGAACAGCATGAACAAACACTCATGCACATGGAAACTGTAATTTATAAATTCTTTCTGGGACTTCCCTGGTGGCCCAGTGGTTAAGACCTTACCTTCCAAGGCAGGGAGTACAGCTTAGACCCCTGGTCGGGGAGCTAAGATTCCAAATGCCTCAAAGCCAAAAACCAAAACTTAAAACAGAAGTAATATTGTAAAGAATCAATAAAGACTTTAAAAATGGTCCACATCAAAATAAAACTTAAAAAAACTTCTTTCACACCCATACCAACTCCAAAACTTAAGCAGTATACACAGTTTTGTGTATTTGAATGATGTGAAAAACCAGATCAGAATTTCAAATTAGTCTACTAAACTAGGCTAAAACTACATGCATAACAAGGTGAAATTACCCTCCACCCCTTAAATCATCACACAGTAAAGAGAAAATGTTTCTATATTAAATCTCTGATGGTTCGGGACTCTGTATGTGTTTTGAAGAAACTGCATTAGCCTGAAATGTTCTCAGCCGATTCTGGTTGAGATGTTTCTGGTGCTCGGCTGAATAAATTGATAGAAAGGGGAAGCCAAGAAATGTAACCTGGACTTAGGACTAATGCTTCGATTTATGTCTCCACACCTCTGGCAGTTACGGTATTCAAAGTTTTTAAATACCACTTTGAAAAGTCATATGGTATTGCTATATATTTTAGAGACTACATACACAGCTACAACACAGATGTATAAGGAACTTTCCTAATATATTTATGGCATGAGATAAAATATATAATGGTAACATCATACACAGAAACAAATCTATTGAATTTTTTAAATGTATATGAATGTAGAAATGATAGTCATAAAATACTGTATTAAATGACCCCAAAGTGGCTCCCTGGTGGCCCAAATGGGCTTCCCTCATGGTTCAGACAGCAAAAGAATCTGCATGCAATGCAAGAAACCTGGGTTTGATCCCTGGGTTGGGGAGATCCCCTGGAGAAGGGAACAGCTATCCACTCCAGTATTCTTGCCTGGAGAATTCCATGGACAAAGGAGCCTGGTGGGCTACAGTCTCTGGGGTCATAAAGAGTCAGATACAGCTGAGAAACTAACACTTTCACTTTTCACTTTCAAAGTGGCTCTAATGTTGAAATACACATGAAGAATCTGAATGACATCGTTTTAGAAAATGAGAGAAAAAGCAGCATTACTAATATGCCACATAATGGCAAATGTGGCTTTAAGTATATATGAATAATTAAAATTATAAATTAAGAATTATAAATAAGCCATAGATTTTCACCTTTACATCTCTAAGAGTTAGACATTTAGACAGGCTAAAAATATTAGTTCCTCTTACTGAAAAAGTGAGAGAGTCACGTTTTATGCTGAGTTGCCTTTATTCAGGCTTCTTTGATGTCTGGATCCCATCCACTCTTCACAACTACCACTGTTTCATTGACTCAAGAGGTGCCTGACTAGATCCTATCAAAGCTGAAATTGTGAAACCAACGCTGACCTTGGAAGCAAGAGAGGCAGTAAAGTAATGTGCAGTTAGGAGTGACACATATGGTACCGACTCTAAATTACATCACAAAGATTTCAAAGGTTGCTTCTCAAATTGGGAGAAACAAGGTTTCTAGAAAATGAAAAACTCTATGTGCTGTGACTCGGGTTATTTACAGGGAAATACTATGGTGGTGTGAAAAAAAACTCTAGGCTCGAAAACAGCTTTATGGTCGCCTATGGGTGAGACATCACTTCTGGGAAACAAATCTCCACGGAGCTGTTGAATTTCTGCAGATCTTGACGGCGGGACGCTGACTACCCTTTCTCTGGACTATGTTTACAAAGATATCTGGGTAGCAAATAGCCTTGGAAGATGGAGAGAGTATTTCCCTCCAGGGAAAAGGACAAGCATGTTTATTCCCCACGTAATAAAGATCAGTCTCCTTACAGAGGGAAGGGCAAACATGCTTTGGGACCACTTCGAAAGATTCAGTCCCTAAGATCTGGGCTCCTGTCCTTGAACGCAGCCCCCTGTGTGGGGGTAGATTTGGCACTGTTCCCCTGTGGGACCAGGGGCTTAGGATTCGAGTGCACAGATGCTAACACACTGGCTACAATCACTTCAGTAGCAACCTGTCTTCCACCTCTGACTCAGGAGTCTGGAATCTCCTGCCAGCATCCAAGTCCCTGTGACAAGCCAACTGGCTAGTCTGGGAGTAGGGTGAAATCTCAGACCCTTCACTGTCCTTGAAATTCTAAACATTCCTTCACATGTCTAGAATAAAAACAGCTTGGGCTAAGTAATCTTCGGTTCTCTTTCCAGCTCATCAAGTACCTATGATTAATAATAAAAATAGAAGCAGCTTTGGCAATAACAATGCTTCTGCTTTATGTTTTTATTATTTAATAATTTTAAAGTTGTTTTTCCAAAAGAATGTCACATCTAACAGAGTTTTGCGTCCACTTTTCTTAAAAATAAATAAATAAATAAGCAAAAATCAGAGACCTGCATGCTTTCCATTTACTTTTCAAAACACAATCTGATCTAACCGGGTAAAACTTCAGCTCGTAAACATCTCAGATGGAGCTGTGATCAGTCTTTTCTCAGACACCTCATGCCACTCACTTCCTTTCTAACACCATTCAAATACAGCTTTAGTTTTGAAGGTTCTTCCAGCAGCTGAAAATGTCTATCAACATGATAACCTCTGACATCTTAAACCAGCTGGTCTATTTATCTAAAGTTTGCAACTATGGCTGTTCCAATTTCAATGATGTTAGCCACAAGATAATGTGATTCTCCACATTTGATAAGTATTCATTCATGTTTGACAAAAATTTCTCTACAAGATTAGGAAATCTGTCCGCACATTAATAAGTGTTTACAGAGTTCCTACTATATGCCAGGAACTGAAACAGACGTTATGATATAAAAATTAACAAAATATGAGTATTGCTGTTTAATTACTAAGTTGTGTCCAACTCTTTGCAACGTGTGGACTACAGCACACCAGGCTTCCTTGTCCTTCACTATCTCCTGCAGTTCACTCAAATTCATGTCCATTGAGTCAGTGACGCTATTAACCATCTCATCCTCTGTCACCCACCTTCTCCCCCCCCTCAATTTTTCCCAGCATCAGAATCTTTTCCAATGAGTTGGTGCTTTGCATCAGGTGGCCAAAGTACTGGAGTTTCAGCTTCAGCATCAGTCCTTCCAATGAATATTCAGGGTTGATTTCCTTTAGGTTTGACTGGTTTGATCTCCTTGTCGTCCTCAGTGTCCAGTAAAATAGAGGAGTTTACAATTTTCTGATCAGGAAATGAAGGATCGAGTCCTAGGGATCCCCTGGAGGAGGGCATGGCAACCACTCCAGTATTCTTTCCTGGAGAATCCCATGGACAGAGGAGCCTGGCGGGCTACATTCCATGGGGGTGGCAAAGAGTCGGACACAACTTAATGACTAAACAGCAACAGCAACTATCTCTTACAGCCTCAGTGTCCTTAGAAAACAGATAATTTACCATTCATACATTAAAAATTTTTTGAATAATGGCTGAATGAATGAATATATTGGTACTGGAATGAAGAAATACACACTGAGAAGAATCCAGGCTTTGAATCAAATACATGCTTTGGCATCCTGGGGATTTCTGAAACCATTACAGATCAGTAGTGTTAATGAAAACTCATTTCTTTGCAGAAAGTAGAATTTAAATTCTAATTGCATTAAAATCCCTGGGCTAATATTTCTTCCTAAGAGTCCACACAGAAACAATTAAACTAGACTTAAACTAACCCTGTCTAATGGTCGAAATATTTTTTTTAACTTTTGTAAAGCCAGGCAAAGGTTCACCTGAGGCATAATTAACCCTTGTCAGGAATTCTTACACTGATGTCACGGGCCTACCTGGAGCTGGACCACACACTGAGGCTTTGGAGACTTTAATCTGAAAGGCACAGACTACACTACATCTGGGGATTAGGCTGTTGATCTGATTCAACTGCTGATCAAGTAATAAGAAGGCAGATGGACTCATTCTTCCTATTGGTACAGACCTCTGAGTCATCAATCTGCCTATCTGTAAGTCTGGGTTCCTGAAGCTGGAATACAGTTATTATTATGCAGTGGGTGTTGGTAAAGCCTGAATATCTGAGACTTTTATCATTAATTCATTCACTCCATAATTACTAATGGGGTGCCTACGTTATGGGAGCCATTAGCTAAGAAGGAATGTAGTGGAAGAATTACAGAGATGAACGGTGTCTTCGTGGACCCAAGGAATCGCTGGACCCAAGGAATCTCCAGTGTGGAAGTGAGAAAGGCAGGGACGTGACAAGCTATGTCCTGGTGGTGGCTGGACATTGAGTTGAAATTCAGAGGGTGTGAGATCCAAAGTCATCTCACTAAATAAAAAGCAAGGATCTTCCCCTGGAGGAGGGCATGGAAACCCACTCCAGAATTCTTGTTTAGAAAATCCCATGGACAGAGGAGCCTGGCGGGCTACAGTCCATAGGGTCATCAAGAGTCAGAAACAACTGAAGCAACTTAGCTAGCATGAATGTCTTCTATCTGCTTATTCAAAATCTAGATCAAATGGCAGTTATCTTTAATGTTGGGAGAAATGAGGCCTTTTAAGAGGATGATGCTCAGCTAATTCTTTCCCCTCAAAGACTCCTCCAGAAAGTCTGACTGACTCGCCCATCTTTCAGCCTCCTTTTCTGCTCATCTTTGTATTTCAACCATTTATTCCATTAATTCCCAGGGAGGCAGAGGAGACACTGCCTCTCCCTACAGAGCACATGAAGTTTAATAGGTTGGAATCAGTGTGAGTGAATAAAATGATCCATGTGATATGGGAGGAATGTGTACAGGACACAGAAAGAAGCTGTCATTTCTACCAAGCGTTGCTGGAAAAGCCTTAGAGGAGACCTGGAGGAGAGCAGTGAGAGAAGAATGGATGCTCACTGGCCAGGCAGGCAGGTGGCAAACGGGAGGTGAAGCTCAGCAGCATGAGGGGTGAAATAAAAGCATCTCAGTGCCTATGGCCCCACTTTTACCTGACTTCTCTAAAAACCTCTGCTCTGTTAGAAGTCTGACTGATTCAAGTGGCATAATTCTTTGTTTCCAATATGTTCTCCGCCTCACTCTTCCTTGCATCTTCCGTTTCACTCCATCTCCTGGCCTGGTTAAGTGTTACCAGCCTTTACACCTGGTCTCTGACCAACCAAGCAGCTTCATCCTATAGATTCATCCATGACTCTCACTAACCCAGCCTGGGAGGAAGTTCTCTGTCTCCAGCCTGGAACGTGACTTCTGCAACTCCGTTTCTTCCATGGTTGCCCAGGACTCCTGCACAGTATCTCAAAATAAATATATCTTCACACAAGTCACTTTATATAAATTTATTACAAAATAAATTACTTTCAGGTGATGCTACTTCCTAGAATCATAAATTCTAAAGGGCTGAAAGGTACTTTTCTACAGAAATTAACACGTAATGGGCACTTGGTAAACCACAGAAACTGTTCCAGGCAATTTCATATTTTTCATGTTACTCGGTTGTTCTAACATCACGTCAAATTAAGAACCATGATTTATATTCTTTTTTTTCCATTTATTTTTATTCGTTGGAGGCTCATTACTTTACAATATTGTAGTGGGTTTTGTCATACATTGACATGAATCAGCCATGGATTTACATGTGTTCCCCATCCCAATCCCCCCTCCCACCTCCCTCTCCACCCGATCTGGGTCTTCCCAGTGCACCAGCCCTGAGCACCCGTCTCATGCTGGTGATCTGTTTCACCCTTGATAGTGTGTTCGTTTCAATGCTATTCTCTCTGAACATCCCACCCTCACCTTCTCCCACAGAGTCTAAAAGTCTGTTCTGTACATCTGAGTCTCTTTTTCTGTTTTGCATATAGGGTTATCGTTATCATCTTTTAAAATTCCATATATATGCGTTAGTATACTGTATTGGTCTTTATCTTTCTGGCTTACTTCACTCTGTATAATGGGCTCCAGTTTCATCCATCTCATTAGAACTGATTCAAATGAAATCTTTTTAATGGCTGAGTAATATTCCATGGTGTATATGTACCACAGCTTCCTTATCCATTCGTCTGCTGATGGGCATCTAGGTTGCTTCCATGTCCTGGCTATTATAAACAGTGCTGCGATGAACATTGGGGTGCACGTGTCTCTTTCAGATCTGATTTCCTCGGTGTGTATGCCCAGGAGTGGTATTGCTGGGGCATATGGTAGTTCTATTTCCAGTTTTTTAAGGAATCTCCACACTGTTCTCCAAAGTGGCTGTACTAGTTTGCATTCCCACCAACAGTGTAAGAGGGTTCCCTTTTCTCCACACCCTCTCCAGCATTTATTGCTTGTAGACTTTTGGATAGCAGCCATCCTGACTGGCATGTAATGGTACCTCATTGTGGTTTTGATTTGCATTTCTCTGATAATGAGTGATGTTGAGCATCTTTTCATGTGTTTGTTAGCCAAGGAACTATGATTTATATTCTATAAATCAGATACCTGAGGACAGAGAACTCATAATTTGCTCAAAGTGACAGAGCTAGACAGGGTTCTACAAAGTGACACAATTGTAAGTGACTGAATTAGGGTTCTACCTCCAGTCTCTCCAGCTCTATGATACTTCTCAAAAACATTTTTATCTGTCTCTAAATCTCTCTGTCCTTATAACTCTTTGTACCCTGCCTCCAACCAATTACCTTCAGTGATGAAAAAGCTTACTACTCTCAAAGGCAATATATTTTTATATTTTACCATGATTAAAATATAATGCCATATTCAGTGCTAAAAGGAAATGAACTATCAAGCCATGAAAACACATGGAAGAATCTTAAATACATAGTATTAAGTGGAAAAAAGAAAAAACAATCTGATACAATCATCGTGTCTATCATTTCCAGAATAGTATCTCCAACTACTTCAAAAGTTCATCATACAACATGGTTTTCAGTATCCTTGGGTGAGGAAATTCTAGTTTATTAGGGTTTGTCTTAAAAGCTGGCTCCACCAGATAAGAACTGCTCAGTGGAAAACTTTGCTAATCTCAGCAAACCTGTAGAGCAACAGAAGATTGTGTTACCTATTTTTAGAAGCCAGAGACACACAGTTGGTTCCCACACAAACTGTGAGCAACTGAAACCTCTGACATTAATGTTGTTAAATACATATTCCCTCCTTGGTGCTTGGGTGCTTGATTTACATACATTATCTTGTCTGTTTCTTTCCATCATGCAAGCCAACAGAAATATTTTTCAATTTTAGTAATGTCACTAAATTTATCTGCAATGCCTAAAAGACCGTGTCATCTTCAAATATGGTAAGTGTACTTTCTGGAAATAGCAGCTTTACAAAAGAGAGAAAATAGTTTAAGTTGGATGACTTGATCTTAGTGAACCTATATGATGCCCTAGTTATTACAACATTTTTTTTAACGTAGTCATCTTATGCTTCCTAATATTAGGGAAGATCAACAGCATACTAACCTAGAGTTGCTTCAATTTATCCTTTCTCAATTTTGGAAATTAGGATCAGGATTGCTTATTGCTGGTAACCTAGTATGTTTTTAGACAACAATGTATTAAAAAAAAAAAAAAAAAAAACACTGACAGTGAATCTAAAATCATTCAAACTCATTTTAAGACCTAACAATTCTTCTGTTTGAGGTTTGACTTAAACAACCAAATGCTTTCTCACCATCTGATCCCCTAAGTATATGAGGAAGAGTCTCTTTGGTCCAATGTAAAGTTCATTCTCTTGGACAATATGGAAGAAATGAAGCATAAGTGGTTCTTGATTTCTCATTTTCATTCTCTAGCCTCATATTTACCTACCCAGAAATGGACCTATAATATCCTTCTTATTATTCTTATTCCAACCAACTTTGCAAAACTACTTAAGTTTCTGAACATTTTTCAAAACACCCCACCATTGTAGGCTTTATGTTATCTGGCATTATATGTATATGTTTATTTCTCTTTTTTTCAGAATCTGTAATCAGTTATGCACCTTTCCTTTGATTTTTTTATGTGCATCTCCTTTCAAAAGATTGACTTAAAAGGGATCCAGTTATATTCCCACAGAAATTCTTACTCTTTGAAATCCCCTAGGGTCACTTATAATTCTGCATTCAGGATTTGGATTTTGAAAGTCTCTTATCATTTCTAGAAAATCTCTCTCTTTAGAATCTTTGAACATGGAAATGAACCCCCTTTTCTAAACTTTTTCTAGTATCTTTTTTAGAAAAAGTAGGATTCAGGTCTGGAGATGCCCAACACTTCCTTTTCTTTTCACTGTGACTTCTAAGTTAATAGCATCATGGGCTCCTGAGGTTCCCATAAGATTTAAAGCACCAGTACGGTTTCCTCTTTGAAAGGGAAAGTGGATTTACATGTAAATCCATGGCTGATTCATGTCAATGTAGGGCAAAAACCACTACAATATTGTAAAGTAATTAGCCTCCAACCAATAAACATAAATGAATTTTTAAAAAAAGGGAAAGTTAAAGTCGCTCAGTCAGGTCGAACTCTTTGTGACCCCATGGTCTATACAGTCCATGGAATTCTCCAGGCCAGAATACTGGAATGGGTAGCCATTCCCTTCTCCAGGGAATCTTCCCAACCCAGGTATGGAACCCAGGTCTCCACATTGCAGGCAGATTCTTTATCCACTGAGCTACAAGGGAAGCCCAAGAATACTGGAGTGGGTAGCCTATCCCTTCTCCAGTGGATCTTTCTGACCCAGGAATCAAATTAGGGTCTCCTGCATTGCAGGTGGATTCTTTACTAACAGCTATCAGGGAAACCCTTTCCTCTTTGGATAGAATTAATTCAACAAAAGCTCCTTTTGAGTTATGGAGAACATAGACAAGCCAAGTGCTCTGCTTCCAGTGAGCTGAATTTACAGCAGAAATCTTCATATTAAAATCCTCCACCACTATGCTCTCCAGAACCAACTTCGAGTTTGTATTGTAAAGCATCACATGTAATTCTGTCTGACTGTGACAGATGTTTGCACTGGTTCTTCAAAACTGAGTGCTATCAACCATTCATTCACTTCTCTAAAGGTCTTTGGCTCGCCTGATTATCACTCATGGTTAGTTTTCTTAGAGAACATGAAAGTGTTAGTCACTCAGTTGTGTCTGACTCTTTGCGACCCCATGAACTGTAGATCACCAGACTCCTCTGACTGTGGAATTCTCCAGGCAAGATTACTGGAGTGGGTAGCCATTCCCTTCTCCAGGAGATCTTCCCAACCCAAGGATGGAACAACTCGGGTCTCCCACATTTCAGGCAGATTCTCTACTGTCTGAGCTACCAGGGAAGCCCTCTCTGAGAGGCCATTTTTCTTAAATAAATTCTCCCTTTACTTGACTCAGACAGTAAAGAGGAGCCTGGCAGGGTACAGCCCATGAGGTCTCAAAAAGTCGGACACAACTGAGCATGCAGGCAGCATGAGCGTTACTTTCTTAACCTCCCTGCTTGTCTCCAAATTCTTTCACCAGGAGGCAAGAACCTTAAATTCACCAGGAACAGAGGGAAAATAGTTCAAAAGGAACAAGGTCAGTGTTCTCATGTCCAATTTCGTTCCTCTCGAGGTCAATCTGTACAAAGCAGTCAAACAGGACTTCTTAAAACATAAATTGGACCTTGCCTTTTCCTGTAGAAATATCTAAATAGCTTCCTATTGAGCTGAGGGGAAAAAAATTCCACACTCCCTACTGTGGCTCTAGGACCTGCAGATGGGTTCTTGTCCACCTCCCTCTCCATCTCAACTCTTACATCTCCCAAGTCTGACTCTCTAGGCTTCACTCAATCTGGAGTTTCGACTCCCCAAACACAAAAACCACATCCTGATGCTGAAGCCTCTACTCACTCTCTGGGATGCTCTTCCCACTGGTCTAATCACAGGCATATCTTCTCATCCTTTACTCTCCCAATTGCCACCCGCTCAGAAAGGCCCTCCCTGGTACTCTTTGTCAAGAGCTGATCCCAATATTCTCAATTTCAGCTCATGTTTGTTCCTTTCATGGCATCTGTCCCAACTTATAACTGTTTTGTCTGTTGACTTGTTTTCTTCTGTCCTTGCAGAATATAAGTTCTGTGATGGCAGAGTTGTGTTGTTCTGTTTGCTGTTGCATTTCAAGCACTCAGTAAACCCTTGTTGTCCCCATATTTTTCCCATTTCAAATCCTCAGCATGAGTATATAATTTCTTCACAATTTAGAAAAAAATTATAAAGTTTTCTTATCATAAAATGTAATGACTTCCACAAGGACACAATGGTATATTCACAACCTACCAAAGCTAGCAAGAATTTATGGCTCCTTCAAGCTAATGTCATATTAGAATAGCTCAATTTTAACAGCCATCATTGGCAGAGAACCAAATAACATATATCAAAAGATACTGGGTCAATGTTTTGTCAGAGAAGCCATTGGGCAAAGAATTGCTGTGAAATGTTCTTTCATATTCCCCTATTAAATCAATTCCCAGATCTGTAAAAAATAAGTTTTAACAGTAAGTTACTGTGCAACTATGACCCACAAGACTGTCTTCTGCCTTTTCTAGACTGTTGCTTTTCACTCTATGAAATAAAACTGCAGTTGTGAAATTAACTCAGCAGATAATGGATTAATTGTGAAATTCATTCAGTGGACAATGAATTAACTACATATCTGTTTCCAACTCTTATGTAAGTGCCTTGAGGGGAGGAAAAAGTCTTATTCATCTGTGAACTGAATTAAGGTCATGCATTGTGTTGGACTAAAGACAGCCACAAGAGAATGTAAATTGGTAGAGCCAGTATGGAAGTTCCTTAAAAAAACTAAAAATAGAGCTACCACATGATCCAGCATTTCTGCTCCTGAGAATAAATCCAGAAAAGACAAAAACTCAAATTCTAAAAGATACATGCACTGTAGTATTCATAGCAGTACTAATTTACAATAGTTAAGACAGACATTTTATATGTATATGTTATATATATTATATATATGTTATATATATATTTATAATATATATATATATATTATAAACCAGAAATATACTCACAGATATAGAAAAGAAACTTGTGGTTACCAATGGGAAAGAGCAAGATAAATTAGGAGTTTGAGATTAACAGACACACACTGCCATATATAAACTAGATAAACAACAAGGATTTACTGTATAGCACTATATTCCATATCTTCTAATAATTTATACTGGAAAAGAATCTGTAAGCTATGTATATGTATATATATATATATACATATATATATGTAAACTATGTATATGTATGTGTGTATATATATATATATATGTATATACATTCAGAAAACTAAGATCATCTGGTCCCATCACTTCAAGACAAATAGATGGGGAGACAGTGGAAACAGTGGCTGACTTTATTTTTTTGGGCTCCAAAATCACTGCAGATAGTGATTGCAGCCATGAAATTAAAAGACGCTTACTCCTTGGAAGGAATGTTATGACCAACCTAGATAGCATATTAAAAAGCAGAGACATTACTTTGCCAACAAAGGTCCGATTGGTCAAGGCTATGGTTTTTCCAGTGGTCATGTATGGATGTGAGACTTGGACTGTGAGGAAAGCTGAGCACCGAAAAATTGATGCTTTCGAACTGTGGTGTTGGAGAAGACTCTTGAGAGTCCCTTGGACTCCAAGGAGATCCAACCAGTCCATCCTAAAGGAGATGAGTCCTGGGTGTTCATTGGAAGGACTGATGCTAAAGCTGAAAATCCAATACTTTGGCCACCTCATGCGAAGAGTTGACTCATTGGAAGAGACCCTGATGCTGGGAGGGATTGGAGACAGGAGGAGAAGGGGACGACAGAGGATGAGATGGCTGGATGGTATCACCAACTCAATGGACATGAGTTTGAGTAAACTCTGGGAGTTGATGATGGACAGAGAGGCCTGGGGTGCTGCGATTCATGGGGTCGCAAAGAGTCAGACATGATTGAGCGACTGAACTGAACTGATAGATATAAAATATTCAAATCACTTTACTGTACACCTGAAACTAATACAATATTATACATCAACTATAATTTAATTTTAAAAACCTGGCTACAAGTCTGACACTCCTTCCATTAAGACTGTCCTTAAGGGTTGTGTCCCTTTCCATCCCCTGGAATGGAAGGTCTATGCAATTGTACTGACCAGTGAAAATGGCAGAAGTGATGACATACATGGTGTTCATTTCCTGAACCTAAACCTTACAAGCCTAGCAGCTCCCCCTTCCTGTCTCTGGAAACACTCACTCTTGGTGCTGAGCTTCCATGTGAGAAGTGGGACTACCTTGCTGGGGAAACCACAGAGAAAGGCCTGTAATTATCTAAACGATGGGCGATGTCCTGCTGAGCCCTCCCTTTGAGTCATCTTCATGAAAATAAAAGGCATGTGTAGGAAGCCTTCTTGGATATTACAGGTCAGGTGCTGCCAAACTATGACCCACAGCACAGATGCGTGATTTTGTAAATTAAATGTTAGAACATAACCATGGTCATTTATTTTCATAATATTTGTAGCTACTTTTACATTTCAGCAGAAGGGTTGAGAAACTAATATAAAATGTGTCCCACAAAGCCTAAAATATTTACTATCTAGCCCTTCACAAAAAGATTGTTCACCACTCTTCTTAGACCATGCCACACCCCTCCAAATGACTCTAGATGACACCACACAGAGCAGAAGAATCTCTCAGCCAAGTTCTGCCTATATTTCTGATCTATGAAAACCATGCTGTTGTTATGTTCGTCACTCAGGTATCAGACTCTTTGTGACCTCATGGGCTGTAGTCTGCCAGCTTTCTCAGTCCGTGGAATTCTCCAGGCAAGAATATTGGAGTGGGTAGCTATTTCCTTCTCCAGGGGATATTCTGGACCATGGAGAATAATAAAATGGTTGTTGTTTTAAACCACTTGTTTAGGGTGAATTTTTAAAACAATAATTGAAAGTTGAAACATAATTCATAACCTGGAAGTGTGACTTTATTGTATAAAATCTATGACACGTTCAATGGCTTTGGAATCAGGCAGTAGAAAGAAACTAGAAGTAATTCAAGGAGAATGTTAGTGGAAAGAAAGACTTTGAAAGATGGTGTTAGTGAAAGCTGCAAGAGCCTTGAAAAGACTACTAGTGAAGCCTTGAAGGACAATGAAAATATGCTATCGGAGACTGGAGAATATGGGATACTTTTACTGTATTGGCAGAAAGGTTGGCATTAGTGTCTGGCGTGATAATGAAGAAAACACAAAAGGAATTGGATGAATTTGTGAGCCTGGCAGAGAAGATTAACAGGCAGAACAGAGAAAGAGCCAGCTGGCTTCTAGCTACTGAGGGTAAAAGAAGAGAAGATAGAGGAACTGAAGGAGGAATTGTTGAGTTTGTAAGCAGGATTTACAGGAAATATAATGAAACCAGGGTTGCCTGGTTTTTGTCGCAGAGTCTGACACGACTGAGCGACTGAACTGAACTGAGGGTTGCCTGGATGTGAAAATAAAACTGCTTCTCATACCAGTCTGGTCCAGCAGTAGACTTCACAAAGCCAGAAACGGCCTCAGGGCAAAGGTTAAATCCAGGCTTCTGCCTGCAAAACTTGCCATGGCGTAAATAAGTTCACGGGAGTTTCTTTGTTCTTAATTCAAAAAATTTGACCGCAAGCCTAATAGGGCTTCTAATAACCTCAAGGGTTATCCATCTTAGCCCCTCTCTGCAAGGAAACAAGGCCTCTATGAATCATATGTTGTGTTTAATAAACTCTTTCAACTAGATAAAAAGGCTTCTTTGTTTCACAAATAATCTGTGGCCAGAAGTTGGACAACAGTCCTTCCATAGAAAGTGGTCCCACCTTCTCTTAAAACTGGGGATGCTCTGTAACTACACAGAGCAATAGAATATGGCAGAAGCTATACTGTGCCAATTTGGGAGCTTGGCTCTTATGACACTGAAAGTTTCTTGTTCCTGTCTCTTGGGTTACCTACTTTTGTAGCCCCAAACTACCAAGTAAGATTTCCAACTACCCTGTTCAAGAAAGCATGTGAAAAGGTCCTGAACCCATGGCCTTCGCACTTGAATGAAGCCGTCTTTGACCCTCCAGCAGAGCTACTCATTGAAGAACACCATGGAGGACACACAGAGAACTGCCCAGCCAAACTCTGCCCAAGTTCTGGCCCACAAAATCCTGAGATATAATCAAATGGGTGTTGTTTTTGCTCAGTGGTAAAGAATCTGCCTGCCAATGCAGGAGGTGCAGGAGTTGCAGTTTTGATCCCTGGGTCAGGAAGAGCCCCTGGAGTAGGAAACGGCAAACTCACTCCAGTATTCTTGCCTGGAGAATCCCACGGACAGAGGGTTGCACAAAGCTGGACACAACTGAGCACGCAGATGCATGCACGCACAGCCTGGCATGCACAAATTCCAAATATTTAGGCTAGTTCTCCATATTGTACCAATGCTTTATTATACTGGTTCTTGAAATCACAGGGCTGGGAGATTCCAGGCACTCCAGTTCTCCCAGCCTTTCAAATCCACTGAATGGCTTATAGACCTCACACTTAAGGAAGGGCCAGCACCATAAAAAGGGATAAAAATCCAATGAGGCAAAGCCATTACTTGCCAGCAGTTTGGTGATGGATAACTGTAATTATTCTCTAAAATGAGATTTGAAAATTTTCTATGGCTTTTAGTTACTCATTCTAAATACTTTCAAATAATGAGACTTGAGCCTAAAGTCATAGGTAAAGCATTTAATAATGTACATTTGTATTTCTATCAAGACTTCAGAATGCCTATCAGTCTAAAAATAGGAGAAAATGTATGCTGCTTATTTTAACTGAATGATAATAGGTATAGCTAGGAAAAATGATATATCAAGTTAATGCTGAGTAAATCCTCTTCCAAAGTTTGACTGTTTATACCTAACTTCAGGAAAAGATCAGATAAATGTGACTATTTCAGTAAGGATTTCAGTAAGGGCATCCACAGTATTTCTGAAATGACATTAAACCTCCCTTAAGTAGCCTCTGCTACACCTATGAAGAATACAGAATTACTGACTTATTATCATTAAAAATTCATGTCATATTTCCAGATTGTATTCATTTGGCCAATGGGACATGCACTGCAAATGAGTTAGTACCAGACTCACCTGAGCTATAAAAATAAATAATAACTACATGATAATCTTCTGATGTACAGCCAAGAATCGTTTCATATCTAGGGTCATAAAAGGTGAAATGAACCACAGACTCAAAAATGCCAGTGAGTACTTGAAGGAAATATCCTTCAGGGACAGGTAACTTTAGCTTTTTTAATACAATAAAAAAAATTAATTTCTCAGGGGAAAAGATAGCTAAATGACACATCGCTATACTAGTGTAATGGGAGACCTGAAAATATTTTCACGAGTATTAGTTTGTGCACCTTCGAAAATCGTCTTGTAAATTGCACTAGAAAAACTTTTCATAAAGAAATGAATAAATGAAAATCCGAACAGAAACACCGAGTCCTGTCAAGTAGATGAAACAGAGGTTTGTGATTGTAGACTTCAGTTCACAGCGCAGTTCATTTATAGCTTCAGACAGGTCGTTAAGTCATGGAACCTTCTCAGCCTTCAGTCTCTTTTACGCACAATTAAAGGATCTTACTACCTACGTCACGGAATCATTATGATGGAAAATGAGAAAGCTGTATGGAAATTTTCCTTGAAAACCACAAGCCACTATGCAGATGGTATTATATTATTCATCAGTCTAGTTGAGAAAGTCATCCCAAGTTACATTCAGGTATATTCTCAAAACTTAAGGTTTTGAAATTTTGGTTCCAATTTAGCTTATGTTTAATGATTTCTGAGCCACTAGGAAAGCCTAGTGGTTCAGAAACAGACACAAATTAGGCGACTTAGCAAGCACAATTCCGATGATGTGTTTTTGTTTTTTACTCAAAATATCAACTCAGAAAACACCACGCCTGTCACTTAATAACAGTGGATATGTAGAAGAGAAACACTCTGTCCTCCTGGAAGTCTAAAGCATATACTGTTAAAACATTCTTACTGACCTTTCACAAAGCCGGTTAGGCAGAAACAAGGGGTTAAAAATGTAATGGACTGGGAAACACTTTCTTACTTCTGAAGCATTTATGATTTCACACATTCCTTTTCCAAAGTCCTTTTAACAGCTCTGACATGAGGTTCCATTGAAGTTTCAGAAGGAATGTAGACAGGTTGAAAGGCACACAAGTAAAAAGGCTTCCTATTAGAATCAAAATGGAAACAAGTCCTTAATTGTTCCCTTCAAATTCATATCATGATCAGCCTGAGCATGTTTCTGCCCAGGTCATTCAGCTGGGGAGTTCCCTGACTTCAAAGCTATCTCCTCTGAGAAGAGACATCGGCTGAATCCTATCTGAAGACAGAGTTAAAAACGAAAAAAAAAAAAGGATTAAAAAAAAAAAACATTCTAAAAGAACTCTTCCAAAGCACTGTTTAATTGGTCTTTCACAAACAAAGACAAAGATACACAATAACCTACAGGTCCTAGAGCTATAAACTCCTTGTTAAAACTCCAGTTGGGAGATATTTGCTTCTAATGCTCATTAACACACTTTACAGCTCATCCAGGATAAAAATCAAACTCATTCCCAGAGCTGATAAGAAAGAATTATTCAAGCTTTCCCAACTCTGAAAGCAGAACAAAGGCTTCCTACGCTCTGTGCTTTTTTCTTTGGATGATTTTTTTTTTCCAGAAAAACAAGTGGGATGTTTGAATGCAATGCTCCTCCTAGCCACATAGCCATTGCACATGCGTTTGTTGTCTATTTTATGTCAGATCCCATGCTGATGCTGCAAGGCACGTGAGGGATGGTTCCTGCCTTCAAGGAGTTCATTCACCTACCCGCAAGAGCGACTATCATGTGATTCACAAATTATAATATAGTGGGGTGAGACCTGGCAGAGATGGGAGTCAGAGATCCCAGGGCATCTGTCCAAGCAGAGGCGACACATAAGCTGGGTCTTGAATGTGTAGGAGTTAGCTGGAGCGGGGGGCAGTCAAGGGGAGAACAAGCATGAAGGGGCACAAACTTCCCCATTACTTTAACAGGGCTATGCTGAGGGCTTGGAAGGTGGGGAGAGAGGGGGACAAGAGGGGGCTAGGGGACAGAGCAGATGGATCTCTGGGATGTTAAGGTCTTCTTTTGCATAAGACACCTGGCACAATGAGGACTGGTTTAATGGCATGTGGTTATTTTTTCCCCAGAAGGCTGAGCAGACAGGAAAGCTCTGTGACATAATATTCACATCATCTTTTTACACACTGAAAAGGGAAAGAAAGAAATATTGTTACCCATAGATTTTCACGTTTTACTTGTAATTGGACTTGTCTTATTATGGGCATTTTGATACATTTAAGCTGATTAAAAGGTAAAGGAAAACAATGTCTGAAATAACAGGTTCATTAAGCAAGAAAATGAGACCCATAAACAAGGCAAAGGATATTAAACTATTTTACTTTTCATTGAACTTGTGAATTCTGTAGAAGGCAATGCTGAGCTTAGTGAGAAGTAATTCAAAAACTAAATTATTTTAGTAATGGACTGGTCGACTGACACTATTTTCTAGCTGTACTGCACTAAATGTCATTTAACTGTTCTAATGAATGTTTAGGCCACAGGTAAAACCGACAAGCATTTCTCTATGTGTATGTTTGTGCGTGTGTGCTCACTCATGTGTCAGTCAGGTCCTTCTCTTTGTGACGCCATGGACTGTATGTAGCCTGCCAGGTTACTCTGTCCATAGGTTCTCCAGGCAAGAATACTGGGGTAGAGTGCCATTCCCTTCTCTAGGGGATCTTCCTGACCCAGGGATCTAACCAGTGTGTATGTCCTCTGTATCCTGAATTGGCAGGAGGGTTCTTTACCACTAGTGCCACCTGGGAAGCCTAAAGAGTTCTGTCTGTAAATAAAATAAGCCAGGATAATAGACGGATCAATGCCTAATGCAACATTGTGTTATGCTTGGTGATGTGCTAAAGTGAAAGTGAAAGTCACTTAGTGGTGTCCGACTCTTTGCCACCCATCCATGGAATTCTCCAGGTCAGAATACTAGAATGGATAATCTTCCCCTTCTCCAGGAGATCTTCCCAACCCAGGGATCAAACCCAGGTCTCCCACATTGCAGGCAGATTCTTTACCAGCTGAGCCACAAGAGAAGCCCAAGAATACAGGAGTGGGGAGCCTATCCCTTCTCCAGCAGATCTTCCTGACCCAGGAATCAACCTGGGGTCTCCTACATAGCAGGTGGATTTTTACCAACTGAGCTATCAGGGAAGCCCAATGTGCTAAGGACTGAAACAAAAAGAAAAAAATTCATTATTAAGATTATTGCTTCAAAATAACACTACTTTTTAAAAGCTCTATAAGGAAAACTACTACTGTTGAAAGAAATTAAATAAGACATAAATAAATGGAAAGATGTTCTATGTTCATGAATTAAAAGACTTAATATTGTTAAAATGCCCAAAGCATTCTACAGATTCAATGCAACCCCTATAAAAATCCCCATAACATTTTTTTCATGAACAGAAAAATTTATACTAAAATTTAAATGAAGTTTGAAGTGACCTTGAAAACCCAAAACAATCTTGAAAAGAAGAGAACTGGAAGACTCACATTTCATGATTTCAAAACTTACTGAAAAGCCACAGAAATCAAAATTGAGTCATACTAGATTAAAAACAGACATCTAGACCAACAGAATAGACATTCCAGAAATAAACTCTCACATACCTGGTCAAATTATTTTCAATAAGGATGCCAAACTTGTTCAATGGGGAAAATGATCAACAAATAGTGCTGGGAAAACTTAATACCCACTTGTAAAAGAATGAAATTGGGTCCTCGCCTACAATCATATACAAAAACTAATTCAAAAAGGATCAAAAACCTAATGCAAGAATTAAAACTACAATATGCTTAGAAGAAAACACAGAGCAAGAGATTTATGATGCTGGATTTGGCAATGGTTTCTTAGATATGACAGCAAAAGCACAGGCAACGGAAGAAAAAATAAATTGAAAATGAAAATTTAAAACTTGTTTGCATCAAAGGATACTATCACTATCAACAAAATCAACCAAGTAGGAGATATCTCCACAGAACAGGAGATACTTGCAAATTATATATATGATGAAGGATTAAAATCTGGTGTGTGTGTGTGTGTGTGTGTGTGTGTGTGTTCTGGAGATGGAGTGCAAAACTCAATAACAAAAATCAAACAACCAATTTAAAAGTGAGCAAAGGATTAGACCAGACATCCATCCTAAAAAGATATACAAAGACCAACAAGAACACGAAAAGATGCAGGCAAAAATACTGGAGTAGATTGTCATTTCCTTTTCCAGGGGGTCTTTCCAACCCAGGAATCAAGCTCACGTCTCCTGCATTGACAGATGGATACTTTACCACTGAGCCACCAAGGAAGTCCCTTATCCGATATATCTTTTGCAAACATTTTCTCCCCATCTATGTTGTCATCTGTTTTTAATAGCTTAACTAATTTTCTCATTTATCTTTACATGACCTTCAAAACTTAGAAGGTCCCTCATTTAGTATTTGGAGAAGGCAATGGCACCCCACTCCAGTACTCTTGCCTGGAAAATCCCATGGACGGAGGAGCCTGGTAGGCTGCAGTACATGGGATCGCTGAGTCGGACACGACTGAGCAACTTCACTTTCACTTTTCACTTTCATGCACTGGAAAAGGACATGGCAACCCACTTCAGTGTTCTTGTCTGGAGAATCCCAGGGATGGCGGAGCCTGGTGGGCTGCTGTCTATGGGGTCACACAGAGTCGAACACGACTGAAGCGACTTAGCAGCAGCAGCATTTAGTATTTATTCAGCAAGTGTTTGAATATGCCCATTTAAAGTGCTTTCCATAGATAACATAGGTTTAAATGAAAACATTTGTTTTGTGCAGGTATATTTTCAAATATACTATAGGAATCATTGAGAACAAATCGCTGATATATTTCCATTCACCCTCTAAAGACAAAATTTGAATGTACTTGTAACAGAAACTTGATAGAAAACAAATCAGTCCACTTTCAAAACTGCTGCTTGTTTCATAGAGTTACCTGCATTTAAGTAAGAAGACTGATTCTTTTTCTAACTGAACACCAGTCACCAGTACAAAAACAGTTACACCATTACACAGCTACACTCAACACACATGGCCACATAGCTGATTCCTGCCCTTCCCAAAGGAATCATGCATGCTTCTTCCAGATGCATTTACATTTTGGACGTTAGAAGCAGGTCATCCTTTCATTCCAACTGTCCAAGATAAATGATCTTTAAAAAATATTTCCCTTGCTGAATCAACCCCAGTGATGTAAGGATAGTTGGATGACCCCAAGAAAGTGAAAGATCATGCATCTCTTAGCATCTGCAACAAATCCTGAAGAATCCCTGAGGCTACCCTAGAAACTGAGGTCAAGGCATTTAATAGCTAGGTCTTGTGCAGAAAGTCTTCTGAATGAGTGTAACAGAAATCTCTAAATAATACTACTCATACCATTAAGTTTACATTACAATTTGTTTGTAGCACTCTGGAAAACTGACATGTAAGAGCTTCCTATGAATTCCATTTTCAATAGTGTTTTCCTTCCAGCATCCTTTTTAAACAACTGCAACAGTCAAGCAGGGGCTGTTACTTAGATAACATAGGCTAAAACAGATTTGCTCTTCCTATCAGAAAAAAGAAGTATGTCCTAGATGATAACTGTGTCTTAAAAATCTATTAAGTCTTCCTCTGTGATCTATTTACACCAGACACCAGGCTCTTCTGCCCCCAGCAAAGCCCTACAAACTGAGTACAGGTAGAAAAAACAAGCAAGCTGGGCAAATCACCTCACCTGCAACTTACATGAGCTACAGCTCTCGAGATTTAACCTCCTGAAATAAAGACCATTTTTCTTTATTTTGGGTTCAGTGTTCATGACTACAGATCCTTGTCACATATGAGTTTGCTAACATTAATACAGTGTAAAACACATATTAAAAATATCTGCTGCATAACCTTTCCACAGTCCCTTACTATCCCTTCCCACTGGCAACCATAAGTATGTTTTCTAAGTCTGTGAATCTCTTTCTGTTCTGTAAGTAATGTCATTTGTATCATTTCTTTTTAGATTCCACATATAAGGGATGTCTAAACGGATAATCAACAAAGACCCATGGTATAGCACATGGAACTTTGCTCATGTGCCATCCAGGATGGAAGGGGTGTTTGGGGGAGAATGTATGGCTGAGTCACTTTGCCGTTCACCTGAAACTACCCTAAGGTTGTTAATCAGATATTTTGTTGTTCAGTCACTCAGTCGTGTCCAACTCTTTGTGACCCCATGGCATGCAGCGCTCCAAGCTTCCCTGTCCTTCACCATCTCCTGGAACTTGCTCAAACTCATGCCATCCAACCATCTCATCCTCTGTTGCCCCCTTCTCCTCCTGTCTTCAATCTTGCCCAGCATCAGGGTTTTTTCTAATGAATCAGCTGTTCGCATCAGGTGGCCAAAATATTGGAGCTTCAGTTTCAGCATCAGTCCTTCTAATGAATATTCAGGGTTGATTTCCTTTAGTATGGACTGGTTTGATCTCCTTGCTGCCCAAGGGACTCGCAAGAGTCTTCTCCAACACCACAGTTCAAAAGCATCAATTCTTTGGCGTTCAGCCTTCTTTATGGTTCAACTCTTACATCCACACATGACTACTGGAAAAACCGTAACTGACTAGTCGGACCTTTGTTGGCAAGGTGATGTCTCTGCTTTTTAATATGCTTTCTACATTTGTCATAGCTTTTCTTCCAAGGAGCAGTGTCTTTTAATTTTGTGGCTGGAGTCACCATCTGCAGTGAGCAGTGATTTTGGAGCCCAAGAAAATAAAATCTGTCACAGTTTCCATTGTTTCCCCATTTACTTGGCATGAAGTGATGGGACCAGATGCCACAATCTTTGTTTTTTGAATGTTGAGTTTTAAGCCAGCTTTTTCACTCTCCTCTTTTAATGTCATCAAGAGACTCTTTGGTTCCTCTTCACTTTCTACCATAAGGATGGTGTCATCTGCATATCTGAGGGTATTGATATTTCTCCCTTCAATCCCGATTCCAGCTTGTGCTTCACCCAGCCCAGCATTTTGTATGATATACTCTGCAAGCTAAATAAGTTAAATAAGCAGAGTGACAATACACAGCCTTGAAGTACTCCTTTCCTGATTTGGAACCAGTCTGTTGTTCCATGTCCTATTCTAACTGTTGCTTCTTGACCTGCATACAGATTTCTCAGGAGGTAGGTAAGATGGTCTGGCATTCCCATCTCTTTAAGAATTTTCCAGTTTGGTGTGATTCACACAGTCAAAGGCTTCACTGTAGTCAATAAAGCAGAAGTAGATGTCTTTCTGGAATTTTCTTGCTTTTTCTATGATCCAACAGATGTTGGCAATTTGTTGTCTGGTTCCTCTGCCTTTTCTAAATCCAGTTGGAACATTTGGACGTTCTCGGTTTAGGTACGGTTGAAGCCTAGCTTGTATTGGGGTATAATCAGCTATGCCCCAATACAAAATACTTCTGGTGTTAAAAAAATTTAAATTAAAAAAAAATTTAAATCTGCAGCAAAGGAAGCAATGTTTTGATTATTGGCAGATATGTTATTTGGCAAGACATAACCATCACAGGGGACCTCAAATGGACAGGGTTTTTTATAACTAAACACTACCTATCAAAGAAAGTTCCAAATTTCAATGTAACAAGTTGGGGGCTAGAGGTGGGGGCTCATGCTTAGATCTTCCTTCTACCAAGGAGGAAGAAGCATGTGGTACAGGCTAGCACTGCAGTTAGAGCCAGGTCATGATCACTGAATGGAGAATTCCTTTCACAAGAAAGCAGTGGCTTCCTGTCAAAAGAATTAAGTCTGTCTCCAGGGGCCCATTAATTTAAAGTCAAGGGCAGGAGTTTGGCTTCTTCACGAGTCTTGAGGTTTTCAGTATAGCAAGAAGGAGGCCTTTTCATTCATTCAGTGTGATGGGAACGATAGGACCCAACTGAAGGCCTGGAAAATGGCAACACACACTGGCCCACAAACAAGACTGTGACTCTGGATGAGGTTAGCAGGATAATTTAATACAGCGGGAGCATTTTCTGGGGTGCTATTAAATACTGAAACATCTAAAATTTGCCTAGTAATTGAGAAATTTTTTTAAAATGTGTCCGATTTTGCCTTAGATACATGATTCAGTATTGCATTACATGCAGAATATTTTAAGTCTTCCCTTCATTCATGGCCTTATTCTGAATGCCGGTATAGGAACCTGAGAGAGAGTTTTTCAGAAGGTAGATGCACTCACTAAAGGATACTTAAAATCATTCTTACACCAAGAGACAATGAGCAGAAGCAATTTTGATAAAAAAAAAAAAAAAAAAAAGGCATGCATACATTTTATTGTAGGTCTTTTTAAATAGGAAGCACTGTTGTGTCTCTCCTCCAGGCCACAGAGAGGGTTTAATCTTGTTGGCAGCAACTTCCTAGGGCTTTGTTCACACTATTCCCCACAAATGTTGTGCAAATAAATAAGTGAACAAAGGAGTATGGAGGTTTGGAACCATTAGCAGCATGGTATTTGGTCTGCATGTGAACTTACGGCACTGTGAACAGCTGGGCTAATGTCTACATCCTTCTAGATGTGCTAGGTGCTAGGATTCTTATAGCACAGTCTGAAAGGACAGACTTTCATGCTTTATGGAACCTGAGTGAAACAGGTAAATATTCCCCCAAATAGAAAAACCTTTTCAAGCATTCAGCCCATTGTGTCTATCATTCCTGTCGGTAACATCTACTCTTTGCCCTTGAGCTCCTTATAATTAATACCAGCTTTTTCAGAACTGCTGACATTTTACGCCCTGAGCACTTGCACTTTCAGAGAAACATTCTGACTTACATCACAGGGAGGTTTATATGCTGGTTATGTAGCAACACCTGCACTATCATTTTCCTCCTGCTTCCAGAAAAAAAGGGAAGAAAAATCTAAATGCTAAAGGAAATTCTGCCAAAAAAGTCGTTATTTCAAAGACACAACTTTCATTATTTAAATGCTTGGAGCCATGAACTAACTTCATTCAGCCTGTAGAAATGATTTCCTGAAGGAGTGTGTGTGTGTGTGTGTGTGTGTGTGTGTGTGTGTGTGTGTGTGTGTGTGTGTGTGTGTGTGTGTGTGTCTGCATTCAGTCGTGTTCCACTCTTTGCTGCCCCATGGACTGTAGCCTGGCAGAATCCTCTGTCCACAGAATTTCCCAGGCAAGAATACTGGAGCGGGTTGCAGTTACCATCTTCAGGGGATCTTCCCAACCCAGGGGTCAAACCCGCATCTCCTGCGTCTCCTGCATCGGCAGGCAGATTCTTTACCACTAGCGCCACCTGGGAAGCCCTTCCTGAAGGACAGTCTCCATTACCTGTTCAATCAATGACAAGGAAAACTTGAGAGAGCTTACACACGTGAGTGTTTTGCAACAATATCAGGGATTAAAGCTCCACATCGATAATTAACTTGGCACATAGACAGAGAAAAGGTTAAGCAGTTCTCACGTCTTTGCTGGAAATAGTTGGTCACAGGAAGACGGGAAGTAGGAGCTAATTTAAACAAAACAGGTTCCCAGGTCAGTGCGTTACTCACCAGAGATCCACTTTCATATACCTCTTGTTAAATGACTATCAATCATTCTCTCCTCCTAATAACTGGAGGCAGAAAAATACACGACAATTAGTTTGGAAGAAGATTCAAATATTCGACTTCAACTCCTCATGCTTCTTCAGTAGTTTCTTGGAGATCATCATTCTTGCAATAATAAACCCAGAACACTTCCCGTCTCCCATCTTTCCAAGTGTATTTCTAAAAGTAATATGGGGAAGAGGGCAGGGAGAGTGGGATCCTTGTATATATTTACCTCCTCTTTCTTCCCCAAAGTTGATCCTATGTAGCTGGATGATAAAGAAGATCCCAACAGGATGGCTCATTAATCTGAACACACTCAGAATCGATAGCAATCATCAAATTTTTTGTTTATATAACCTCATTTTTTTCCTTCAACCCCACACATATTTCTATGTATCTGACATCAAAAAAGATGGAGTAGTTGCAAAATATGTTAATTTTCACTTACTATAATTACATTTAAAAATAAAACTACCACATTACTCTTTTAAATATATCCATCTAATCTAAATACAGAAGTGAATCCACCAGCAGCTATTAAAACAGACATAAACTATCATGACTTCAAAAGTCAGAAATTCTGTGTAGTTTCTCTCTTGGAACTTACATTAACATTTCATATGACCCCCACCAGAGAATTTCATTCTCATGTATAGGTACTTTTTTCTTTAAACTTCCAAACTACTTCTTTGCAAAAGTCTGTCTAAAATTTAGACTTTTACTTTCTGTCACTATCTGTCATTCTTTCTGCCAATACTCACATCAGTATTTTGAATGCTCCTTTCTTTGGTCCTCCAAAGAAGGACCAAAAAATGGTCCTTTGTTGTAAAAGTCACATAATATAAGACATACTGCACTGTTTATAATAGCCAGGACATGGAAGCAACCTAGATGCCCATCAGCAGACGAATGGATAAGGAAGCTGTGGTACATATACACCATGGAATATTACTCAGCCGTTAAAAAGAATTCTTTTGAATCAGTTCTAATGAGATGGATGAAGCTGGAGCCCATTATACAGAGTGAAGTAAGCCAGAAAGATAAAGAACATTACAGCATACTAACACATATATATGGAATTTAGAAAGATGGTAACGATAACCCTATATGCAAAACAGAAAAAGAGACACAGAAGTACAGAACAGACTTTGGGACTCTGTGGGAGAAGGCGAGGGTGGGATGTTTCGAGAGAACAGCATGTAAATTATCTATGGTGAAACAGATCACCAGCCCAGGTGGGATGCATGAGACAAGTGCTCAGGCCTGGTGCACTGGGAAGACCCAGAGGAATCGGGTGGAGAGGGAGGTGGGAGGGGGGATCGGAATGGGGAATATGTGTAACTCTATGGCTGATTCATGTCAATGTATGACAAAACCCACTGCAATGTTGTGAAGTAATTAGCCTCCAACTAATAAAAATAAATGAAAAAAAAAAAAAAAAAAGACGTACTACTTTAACCATATTCAACTATACAGTTCAGTGGCACTAAATACATTCACATTGTTGTGTAAGTCTCACTATCATCCATCTCCCGAATTTTTCACCTTCCTAAACTGAAACTCTGTCCCCATTTAACATTAATTCCCCAATCCCCCTCCTGAAATCCCTACTCCTTGGCCCCTGGCATCTACCAACATACTTTCTGACTCTATGAATTTGACTATTCTAGATAGCTCTTCTTTTTTTTCCTTTCATTTTTATTAGTTGGAGGCAAACTACTTTACAATATTGTAGTGGTTTTTGCCATACATTGACATGAATCAGCCATGGATTTACATGTGTTCCCCATCCCGATCCCTGCTCCCGCCTCCCTCCCCAGCCCATCCCCCTGGGTCTTCCCAGTGCACCAGCCCCGAGCACTTGTCTCATGCATCCAACCTGGGCTGGTGATCTGTTTCACCCTTGATAATATACATGTTTCGATGCTGTTCTCTCGAAACATCCCACCCTCACCTTCTCCCACAGAGTCCAAAAGTCTGTTCTGTACTTCTGTGTCTCTTTTTCTGTTTTGCATATAGGGTTATCATTACCATCTTTCTAAATTCAAGGGGAATCAAACAGTGTCTGTCTGAACTTAATGTATATTGGAAGGTGTTTTTAAGGTTAAGTTAATATATGTCCTACAAACAGATTGCACTGTCTTTTTTCATCCCCTGTGCTAATCTTACACATAGTAATGTCTATATGTCAATGCCAAACTTCCAGTCCATCCCACTTCCCTACTGCCTCCTTGATGTTTATATGTTTGTGCCCTACCTCTGTCTGTGTCTCTGTTTCTGCTTTGCAAATTGGTTCATTTGCATTACTTTTCTAGGTTTCACATATATGTATTAACATATATTTATTTTTCTCTTTTGATTTCACTCTTCACTATTTTTTTCTTTTTTTTTTTTTACTTCTTGGAACCACACATGATGGTGAAATTAGAGATAGGTAAAAGGTCAGTCTGTATTTTGCAGAATGGGAGGATGGAATTTGTGAACAAGGATGTGGGGAAAGGACCCCATTCCAAACACAGGTGTATTTCAGGCAGATCAATTTTATGGAAGACTGAAAGGAAGTTGAGGATCTGAAAGCCAATCCTCCTGAAAGCCTTCACAGGCAGGGCTCACTTCTTGGCCTCCCACTCAAATGTGGTCTCAGGCACTGAAATGATCAAGGAATTGGGAGTCAGACCTAGGTGATGCTAGTGGTAAAGAATCCGCCTGCCAGTTCAGGAGATGCAGGAGACACAGGTTCCATCTCTGGGTCAGGAAGAGCTCCTGGAGGAGGAAATGGTAACCCACTGCAGTATTCTTGCCTAGAAAATCCCATGGACAGAGGAGCCTGGTGGTCTACAGTCCATGGGGTTGCAATGAGTCCAGACATGATGGAAGCAACTTAGCTTGCTGATAGGAGAGGGCTTCCCAGGTGGTTCAGTAGTGAAGAATTTGTCTGACAATCAGGAGATGCAAGAGATGCAGTTGGATCCCTGGGTAGGGAAGATTCCCTAGAGAAGGAAATGCCAATCCACTCCAGTATTCTCGCCTGAAGAATCCCATGGATAGAGGAGCCTGGCAGGCTGCAGTCCATGGGGTCTCAAAGAGTTGGACACAACTGAGCAAATAACCACACACACAGACATGAGATGAAAGCACAGATCTGCCATGGGTTATCAGAATGAACTAAATCCAACTGATTAAATCTCTGGGACCTACTTTCCTCAACTTATCAGTTCAGTCAGTTCAGTTTCAGTCACTCAGTCATGTTCAACCCTTTGTGACCCCATGAATCCCAGCACACCAGGCCTCCCTGTCCATCACAAACTCCCGGAGCTTACTCAAACTCATTCCTATTGAGTCGGTGATGCCATCCAGCCATCTCATCCTCTGTCATCCCCTTCTCCTCCTGCCCCCAATCCCTCCCAGCATCAGGGTCTTTTCCAATGAGTCAACTCTTCACATGAGGTGGCCAAAGTATTGGAGTTTCAGCTTCAGCATCAGTCCTTCCAATGAATACCCAGGACTGATCTCCTTTAGGATGGACTGGTTGGATCTCCTTGCAGTCCCAGGGACTGTCAAGACTCTTCTCCAATACCACAGTTCAAAAGCATCAATTCTTTGGCGCTCAGCTTTCTTTACAGTCCAACTCTCACATCCATACATGATCACTGGGAAAACCATAGCCTTGACTATATGGACCTTTGTTGGCAAACTAATGTCTCCGCTTTTTAATATGCTATCTAGGTTGGTCATAACTTTCCTTCCAAGGAGTAAGTGTCTTTTAATTTCATGACTGCAATCACCATCTGCAGCGAATTTGGAAACCAAAAAAATAGAGTCAACCACTGTTTCCACTGTTTCCCCATCTATTTACCATGAAGTGATGGGACCAGATGCCATGATCTTAGTTTTCTGAATGTTGAGCTTTAAGCCAACTTTTCACTCTCCTCTTTCACTTTCATCAAGAGGCTTTTTAGTTCTTCTTCACTTTCTGCCATAAGGGTGGTGTCATCTGCATATATGAGGCTATTGATATTTCTCCTGGCAATCTTGATTCCAGCTTGTACTTCCTCCAGCCCAGCATTTCTCATGATGTACTCTGCATATAAGTTAAATAAGCAGGGTGACAAGATACAGCCTTGACGTACTCCTTTTCCTCTTTGAAACCAGTCTGTTGTTCCATGTCCAGTTCTAACTATTGCTTCCTGGCCTGCATACAGGTTTCTCAAGAGGCAGGTCAGGTGGTCTCGTGTTCCCATCTCTTTCAGAATTTTCCACAGTTTATTGTGATCCACACAGTCAAAGGCTTTGGCATAGTCAATAAAGCAGAAATAGATGTTTTTTCTGGAACTGTCTTGCTTTTTTGATGATCAAGTGAATGTTGGCAATTTGATCTCTTGTTCCTCTGCCTTTTCTAAAACCAGCTTGAACATCTGGAAGTTCACGGTTCATGTATTGTCAAAGCCTGGCTTGGAGAATTTTGAGCATTACTTTACTAGTGTGTGAGATGAGTGCAATTGTGTGGCAGTTTGAGCATTCTTTGGCATTGCCTTTCTTTGGGATTGTAATGAAAACTGTACAAAAAAGATCTTCACGACCCAGATAATCACGATGGTGTGATCACTCATCTAGAGCCAGACATCCTGGAATGTGAAGTCAAGTGGGCCTTAGGAAGCATCACTACAAACAAAGCTAGTGGAGGTGACGGAATTCCAGTTGAGCTATTTCAAATCCTGGAAGATGATGCTGTGAAAGTGCTGCACTCAATATGCCAGCAAATTTGGAAAACTCAGCAGTGGTCACAGGACTGGAAAAGGTCAGTTTTCATTCCAATCCCAAAGAAGGACAATGCTGTAGATCACGGGAGTCACAAAGAGTCGAACATGACTTAGTGACTAAAACAACAACAATCTCAGACTAAGTGGCTTACAAACCAATAAATAAAAATAATAAAAATAAAAATAAGAAGCAAGCCCTAAGCACTCTAGCACCCACTGTAGAGTAGAAATATATATGTAAAGAAATACTTTCTAAATGCTTTCCAAACACACTAAACCTCATATAAAATTGATCTTTTCCACAATTTTAGAATTAATACCTATAATTTGCTTTGTGATGTTTTAAGCATAGGTGTCTTCTCTGTCCTTTAGCCTAACAAAAATGGCATCCTAACCAAATGGCTTTGAAAAGGTCATATGGAATTTAAATACTTATCAGAAATGACCAATATTTTGCTTTTAGTCATATGAAATTGAATCCAACCCCATCTACTTTCTTCTTTAAGTACATTTTTCTGTTAACTGAACATTCACTTAAAGTTTCCCGCCCCTCTTCACATTTAATTGTCTCTCACACAAAGGCATTTTTTAAGACAGTATAAAGAGGGTCATCTGAAAAAAAAAAGTATAGCCTATTTTAATTTAAGTTATGCTGCTAGGTCACCAGGTTGACACCAAGTTGACACAAGGTTGACACTGTATGAACAATCACTTTCTGTTTTATAAAATATCACCTTTAGAATTTTTCTTATAGCAATGTTTGTGGAAATAACTTATAATTGAGGTATAATATGTAAGACATATATTTCCAAGCAGAATTGTGGGGTTTTGGACTGCAAGGAGATCAAACCAGTCGATCCTAAAGGAGATCAGTCCTGGGTGTTCATTGGAAGGACTGATATTGAAGCTGAAACTCCAATACTTTGACCACCTGATGTGAAGAGCTAACTCACTGGAAAAGACCCTGATGCTGGGAAAGATTGAGGGCAGGAGGAGAAGGGGATGACAGAGGAAGAGATGGTTGGATGGCATCATGGGTTTGGGTGGACTCTGGGAGTTGATGAGGACAGGGAGGCCTGGTGTGCTGCGGTTCATGGGGTCACAAAGAGTCGGACACAACTGAGCGACTGAACTGAACTGAGACAAGTTTCAGGGATATTCCATTCTGTCTTTTTTAGAGTTCATCACTTAGGCATCACTTGGAATTTTTGGAGATCTACTAATATGTCAAATATTGTTCATTATGCATAACTGAAGCTGCATCAAAGAATGAAGAGTATCTCTTGAACTTCCTGCTAAATTATGAGGCAGAACATGCTTCTATTTCAGACAATACAAAGAATCTGAATGATCATATTTATCTACATTTAACTAAAAATCATACAAACACACAACTTGAAGGATATAAAGTTCCATGGTTGGAGTCTTCAGAGGTAACAGATTCAAGGATTGGGAGATTATAGGTCTAGGATTAGCATTCATATGACAAACAAGTTAAGTACCTTTCATTTGAAATATCACTTAGACCCTGTTAACTACCACCCTTATGGCAGAAAGTGAAGGGGAACTAAAAAGCCTTTTGATGAAAGTGAAAGAGGAGAGTGAAAAAGTCAGCTTAAAGCTTAACATTCAGAAAACTAAGATCATGGCATCTGGTCCCATTACCTCATGGGAAATAGATGGGGAAACAGTGGAAACACTGGCTGACTTTATTTTTGGGGGCTGCAAAATCATGCAGAAGGTGATTGCAGCCATGAAATTAAAAGACGCTTACTCCTTGGAAGGAAAGTTATGACCAACCTAGATAGCATATTAAAAAGCAGAGACATTACTTTGCCAACAAAGGTCTGTCTAGTCAAAGCTATGGTTTTCCCAGTGGTCATGTATGGATGTGAGAGTTGGACTGTGAAGAAAGCTGAGCACCAAAGAATTGATGCTTTTGAACTGTGGTATTGGAGAAGAGTCTTGACAGTCCCTGGGACTGCAAGGAGATCCAACCAGTCCATCCTAAAGGAGATCAGTCCTGGGTATTCATTGGAAGGACTGATGCTGAAGCTGAAACTCCAATACTTTGGCCACCTCATGTGAAGAGTTGACTCATTGGAAAAGACCCTGATGCTGGGAGGGATTGGGGGCAGGAGGAGAAGGGGATGACAGAGGATGAGATGGCTGGATGGCATCACCGACTCAATAGGAATGAGTCTGAGTAAGCTCCGGGAGTTTGTGATGGACAGGGAGGCCTGGCGTGCTGTGATTCATGGGGTCGCAGAGTCAGACACGACTGAGTGACTGAACTGAACTGACTGAACTACCAACTTTATAAAGTGTTCCCTGACCCCAGTAAGCGATGGTTTTATCTTCTGCCAGAGATTAGAATATATTTGCACCTCGGTTTTTCAAACACTTCTGAATGTGACTTGTATCTACATTATCAAAATAGGAAGCATTACTCAGAGCAGTTTTCCTTCTCAATAAAAAGAAGTTGCTTTTTACAAGCATATATACTTTAGAAACTAAAATAATATTTTTTCAGCAATTTAAATCTTTTTTCAGTGTCATCCTTATAACCTTCTTAATCATGATTAAACAGATTTGTGTCAATTTGGACATGTAACAGATGTGCAGATACTATTATTTTTAAATTCAAACTCCAAATTTAAATGAACACCATTTTTACAAAGCAAAGCCGCTTTTGGTATATGGGTTGAGCACAACTCCATAATGGTGGATACTTTGATTTTTATAATGATACAATTTTTTCTTTAGATGAAACATCAAAATATTTTCAAGCACATCTGAGTCATAGTAACTTTCGAGATAACCTGGAGCAAATAATAATGGCCTTTTAGATTTCAATATATGATTGTTTATATAATTGATTCACTTTTCCCAAGAGTGAGGCAAAATAATGTCTATTTTATTAGGAAGGTAAACAAATACCTCCTGCCATTTGTTAATGGACTATCCAGCAACACAGTCCAGTATTCTTTTCTGGAGAAGCCCATGAACAGAGGAGCCTGGCAGGCTACAGTCTGCACGGTCACACAGAGTGAGACTCTACACTTAATAGGCACACACATACACAGGTAGACTTTCAGCTGTGAAATGCAAGGCTTTTCAGCAGATCCGCAAGTTCTGTTTCTAAATCTCCTCATAAAAAAAAAAATCTCCTCATGCGCTTGCTTACTTCCCTACCTCAGCTGATGGGATCTGTCTTTTTATAGTAGCTGACTTATCACCTAGACTCAAGCTCTTTGAATTACAAGATCCCTGCTTCTCATTTGTTGCCTATAGTCAGCTGATTGCCAAGTCCTATTGATTTTATTTCTACCATGAACCATGAGGATGACCTTTCATGTAGAGTACAATTATTCTAGTTGACCATTCTCATATCTCTTCCAAAGATGCTGCCATGTACCCATAAATGTCCATATCCAGATGTGCAGCTGGCAGAATGATCTTCCTAAAATATAGTTCTTGATCATGGCCTTTTCTGACAAACCATCAAACTCTTTACATTGTTGTGTGAATTTAACTTTTAATTCCTTAACTCAAAATTATGGCTTTCCCTAGCCCCAGACTCAGCTGTCTTAACAGCCATACTTAACCCGTGTCCCAGGGAAGGAAATGTTAATACAAATCATTCCTCACAAATACCAAGTTTGAAGTTGCCATATTGTCCTCAGACATGAAGACTGAGGAAACCTGGGTGGCTGAGGGGTCTGTCAGGTGAACAAGCCTTTGAGGTACAATTGAAGAGACCACTCGGAGCTATCACCAGAAAAAAAAAAAAACAACATCAAAAAGCTATGTGCATGCATGCTCAGTCACTAAGTCATGTCTGACTCTCGCAACCTTAAAGACTGTAGCCTGCCAGGCTCCTCTGTCCACAGGATTTTCAAGGCAAGAATACTGGAATGGGTGGCCGTTTCCTCCTTCCAGGCATCTTCCCAACCCAGAGATCAAACTTGCATCTCTTGCATCTCCTGAATTGGCAAGCGGATTCTTTACCACTGAGCCATCTGGGAAGCCCATCAAAAGGGTATACTTTTCTTTAAATAATTTTCAGAGCAACTAGCTGCTCCCACAGCTCTCTGAGAAGACAACCTTTGGCTCTGGTGTCAACATAATTATCCAGCCAAACCTGCCCTATCTGTTTATCTAAGACCACAGCTTCCAAGTCAATGCTATGTTCTCCTGACCTGTTACACTTATCTCTAAGCCTGAGCACCACCATCAGTTCTGACCAGCTCTATTTGCCTCTTTCTATCTCCCCATGACCCTGCCTTAACCCCAGTGCCCTAATGCACCTCTCCATCCAATTTAAATTCAGTCAACACAGTCCTACTATACAACCCAATCCTCATGTCTTACCCCAGAACATTCTAGCTAGAAGTGTTCTGTCTCTTTGCCTATAAGAACACTTAGTACAATTCACATAAGATTTCCCACATTCTGCCTAGAGTTGCTTTTTCTTCTTTTCTCTACATGTTTAATAGCACAACAACTTGAGGCCAAGCTTATGCTTTCGGCATCATCCTCAAAACCCAAAACACTGCTTGCACACAAGAGAAGCCTAATGCAGACCTGTGAAGTTAAATAGAATTTATGTCACAAATGAAAAATAAATTTAACCCTTTGCTGCATATTTGATTATGTACCTCTTTTTCCTACAAGATTATTAGGATTTTTTCCTGCTAGTATTTACAGTGTCAGGTACATGAGAGTGCTCAAGAAAAATGCATGTGGAAGGGAGGAGAGGAAAGAAATAAGGAAGCAAAGAAAGACAAATAAAGAGACAGAAAAGGAAGGCAGGAGGGAGAGAGGGAACCCAAAAAGGACAGAGAGAAAAGAAAGAAAGAAAGAGAAAAGGACATGAAGAGGAAATAAAGTGAACAAGTTTATGCCTGAAATTTTGGCTTGTTGATCTCACTGAATTTCAGAACAGTAAAGCCATTTGTGCTGCCTTTTTAATGGAACGGAGTGAATTAAAACATAAGGGGGGAAAGCTGTTTGCTTCTTTTAAAATGACTAGGTAAGACAGCATTTAAAATGGAATTCCAGGGACTTCCCTAATGATCCAGTGGTTAGGATTTTGCCTTCCAACGCAGGGGGTGCAGATCAATCCCTGGTCAGGGAAGTAAGATCCCACATGCCTTGCAAGCAAAAAACAAACAAACAAACAAAAAATAAAGTAGAAGCAATATTGTAACAAATTAAGTAAAGACTTTAAAAATGGTCCACATCCAAAAACAAATGGACTCACATGCAGGTGGTCAGTGGGTCCCAGGAGAAACAGTTGCTCAGCTACCCAAGGTCTCAGGGGGAGGGAGGGTGACCAGCAGATTGACCTGGATGGGCCCTCAGCTCCAGAGGCTCAGCCATGAGAACTGCGTCTCAGGTGTGGGGTGTGTGTGTGTGTGTTAGTCACTCAGTCGTGTCCGATTCTTTGTGACTCCATGGTCAATCCATGGAACTCTCTAGGCAAGAATACTGGAGTGGGTTGCCATTCCCTTCTCCCAGGGTTCTTCCTGACCCAGGGATCGAACCCAGGTCTCCTGCATTGCAGGCAAATTCTTCACCATCTGGGCTACCAGGGAAGCCCCTAAATTTAGAGTCTAGCTCAGTGTAAAGTGAAACTGCTAATCGCTCAGTTGTGTCCAATGAACTATAGCCACCAGACTTGTCTGCCAATGGAATTCTCCAGGCAAGAATACTGGAGTGGGTTGCCATTTCCTCCTCCAGTGTCTCAGGAGGGTATTCAAAATACCAAGCTCACAAAAGTCAAAGTGGTAGACTTAGGATGCAACATGACACTTCTGATGTACACTCAGGAAAAAAAAAAAAAAACTGTGGCAGAACTGATGAGGCTATGACACACACACATTCTTCTGTGGACACACCTGCGTGGGTTGGCCAACATTAAAGTGAATATTTCTTGGTGAATGTTAGAATCAGAACCAGGCGCGTTTGTTATGGGATCTGAAAAGGTAATATCATGAGTCTAGGATTGTTTGCAGTGTCTATCTGCTTGGGAGGTCATTCATCCTGAACATGGAATTCTATTATCTGGCTCTTTGGTCAAACATACCACTCCACTAAAACTATCAGTTATTGAATGATCAGTGTCAAAATTTTAACACTCTGATGCTTCTTTTTCTAAGTGCTATGGCCAACCAATACCTTTCTCCATCCCTTTTCCCCCATACACACACACTGCCTTCTGATTATTGACATGGATAAAGCCTGTCTTTATCTTATAAAAATATTCATCAGTTGTTTCTTTGGCTGGGAAAGAACGGCTCATTAAGGCTTTCATAGCTCTGCTCTTTCTTATTGCATTTTGCTTTAATAGTTCAACTTACGGAGCTGTTTTATTGCTCTTAATTCTAAGCTCTTGGGAGAAACCCAATTATTACCCACCACCACATACAGCCAAAGGTTTAAAAAAAGTCCTCCTTTCAAAAACTCAAGAAGTCTGAAGGTGGTCAAAGGTACAAACTTGCACTTACAAAATAAATGTCCTGATAATGTAACATACAGCATCGCGATTGCAGTGAGCAATGCTGTATTGTATATTTGAAAGTTGCTGTGAGAGGAGATCTTTAAAGTACTCATGACGAAATAAAAGGGGAGCTGTGTGGTGATGGATGTTAACTAGACTTACTGTGGTGATCTTTTCAATATACACCTGGTGACACCATCACACTTACATCCTGTGGAGATTTACAGGCTGTTAAACAGGCCTTTTTAGGGAACATGCAGAGAGAGACGATTGCTTCCATTGTCTCTAGAAAGGAAGTCAAAACTTGCCCTTTGAAAAAATTGTGGTATGTACAGGACATGAAAGCAACCTAGATGTCCTTCAATGGATGAATGGATAAAGAAGTTGTGGTACGTATATATACAAGGGAATATCACTCAGCCATTAAGAGGAAAAGAGCCTGATGCTGGGAAAGATTGAAGGTGAGAGGAAAAGGGGACAACAGAAGATGAGATGGTTGGATGGCATCACTGACTCGATGGACATGAGTTTGAGTAAGTTCTGGGAGGTGGTGATAGACAGGGAAGCCTGGCATGTTGCAGTCCATGGGGTCGTAAAGAGCCAGACACGACTAAGTAACTAAACTGAACTGATAAAAAGGAACAAATCTGAGTTAGCTCTAGAGAGGTGGATGAACCTGCAGCCTGCTAAAACAGAGTGAACTAAGTCAGAAAGACAAAGACAAACATCAAATAGTAAAGCATATATATGGAATCTAGAAAGATGGTACTGATGAACCTATTTGCAGGGCAGCAATAGAGACTCAGACATAGAGAACAGACTTGTGAACACGGAGGGGAAGGAGAGGGTGGGGCTAACTGAGAAAGTAGCACTGGAACATATACACTACCATGTGTAAATAGCTAGCTAGTGGGAAGTTGCTGTATAGTGAAGGAAGCTCAGCTGGTGCTCTGTGATGACGTAGTGGGGCTGGATGGGGAGCAGGTGAGAGGGAGGTTCAAGAGGGAGGAGAGACATGTGTATACCTATGACCGATTCATGTGGATGTATGGCAGAAATCAATACAACACTCTAAAGCAATTATCCTCCAACCAAAAGTAAATTTTAAAAAATAGTGGCGTCTAGGAGTGCATTTGTCAACAAGAAACAACAAAGACAGTGAGCATTCTGTGAGCTGTTCTGGTACACGTTTATTCTAATTAGCAACTGTATTGCGCACTGGGATGAATTTTTAAGGTAGCTGCAGTTTTTGCAATATCCTCCTGTCAGAATTATATCCACATACATTATGAAATTGGGCTTCCTGGTGGCTCAGTGGTAAAGAATCTGCCTGTGATGCAGGAGAAGTGGGTTTGATCCCTGGGTTGGGAAGATCCCCTGGAGAAGGGAATGGCAACCCACTCCAGTATTCTTGTCTGGAGAATCCCCATGGACAGAGGAGCCTGGTGGGCTACACTTCATGGAGACACAAAGAGTCAGACATGAATGAGCAACTAATACACACAACATAATACGAAATGGCCTAACTCTAGTTCTATTTTCTCCTAAAACCCAATTTATGCTGAATGATCTCTAACCATTAAAGCTTTAAAGTCATATTTAATAGAAAGATGTTTTCAAAATAGTTACCAGCAATAAAAATGGATTTGTAACTCTGAGGGTTGATAGATTTTAAAATGCTTTAAATTTTGTATAATCAAGGGTGAAGGACGTACTATGGTAAATATGATGCTAAGAATACACTGTTTATGGAGAAATTGTTCTGTGCCAGGCAATATGCTATTTTCTTTCCAGATGCTCCTTCTGGTCCTTGAAATATCCCATAACTATTTCACTTCTCTGACCCAAAGTCACATGGCAAATGAAGCTCAGAACCTGAGATTTAACCACATTTCCCTCCCATATCTCACTCTTGCAACTATAACTGAGACTTCCCAAAGCAAAGTCTGGGTCACCTAAGAATGGATGTTCTCGTGATTCATTAAGTAGTTTCTGCTGACCTATGAACTTCACCATGGACAACCGTACACCAAGGACACAATCGCAGCAGGATGCTGTGACTCTAAACAAGTTAGAACGGAGGTAGATACTTTCCTGTGGCAACCAGTGGTGCTTAAACACCTCATAAGTGAAACAATTAAATCCAGACTATTAGTCCCAGAGTGGTCATGTCATCAGCCCAGGGCCCAGGTCAATTAGCAACAGTAAAACTAGCCTTTTACACCTGCTGGCTCTCAATTCCTCGCGCCTTCTTCATTCTAATTGCATAGTTACATTTCAGCAAATACGTGTTAAGTGTCTGTCTGCCTGTGCAAGGTAAATCAGCTTTGATGATTCAACTATGTATTTGAAAATAGCTTCTCTGGCACTGTATTAGGACAAAGTGAACTGGACCTCTTCTGTCCTCTGATGGGGATGGTAGAGCGCTCATAACTTCCTGCATTGGTTTCCTTTCTGCTGGATTACATGCTTAAGCAGATGGATTTGGACATGTACACAGCTCCTCAGCAATGCATTTTCATGCCATCCCCTGGGATGTATTTCTGTAGATGACTATGCTTGCCCTGTGGATGTGTGCGTATGTTTCTGTGTGTTAGTTGTTCAGCCGTGTCTGACTCTTTGCGACTACATGGACTGTAGCCTGCCAGGCTCCTCTGTCCACGGAATTCTCCAGGCAAGAATACTAGAGTGGGTAGCCATTCCCTTCTCCAGGGGATTTTGTTGACCCAGGAATTGAACATGGGTCTCGTGCCTTGCAGGTGGATTCTTTACTGTCTGCGCCATCAGGGAAGCCCATGCTTGCCCTATTCTACTTTAAATATAAAATCAATGATTTGCCCAAGTTCCTGTAACTGGCTGGGGACAGATGGAGTCCGTTCCTTTTTATACTTTCCTAGAAATTCTGAAAAAGGCAGCTCTAATCACATTTAATTTTAAAATATGAAATCAGAAAGAGAAGATTATGAGATACTCCCTTGAAAATTAAACCTATAAAATTGTAACAACTTCTGTGATTCTGTTGGCTATTTTATTCCATACATTTATAATCCTGTAATACTAAATTAAGCATTAGATTTTGTGTTTTAGATGCTTTATTATTTTTATTAATCAATCAATATTTCCAATATGTATTTTACAAGATTCTGCAATTCTAATAGCTTAGAATTTGAAGTTATTTTTCAAGTTTAAACTTTTGAAAATTAAGTTGATTCCAACCTAAGATGCTTTATATCCAATTTGAGAGAAAGCACTCAAGGAGAGTGCCTGTCAGTGCTATGCGTGAGGAAGTCAACTATTTTCTCAGAGCTTCCAAATCATGCATTTAAGTCTATTCACCACATTAAACTACAATTTCCAAAAGGGTCCTCATTTCAAGGCAATTTGTTCTGCAATTAGCATGATCTGGTCCCAGATAATGCTCACCTGGGTAACTTGAAGCACAGTTAGGTGTTAGTAAACACCTGTTTTTTGGGGAGAATCATATTAAAAAAAAAAAATGAGTGGACAAAAACTGCATCATCAGTCATTGGCTGTTTTTCAAGAGTCCTGTGACCACTTCAGCAAATTAGAATAGGAAGCAGAACTTACGGTGGAATTCTTCCAAGGTCATTAGTCTCATCCAGGGATCATTCAACATTTTCACGGATTTCATTTTAATTGTCACAGAATCCATGACCAAAGAACACAACTGTTTTCAAAAGAAACAGTAAATCAACCATCGGAGAACACATTTCCCCAGTTGTCCTTGAATTCTATGCCTCATTTTTAATAGTCCAAATCATGACCAGGGCACAAAACTCCACTGCACGCTCCTTCAGCCCACTCCAGCTCAGGCGGGCAGCTCAAGCGACGTGCGACATGAACTTGTTACCATGCGACGGCTTCTTCAGAGGCGCAAGTGGGAGGGGTCCAAACTTGTGAGAGGTTGGAAGAGTCAAACCTCTCTGTACTATCCCTGACATAAAAAAGAAACCCCAGGGACGATGAGCAAAACAAAACACGAATCTTCTGACAAAGACATCCTGGATACTATTTTCTTGTGATCAGATTAAACCCAACCATCATTAGTTTCCTCTACTGCATTTGTTTACTAAGAAGAAAACAAACTCTGTGACATGTTCTCCGGAGATGAACCGTTAGCTTTTCTCACCTCTGAAACAATGCAGTGGACAGGATTCACATCTTCAGGTCACGAATACTCATAGAGTACTTTCCGTGCACCTGGCACCAGGCCGAAAGCCAGAAATCACTATCAAACTTCCAGTGGACAATACTGACATCCCTGAGGGTCTCAAACATGGGCCACTCCGTAACTCTAACAGAGGATCTAGTTGGTTAAAATGATATTTTTAAATTCATGATTATATTTTCCTTGTTATTGATACAGCTTCAGAAGATAAGCAAAAGAGAAACCAAGCTTTTGTGTAATGGACTTTAATTACTTTTCTGCTTAGCACCGAAAAATAATGCTTAGCCTTTGAAATACAACCTGTAGATTTCCCTTTGATAAAAAGGATGGCAGAAGAAGTTGGGAACCCAGCTGAGGAAAGAAGAAAGGTGCCTTTTATCCATGTGGTTTAGGGGAGTAGAAGAGATTAATCAAAGGATAGAAAGTGCTTTCTTCCTAATGAATAGATGACCCACATGAATGCCCCTGGTCTACGCACTTGGCAAACCTGACTAAGAAACACCGCCAAGCCATGCCACCGTGAATAGCTTCGTTAGAGAATTCTGAGCATGGCGGGGGGCAGTTCTTGAACATGTTTTTATTCATCTTGGAAGCCTTGTAGGGTAATTAGGCAAGAGAGAACACTCAGATTGAGTAAGGAGTGGTATTCAGACTATTTTTAGGATAGCCTGTGGTAGCAGCTGGTCAAAACCACAATAAGGCAGAAATATAACCCTACTGAGAGGAGGTGAGGAGGACCATGGATGGGGATGTACCTGGAGTGAGTGAGTGAGTGGTTAGGGTAGTTCAGGCCTGACTTTTATTCAGTATATGAGAAGCCATTAGTGACATAAGGACGTCAAGTGACTCATAGGAATCAGAATAACTACTGTGAGGAATGACAATGCACACTCTTCAGAAGAAGAAAATAATTCCCCCTGAAAGTTGCATGTTGCTGTTGTCAGCCACTAAGTCATGTCTGACTTTTTATGACCCCCATGGACAATAGTACGGCCGGTTCCTCTGTCCTTCACTATCTCCTAGGGTTTGCTCAGATTTACGTCCATTGAGTCAGTGATGCTATCTAACCACCTCATCCTCTGCCACCCCCTTCTGCTTTTGCCTTCAATCTTTCCCAGCATCGGGGTCTTTTCCAATGAATCAGCTCTTTGCAGAGTTGTATGGGTCTGGCTTGATGGTAGACTCCAAGTATCAGCAACAAACTACACAACAGTGTTATTTTCTTCATATCATTCAAAACCAGAGTGCAAGTGGAAGGAAGGCTAGACTGATTCAGGGATGATGACTTGTAGGGTAGCTCTAGCAGACTGATAAAGAGCATTGAAAGGATGGATGGAAAGAAGAGCTGAACTCTGTATTCACAGGAAATGTAGAAATGCAAAGTATTCCAAAATGAGAAAATAAATTAGGGGAAAAGGAAGGTGACAAGGGATTTGATGTGGAATTCTGATGAGGTTGAGAAGTGGGGGTGGTGGGAGTTGACGCTGAAGGAATGGAACAGAATAGAAGACACTAGAGCCTGGACAGTTCCCAGTGACACTCGGATGTGACTAAGACACAGGATGGCTATCAGGAAGGGAGTAGATCCCTGAAGAAGGATATCTTTGCCATCCTTCATGAAGTAATAACTCCAACCTCCCAGGGTTTCCAACAAGGAGAACTGTGAGGACCAGGGGAGCCAGCCCTGATTCGCTGACACCTGTTCCCCTGTGACTTTTGCTGTCACACGCCTCTGATCTCTTCTCCCCTCACATCGCTGCACCAAGGGAAGACTCAATTATGTCTGACTCTGTTGAGAGCAGTTATGAGATAGTAAGACTGTTAAAAACTTAGGAGACAAAAGGGAAATTGGTAGAGGACCATCAGAACCAGATACCCTTCTTTTCTTTTTGCTTGGCTTTTCGCTTTGTTATATTTGGTGTGTCAGCTTTGGTTCCCCCTACATGGAGATCTTCCTGTCTCATTCTCTGCTCCAAGGAAGTCACTAAGACTCCCTACACCTTGGCTCCCCCACATACAAATATGGTTAAGTCTTTCAGATCTATGCCACACAACTTGTGAGAATCAACTCAATAAGATGAATCCTAAAGCACATGAGAAGCTTTGGTTGTTATAAGATGTACTAGGTTATCACTAATTTATATTATCTGCCATTAAAATATTTTGATAATGTAAAAGAAAAATTCATAACGTATAATCTTCACCATTAAACCGTAATTGTGACTTTTACTTCCTGGAAGACATGGCAGATAAATTCTAATTTTATAACTGTATAGAGCAATACAAACCCATTTCTTCTGCAATTTACACCCTTTCCCAAAGTGCAAGCCTCTGGCCATCTGACCTCCTCCCTCCCCCTACTGGAAAAATTAAGTTGTCCAGAAATCTGGTTGAAGTTATCATTGTCATCATCATTGGTGTCATCAGTGTTAGTGCCTAGAGCCTAATGCGTTTAAAAGAAAAATCATAAATCTTGACCAGGGAGAGAGAGCTCAGACTAACTCACAGGGACCTGCAGTGGGACAAAGAGAACCCTATCGAAGTGGGCAGCACTTTTAGAAGCCATAATTCTTAATTACAGGATCCTTCAAGTGCACCCGGGAGTACTTCCAATGGCTGAGTCACCAAAAATGAAGAGTAGTCCTGGTTTCTTATTCCTTAAGACTCAAACTTCTAACTAATGTGGAACATCAATTTTTTATCCATTTCAATATCCAGTTCACCTCTTTAAACTAGCATTTCAGGGTGAGATTGAGATTTCAAATTTTCCCTTTCAACCTCTATTTTTTGGGTAATGTCACTGGTCACAGATGTAATTAGGGCCAAAATCAAGAATCACCATGTACCTCCCTATTTGATTGGCATTTCTCATTGCAAAATATGCTGTTCTTTTGACACATGCCACTTCTTTTCAGGAAACGCCTATCAAAAGAGATGCAAAAGCAATTCCTTGAAAGTCAGCAACCAAAAAGGTCTATTCACAATAATAAATATACAAATGTGTACATTCTCATATTTTCAACATTATCAGAAAATAGGTTCCCAATATGTAACAGTTCCCAAAGCACTTTAAGATCCAGATGATTATTCATGTCTTTTTCCCATTTATGAAGTCATAATATATATTTTCAGGGCTGCCTTAAGTTTTCTAGAAAGAGAAAGCCATTGACCACATGCACATATCATTGCAGTACTACTTATAATACCGAGGTCATGGAAGTAACCTAAATGTCCATCAACAGATGAATGGATAAAGAAGACGCAGTACATGTGTACAATGGAATATTACTCAGCCATATAAAGGAACAAAACTGTGTCATTTGCAGAGACGTTGTCAATTGTCATTGCTATAGACTGTCATACAAGGAGCAGAAAGTCAGAAAGAGAAAAATGTATATAATAAATATATTTTAAATCTAGAAAAATGGTAAAAATGATCTTATTTGCAAAGCAGAAACAGACAAAGACATAAAGAACAAACATCTGGACAACAAAGCGGGGAGGGAATGGGGTGGGATGAATTGGGAGATTGGGATTGATATATACACACTATCGATATTGTGTGTAAAATAGATAACTGATGGGAACCTACTGTACGGCACAGGAAACTGCCCAAAGCTCCGTGGTGATCTAAATGAGGAGGAACTCCAATAAAGGGGAGATACATGTATATGTAAGGCTGATACATTTTTCTCTACAGCAGAAACTGACACGGCAGTGTAAAGCAGCCACATAGTCTAGAAGGTTTCATATTCATCCTTCCCTACACTTCTTATCAGTTATTGCAATACCACTCACGAAGTAATCCACTTTACCTTCTTTGTTTTGTAATCCCTTCTTCAATAATCACTAACTTCTAAAATATCAAGAAAATTTCTGGGAAACTCTTCTGTTTCACAGGTCTGTTTTTGTGCCTAAACCAGAGAACTCTATAGATTAATTTGCCTTTTAATACATCTATGCTTGCTATGGAGCTGTCCCTCTTAAATAACATTTAAATTTTAAAAGAATTGTTAAAAGAATATTATTATGTTTTCTTCAAGTGAAGGGAAAGTGAAGTCTCTCAGTCATGTCCAACTCTTTGTGACCCCATGGACTGTAGTCTACCAGGCTACTCCATCCATGGGATTTTCCAGGCAAGAATACTGGATTGGGTTGCCATTTCTTTCTCCAGATCTTCCCGACTCAGGGATTGAACCCAGGTCTCCCACATTGTAGGCAGACGTTTTACCATCTGAGCCACCAGGAAAGTCTTTCTTCAAGTGAACTTTAGAGTAATTTCTTTGAATTTACAGAATTTCCTTTTTAGATGTTGACTTAATATCATTAAACATACGAATTAGATTGCAGAGAATTCATACTTTTGTATATTGAATATTTTAAAAATAAAGCAATGACCATTCTGTTTGCATATTGAAATCTTTATTCTTTATGAGGTTTGGTGGTCTTATGTTCATAGGCCTACACAACAGCTACTAAGTTTACCATCAGAATGTACACTTTATTTGCTTCTAACACACTCTCTTTCTCATTATAATTGGCACTTTATAATGGTTAGGATATTAAGGGAACCTCAAAATCTAAGTGAGAAGAAGCAAAAGTACACATTTAAGGAATAACAGCGATTCAGTGAACCAAATGTCAGCTTTCTGACCCCAATGCACCCTCTTTGCTTCACCAAAAATGTTCCTTGGTGGTTGACTATAAATTCTCTAAACCTTTCAAATTATTTATGTGAAAAATATGCTTTGTCATTTTTCCTATTTGATGTCAAAAATTAAAATTTATGATAAACTGTAAAAATTGCAATAAAAAACTTACTTTGGCTGAATCAGTTCAGTTCAGTCACTCAGTCGTGTCTGACTCTTGTGACCCCATGGACTGCAGCGCTCCAGGCTTCACTGTCCATCAACAACTCCTGAAGCTTGCTGAAACTCATGTCCATCAAGTCAGGGATGCCATCCAACCATCTCATCCTCTGTCATACCCTTCTCCTCCTGCCTTCAATCCTTCTCAGCATTAGGGTCTTTTCCAGTGAGTCAGTTCTTCACATTAGGTGGACAAAGTATTGCTGCTTCAGCTTCAGCATCAGTCCCTCCAATGAATATTCAGAACTCATTTCCTTGAGAACTAACTGGTTTGATCTCTTTGCTGTCTGAGGGACTCTCAAGAGTCTTCTCCAACACCATAGTTCAAAAGCATTAAATCTTTGGTGCTCAGCTTTCTTTAAGTTCCAACTCTCATATCCATACATGACTACTGGCAGCATGATTTTGGCTGCATAGGATAGTTTTTAAGCTCCTTTTGTTTATTCCACCTGTACTATTTTTGTTTCACAATTGATTTATTTGTAATTACTAGAACTATACATTTTAATGGTAGCAATGAAATTTAAATTGAACATAATTTTTATTTTTTTCTAATTAGAAATTAAACTTTTGACTGAAGTCTGTCCTTGCTTCTCCATTTGAGTGGATAATCTCATTGCCATCCATACCTACCTTTATCAAATTACATTCCCCAGATAGAGGTAAGTGACATATCAGTAAGATTATAATTTCATTTGTTGCTTCTCCTTTAATTTAATTTTGATAATACATCTGTTCCAAAAAGGGCTCTTCTTGTCTATTTGGAATTAAAATAATACAATTATGTTTGATGTAATTATAAACATCTTTTTCATGTTTATTGTAGGTTACCTCTCCAGAGGGATTCCCCCCACCCCTGCCAACTGACATACAAACACTACCCCCCCCCGCTGCCCCATCACACAAGCAAATTCAGGTTGGTTCAACTGGATGATACAAACAAAGCCTCTGGTCAAGCAACAACATGTCACAGCTGATACAAGATGTAAAAATCCTTTCGCCACTCAGATCCCATTAATAACAGGGAAATAACTCTTCTTCTGATTATAATTGTTGACAGATAGCACTTCCATTCCTCAAATTTCTAATTTAGAATTACCTGATCAACATTCAAGCTCAAAGTCACACATTTTTTAACTAAAAACATATTACAAATTGATAACAAGGTACAGTGTAGAAATGCAGCAAAAGCAATAAGTGAAATATCATGCCTTTCTGCATCTGCATATTGGACAATTGGTGTCACATGCCAATGCGTGCATGCTCAGTTGCTCAGTCGTGCCTGACTCTTTGCGACCCCATGGACCATAGCCCACCAGGCTCCTCTGTCTGTGGGGATTCTCCAGGCAAGAATACTGGAGTGGGTTGCCATGCCCTCCTCCAGGGGATCTTCCCCACACAGGGATGAAACCCATATCTCCTGCATTAGCAAACAGATTCTTTACCGCTAAGCCAACTGAGAAACCCATCATATGTCCAAGAGTAACTTTTAAAAAAACTTCTTTTGATATATTAAATGTGGAATTACTGTAAAGTCTGTTAAATAAAGGAAGCAAGAAGACATGGGGTAATATATAGGGAGACTTTCCTTTCTGAATGAATGGCTATTAACTTCTAAATTCACACAGCTTTTATTTTTCTCAAATTATCTTGACTACAGATCCTATATGTACATGAAAAAGTGTAATGATAAAATTCATTTACATTAAACTCTTCTGTGAAGGGGGAAATGTTCAGAAAAACTGCATAACATAAACATAAAATATTAACTGCATTTCAAACATAAAATATTAACAGATAACTAATAAGGACCTATTGTATAGCACAGGGAACTCTACTCAATAGTCTGTAATGACCTATATGGGAAAAGAATCTAAAAAAGAGTGGATATACATACATATATATAATGTATGTATGTATATGTATATACTGATTCACTTTGCTGTACACTCAAAACATAACACTTAAATCAACTATATACCAATAAAATTTTTTTAACTAGAAGGTGAAGCAGTCATAGAAAGGTGGACTAGTGGGTGGAAAAGAGAGACCAATGAGTGATGGATGGCCCAGAGATGATGGAAGGCCTAGCTGATGGTCACATTTTGGGATGGGTGAGAATGGGAAGTGGGGCAGAGAATGAGGTGTAACAGCCTGGATCTGAAGAAGGTGGAGAAATGTATGGAAGTCACTGCAGTTTGGAGTCAGAGAAAGTTGAAGACCCTCTCGAAATCAGTGACAATTTATAGCAGCACCAATAAACCCAGAGCTTCCCCGATGGCTCAGAGGGCAAAGAATCTGCCTGCAATGCAGGATACCCGGTTTCAATCCCCGGGTTGGGTAAATACCCTGAAGAAAGGAATGGCTACCTACTCCAGTATTCTTGCCTGGAGAATCCCATGGACAGAGGAGCCTGGTGGGCTATAGTCCATGGGGTCGCAAAGATTCAGACATGACTGAGTACATGCACGCACATGTGCATGGGCTCACACACACACACACACTCATACACACATACACAGTCCAAGTGCAGATAAACCTCATTGACTTGTTTCCATGAGTTCCTACATGAAAGCACCTAAGTGCCTCAGTTGTGCACCAAAATGAACTGGTTTCTATCTGGTTAACAACACAGATCAGGCTCCTAACCCACCCACCACTGACGGTCAACCTTGCCTCTTCATGTCAGGATTGTTTCTTTAGTCAAAAATCACTGACTAGCTGGGCTACATGTACTTGTTAGAGACTCATGAACTGATCCGTGCTGGGAACTTGCCAAGAACAGTAATATTTGAAAATGATAGTTTAATAGAGATTCATTCATTTAAATTATGCAAGTTCTGTCATAGTAAATTGTAATATAAATAGAGGATTCCTGAACAGTATTATCTCTGGTCCACAGAGAATTCCTTCACTGAAATGGGATGGTGTCGTATTATGCCTTCTACATTTGAGAGTGGGTACATGAGAATTGCTCACTTAAAAATATTTCTGTATCTTCTTTCATACAAATAGAAAGAAAACATAGTCAAGGATACTGATCATTACATTTCTTCACTACTTTACATGAAACATGCTTAGATAAATTTTATATTCTTCTTATATCTTTTCAAGGTAAGGGTTATATGCTTCTTTGTCAGAAACTAAATCATGAACAATTTATCACAAAGGGAATACTGTGTAGAATTTAGGAAGCTCAGAGGCAAATAATGGTCCAATGACAACATTCTGTTGCAGACATCTGGTATGATCATTTCCTTTCTTTAAACCATCTTTGCTCAGTGGAGGCGGGAGAATAAATTAAGAGTTGGGGATTAACTTATACAAATTACTACATAAAAAATAATCAACAAGAACTTACTGTATAGCCCAGGGGACTCTACTAAATATTCTGTAATAACCTACATGGGAAAAGAATCTGAAAAATAATAATCTATGTATATGCACAACTGAACCAATAAATAAATAAATAAATAAAAATAAAAAATAAATAACTGAACCATGTTTCTGTACATCTGAAACAAACACAACACTGCAAATCAACTACACTCCAGTATAAAATTTGAAAAAAATTTAAAATGTGTTTTAAAAACTCTCTGCTCTACTTTAGGCTCAATTTGATTCCATAAGCATTAATTATCAGCAGGACACCAAGAACTTGGTTAGACATTGGGATGCATATATAAATAAGTACCTTATCTTGCATTTAAAAAATATGTAAGACTTTTACCAAAAGTCTTGGAATGGAAGGGTATACCCCATAAATAAATACGCCCACATGCAGAAAACACAGATTCAATTTTCTAGGAGAAAAGTTGTGTCTAATTTAGTCTTTCTTTCCAACATGCAAGTATAGAAAATTGAGTTGATAAATCACGTAAAATCCTAAGTGAAGAAAACTGCAGTTGCTTTCAAGCTTCCTGGTACAGATATTTCCATGGGGTGTGTGTTACCCTCATCTATCAAGTCTGGATAGGGGCTTCCCTGGTAGCTCAGATGGTAAAGAATCTTCTAAAAATGCAAGAGACCCAGATTCGATCCCTGGGTCCAGAAAATTCCCTGGAGAAGGGAAAGGCAACCCACTCCAGTATTCTTGCCAGGAGAATCCCATGGACAGAGGAGCCCTGTTCTGGACTAGGGATTGCAAACAACCAGACACGACTGAGTGACTGAACAATGCATTAACTCCAGAGGAAAAGGGACTGAATGGGGATGGATTCTGAAGGCCCTCAGGGTGTCAAGTTTCATTCACAATTCAGGAGGTGGCATCAAAAACGGGCAGTGGGGGGAATAACAGTGGTGCCCCAGAGAGCTCTAAAAGCCACTGCAGAGCCCAGCTGGGGACAGGAGAGACAGACCAGGATGGAGGTCAGGCAACCTCTGATGAACTGCTCCCCAAAATCTACTCCAGCCTCTGCTGGTTTAGGCTCAGCCTCTTTAACTCTCATTCCAGGGACACCTTAAGGGAATCTACTAATAACAGTTACTAATAATGGGATATCCCAAAACTAGTATTTCCAAAAGAAAGCAGATGGCTATGTTTGTAACTGAGCACAACATACATTTGCGTATTCTCTCAACTTTCCTTCATATCATAAAATATACAACTCAGCAGAAACATTCTTCTGCCAAGATTTCACAGCCAGCAATTTCAGATCAATGGCTTAGAAGACATCCAGTCTAGATTTTACAGTGATTTTGTCTTCTCCAGTGAATGTCTGTATTTTGGTGGCCTGGACTATATCAGGAGAAAGATTAAAGGAGAAGTTTCATGATGCATATTGAAGAGTGCTAGGACAATGTCTCTTTATTTTCCAGGAATCGTAGTATACTTGAAATTGTAGAGTCATTCTAGGGCCAGCCTGGACCAATGCTTTAAATTACTGTGTTGCTACTTTTCACAAAAAAAATCTGAAAACTTAAAGGTCAGTTTCTCTGCCAGCTTGTTCACAGATCCATGTTTAAACCACTGAGTTCAGATGTCACTGAAGTCATTTGCACCAAACCTATCTAGGAATTTTGACTGACTTCTATTTAAATAATTACATATATGGGATTTCCCACTTAGGGAGTTTATTTTTGCATCTCATTCATATTTTACCCTTTTCCTCTTAGTAAAATCCTACCAACTGTGCATCATTGCTGCTGGGTCTTGAATGAGCCATACTCTGAAACTAAGCACCACACATCCACCGTCTTAACCAGAACAGCAAGGACAACACTAAAGAAAATATAAAAAGACTGAATGTTCCTCTAGTGAAAAACCACTAGACCACTCAGGTATGACCTAAATCAAATCCCTTACTATTACACAATGGAAGTGACAAATAGATTCAAGGGATAAGATCTGATAGAGAGAGTGCCTGGAAGACTATGGATAGAGATTAGTAACACTGTACAGAAGGCAGTGATCAAAATCATTCCCATGAAAAAAAAGGCAAAAAGGTTGTCTGAGGAGGCCTTACAAATTGCTGATAAGAGAAGAAAAGCTAGAGGCAAAGAAGAAAAGGAAATATACACCCATCTGAATGCAGAGTTTCAAAGAACAGCAAGGAGAGACAAAAAAAGTCTTTCTAAGTGAGCAACGCAAAGAAATAGAGGAAAACAACAGAATGGGAAAGACTAGAGATCTCTTCAAGAAAATCAGAGATACCAAGAGAACATTTCATGCAAAGATGGGCACAATAAAGGACAGAAATGGTATGAACCTAACAGAAGCAGAAGATATTAAGAAGAGGTGGTAAGAAATCACAGAAGAACTATAGAAAGAGATCTTATTGACCCAGGTAACCATGATGATGAGATCACTCACCTATAGCCAGACATCCTGGAGTGTGAAGTCAAGCGGGCCTTAGGAAACATCACTACGAACAAAGCTAGTAGAGGTGATGGAATTCCAGTTGACCTATTTCAAATCCTAAAAGATGATGCTGTTAAGTGCTACCCTCAATATGCCAGCAAATTTGGAAAGTTCAACAGTGGCCACAGGACTGGAAAAGGTCAGTTTTCACTTCAATGCCAAAGAAAGGCAATGCCAAAGAATGTTCAAACTACTTTACAATTGCCCATCTCACACACCAGCAAAGTAATGCTCAAAATTCTCCAAGCTAGGCTTAAACAGTACAAGAACAAAGAACTTCCAGATGTCTAAGCTGGATTTAGAAAAGGCAGAGGAACAAGAGATCATATTGCCAACATCCATTGCATCATAGAAAAAGCAAGAGAATTCCAGAAAAAACATCTACTTCTGCTTCATTGACTATGCTAAAGCCTTGACTGTATGGACCACAAGAAACTGTAGAAAATTCTTAAAGGGATGGGAATATCAGAGCACCTTATTTGCCTCCTGAGAAATTTGTATGTAGGCCAAGAAGTAACAGTTAGAACTGCACGTGGAACAATGGACTGGTTCCAAATTGGGAAAGGTATACGTCAAAGCTGTATATTGTCACCCTGCTTATTTAACTTGTATGCAGAGTACATCATGTGAAATGCCAGGCTGGATGAAGCACGAGCTGGAATCAAGCTTGCAGGGAGAAATATCAATACTCTCAGACATGCAGATGACACCACCCTTATGGCAGAAAGTGAAGAGGAACCAAACAGCCTCTTGATGAAAGTGAAAGAGGAGAGTGAAAAACTGGCTTAAAACTTAACATTCAGAAAACTAAGATCATGGCATCTGGTCCCATCACTTAATGGCAAATAGATGGGGAAACAATGGAAACAGTGACAGACTTTGTTTTCTTGGGCTCCCAAATCACTGCAGATGGTGACTGAAGCCATGAAACTAAAAGACACTCGCTCCTTCAGAGAAAAGCTATGACCAACCTAGATAACATATTAAAAAGCAGAGACATTACTTTACTGGCAAAGGTCCATCTAGTCAACGCCCTTGTTTTTCCAGTAGTCATGTAAGCATGTGAGAGTTGGAGCACAAAGAAAGCTGAGTGCCAAAGAATTGATGCTTTTGAACTGTGATGTTGGAGACTTTTGAGAGTCCTTTGGACTGCAAGGAGATCCAACCAGTCAATCTTAAAGGAAATCAGTTCTGAATATTCATTGGAAGGACTGATGCTGAAGCTGAAGCACCAATACTTTGGCCACTTGATGCGAAGAACTGACTCATTGGAAAAGACCCTGATGCTCAGAAAGATTGAAAGCGGGAGAAGAAGGGGATGACAGAGGAGAGATGGTTGGATAGCATCACCAACTTGATGGACATGAGTCTGAGCAAGCTCCAGGAGCTGGTGATGGACAGTGAAGCCTGGTGTGCTGCAGTTCATGGGGTCATAAAGAGTTGGACATGACTGAGCGACCGAGGTGAACATCTCAGGGACACCACCTTCTTTCCCTAAGTCCTCTTCACAAGGGTTATAATGACCAAAAACTAGAAAACTTCCCACAGTCCCAAAGTCACGATTTTCTGAGACAGTCAGCACCAATGCTATGTTAAGAAGAGACCTCCTTTCTATACTCTTTCAGGGACCACCCTCTCCAGTTTGAAAGTCATCCAGAAGTAGAGGAAGCAGGTGGCATTCTGGACTGTGGTCTCAAGATCTAAGAAAGGTAAAGTAGAATAAGGAATTCATAGTGAACATTTAGGGAGGCACTGTAGCTTTTCCAAGTATAAGAAGAATATCTCCCAACTCTAATTTTCACATATCAATCTTAATAATTCTTGCTGCTTTTGTGCTGCTTGCTGTATGACTTCTCTTTAAATCAACACATTATTAAAAATAGATAAATATATCTCCAAAGACATCAAAGAATTTCATAGGCCTGTTATACTTATTCCCAGAGTACATAAAACACAAAATTTTTAAAAGCAAAATGTTTGCCTACATATCACCAAAAATGTAGACTATTTTAAGTTGTGGCTTGAAATTAATCACTTTTCAATCTTTAAGTTTTGGCAAATGTAAGCATAAATAGCATCCCTTTATTTGAAAATTCAGGAAACGAAAACATTCCAGAATATTGGTTTCAGGAAGGTATGTAATGAGCACAGCTTCCATTATATTTGGTGTGGTTTCAGCAGCTCTGGTTTGAGCACTATCATAGTTCTCTTCTCCTCTCTTTTGATCTGCAGAGCCATTAAGGCACCACAGGCATCTTCCTTAAACAGGTCTGTGTCCATGTATATGTATTCTGTCAAACCATTTGCCTAATAAACAAAGTATTTGAAACTCTAAGGGGGATTACGTGTGTGTATTCCCTATAGCCTGAAATCCTCAGGACAAATGAAAGCAAAGACAAACCTTGAAAGAAAAATCATCTAATTACCTGTTTTTCAGGAGTCCATGAGAAATTTATTAGCAATCAATTGGTCATTACAGAGAATGGACATTACAGTTAACAAGATGGGAGAAATGGTCTCTTCACTAACATGCTTTCTACTGAAAGGAAAAAACACAGAGCTGACTTAAAGCTGTGCTTAGCCGCTCAGTCGTTTCCGACTCTGCGACCCCATGGACTGCAGCCTGCCAGGTTCCTCTGTCCTTGGGATTCTCCAGGCAGGAATACTGGAGTGGGTTGCCATGCCCTTCTCCAGGGGATCTTCCCAACCCAGGGATCAAACCGAGGTCTCCCACACCGCAGGCAGATTCTTTACCATCTGAGCCACCAGGGAAGCTGACTTAAAGGCTGAAAGTGAAAAGTGAAAGTCACTCAGTCATGTCCAACTCTTTGCGACCCCATGGACTATACAGTCCCTGGAATTCTCTAGGCCAGAATACTGGAGTGGGTAGCCTTTCCCTTCTCCACGGGATCTTTCTAGCCCAGGGATCGAACACAACTTAAAGGCTGCTGACAGTGAAATATTTACAGACATCAAAATGAGGTACTAGGAAAGCTAATTAGCAGGTAACTGAAACACATAAAGATAATTTTTATCAAATGAGAAAAACACAAAATTCAGAGCTTTAAAGTATTAAGAGGGAATCTACACTGAACACTTAAACATATGTTTGAATGAAGAAACACACCAGAGAAATGCAAAGATCTTTTTTCTACAATTATATGCAATGAGTTTTGACAAATGTCTACACCCCTTTAGCCAACAGCCCAACAGAGATAGACCTTTCTCCATTCCCACTTGCCACCTTCCATAGCTTCTTCCTCCTCTGCCACCCATAAGGAACCACCATGACTATTTCTATTCCTATAAAAGTTCTTGAACTAAAAAAAAAAAAAAAAAAGTTCTTGAACTTAAATATATTATACAGTAAGAACTCCCAAGTCTTTTTCTAGAAGATTATGTCTGTCTCCTTTCCTTCATTATAGTATTTTTGAAACTCACGTTCATATTATTTATTGAGTGCACCAGCAGTTCATTCAGAAATTTGGGGATATTTGGGTTGTTTGTAGTTTGTGAATATTTTGAATAAAGCTACTATAACAATTGTGTAAAAGGTTTTGTCTTGATGTATATTTTTTCTGTGTAAACACATAGGAGTGGAATTCTGGAATCGAGTAAGGATATGTTAAAATTACTGAGAAACTTCACATTTCTTAAGTTTCCCTTTTTACAGTCTTCCAGCCATATATGGGCCTTCCAGTTGTTCCACACCCTGTGTGGAGCAGTCTTTTAATAGCTAAGAAATAGTTTTTCATTGTAATTTTAACTTGATTTCCCTGATGAACAATAACTGTGAGAATTCTTTCACATGCTTGCTGTCATTTGTACATGTCCTTGAGTGTATCTCTTCAACTCCTTTGTCTATCTTTAAATTCAGCTTTTATCTTTTAATTATTGGTTTGTATTAGTTCTTAAATGCAAGTCCCTTCTTAGGAAGGTGTAATGCAAATATTTTCTACATATGTCTTGTCTTTTCATTTACAAAGTTTGTCTTTGGATGAACAGAAGTTTCTTATTTAATGAAGTACAATTTATCATGTTTTTTCCTTTTATCTTTTGTACACTGTCTCTGCCTGTTCAAAGGTTGCAATGCTATCCTCTCAAGTTTACTTTCAGTATGTTAGAAGCTCAGCCTTTATGTTTATCTCTATGATCCATCTCAAATTAATTTTTGTGATTGGAATTAAATAGAGGTCAAAATTCATATTTTTTCATATGTCTATCCAATATTCCAGCACCATCTGTTGAAAAGATTTTCTTTACCCCCTTGAATTGTCTTGGTGCCTTTGTTAAAACTTAATAAACCAATTGCATGCAGGTCTGTTGTACATCCTTTACCCTAATTAGTATCATAATGTTTTTAGTAAAATATAAGAATTTTACACAGTATAATTCCATCTATTTGAACCACCTTTTTCATATATTTTATATCTCTATGTGATATAAAACCCATAATACAATGCCATTATTTTTATTGCCTTTTAAAGAGATAAAGAAAAACACTTATCCAACTATTTATAATTTCTGATGCTATTCTTTGCTATTTGTGGCCCAGCTCCAGCCAGTGTCTTGAGATGTAACTTCATCAGCTCCTCCTTTCTCACCATGCATCTCATTCTCTGTTACCTGCTCCACAAATTTCAGCTCTGACCTCCAACACCTGCTTCTTCAAGTCAGCAACACGTCTGCTGTCTGGGTGGGCTCTAGACCCTGCTTCTCATTCAGAAAGTACCATGTAGAGTCTTCCCTTTGTCGGGGTCATAGCCCTGCACTACCTGCTGCCTGGTGCCTGAGAACCACTGTCCTTTCTCTTCTGTCCAGTGTTACAACTGTTTATGTTAAAGAGAAAATTCAGTACCAGCTACTTCATCTGCCAGAAGCAGAAGTTTACAGATAATTAAAGAAGGATTTTAAAAATAAATAAAGTGAATTGTACTCAAGTATACATCCCAAATCCACGCTGTACTGTGATCAGTCACTTCAGTCATGTCTGACTCTTTGTGACCCCATGGACTAAAGCCTGCCAGGTTCCTTTGTCCATGGGATTCTCCAGGCAAGAATACTGGAATGGGTTGCCATTTCCTACTCCAGGGGATCTTCCCAACCCAGGGATTGAATCCTTGTCTCCTGCATCTCCTGTATTGGTAGGCAGATTCTTTACCAATACACCTATATACATCACTACAAATCTGTCCAGATCGAAGTTTAATTCTGCAGTAAACCAGAAGCTTTCAGAAGTACAAACCTCTTTCTGTCCATTACAAATTGGAACTTACTACACAGACCCAGAAGATACCTGAAGAAAAAGATATCTTGTTTATATAATATTCTATCCAATTACTGTTGACAGATTCATTAAGAATTTAGCTAAAACACATCTGGTCTTTAATTTTAAAAAATTAAGTTGTTTTATCCTTGATTTCAAAAGTAGTTGGTTTGGGGGCATTTCAAAATTGAAATTCACTGATCAATAAAATTTAGCTATTACTAGCAAATAATTAAATTATACAAATCAAGAGAAAAAATAAGTAAGTCAAAGATCAAAGAAATAGAATTTTTTGTGGTAAAGTATGGAGTATTAGAAAAAATAAAATTCAGAAAAGTGATGAGAAAATATGCATTTTATTCACCATTGCATAGAAATACTAAGTGAATTCTAAAGCATAGACATATTAGCTGAAGTCCAAAGAGAGTCACAATTTTATTGTGATGACTGACTTGAACAAATTGAAACTATTCTAATGAATAAAGCATTCAAAATTACCATCCTCAATAATTTATGCATGACTGCTAGTAATTATAAATTCCTGGCCTTTTAATTTTAACCTTTCTTAGCACTCTATTGAATATTGCCTGAAAGAAATAGATGAACTAATAAATTGGAAAATTTGCCAACCTAAGACAAAAAAATTTATTTTAATAGGCAAAACTGAATATGGAGGTAAATATAAAATTAATATGAAGCATATACATACTTTATAGCATACTATCTCTCATTTTTATAACTGGTCATTAGGATAGAACTTGAGGTAATCAGAAGTACAATTATTGCTTCATTTCTAGTTTTTCTTCATAAGTCTAGCAATGTTGCCTAGCAATGTAGAGCTTTGTCAACACTCAAAACTGCTGCTGCTAAGTCGCTTCAGTCGTGTCTGACTCTGTGTGACCCCCTAGACGGCAGCCCCCCAGGCTCCCCCGTCCCTGGGATTCTCCAGGCAAGAACACTGGAGTGGGTTGCCATTTCCTTCTCCAATGCATGAAAGTGAAAAGTGAAAGTGAAGTCGCTCAGTCGTGTCCGACTCTTAGCGACCCCATGGACTGCAGCCTACCAGGCTCCTCCGTCCCTGGGATTTTCCAGGCAAGAGTACTGGACTGGGGTGCCATTGCCACTCAAAACTACTTCCCTTTAATTACTAATTTAAAGAAATAAAAATCAGAACTGACATAATATACTATTTACATGTCATTCTCTTAAATATGAATTTTTCCCCTACATTTCTAACATACTGGGTCTTATTTAAACTCAAGAAAAAGACACCCTGATTTTCTACACAACTAAGTTTCAGCTTCAAATAGTTTATCATTTTTCAGCATCTAAAGAGTCATGGGAAAACCTAAGAAGAAAATGAATGATAAGCTTCAAGTTCAGAAGAGTGAACATTGTTCAATGTACATCATTCAATACATACTCAACACTAAAATAAATTTAAACTAAAATTTAAATTAATTTAATTTAAATTAATTAAAATATTCATAGGAACAGTTTACTAATAATGGAATTATATTAGAAATATTATAACACCACAAAACTTGTGCCTTGTGATTCATAAAATTATATAAACAACACTTTAAATATAAATTATAAAAGGCTTTCCTACTCCTTTAGCACAAATAATATTTGACCCCTTTTACAGCACTTACTCTGTTGGTCACCAAAACTGGTCTTTAAACTGGAAATGGCAGAATTTATATAATTTTAAAAAAGAAAGAAGTCAGTTTATGACTGTGGAAGTAAGGGGCTTACAACTTGAGGAAAATGGCAGAAAAAAATTCAGATTTACATACTCAGTTCTCCTTAAATGAAGATGGAACATGAAATAATATTCCAAACACCTTAAAAGAAAATTGAGCTCACAAAATATGTAAAGCAACCAGAGACTTCCCTGCACACACTTCCCCCCACTCCTCCACACCACACCCCCCCACACACACACATTGCCTCAGAGCATCCATCTAAAAAGTAATGGTCTTTATTTACAGTACAGGTCTCAGGCCCAACTGAATAGTATCACAGTACGGAATCCTAGAGTCTAGTATCATCACAGTTGATTCGGGGTGATCAGAGACCATAACACAGCACCCACTTCACTAATGATTAGTGAAGGATACTGACAAAGGTGCTCTTTGAAAATTCTAGCCAGGCTCCTCTGAGCCTGCTTCTTGAATAGACCAGTCAACTTTGGCCTACAAGGACTTGAACAAACACTAACACAGTTTCTAATAGCTCAAGGCTGCATCCCAAGGATGACCCTAATTTCCCTTAAAGTGCCTGCCTGAGAAAACTCAAGGTTGCTGGCAGAGTTTACTGTCTGTTCCAGCCAACACCTGAAAAGAAAGCAGGATTCAATCATATGCAGCAGTCAGCAAACCCTTCCCATGGACCAACTATCCCTTGCCATTTTTTATAATTTTTCACTTTCCCAACTCTACAGAGCACCCCTCTCACCCACTCCCTGGATTCTCATCTCCCTTTAAAATGCCACATTGCCTCTGTATAAATCCCAGTGAAACTCAGTTCCCCGGACCCATTCCCTATTATAATACCACATCACTGCTTTACTCTTTTTTTTTTTTAGTCTTTCATCATTTAAAAAAAAATTTTTTTCATTTATTTTTATTAGTTGGAGGCTAATTACTTTACAATATTGAAGTAGGTTTTGTCATACATTGACATGAATCTTTAACAGCACAAGAAACAACAGGCACACTCGCAGCAATGAAAAACCCTGAACTATCACAGCTTCAAAAAATCCTTTTTCCCAAAAGGGATGCAATTGGGTGTCAGAGTAACAGATGAGTGCCAAGTACATGTCTAGGGCAAGCTACCTCAGGAAAAATAAGTTGACAGCCCTCTTAGTTTTCATATTTCATTCCTCATGCAGGTTAAAAACTTATCTGACTAACTTCCACTCTCTGGCCACCTGTATCACATAAGTTTCAGGTTTATTTATTTATAACAGGTAATCAATACAGAGAATACTCTATTAAATAAAGACAAACTTAGATATGAGCTTCTTAGTTTACCTTTCTGTTACTTGGAATGTCTGCAGGATGTCTGATGGAGATCAGCAGTGATCCAGGAAGTCCTTAAGAAGGAAGAAGGATGCTAAGACCCTGGTAACTCTTCCTCCTCTACAGAGGGTTTTAAGAGACACATAACTGTGATCTCAGAAGCACAGTCATGCAACAATGGCATGAAAACCCCATTTGGGCAAATATCTCAAAAGGAGGAGGTATAGGGGTAGGACTCATGAGATTTCATCTACTTTCAGCAAGCTGCAAGAATATATGAGTAAACAGTTAATTTACTATAAACCAGTTTTATATGAGAAATACAGTTTTGTTGGCATTAATGGAGTGGAATGGCAAGAACTTGTAATAAACATACATCTTGATTTCAGGAAGAAAATACACACAACTCCCTCATGATTCTTACAAAGAAAAAAATAATTGTGGTGCATAATGGAATTTTGGTGTGGATTCATGAATTAATTGATGATGAAACTATTATAATAAAATATTTATCACTTAGATGGCTAGTCATCGTAAGCTAAAACTTACTACATAGTTAGGGTCTATTTTTTACTTTATTCTGTGCAAGGTGTCTTTGTTCTGGGTATGAGGAATGACTAGATAAAAGCACAAAAGTGACATATTAGGTGAAACAAAGTGAAAAAGAACCTAATTCTTACTGAATAACAGAACTTGAGTAATTAGAATTCAAGAGGTGCTCAGTTGGTTTGTATGATTTGGCTGAGATCAATACAATAATATAAACAGACATAATAAATAAAGTACCACATTTGGATTTTAATCTAATAAATCTTTAAGTACAGAACAGCGGTTGGCAAACTGTGGCCCAGGAGCCAAATCTAGCCTACCACCTATTTTTGTAAAGAACATAAAATTGAAACAAAATCACACTCAAGGATTTATGTCATGTCCACCTTTGCTTTCTGGCTACAAAGGCAGAGTGAAGTAGCTGTCAGCGAGGTCAGCCAGCCTGAGAAGCCTCAAGTATTTATTATCTAGTTCTTTACTGAAAAAGTTTGACCACCCCTGATGATGGAAATTCTGATTGTCAATGGTTGATGTGAATAAGATTGGAATTTTTAATGGTCAGCTGATAAAAAGCAAGAATGATAAACACAGTCTTCGGTTATATTCATAGAAATAATAGTAACAGCTGTGACTAGGTCAGAAGTTAGCCTTGGTCACTAAGGTTCCAGGTGCTCTTTATGCAGTACAGTCAAGTCATAGTCAGAGGACAGGGTCAAGTTCTAAATATTCCACCATAACAAGGACAAAAGAAAACCTCTCCAATCCTGAGGAAAATAATCAGAATGGGGATGGTCAGTAAATGAGTTGTATGAATAACATTAGAGGAGGCTGACGGGTCTCTCCACTCCTTTAGAGGACAGAGCAGATACCAATGGGTGAATTTTGAAGGCTTTAGCTAAGCATCAGGAAATCTTTTTCTGAATGTCACATGTCGGCTGAGTGTTGAAGAATTGACACTTTTGAACCTGTGATGTTGGACAAGACTCTTGAGAGTCCTTGGACTGCAAGGAGATCCAGTCAGTCAATCCTAAAGGAAATCAATCCTGAATATTTATTGGAAGGACTGATGCTGAAGCTGAAGCTCCAATACTTTGGCCACCTGATGCAAAGAGCTGACTTATTAGAAAAGACCCTGATGCTGGGAAAGATTGAAGGCACGAGGAGCAGAGGACAACAGAGGATGAGATGGTTGGATGGTATCACCACTGAGGGATGCAATGGACATGAGTTTGAGCATGCTTGGGGAGATGGTGAAGGACAGAGAAGTCTGGCGTGCTGCAGGCCATGGGGTCAAAAAGAGTTGGACATGACTGAGCAACTGAACAACGGCAGGTCCAACAAGATATTTGGCTACTTGAGGAAGTGATGGCTTCTTGTCTTTGATCTTCCTATCAAAGAACCTAGATGGAGATTCGGTGCTTCTCAGCGGGATGTTAGTTATCATTTTAGGGAAGACTTTCTCACTGTGCAAGACTTCCTATTCACTGAAGGATCATTTCTGCCCTACAGGAACCTAAAGGCCAGTAGCACCTCATCCGTGCCCAACTCCCATCACCGGAGCAACCAAAACGTCACCACACAGGTCCCAATGCCCCAAGTGAGGGGAAGGGTGAAGAACGAGGGGAGATGAGACATTGTGGGAATTCCAGAGGAAAGGGAGTGACCTACTGAACTTAGGATCCACTTCCACTCCAGAAGACCATCCGTTCATTCCCTCTTTTATGCACTTGCATCACACACACTCACTGAGCACTTCTTACATCAGAGCACTCTGATCCCATTGTTTCATATGAGGCTGGCTGGAGGGCAGACTTTTTTCTACCATTTAACCACCAGTCACTACCTCTGCTATTAGCCACACATTTTTATGAATTGCTTGGCTGAGCTCTGCAAGTAGAGTAACCCAGCCTTCAACCACAGCCAGGAGGCAAGCTGCCTGGGGCTCACCGCAGATCCTTGTGGACTTTCCCTAAGTGTGGTGGAGCAGAAAGCTGACAACCACAGGAGTTCAGCATCACAGCTCACCCTCTGAAGAAACAGGAGAGTGGAAATTAATTCTCTCTCTTTTCAGAAAAAAGGGCTTGTGGTGGATGACCTCTAAAACATCATTTTTAAAAAAGGAAAAAGACTCTATTTCCTTTCTAGTGCTATTATACCAATGGACCAATGCACCCCTGAGCATCCTGAAAATATTAAGCTACAACCCTCGGACTTGCATCATATAACTTTATTTAATCTGTATTTTTAATCTATTGTATTCTTTGACTCTTGAGAGTCCCTTGGACAGAAAGTAGATCAAATCAGTCAATCCTAAAGGAAATTAACCCTGAATACTCAATGGAGGGATACTCACTGATACTGAAGCTGAAGCTCCAATACTTTGGCCACCTAATGCAAAGAGCTAACTCACTGGGAAAGATCCTGATGCTGGGAAAGATTGAGGGCAAGAGAAGAGGGCAACAGAGAATGAGATGGTTGGATGGCATCACTGACTCGGTGGACTTGAGTTTGAGTAGACAGCCGGAGATAGTGTAGGACAGGGAAACCTGGTGTGCTTCAGTCCATGGGGTCGAAAAGAGTCGGACACAACTTAGCGACTGATCAACAACTTAAGTTTCTTGTGAAAGTGAAAGTCACTCAGTCTTTGCAACCCCATGGACTATATAGTCCATGGAATTCTCTAGGCCAGAATACTGCAGTGGGTAGCCTTTCCCTTCTCCAGGGGATCTTCCCAACCCAGGGATTGAACCCAGGTCTCCCGCATTGCAGGCAGATTCTTTACCAGCTGAGCCACAAGGGAAGCCCAAGAATACTTGGGTGGGTAGCCGATCCCTTCTCTAGCGGATCTTCCCAACCCAGGAATCAAACCGGGGTCTCCTGCATTGCAGGAGGATTCTTTACCAACTGAGCTATCAGGGAAGCCCTTCATGCAGTTTCTTGTAAAAAGTATATATTTGGGTCTTCTTACTTCATACGATTTTACAGTCCCTATGTTTACACCAATAACATTCACTATAGTCATTGGTATGGTTAAATTAAAATCTACCATTTTCTTTAAAAAAATAAATAAATAAAATACAACCCTTGGTAGTTCTTTACTACATGGAAAATAGAGCATTATGAAAACATTACATTCTTGACCTGGATAAAATCGTATTGAAATTCTTCTCCCACGGTAACTTGCATACTACCAGGCCAGAGCTGGCGTTTGTTTAATGCCTTAGCTCTCAGGCACACCCTGCTGCTGGATCCCAGACAACCATACCAAGATGTTTTCACTTGCTCCTTGAGTCAGTCCCATGTAAAGCTTTCTTTCTGAAATTCCCAGGCTCAGGGTCTGCCACAAACCTTGGGCTTAAAGACAACAGTAAGAACAAATAAGTCAGAGAGCTGAGTGCAGTAAAGAAGAAAACACCTCATTTGTGGCCCTCTCTAGCTGTTATGAGCTATTCTGTTGAAAGTTTGGGTCACGGTAAATCTTATTCATGCTGCATTCCAACCCTGGCAGAAGCAAATCTGCTGAGATTTATCATTTGACCTTTGTCTCTGTATTGTTTCTAACTAAAACTAAAACAGCTTGTAAATACTTTGAAATAAATTTTAGAGAGACTACTCTGAATATGTTTCATGTTTGATGCTAAGAAAATAGAAATATGCATGTTTTTATGAGTGACATCTAAAAACATTCATTAGGTTTTTATGACCAATTTTTAAGCTTTTCATAAATTTTCAAAAGAACAGTAAGAATAAATGATTTCACAAGGCACTCTAAGCTTCAGTACTATAATATTAATATCACATTATGTTCTCAAAATAAAAACTTGATATCCGGGTTACCAAACAATGGAGAAAAGCATGAAGTCCTCTACATGAAGTAAAATCAAATTAAACTGTTTTGAATTATTTGTGCTGTGCTGTGTTTAGCTGCTCAGTCATGTCTGACTCTGTGATTTGTACTTCAATGCTAATTATTATTACTTTTTGTTTTACTTAATCTAAAGTACACAGAAAATTTTAGAAGATAGGTCAGTTTTGCTTCAAGTTTTCTTTTTTATGACTTCTCATGAAAGAGTGATTCTGATGAGAATGTTTAATTATGAACATGCTGGGGTCTTTCATAGAGAGGCAGTCAGCAACATTAATGAGATTATCAAATGACACGAGTCAAAGTTGTTGACCTGAATTAACTTACAATTGAGTATAACTGACATTATAAGGCTGTGATAGGAAAAAAATATCTGTGGGTGGACTCACATAGCTTGTAAGTGCTGAAATCTTCAGAAATGTGATAATAAAGTCTACATATTTGGGTATTAAAGATGAATGTCCTAAAGCTTGTTTTTAGAGCCTTGTATAATTTGCTATGATGTATGCATAAACTAGAAGAGAATATCTCCTTCAAAAAGGAACATGGTCAAAGATAATTAGGATTGTATGCCCGGCTTCACAGTAGAATGAAAAAAAAAAAAAAATGGACCACTCCAGAGATATATTGTCTCATTTTTCTCAAAGCAATTTTCTAGGGAATTGGAATATGAGAAACCATAAGATAGAGAGAAAATTCCATAAACTGGGCAATTTTCAGTTTACCAAAGAGCTCTGTTGCAAAGAAGTGTTTGAATGTGGTTGCATGGCCCTCTTTGGGGTTGAAAATAGTTTTTGGAAGCTGATTGTAAGCTGATCTATACAATAGCATTGCCATATTAGGAAAGTTTCAAGCTATACTTATCCACCATGGGCAGGGGGCTTATTGAACAATGGTTTTCTAGATTGCAGAATTAAAGAGAATACATCTGTCTACATATTACACCCAATCCTATGATAGTAGAGGTGACCTTTGACCCCCAGGGCAGCAATGACAGTGACAGATGTTGTATAGGGGATGCTTTTCAGATAGCAGCAAAGAGGGTTCGTGTCTTAGTGACCAGATAAGAAAACAAGTGTAAGCCCACATTCCAGAAATCAAATTACCTGGGCATAGATAGGTTAAGGTAGTTCACATTACCTACTTGAAAGAAGGCATCACTCAGTCTCCCTGGGTCAGACTTTCCCAGGTTTCGACATCATCTAAATACAACAGACAGCAAACACAAATAGGCTTTGTCAGCAGAGTAGAAAGAACCTGAGTCTAGACATTCACGATGCAGAGCTTGAGTCTCTCCTCTGCTTTGCTCATGTATGCTCAGTCACTGAAGTCATGTCCAACTCTCTGCGACTCCATGGACTGTAGCCCAACAGGCTCCTCTGTCCATGGAATTCTCCAAGCAAGAATACTGGAATGGGTTGCCATTTCCTTCTCCAGGGGATCTTCCCAACCCAGGAATCAAACCCGGGTCTCTCTCATTGTGGGGAGATTCTTTACCATCTGAGCCACCAGGGAAGCCCCACAAAAGGGCTAAGGAAGAGAGAATTTGCTTTGTCTGCCTGAGCTAGAACATCTATCTTCTCCTGTCCTTGGGCGTCAGTCTTCCTGGTTCTCCAGCTTGCCAACAGCAGGTGAGGCCTTCTCAGCCTCCATAATCACATAAATCAATTTCTGTAATAAATTTCCTCATATACATATATAATACATTATATATATATATAAAGATATACAAATATATATTATAATGGTTCTAGTCCCCTGGAGAACACTAATACAGACTGAATCAATCCTTTCAGACAAAAGTAGCCTCAATCTATTCTATTCTTTAAATCATCACAGAAACCATTTCCAAAGTCTTCTTCCAGTAAACTTCACAACTTATTCAGATAAAAGTGGATACTGAGTTTGATCACGCCAGCCATTTGGTAGAAGAGTATAATTACAGAGCAGCCACCACCGTGGCTTTACAGGAGTGAAAAGCAAATGGAGTGGTAGAAAGAAACAGGCATCTACTCTCAAGCTCCAGGTAGTCATTTTAAACAATGATTTGGGAAGTAGACAGTTCAGGATGGATCACCTATGCGCCTAAATTAACGTCAAACTGGTTTTCTGGAACGACACCTTTTATGCACCCGTTTTAACCACCGTGCAGTGCCATAAGGTGTGAGTTTCTGATACCACTTTTCTCTTATGTCAAGGAAGTGGCTGCTTTGGAAATTTCACATGGCTCCTTCCTCAGCTACATGGGTGGGAAAGTCCAGATCATAAAACACTGCTCCAGGTGGCCTCTGAGAGCCTCCATAAGAGTGTCACGCTCACAAAAATACAACTGAGGAGAGAATTCACGACGTGACACAGGCAGATGGTGGTCACAGGAGCAGCAGCGCAGATACCATTAGGTTGTAATTTTACCGTCATAATGGACAGCTGAACAGATAAAGCTGCAGCTGGGGTCGACAGAGGGAGGGTCTCCAGGCTGAACGTCAGTATGTCAGCCTCAATGTCTGCATCTTTGTCTGTAGAAAGAGATGGATGCGGAAAGCACAAGCAACAAATGTAACTAAACATGGTGCTAAGTTATCATCGATTGTATCTTACTATATGAACAGGCCCAGAGCAATAATATAGGTTAGAAGCACAAGCTAGCAGTTGTCAGATCTTGGGAAGCACCAAGAAAGCTTGGGAACCAAATGGGCAAGGAGGAATAAGGGACCATCTTATAAGGTGTCCAAGTTTCTCTTGCTGAATTATTAGCATCCTGCTATATCATTATCTTTCGTTCTTTCTGCTTCTAAGAAATAGAGTTTTACGTGGACTCCCCTGGTGGGCTAGTGGTTAAGAATCCACCGATCCTTTGTCCAGGAAGATCTCTCAAGCTGTGGAGCAGCTAAGCCCATGAGCCACAACTACTGAAGCCTGCACGCCTAGAGCCTGTGTGTTCCACAACAAGAGAAGCCACCGCAATGAGAAGCCAGAGCACCACAACTAAAGAAAGCCCAAGGGAAGCAACAGAGACCCAGCGAAGTAAAAAATGAAAATTAATTGTCAATTAATTAATTTTTTTTAAAGAAATAGAGTTTCACATATATGACTTAAAAGTCTTAACTGTAACCAGTTGAAGGGCTGAAGATGACATACCTACTCTTCTGTCAATATTGGCTCAGTAACTGGGGTGGATCAGAATAGGTGGAGGAGGACAATGATTCCAGGGATGAAGGAAACAGAGATGAAAGCAGCAGAAGATGGGGTGGGGAGGAGGGTATTTTCCTTTCAGCATTCTGCAACAGTTCCTTGTGATGCTAATAATTCACCATTAAGCTAAACAATCCAAATATCCTCATTTTTCCTTCTGAACAATTTCTGAATTAGCATTCCCTTGAAGTTGAACTATACATTTCTCAAAATGTTTCACTCTGAGAAATATGAAACTATCACCTTTTTTTTGTTTAAATATTTCTGATCAACGCTGCCTAGACAGGATTGCCACATACCATGCTTACATTTACGCATTGCAATATTTGCTGCTTAAAGAATATTACACTGCTGATTTGGCTTTTGTCTGTTGTTTATTACTGCTCAAATTCTTATCTCCAGGACTTTCTTGCAAATTGTTACTGTTGCATGCAATGGAGTTTATACATGAATATGTAGTTTAACCCTGTCAAAAACATCATTCCCCCTATATTTGAATGTGATGGGAAAAAATAAGTCCAATTACCAAGAACTCCCAGAAATGTCCAAGGATTTGATTCCTCAGGGTTACAGATGAAGCTTATGAAATCTGCCATGACTTACTGCACTATTTTTTCACTCATATTTACTGCAATTCAGACAATCTATTCCTAATATCATCTGACTTTCCACTGCTATCTTGGGTTAAGTTACATCGCATTAAATGCTGTCTTTACAGCACTAATTCCGTCATGCGGCTGTGAATTCCCCTCTATAAGGTCAGCCTCCAGTACTCACTTGAGCTCCTTGGACAAAATTGTGGCTACTTGTCCATCAGTATAATTCTGATGCCTGTGGAGTAATGGTTCTCTCCTGCTTTTCCTTTCATTACAGGTCACGGAAAGCACATAGGCAATGCAGGTGAAACTGGACCCAAATCTAAACTTCAGATGACCTCTTAATTAAATGTAATGCAAAATACATAGCAAATAATGAAGTATATTTCTATTCATAAAAAAATAGCTTGAACTACCATTCTCCTAAAGGACATTTTAAACCTTTCATTGGTTTTTTAATCAACATTTCAAAAGCAAACTAAATTTTGTGATGACTAAAAATATAAAAAGTATAAAACTTAAATGTCTGAAATACATTTAAGTATAATTATCTCTTCAGCTTTAGTATAGTCTTCTAAAATATGCAAATAGTATAATTTCTTCAATACAATGGAACAAAAATAAAGCATCATGAATTAGAATCCATCCACATTTTAAAATACCAAGCTAGTGTATTATTAATAAAGAAAAACAAACCAAGAAAAACAATATTTTGTACTTGTGTTGTCTTAAAAGAAAATTGAGCCATTATTTATATCTTAATACCCCCAAATCCCTGCCTTCCAGTAAAAGTATCATCAGTAGTGAAGGAGTTAAAAAGTGTGTACAAAGACACTCTAGGACTAGTCAAGCTAACATATTAATAATAGATGACCAATGCTCCTCTGTATGGTGTAGTCCGTGAAATGTTACAAAACGTGAAGTCTCCCACTTGTGAAACGCTTCAACAGACAGATCCCTGAGGATGACTCCATCTATATTTCTAACCACAGCTCTCTTTTAGATGAAAAGGCTTTGAGGAACCTTTGCAGGCTTCCTAATGGGTCAGTGGCTTTATCTAATGCTTTCCCCTAATTGGCCCTGCATTTAAGACACTCAGTCAATGATGTGGCTGCAATATTTAGATCTTTGACAATCATACCCTCCCAGGCCAGGAAAGAGTTTCCCATCAGAAAGCAAAAAGGATTCGTGGCTCCAAGTCTTAGAGAGAGAGGAGAGTTGGTAGAGGTCCCAATGGTATTAGAAGATTCTATCTGGACAGTGCAAGCATTGTCAGAAGTGGTTCATCTGCTGAAGAAAGTAGAGCATGCAAAAACTGTAGAATATCTGGTGTGTATAAACCTTGCATTTCATTCCTTTGTTTCAGGATAAATTGGGGTGCCTCCTGAGAGACTCTAAAAATACAAATCCATCATGAAGAGAGCCACCTCTACTAACAGAAATGGAAGAGAAAAGAAGTCTGCAATTCTGCTTCATGTTACTTAAGTCACTTTGATCATGGTTTAAAAATCACATTTTATGTAAAGAAACAGCTTGCTTAAATAACTACTCTTTCCAGCAGGTTTGGCCTGAGCCCATAGAAACAACTCTCTTTTCAAATTCAGTCTTAAGGTAACGCACACAAAAAATTGTTATCCTCATTTCTGATGGCTTAGTTGTTGTTCAGTCACTAAATCGTCTCTGACTCTTTACGACCCCATGGACTGCAGCACACCAGGCTTCCCTGTCCTTCACCATCTCCCGGAGTTTGCTCAAACTCAAGTCCATTATGTTGACGATGCCATCCAACCATCTCATCCTCTGTCTTCCCTTCTCCTCTTGCCCTCAATCTTTCCCAGCATCAGGGTCTCCCCATGAGTCACCTCTTCATATCAGGTGGCCAAAGTATTGGAGCTTCAGCTTACGTCTCAATCCTTCCAATGAATACTCAGGGTTGATTTCCTTTAGGATTGACTGGTTTGATCTCCTTGCTGTTCAAGAAACTCTCAAGAGTCTTCTCCAACACCACAATTCAAAAGCATCAGTTCTTTAGCACTCAGCCTTCTTTATGGTCCAACTCTCACATCCATACATGACTACTGGAAAAACCATAGCTTTGACTATACAAACTTTTATCAGCAAAGTGACATCTTTGCTTTTTAATATGCTTTTTTTGGATGGCTTAAGCCATATCCTAATATTTGATTTCAACATATAGCAGAATGTCTCCATATTTTAGTTTTCTCACTAGTAAATGGGAAAAAATATCAACATTTGCTTCATGGAGGTGCTGTAAGAAAGAAATAAGTGAACTGAGGGATCAACAGGGTTTTATTCCAAAATGTAGAATGATTACTTTTTAAACTTCAGAAAATAAACTTTATTAGCCAAATATATTTTAGTGTGCTCTCAAATATTCTTGCCTGAAGAATTCTGATGGGAAACTCTTTCCTGGCCTGGGAGGGTATGATGTCAAAGATCTAAATATTGCAGCCACATCATTGACTGAGAGTCTTAAATGCAGGGCCAATTAGGGGAAAGCATTAGATAAATGCTTCTCTGTCTATGGACAGAGAAGCCTGGAAGGCTACAGTCTGTGGGGTCGCAAAGAGTCAGACACGACTGAGTGACTAACACACACACACACACACACACAAGTAAATCACCTTTTCACAATCTCCTGCAAGATTGAATATTTAGTATTTCACTGTGGGGACAATAGAAAATTGATGCTCATCCCAGCCCTGGTGGAAGAGGGCATTTTGCTCGTTTTGTCATTGACTGCAGGACTTCACAGCCCTGGGGAAGATGTGAGGACCAACAGGTAGACAGCTGGGGCAGCTGGGCACAGAAGAAAGTCCTCCTTCCGCCCCAGGAATCCAGCATCACTGATCAGACAGAAACAACTTTCCTCTCAGAGGGGATTCCAGAGTCTAGTCCAGAGGTCCCCAATGTCTGAGATCCAATGCTTGATGATCTGAGGTGGAGCTGATGTAATCATAATAGAAATATAGTGCACAATAAGTGCAATGTCCTTGAATCATCCCCAAACCACTCCCAACCCCCAGTCTGCGGAAAAACTGTCTTCCAAGAAACCGGTCCCTGGTGCGAAAAAGGTAGGACCGCTGGAGTCACCTAGAAGTGAAACCATGATCAACTCTGGATCATTTAGTCACAAATCGACTCCAATGTTTCAGGAGGTCTGAAAGCTATTATAATACAAGGAGATCGTAGTGGAATTTTTGAAAATAAAAACTTCTCCATTGTGTATACAATTTTGCAGATACACCGGAAGCATTAAATAAAACATTTAGGTTAGGAATATACTTTTTACTCAAGCGTTAATTAGTTACATTAAGAGCTTATAAATCAGTTCCCTACATGTCCAAAGGAAAAAAATAGGCTTTCTTCTATGAATGCCCCATCCCAATGGCAGCTGGTAAATCATTAGTAACTGGTTCTGGGGGGTGAGAGGAGGGCCCTAATTGGAGTTTGTGTATCTCTATGATGTGAATACTTAACATCATAATAGATTTTGAGCTACCAATATGATGTCACTGGCTGTAGAATTGGAAAGTGATGCTGAGCAGCGCAGTGTTACAAAGAATTTCTACCATACCATCATAAATGTAAAATCGCCCCTAAAGTACAGACGACAGAGCAATGCAGTAAAATAATTAGGAAGGATTGAATTTGGGATACTTATTACTTCTGCTTTTAATATAATTTAAAATTTATATAATTAATGTTTAATAAAGGCTGCACTTAACAACTGGCTCACAGAATTTCTGGAAACATAACAGTAAATTTTCCCTGGTTGGTACGAGCTGGCCCTAGTACGGTACAGCCTCCAGCTGCTACTCATCATCCAGATAAAAGGCAAATGTATAGAAGACAGCATAGAAATCAAGGATGAGAAGTTCCACTTAAATATAAGGAGGATTTGGCTACTTGCAAAAATTTCCATTCTCAGAGAAAGTTTAAGAATCAACATCAGGGTCTTTGGTATTGAAGATTCAGACACTGACTTGCTATAGTGATAAAGACAGATCTAAACCATTTCTTAGAAAACAATGAAAGTTGCTCAGTCATGTCCAACTCTTTGCAACCCTATGGCCTGTAGCCTACCAGGTTCCTCTGTCCATGGGATTTCCCAGGCAAGAATACTCCAGTGGGTTGCCATTTAAGGGCCCCTCAAAGCTAAGATATGATACCTTTCATAAACTATAACTTGAAAGAGTTCCCTCATCAAGAATTTATATTTTAAATACAAATTGATAACAAGTTGCTACTAATGAGAGTTTTATATTTCCCAGTTTCTTAATTATGATCAGTCACAGATAGTTATCAGAACAGGAAACACAACTTGAGTACAGAGCATTCCACTCTGTACCTTAATTAGCCAATTAACCAATCAACCTGTGCTGCCTGGGGTTTCCCACAAGCAAGCACTTATTACACCATATATTAATCAATACCAAACTCCAACCATGTCTCTAATGACTACAATAGAGAGAACCCATCAGAAGTAAATTTAAAACTTATCATCACACCCACTGAGTTCCTATCTCTTACAAGAATCGGATAGCTACAGTCATATTCTAGTACCTCTTGGAATAGCTACAATCCTATTCCAATACCTGTTAATAAAGGAACTGGGCTCTGTATGAAGCCATTCTTAGTGCAAGTACCTGTAGACAGAGTGAAGAAACTCAAACATTTAATTCTACTTAATGAAATTAATCAGGAAAACCATTCTAAGGAGTGGTCCTCTACGCAGGGAAAAAAAAATCTAGAAAAACAGAACAAGTTCATCAACATTGCCATGATCTTGCCCCTCCTTCATTTAACAAAAGACCCTTTAATTTTTGCAATCAGAGCCCTTGTTAGTACCGCCACTCCTACTTGCTCACCGGGCTTCACCCTCATCTCTGTTTCCCAATAAACACATGTGTGTGTGCTATGTCTTCATTCGTGTCCAACTCTTTGCGACCCCCCTGGACTGTAGCCCACCAGGCTCCTCCATCCAGGCTCCTCAGTATTCTCCAGGCAAGAATACTGGAGATGGTTGCCACACCCTCCTCCAGGGGATCTTCCAGACCCAGGGATCAAACTCATCTCTTCAGTCTTCTGCATTGGCAAACGGTATCTTTACCATTGCTCCACCTAGGAAACCCTAATTCAGATAATTCTCCAAATTGAGGAACTAGGGATGCTCTTACAAAAGTTAAACAGAACAATCTACTAGTTCAATGATTTCACCGTCCCTAATTCCATGATCCAGTAAAACTCAAGGTTTTCACCTGTTTTTTTTTAACTATGCCCATCTTAAAATATCTGCTCTCTAATACTTTACCTACACCTACAAAGAATTTAACAAAGAGTGGATATATGTATATATATAACTCATACACTTTGTCATACAGTAGAAAGTAACACAGCATTGTAAATCAACTATACACAGACAAAAGTTAATTCAAAAAAAGAATGCTTAATTAAAGGACATTTAGGGCCTATCTCCTGTTTTATTTTAGTATCTGCCAAATATATCAAATAAAAATGTAAATTAGATAGTTTGTGCTATGTGTCATTTGTTTGTTCCACTATTTAACTGGCATTGTGAATACAAATCTTTGATGAAGTGCTATCTTTTAGTGTAATGTTGCATTCTGTTACAAATGCATGAAGATTCACACACATTAACATCAATTAGAGCTAATGTACATTAAAAGCATGAATTTTTGATGCACCTAAGAGGGAAGGTCCACTTTAACTTCATCAAATATTTGTCAGTTTCCCAAAATTGACACTCAAAATATCTTCAAAACTGTGTGAAAAATCTCTTTTCAAAATTAATGCTAAAATTATTTTGAAATGTAACATAAAAAATATTACAAGAAAATCAAAACAAGCAATTAAAAAGATAACCATTTGTGGTTTTCTTCTTAACCTTCTCATTTTTTGCCTAAATTACTATAAATCCTAGTTTACCTAAGAATGAGCTTTACTTTTAAAATGATTAATACATTTATTCTACTATTTCATGTCATCTCCACAGTGATACTCATCAGCTAACTTTCAAAATGCAACACTAAAAGGCACCCAGTTCTTCAGCCCCATGCCAGGGTGCTCCTCATGGCAAGTGGATTGAGTTGGATTTCTGCCCAATACATAACACCTGTGCTCACACAACACACACATCTTTCTATTAAGGCTCTGATAAAATATGCTCTGCTTCTTATCTTTCTGGATTCCTCAATTTTGCTGGTCATCTGTCTGTTCCACTTTTCTTTTCATCACAATTATCACTTCATTCTTTGGGACCTTGGGAAGAATGGAAGGTAGATGCTTCTGTGATTTGTCATCTTGTTGTGAAAGCCCTCAAATTTTGTTTTCTCCATTCTGATTTTTATCTTTAAAGAGTACTTTTTATTAAGCATTTGAATCCTGCTTTTTAAAGCAAGATACACTTCACTGATGAAAACAAATGCTTAAGAAAATTGTCAAAAGATACATAAATAAACCTGCTTTATTTTCTACTTTTGCAAGGAAACCACACAGTTATATTACTATGTATCTAATGCCAAAATCTTAATAATAACTCAAAATTTCTTATGCTTACAGTTGAAATTCTTCTTTTATATAATCTGGATAATTGTTCAAATGTTTCCTTGAGACCCAAAATGGACATTGTAAAATTCATGAGAGAAAAATGAAAAAAACATAAACAAAGCAGCTCGTTTTTTAAAAAAAGAAAGTACTACCAAAGTTCTGGGGAAAGAAAGCAATTTATTTTTCAACATCTTATGATTAGGATTATCCTCTTGGAAATAAATCAGAATGGAAATGATTTTGTTAAAACTAGGGACAATTAAAAAAAAAAATAGCACTTGATATGTGCTTCCCCGATGGCTCAGCAGTTAAGAATCCATCTGTAACGCAGGAGACACAGGAGATGAAGGTTCGATCCCTGGTTGGGAAGATTCCCTGAAGGAAGGCATGGCAACCTACTCCACTATTTCTGCCTGGAGAATCCCACAGACACAGGAGCCCGGTGAGCAAAAGTCCATGGGGGTCACTTGAACATAAGGATTTGTGGGGAAAACAATTCAACACAGAAGCCCATAAGAATACATTTCTTAAGCTAATTTGATGCTCTGTACACATAAATAACAAAAGAGCTATAAAGGGATTCAGGTTTGTAGAAAAGCAGCTAGTGCAGAATATTGTAATGATTTTAACACCTATCACATTTTAATGAAAGTCTCTCCATTAGACAAACATTTAATTTCCCTAACCATTTCTAAGTTTTGTAAGATGAACCAGAGTATTTAAATGTAGAAAAAGAATAGAAACTAAATGGTTACAAATTATATTGTTCAGGAGAAGAGAAAAAGCTGTTTAAAAAAATCTAAGACGAAAGTATCAGTTTATCTACATAGTAAAATAAAGGTATTTCTGCATCTACTGCCAGATATCTATGATAACTGAGTGGTTCATTTCATAAAACTTTGTTTAAAAACATGTTGCCACAACTACGCCACCAGGACTCCTCTCAACACCTTTTGTCTCAGCATCACAGTGACACATGTGATCACAGATGGTCTGAATGTGGAGTGGAGAGAAAGTTAACTGATTTTTCAAGATGAGAAAGAAAAATCACTAGCTTGATTTCATTTGACAGGATGTTCTCTAAAATAAAAACATAGCAACCATCATGGTGTTAAAAGTTGCTTGTTTTTTTATAAATCCTCTAAAGATTTCTGCTACTGTAGATATGGAAAGTAAGAGTTGGGAATTTTCAGTCCTCATAAAAATATGGCAATCACCTATCCGTAAAGTGATGCAATGCAAGACGCAATCAATCTCTCCTGGTAATGTCTACCTGCAGGGACAAAGCTGCTCCTGTGATGTGGAGAAGATGCTGAAAGTTCTGTGGGTACAATCCCAAGCTAAGTTCAACACTTTACCGAGACAGCTCTAAGCCACAGCACTGTTTACAATAGCCAGGACATGGAAGCAACCTAGATGCCCATCAGCAGACGAATGGATAAGGAAGCTGTGGTATATATACACTATGGAATATTACTCAACCATTAAAAAGAATGCATTTGAATCAGTTCTAATGAGGTGGATGAAACTGGAGCCTATCATACAGAGTGAAGTAAGTCACAAAGAAAAACACCAATACAGTATACTAATGCATATGTATGGAATTTAGAAAGATGGTAACGATGACCCTACATGCAAGACAGCAAAAGAGACACAGAAAGAACAGTCTTTTGGACTCTGTGGGAGAAGGCAAGGGTAGGATGATTTGAGAGAATAGCATTGAAACATGTATATTATCATGTGAAACAGACCACCAGTCCAGGTTTGATGCACGAGACAGGGTGCTCAGGGCTGGCGCACTGGGATGACCCTGAGGGATGGGATAGGGAGGGAGGAGGGAGGGGGGTTCAGGATGGGGAATGCATGTACACCCCATGGCTGATTCATGTCAATGTATGGCAAAAACCACCATAATACTGTAAAGTAAATAGCCTCTAATTAAAATAAATAAATTAATTTTTAGAAAAAGAAAAGAAAATGGCTTGGAAATGCATGTGGAGGAAATTCTGGATTTAGAAACATGCCATTAAGACTCCTTTAAATGGGACAACTAAAACAATTTACCAAAAGCACACAATCAAGTGTTTCACATGTATATAAACATTATTCTAAAACAAGCAAAATTAAAATCAGGCTCCAAAAATGTGTCTAAAGTTCTTGGATGACTTCATGAATCTGTTACCTGGAACCGCTTTTTCAGAAAAGATTTACTTTACACAGTTTTCTATGGGCATGCTTTTCACATTCTCTCCAAGCTCATCTAGCAAAACTAGGAATATGAATGTGAAATGTGAGGCAAACCCTCAAATGTGCTCAAGGTTAGAAGCATAGTAAGGATGGGAGGTGGCCAGAGCAGTGCAGTAAAGGAAGCAGAATGGAGACTGAGATTTTACAAACCAAAGCTCATTCAAATACACTAGCCTTAAAATGGTAAATTCTCTCTAATGATATCCCCAATCTGGGGAGGGAGGAGGTCAGAAGCAGTGTGAATGAGATGATAAAAACCTTTCATTTGTTTCTTTAACTTTCAGAAGGAGTTAATGGACCATCTTTTAATGGTCCACATAGTGACTGAGTCATCAGCGCTCAGCTTCTCTTCAGCAAATGTGTCCTCTGAATGCCATTCCCCCTCAACACCCACACTTATTTTTGTTGCTTCATAACCCCCATCTTCCAACAGTTGGTGGGAGCAGAAAAAAAACATGAAAGGGGAAAAAAGACAGCTGGATTCAGTGGAAAGAACACTAGATCTGGGAGTCCTACCCAGTGGTAGGCTGGAGGAGGCTCACACCAGCTCATCAAGTTAAACTTGGAATTTAATGAGCCAGCTGTTAACATAACCATTATTTTAAAATAATAAAAATTTTAAGTCAATAGCATTAAAAAACAGAGGGACTAAAATATCTTAAGCACATCCCTTCCTCATTATTTTACTGTGCTTTACTTTCTTTATGCTTTTGAGATTATTTATGCTTATTTGGGGGCTTCCTTGGTGACTCAGATGGTAAAGAATCTACCTGCAATGCAGGAGACCCAGGTTTGATTCCTGGTGAAGGGAATGGCTACCCAAGTCAGTATTCTTAACTGGAGAATTCCATGGACAAAGGAGTCCATGGGGTGGCAAAGAGTCAGACACGACTGAGTGACTTAACACTTTTCACATGCCTATTTTATCTGTTTGGTGAAAGGACCTTGTAATAATCTACTTCAAATTGGCCAGTGTGGGAGTATTTACGCCAAAGAAATGGGCAAATGCTAAAAATCAGGGTGTAACATTGTTTTGTTGATTGTCTAGACTTAAGAAAATGATAGAGAACTTTTTTCTAGCAATGTTTATTGAACTTAAAATGTGTCAGGCCATTATATTCCCAATAGCACAAAAGAACTGAAGTAACCCAATCAAAAAATGGGCAGAAGACCTAAATAGACATTTTTGCAAAGAAGATACACAGATGGCCAACAGACACATGAAAAGTTGTTCTGCATTGCTAATTATTAGAGAAATGCAAATCTCATAATGAGGTATCGCTTCACGTGGGTCAGAATGGCCATCAACAAAATGTCTACAAATAATAAATGCTGGAGAGGGTGTGGAGAAAAGGGAACCTTCCAACACTCTTGGTAGGAATGTAAATTGGTACAGTCAATAAAGAACAGTATAGAAGTTCCTTAAAAAAAAAAAAAAAGAATAACCATATGATCCAGGAATCCCATTCCTGGACATAAATCCAGGAAAAAATAAAATGAAAACTCTACTTCAGAAAGATAGATGCACCCCAACATTTGCAGCAGCACTGTTTACAACTGCCAAGACATAGAAACAACCTAACTGTCTATCAACAGATGAATGGATAAAGAAGATCCCACACACACAATGGGATATTACTCGGGCATTAAAAAGAATGAAATAATGCCATCTGCAGTAACATGGATGCAACTAGACATTACCATACTAAGTGAAGTAAGTCAAACAAAGACACATATGATATCACTTTATGTGGAATCTTAAAAAAAAAAACCACAATTTAACTTATTTATAAAACAGAAACAGATTCACAGACATAGAAAATAAACTTAAGGTTACAAGAGGGGCAAAAGGGCAGGGGAATAAATTAGGAATCTGGGATTAACAGACACACAGTTCTATATATGAAATAGATAAACAACAAGGACTTACTCTATAGCACAGGGAACTATATTCAATACCTTGGAATAACGTATAATAGAAAAGAATCTGAAGCTGTACCCCTGAAACTGACACAATATTGTAAATCGACTGTGGTTAACTTTTTTAAAAAAAGAAATGAAGAAAATAATTTTCCAGTACTTGAAAACTATTACCCAATTCAGCAGAGAATCTACATATGCTGGAAGAGGTCATGGAGCAGACCTGACCTCCAGGTGACTCTCAAGAGGGACTCCGGGCAATGGGAGGCTCCTCCTGCTCTCCCAGTCCTTGGAATGCAAGTCCTGCCCACCACTCCCTCAGCAGAGGCTGAAACCATTTCAAGGATGCGGCCTTGATAGCAGTGTGCTATTGAGAACATCCGGAAAGAAGACATCACTGAACCCAGAAAAGGGTTCATCAGATTCATGGAACAAAAGAGATTCTGCCAGAATTAATTGGCTATGTAGAACTTACAATCAAGGGTACTGCGTATTTTATTATTGTTTGTGTGTGCACGCGCTCAGCCGTGTCCAACTCTTTATAACCCTATGGATTGCAGCCTGCCAGGCTTCTCGTCCATGGGATTCTCCAGGCAAAAGTGGGTTGCCATTTCCTTCTCCAGGGGATCCTCCTGACCCAGGGATCAAACCCATGTCTCTTGTGTCTCCTGCATTTGCAGGTAGATTCTTTACCACTAGTGCCGCCTGAGAAGCCCTATTTTATCATTATTATTTGTCAAACTGAGTGCTGTGTGTTCAGTCGCTAAGTCATGTCCAACTCTGTGACCCCATGGACTGCAGCACACCAGGAGTCCCTGTCCTTCACTATCTCCCGAGTTTGTGCAAATTCATGTCTATTGAGTCGGTGGTGCTAATCTAACCATCTCATCCTCTGTTGCCTACTTCTCCTTCTGCCTTAAATCTTTCCCAGCATTAGCGTCTTTTCCAATGAGTCGGTTCTTCAAATCAGGTGGCCAAAGTACTGGAGTTTCAGCTTCAACATCAGTTCTTCCAATGAATGTTCAGGGTTGATTTGCTATACATCCTTAATATACATAACACTTATAACATATTATGTAATAATGTATATGTTTTGTATAATAATGTATACACGTAATATATATGTATATGTTTTGTTTGTCCAAGACCTAATCATCAAATGTTTACCATCAGTCCGCTGTCTCTACTATCTAAAAACTACTAATTTGAAGAAGTCCTTGAACTCTATGAGCATCACCTTCCTCTTCTGCAAACTAGAGAAAGGGTGCCTTCCTGAGAGGATAATTTTAAGGGGAAAATAACATTCATTTAAAAACCCGGTAAGGATCACAAACGTTAATTTACCATCATCAATTCAGCTATATGTTTCAGCTCCTAATACTGGCACTCCTAAAGAACTGCAGGATTTGCAAAGATGAATAATGTTTGCTCCTTATCCTCAGGCTGCTTACAGTCTAGTAATGTATAAATCACTAAAAATAATGTTTAAGAAGATGACATGCATTCTCACTGAGGAAAAAGCAATATACTGTGCAATTAAAGGAAAAGAAGTGATTGATTTTACCTGGAGCACGAGGGAAGACTCCATAGAGAAGGTGGAATTTTTAGATAAGCTTTGAGGAGTAAGTTGCATTTCTATCAGTTAGGGTATATATGGAAGATGGAGGCATTCCAGGCTGATACATGAAATACCAAACAGATTATCATCAAAACAAGTATAATATCAACTAAGGACATCATAACTGAGTTGAAAAATCTGCTGTATCAAAAACCCTTCCATATCATTTGTGTGTAAAACAGAAAGAATGATGCCACTATAGATTATACAATCCAATGTGCCCATCTACTATTTTGCATACTCAAAGGCTGACTAAATATTTCTTGTTTTCCCAGCTTATAAACCATGTCCACTTCTAACAACCAAAGTGGAAATTATCCTCTGCCCTTCTTTCCTTAATGAAAGAAAGCATTCATGTTCCAGCGAATTTTAAAATTATTTTTCAGGAAAACTCTATAAAATACATCCTATTTAACAGGAAGGAATGTTCCAGAGATTTAAAGCAAAGGAGTCACTGATTTCAGATCTATAAATATATAAATTATGCACACATTATGTAAACAATGAAGAGAACCTCTCAAATGAGGGTTTAATGGGAAAGTCAAACCAGAGTCAAGGAGAAAAGTGAAACCTCTTAAAACATTCATGGGTACAAGGACTAACTATTAAAGAAAGAGCATTATTTTATCCCTCAGTTAACGAGTCTTGCAAGGGTTGACCTTATGCAGTCAAGCTCACCAAAACCTTTTTCCTTCTGATAGTCAAAACAGGCTAGCTAATGTTGCTGACTTTGAAAAACAACACTTGGAAGAAAGCTTGACACAGCATCTAGAGTCTGTCGTTAAGTGTAATAAAAGGGAGATGTCTATCAATCTCTCACACACAGAAGTCTCACACATCAGTCTGTGGCCTTGACCTCAAGCGACTATGCAATAGACCACAGGGCCAGTCTAGGTCCCAAGAGGACAGATGTCAAGAGGAGAGTTGGTCCCACACTGAAAGCCCTTTCACTCTCAGCTCTGGTCCCCAACTTCGCACTCCACGCACTCCCTGGCAAGCCACCACGCCTTCTGTCCCACAAGACAGCTGTCAGTCTGTCGCTGTCTGAACACGCCACATTTCAACAAAATCTAAAGAGAAATTGGAAGGCTGGAGGCTGAAACCTGTTTCAAAACACACACAACGCGACCTCCTATCCTTCCTGGAGATCCAAGCCTCCTCAAACATCCGCTTTCAACCGCGTTTAAGGTACGAACACCTCACTCTTAACTAAGACTTGGGGCGGGGGGAGCGGCCCCGTCTGCCCAAGACTGGGCATTCCCACGCACCTTCTGATGACACCACGTTACTGGAATCCATCCCGAGAAGAAAGAGCCCGCAAGCCCCCGTGAAACTTCAGCGGGCAGGCGGAGGGGCTAAAGCCCGCTGGCCAGCCAGGGGCGGGGGAGTCGCTCACTCCCCCGGGCGCCCCGGGGCAGTAGCCCCCGAACCGCGTGGCGACGCCGGGCTCCCGGGGACCCGGGGAGACCGCGCCCTCGCGCAGGGCAGGGCCACCCGGCGAGTGCCCGGGGCGGGCGGGGAGGCTGAGGGCCGACGGAAGGAGCCGGGGCAGGAACTCACCAGCTGCAGCGCGCAGAGGCCGATGAGCGAGCAGCGCCCGGTGCAGCAGCCCATGGTGCCCGCGGCGTCCGAGCGGCGCGCGCCGCCCGAGGTCCGGGTAGTCCGGCGCCGCCGCCTCCCGACTCCGGAGCGGCCCCCTCCCGGCGCTCGCTCGCCCGCCCGGCCCGGGCTCGCGCGCCCCGCGGCCGCCGCTCTCTTCTCCCGGGGCCGGGCTCGCGCGCCGCCTTTGTTAGTTTCCCGGGCGGGCAGAGGTCAGTGCGGCGCGCAGGACCCGAGCGTCTGGCTGGGGTCCCTGCGGCCCGCGGGGCAGGTCTGCTTCTTGGGGAGGGGGAGCCGAGCGGGCGGGGAGGGGGCGGACCGGAGGGAGGGAGGCTACAGATGGTGAGTGGGTGGAAGTATGTTTAGGGGAGGGGAGTGTGTGTGGGGAGGTGGGCGTCTGAAAAGTGGAGTGGGCTGTGTGTGTGCGCGCGTCTGTGTCGGGGTGTGTGTGTGTGTGTGTGTGTGTGTGTGTGTGTGTGTGTGGTGGAGGGGATGAATGAAAGGGAGTGGCGGGGGGAGATCGGCCTGTCTAGTTAGGAGTCTGGAGAGAGGAAGAGAGAAAGAGAAAGAGAATGAATATGAATGAGCGTGAACTGAGGCGACGGCTGGTGCGGGAGACCCTCGGCGCGGTTGGAACTGGGGAGACCCGGGCGGGGCTCTCTGGCCCGGGGCTGTGCTGGGTGTTGAGAAGGTGGTCCAGGGCTGTACGAAGGAGGGGGCTGGGTTTGACTTTGATGCCCGGAGCTGGAGAGGGTGGGAATTGAGACCTCTCGGTGGAACACGATCCCGGAGGCGAGAAGCCGAGGGCAGCACCAGGCCGAGCTCCGAGACGCGGGCTGCCGGTGCGGGCGCGTCCACTCGGCTGGCCCTGGGCGCGGGGCTCCGGGGTCTCGGGGCCAGGGTCGCCCCCGGCCGCTGCGGTTGGCTACCCCGGAGGCCGGCCCTGCTGGAGTCTCCCTGGCGAGTTGACCGAGTTGGATCCGGCAGAGGCGATGCGGAGGCAAAGAGATGCGCTGGTACGGAGCGCGGGTAGAGAGTCGGAATCGCGAGGAGACCCGGCTTAGGTTTCTCGACTAAAAGGATGTTAGAAATTGTCACCAGGCGTGAAGGATAAGGACGCGTGGCTTTTCTAGGAATGAGAATGTTTCCAGCTTGAAGATAAATATGATTTCTTCCCAGAGATAATTAAATTGTTTGAAAGGACCTTGGAAATAAGCCCTGATCCCGGATGGTTAAGATCCAGAACTAACTCCAAGAAGCCCAAGGAGGCTCTGCTGCTCTCTCTCCCCTAGTAGGTTAGAGCCGAGGAGTTCTTCGGAGGAGGATTCAGTTTCTTCAAGCTCAACGTCGGTTTTCACGCGCACGTTCGCTACCTGGTGAAACAACGCTCGGAGTTCGCGCACCTGTAAGAGCAGAACAAGCCTCCTGGCCGATCGGCTCCAAAGAGGCTCCGCGGAACTTGGCACAGAAACCCGGTCCTAACCCAGTGCTGCCCTCCTGGGTCCTTAGTGGTGGTTTAGTGAGAGCAGAAAGATATCTGCGTTTTTAAAAATCCACTCCGTGAAGGGAAGCTGCTCAAGCCATGCCTTCAGGCATTACAGGGAGTTGTGGTTTTATTTGTCTTGAAATTAACTGGCTCTTGCTGAACTGTTCCTTCAGGACTGATGTTTGTAGCTTAAAACACAGTTCCCAGGAAAATCGCTGCATGGTGTCTCTGAAATGGTAGTAGGGACACACGAATAACCTGAGGATTTGTGGGTCAAGGAGAGGGTAAAGCACATTTGTTGTTAGATTGCGTCTCTGCCCATTGTCTCGGAGACGCGGGTTAATAGAGTCAGAAGCTTAAAAAAAAAAACCAACATTTAAGACATCAGAGATCAAGGATTATGAGGACATGCTTCTTCTAAGCACAATAAACAGCCATCACCTTTCATGATGAATGAAAACAACAGGAAAGAATAGGCACTGGCATATAGGTAAGTTAGCATACAAGAAATGATGGGGCAAAAATTCCAGGCCACTGACCCCTCTAAAACTGTAGGAGGCAGTCAAAGAAGAAAGGCATGAACTACCTGCAACTTCCAGAAATTATCATAGCCTCTTCACCATCAGGGATTTCGATGAATGATGATAATAAACGTAATGGTCCTTCCTTCCCTCTACATTTACATATGTTCACCCCAGTATCCTTTTTTTCATCACTTTATTTTTCAGGAAGTGCCAAATTTGCAGTTAAGATGAACTGGATCCTTGCCAGGCACCAGGCTAAGTGCTTTATGTATATTCATTTATTCCATCCTCACAATGACCTATGAAGTAGGTACTATGAGCCTCCCCAGGGAAGAGAGGTGAACCTGGGAACAGGGCATCCAGTGGTGACTGAATGGATGAAGAGGAAGGAAAAGCCGGGTCATCTGACTCAAGAGCTCCTGGATTTACACATTCACTGCGCTGCCTTTGAATCTTAGGACACGAGTGACACCTGCAGAGGAGCTAACTGTTTGCTGGGAAGGAGATGTAGTCATTTGCATTGGCCCGCCTCCAGAGCCAGTAGCACCATCCTGGTGTGATTCCAGGGGACCAGGGGGTGTCCTCCTGTACCTTTCCCCTTCCCACTGCCCCATTTACCAAAGGAGCCAGATTAGAGTCTTCCTTGTAATAATTTAACACATTTGCAAAATGCTTTTGGCTTTGAAAGAGGAAGAGAGAAGACACAGAGATAGCACAATGTTAGGGATAAGTCTGGAAAGTGTGTGAAACTACCTGTTTGTCCCTGTGGCCTCTCATTCACGTTTTCTAAATTGAATTGCATCATGAGCTAGAAATCTTCCTCGCTCCCTTGTTTCATTCCTTCCTCAATGTCACCCGCAAGTATTTCTTTCTTGTTTCTTTTGCCAATGGCTTATGTCAAAAGCGATGCTTGCTGCCAGGTTTGCAGAGCTAAGTGATGCATTCTGTCCCTTCCCCTCTAGGGCTTGGAGTTGGAAAGGGAGAGCAGATGGGTCAGGGAAGCTGAGCCCACTTGGGACTGAGTGCTGTCATCAAGTTTTCTCTCTCAATGAGGGAGGCTAAGGGGATGATCTGATCTCTTGGTGAGGGGAATGGGGAAGAGAGTAGGAAGTGACTGGGCAATGGAAAGGGTGGGGCCCAGGGAGGGTTTTGGAAAAGCTGTTGGAGGAAGAAATTATAATCTAAAGAACAACCTGTACCCCTTCCTCACTGTAGAATCTCAGACAAGTCACTTTGCTTCCTTGTTTTCCTGTGGAAGGTCAGCATGATGTGACTTGCCCTGTAGGACTAAGCCTGACATTTGTTCTTCATTCTCCACCTGCCTGTGTCTGGCTCCCTCGCTTCACGCAGATCTTAGCCTCATGTCACATCCCATAAGGCCTTCGCTGACCACGCTGTCTGATGTAACACTCTAGCTAGTCTATTGTATTTTATATCAAAACAGTGATTTGTTTATGATTTCCCATCTCCCCCACTCAAAAACAATGCTATTTCTCCAGTGCTTACAACAGTTAAATTTATTATTTCTTGAATGAAAAATATAACCTGTTCACATTTTTAGCATATTTCTCACACAGTATAGAATATATATGTATACACACATGTATAGAGCACAGTAAATACCTGTATTAAACATATACGTGTAAACATGCACACATACCCTTATGACATTCGAATCTATGTTTTAGTCTTTAGTCTATCTTTTCCATTTCTCAGTTTCTTGGTAAAATTCCTTTTGAGAAACTGAAGTCCTGTTCCCTTTAAAGTTGAGAGACAAGCAAATTATTTACACATGGGGAGAGTAACATACCTGGGTTAAGAGAGCACCCCTAGAGAACAGACCCAAAAGTGCAGATTTTCAGACTGCACAATAGATTCCACAGGTCTTTCAAATACTAGGATTTGAGACACCAGCTTGTAGGAACTAAAGTTCCTCCTTAATTATTCCACTGCTTGTTTTTATTTTTTTGAAGCCTTCAAGTTCGGCACTTATGTTTGCATGAAATGGTGATCAGACTGATAAGTGTTTTCCTATCTCCACTGAGAAAAATTCCCAAACCTGCCACTGAATATGTGTCTTTTCCCGCTTGATTTGGGTGGGGGTGGGGCCCTCCTTGGCACAAGAAAATTAAAATCCTCCACACCTCCTGCTGCCACTGGCTTAACTTCTTGGATATCTGACAGATATTGAAAGGTCAGTATAGCTGCCTGGTGGGATCTAAGATAAGGTTCATACTGGAGTGAAATTGGAGACCAACGTGTGGAACATGGTGGAACATGGTCGTGAAGATGGAGGTGCATCAGTGTGCTGTCCAATGCCTGTTGAGGCCACAATCAATTCTAGTTAGAATTGATTCACTTGTTATGCATAGCAAGGAATGCCCCAGTATGCTGGGGACGCCAGAGAGGTGGCGGTTATAATTGCAACAGTTCCTTACTTCCTGAGAAGAGAGATCCTTCTTGCTATAAGCACTTTACATGATAGCTTTAAAAGTGACCCACCCTCAAGGAGCTGTTTTATTAGGAAGTAAGGTGAGAAAGAAGTGGCAGATGGATAGGGTGTGTGGGAGTGTTTTTAAGAACACCAGAAAGTCTTGAGGATTCGAAAATTACAAAAGGAGAAAGAATAAGAAAATTTCTTTGAAGCATTTTGCTTCAAGAACTGTTAGTAATAAGTAGTTAAAAAATTTGAAAGGGATGATTTGGGTTAAAAACTAAGCCTCAATTACTATTTGCCTATCATATGCTTTAGTGGTCTAACAACACTGATTCTGTGCTTACTATTATTATAACTACTATTGCGGTGGTAAACATGTAGAATGTTTCTAATATCATGCACGAGATGCCCCTACTGACACCAGGAGCTCAAGCATGTCTCACTTAGTAGTTTATTGCCAAACATTGGCAACCACTGGGGATTTTTATGCAACAAACGCCACTGCATGCATACTGTGTCAGAGCGCTCATATCAGAGACTTGAACACTTCCTTCCTACTATTAAAATCTGCTCTCCTCCCCTCTGATTCTGAAAGATCAGATTAGACTTCTCTGCATGGCAGCTTAGCTAAACCCCCAACAAAGAAAAAGAGAAAGTGGCATGACTGAAAGCAAAAAGATAACATTAATACAAAGTCAGTGAACCCCGATGCCTCCCAACTTGTTCTTTGTATGTATGTATTATCTATCTACCTACCTATCTATTAGATTACATTGTGTTCCAAAATAAAGCAATTTTTTCTGCTATTTTTAAATCAAAGATTTTTTATCCATTTCAGCATCATATGTGGAAAGCATATCTCTACAAGATGATGAATTTTTGCAGCAGATCTGCTCACATCTATCTGGTTCCAGAATCAGTCCTATATTATTATAGGACTTATTATATAATGTCGTGCATTATCATACAATGTTGTATTTTATTATGTAATGTTTCTCTAAGATGTTAACATTAAGGAAAACATGGGATCTCTATAATTTACTTTTCTTGTAGCCTAATATAACTTTAAAATAGTTAAAGGTAAGAAACAATCATATAAAATATGCCACACATGTAACAGCAGGCATATGCAATACTGAACAGTAGTCCATCTGAAACGTAAAACCTAATATAAATTAGATTAGCTTAGGCTTATATGAAGCAAACTATTTTTTAATAATATATAAATGATGGATTTGTTATTTGTCCATGGTATGATAATATGCATATATGATCCCCCTAAAATATGCCAATGTGCATAAGTATAGATGTGTGTGTTAGTCACTCAGTCGTGTCTGACTCTTTGCGACCCCATGGACTGTAGTCCGCCAGGCTCCTCTATTTGGATTCTCCAGGCAAGAATACTGGAGTGGGTTGCCATGCCCTTTTCCAGGGGATCTTCCTGACCCAGGTATTGAACCTTCTTCTCCTGCTTGGCAAGTATATTCTTTACCACTTACCTAACTGGGAAGCCCAATTTGTTTCATAATCCACCTTTTATTGGCCCTTCCCCTTCTTGGTTTCTTGTCCTCACTGCCTTCTGTAGTTTCCAGGAACCATATCCCCAACAAACTGCTTGCATTTGAATTTTTATCTAAGGATCTATTTCCATAAAAGTCCAAACCAAGACACACTTACACTCACCTGGTGTTCCATTCTTGGCGCTGGTATCTTGAATACAGAATTGGTAAGATTCAACCCAAGTTTTTATACATGAAACTTAGCAATTCTTTAGACTGATTTCATAAAAGTAACAAAAGGATGAGCAGATAGTGAGTTAACCAACAGCATAGAATCAGAACAGCAGGCAGCTCATGGTCGCTAGCCTAAATGCCACAGTGTACTGTGGGCCATCACAGTATACAACATAACAGAAATTTCACACTGAGATGCTGACATGAGTTTCCTATTTCCTCCTCACTAAGGATTAGGGTCACTCTTAGCAAGAGGTGACTGCAAGAATGAACAGTTTGATCATATCTGTATTTCTCTTCCAGCATTGATGTGTTCCGCCAAGTCTACTTCTAGATATGCTGTGTAACGATGATCTCCAATGAGGTCAACTTGCCCTTGCATCAAAACTCTTATTCTAATTGTATGCCAATTATGCTCAGTCTCTGCTTGTGTGTAGCTCAAAACCTACTTTCAGTACGAAGTTACCATCTCTTATATTCAGAAAAAGATCCTTCTGACAAGGGTTACCTTCTGCTTGCCTCTCACTTGTCCTTTACACCTCCTGGGGCTTCTTTTTCCATTTGGAAGAACTTGGTTCTCTGTGAGGCCTCATTTTGAACAGCAAAGATGAGCCTTTATGTCCCTACACCTTTTGGTAGAAAGCACAACTCCCGGAAGCTGTTGAACCCTGAAATGGAAGCAGAAGACCAATACACCTGTGATACTTGATAACGATTCAATGCAGAGGTTGGACTGCTTTTCTGTTTAATTCCAGTCATGTGATGACATACTGATGAATGAGTTGGGTTTTCTTTCTTAAGTCTCATTGGATAAAAGGCATTACCATGGTTGAAAGATGGAGAAAGAGGCCCATCTCAGAGACAGTTAAGCTTGAAGCTCTGGGAATACATGTCAACGCCCATTAGAAATAAAAAAGCTACCAGAAGAACACAGTGTCATGGTTCATCTACCATAAACGCTTTCTATAAATGACTGCTCTGGGTAGACAGTCTCCATAGCATGAACCACCCCTTCAACTGGGCATCATCATATGTCAACATTAATGCTTTGCCCATATTTATAGTGCTAAGGTGTTGTTCTACTTTTTAATTTACTTGCTTCTCAAAGTAGCCACAGAGGTATCTAGAATAAACAACTAACACAGCTAGTCACTGACTGTTAATCTCTTTTCCTGCCTAGTAGCCAGTCCTTACCATCAGTATGGCCCCATGATAGCTGTTCTATAGACTATTGCTAAGTAAGTGATAAAGGATTTTGACTTTTGCTATTCCTTTAGCAGAGTAGGGAAAGTGTAGGGAGAAGAAATATTAACATATTTAACTGTTAAAATACTTTGTCTTATTTCCTTCTACCATAGTAGAAATAGAAGAGGAGATAATCATAAGAACACTAAGAAATCTGTCACATCCATGAATCACAATAGGCAGGGAGATTAGAAAACTTAAAAAAAGAAGAGTTGACAGTAACTTTCACTTCAAACACAGTTATATCCCAAAGCACAGGCATAGTGTGTCAGAATCCTCAAGGACAGCTTTAGTTTGTCACAGACAGCAGTCCTGGCTCATTCTTTGTGTTTGCCCCTGTTCCTAGTCTAGTTCATAACTTTAAAAATGTTTGTAAGGGACTTTCCCTGTGGCCCAGTGGTTGAGAATCTACCTTGAAATGCAGGGGACATGGGTTCAATCCCTGGTCGGGGATCTAAGGTCCCATGTGCCATGGAGCAACTGAGCCCACGGGTTTCAGCAGCTACTGAAACTTACACTCCCAACTCGAGAGTCCACGCACCACCACAAAAGATCCCACATGATGCAGTGAAGATCCGACACGGACAAATAAATATTTTTTGAATGAATGGATGGGCAAGTGGACAGTGGTGGGGAGAGATTTCTGCTGAGCACAGGCAGGAATGATTGAGGATGCTAATCCAAAAAGTTATGCACAAACATTTGTTACCGGAAACTTCCGCCCTTTATCCCTATCCAAGGAGGGTCTCATGTTCACACCCTCTGCCTGAGGCTTCTTGAGATGCCCATGAAAATACATCTTCTAGAGCAGCCTGCCACTTCCTCAAATGCTGGCTGACCCTATTTCTGATACAAGTGCTTCAGAAGATTTCTGTCTGCTGTTTCCTTTTGTATGAATGCCATTGAATATTTTATAGTATCGTTGGTGTTTCTAGCAAATCCTATTTTCAATATATCCTTGAAGAAACAGACATAAAGATGATCTCATTTTAAATTCATGTATGCTTATATCTCATGCTAGGAAATAACATCCTTCATTGAAATGGAAGCAGTTTATGTAAAATGACTAAGTTACTAAGTATTTGTAAGCAAACTGAGAGGAATAGTTTTATCTAAATGCTCTGCAGAAGCACAGTGCAGTTGAAAAGCACAACCTTTTTATCATAACCAACATATGAACCTGCTATTAATCTATGTAAATTTAACTTATTCTGCAGAAAGTAGGAGTGGATCCTCTGAGCTTAACTTGAGGAAGACAGGCAAATTTTTCTCTCATTATTACTTGGTCTAAGTCACAGGGATTCAGGCAAGATTTCCTGTCATTACTATGCAGTCTAAGTCGTACGGTGACAATAAACGTAAATACAACAAATACCCTATAACACTCCACCATCATTTGTCATCTTAAGCATAAACATCATTAAGTAAGTGAAGTCGTTCAGTTGTGTCCAACTCTTTGCGACCCCATGGACTTAGTCTGCCAGGCTCCTTCATCCATGGGATTTCCCAGGCAAGAATACTGGGATAGGTTGGCATTTCTTTCTCCAGGGGATCTTCCTGACCCAGGGATCGATCCTGGGCTCCCTGTTTTGCAGGCAGCCTCGTTACCACCTGAACCACCAGGGGAAAACACCTGTAAACATCATTAGGCAGTTTAAAAAAGGAAATGCAAATGGCTTAGTCTTCATGTTAAAAAGCAAATGATAATGCTAAACTTGGCCTTGAATGAGAAAGGAAAGCTCAGGGCATTCCAAGCAATTTGTATCCATAAGTCTGACCTCAATCTTACTTTTTAAAATGGGCTTCCCTGGTGGCACTAGTGGTAAAGAACCCACCTGCCAGTGCAAGGGACATAAGAGACGCAGGTTCGATCCCTGGGTTGACAGGATCCCCTGGAGGAGGGTGCGACAATCTACTCCAGTATTGTTACCTGGAGAATCCCATGGACAGAGGAGCCTGCAGGCAACAGTCCACAGGGTCGCAAAGAGTTGGACATGACTGAAGCAACTTAGCATGCATTTTTTTTTAATGCCTGGAGCAAAAGCCTGTCTAGTGATGTGCAGCAGCTCTACGCAGAAGACAGTCTTATTTCTAAAGTGTTTAGCTAAAAAGGGCCTGGGTTCTTCACCCTGGTCTACTTGTCAGATATTTCTCAGCCCAGGGATGCAAGTTTCAAGAGAGCAGACCAGGTTGAATTTTACCTTCCCTATAGTAAGGTAGGGCTTCCCAGGTGGCTCAGTGGTAAAGAATTCCCCTGCCAATTCAGGAGATGCAGGAGATGTGGGTTCGATCTCTGGGTTAGGAAGATCGCCTAGAGGAGGAAATGGCAACCCTCTCTAGTATTCTTGTCTGGGAAATCCCACGGACAGAGGAGCCTGGAGAGCTACAGTCTACGAGGTTGCAAAGAGTCAGACATGACTGAGTGACTGACACTTCCACTTTCTTTCTCCCTGGCTTGCTGAACTGTGGTCCAGGTGTGCAGTGAGGTCCTAGGATGGTGTACAAGGCTGTTTATCATCTGTGTTCATCTCCTACTGTTTCTCCCTAGCACAAGACTCCAACAAGGAGCCCAACAATGTCCAACCAGGTTTCCCCCTCCACTACCAAGCTCCAAAAGGGCATAACACCTCTCCCCCAGGAATTCATCATCAAATTCAAGCAGCAACTGCAGCCCACTGCTTTGTCTCTGTGAAGTCTTATCTACCTGCACCTCTTCTACCCAAGCTTCGCCAGTCCCTCCTTCAGGTCTTCAACCAAAGTGAAGGTCACCCAGAGAGGGAGAATTGGGTGAAATTAGATAGACATGAGACCAAAGACCCCTAAAAACATGACTAATGTTCATATCTCATGGAAGCAGCATTAATAACATTTGACTGTAAATCAACATGTAAACATTTGTATCTGGGAAACAAGAGCTAGTCATCTGGGAAAACCTCCAGATGCCCGTTGCCTGGACTTGAATCTTGCTCAACCAGCTCCATGGCCTTGAGAAAATTATATTACTTCTCTTTCCTTTTCTGTGAAATGAGAATCTTCATAAAGGTTTTAAACAGAAAGTGTTATGGGAATCAGATGAGTAAATTATCATAAACCCATTGGATCTGCTCCAGACTCACAGTGAATAGACGGTAAAAGCTAGATATTATTTTGATTAGTACAATTGTTAAAATTCTCTTGATTTTAATTGAGAATTGATGTTGGATTTAGTTACATAATTTATTTTTATTTTGCTTTGTTTTTGTTCATCATTTTATACTTCTATTTTTCTCTTTCTTTTAGAAGAATTTAAAAAATGAAAATAAAGAAAATCACCAGGAAACACTTTAATTTTTCTATACTTAATATGGCTAGGGGCTTCCTTGGTGGCCCAAATGGTAAAGAATCTGCCTGCAATGCAGAAGACCCTGGTTCAGTCCCTGGGTCAGGAAGATCCCCTGGAGAAGAAAATGGCAATCCACTCCAGTATTCTTGCCTGGGAAATCCCATGGACAGAGGAACCTGGTGGGCTACAGTCCATGGGGTCACAAGGAGTCAGACAACACTTAGGGACTAACACACACAATATAGCCTATGCTTCTTTTCAAATGATGATTTGATTTTTTTTTATACTTAAGGGTACATATAGAAACATACGATAATCATTTAGAAATAATTTCATTGGCTTATTTAAGAGTTTATCTCATATTCTGCACACAACCTTTGAAAAAGAGATTTCAATAAAGTATTTTGAAATGGATAAAGCAAATAAGATTATGTTTAGATAGCATGAAATTCTTACTTATTTTTGTTACCAATTCTTGCTCTTACAAGTCTGTATGTTCTTTTCTACATACAGTCTGTATGCTCTTTTCCCTGCACTTCTTATTAAAAACATCTGGGAATGTAAATAACAGTAACTCTTCAGATGAAACTGCGAAGTGAAATGTATTCTGCACTTTGTGGAGCTTTACTCTACTCTTAAAACAGCAAGTGGAAGATTTCAAGACTGGAGGTCTATTTATTAACAGGCTGCTTAGGCCAGCATTTGTACTGTCCTTTCCTGGAAATCTTACTAACTCAACAGTAGTCAATCCATCATAGCTGCACAAAGGAGGCGATGAAAAGCATGCCTGTCTCCTGCACTTGAAATTGAAATTAGCCTGATTGGATTGCACAAACAGTCCTCTGCCGTCAGCCCTGCTTGACTTCAAAGGATTCATGTGCTTGGGGAAAAAAATCCAAAGCTACAAAGAGTTGAGAATGTGGAGCAAATAATGTCATTTCTTTTACTTAAGCCTTAAATTACCAAACAAAACAAAAACAAAACCAAAGAAACCAAATCCTTGCTGTTTCCAAACAATTACTTTTAAAGCTGTATTTATGTGATTAGTCTATTTGTTTGTCATTTAATAGCTATGTGTGTGCTTGTGCTGGTCACTTCAGTTGTATCCAACTCTTTGTTGACCCCATGGACTATAGCCCACCAAGTTCCTCTGTCCATGAGATTCTCCAGGCAAGAATACTGGCGTGGGTTCCCATGGCCCCCTCGAGGGGATCTTCCTGACCCAAGGATCGAACCCACATCTGCTGCATCTCCTGCATTGACAGGTGGATTATTTACCATTAGTGCCACCTGGGGTGGCTCAAATGTTACTACTGAAGTTTAAGTCAGTTATCTTTATGAACCTTTTGAAACCCATTTTGCTTTGATATGTGAAGAAAATAAATACTCCTGAATTTCTGCTGTGCATGTTTACCATTTACAGTGGGTATGGCAAATATCAGTGTGTGCGGGGCCAGGCAGGAGGTGTGGTAATGGAGGCTGCCTGGATGGGAAATGTGATGAACTTGTTTAAAGGGGCAGCCATTACTCAGAACCAGCCAACTGTTGCCTTGCAAGGAGCGGAAACCACATTGCCTATTCTAAAGACTGTCAAGAGGAGGCTGAAAAGTGCAGTTTTATATTTTATCCCCAGGTTTTCCACAATTGCAATTAATTAAGAAATTAAAACATTGCATGGGAAACAAAGCATATAAGTCACACTTGTCATATTTCATCGAGAAATCAGTTGTGAGAGTGTATGGAGTCAAAGATGGGAAAGTAGGGATGTTTGAAAATTAGTCACTACAAGGAAACTCTAAGTTGGAGGAGTGAAAATGTTGCCCAGAGGTCAATGGCAGGTACTTCAGACCTTCAGATGTCCAAGTTCAGCTTCTTAAGCAGGAGTCTAGCAAGTGGTCCTTCTAAGGCTGGGTCATTACTGCTGTTTTTGAAGCTGCCACCATAAGGACCCATGTGTCAACTGCTCCAGCTGCAACTAATATTGTCATCACTTCCTGAATTGGTCCCGTTGCTGCCACTGTGGCCTCTATCACAGGGATCCCTTGGTGCTGCTGCTGCTAAAATCCGTATTGTCTCAACTTCCAGAGCTATTGCCATTACAGGATTATTCTCATTGCAACTACCACTCAGGACAGCTTTAGGGGAAGTAGGGAGAGTCACTTCTTCCCTCCTCCAGCTGTGTGACTTCCAGTCAGGTCCTCCCACAGGCAGATGACAGAGGAACGACATGCCAATTTCTTTCAGAGTATGCATGCAAAATTCTCCTGAAAATGTTAGAAAACTAGGTTGGCATATATATATAAACCTCACAAGTAATATAGAATAATAGCATTGTTTTTATCTAGTCATGCAGAAAAGCTTGAACAATAGAAATTCTTTTAATGTCATTTACTACATTAACACATTGAAAGAGGGAAATCATAGGATTATCTCAGAAGATATGAGAAAAAAAATATATATGCTAAAATCCAATGTTCATGTATATTAAAAGTTTTTTGCCAACCTAGGAATAGAAGAGTCAGACATGAAATTAACGACTGAAGAATAGGAATGGAAGACAACTTTCTTAACCTGATATATTTTTATCTATAGCAAAACCGTCAACATTATCATATTTAATATTTAAATCAATATTTTCTGTAAAAATTAAGAAAAGGAAAGAGATGACTGCTGACATGCTTATATTTATTGTTGTTCTAGAATTCTTGGCAAGTGCAGTGAGACCTTAATAATTAGGACCTTCTTTTCAAACCGAGTTATTAGGTAGATGGTTAGAAAAGTGGTAGTTGTGTGGAAAACACAAAAAAACACACAGGAAAAACATTCAACTGGAATAAATAAATTTCCTTTCCTCTTTTGAATAAAAGAAATGTCAGTTACTTGGCCCATGATATACTGAGTTAGATACACAGAAAAAAAGAGAATGTGATTAAATAGCTTCTCATTTGGTGCATTTGTTTATGTATTCTGCCTTGATGATAAGGCAGTGAAGCACAATCAATCACTGATTTTAATTTCCTTTATTGTGTGACAGACAGATGAAAAGGGAAGCGAACTGAATGAAGGAGTTGGTTCGTCAGGCTGTGCACCATCTCCAGCCCCAGATGGCACTCACATCCTGTGTTCTTTGCCACATGACTGAGCATGGCTAAGCTCCACCTCACGGGGTCCGTGCAGTTCACAAAGCACTTCCCCTAAGAGATGCAGTTTATTTATTTATTTATTTTAAATTTTTTTTTAGAGATGCAGTTTAAAAAAGACTAACCACCTCCCTCTTTACGTATGTGAAGGGATCATAAAGCCATGAACTTCATTTTCATGGCTTACATCATAAAATGTCCTAAAGTCTGTATGCTGTGTTCTAAAAACTGCAAGATCTATCGTAGTTGCCTTTGACACTAGCTGGCATTCCATGATCAAGAGTGTATTTACTAATACTTTTCATTATAATATGGTTGGCAATTCCGTTCTCTCTCTCTATTTCTAACCAAATAGACACTGATCAGAATTTATACTATAAAATGAATGAAATTACTGTGTAGAGATGTTGTTGTTTAGTTGCTAAGTCATGTCCGAACTCTTTTGCCACGCCGTGGACTGTAACCTGCCAGTATCCTTTGTCCATGGGATTTCCTGGGCAAGAATCTTGGAGTGGGTTGCCATCACCTCCTCCAGGGAATTTTTCCCAACCAGGGATTGAAACAGAGCCTCTTGCCTAGGCAGGCAGATTCTTTACCACTGAGTCACCAAGGAAGACCTATGTAGAAATGAGGATAGTAATTATTTTTCATTAAATTGAGTATTTTCTATAGGAGTAAAACTTAAAGAAATAATTTATATTAAAGATTTGAAATGTCTTAACTTTACATCCAACAGTAATATAGCCCTCCCTTGAACAGCACGAGGGCCAGAAGCCCCAAATCTCCACATCACCAAAAATTCTAGTATAACTTTTAGTCAGTTCTCCATATCTTGAGGCTCCTCCTATACCAAGGTTCCTCCATATCCTCGAGTCCACATCTGTGGATTCAACTAGCAGGGGATCTTGTACTGCTATAATGTTTACTATTGAAAAATATTTCATGTAAGTGGACCCGTGTAGCTCAAGACCATGTTATTCACAGGTCAACTGTACACAGTTTTTAAAGCCTTTTATTCAGCACCCAGATTTACTACCCAAGCACCATCCATTCTGAAATCCATTAGTTTGAGAAATTGTTTCTTCAAGAAACTTCTTCAAAATGCTTGACTTTTCCTGGAAATCCATACATATAGCCGCTTATCCTGGACATCGGTCAATATAACATCAATACCACTGGTTTAAAGAGTAATGTATTTGGTGACTAAATAAAGACCCCTTCCTCCAGACAACCTTTTCTGATGCTCAAGGGGCTGCAAACCCTCCCTTCTAACCCCCGCTCCCCCAAGTTCTCCACCTCTCACCAGGCACCAAATACCCAAAAGGCAGTTATTGTTTCTCTGCATCTTATCCAGCTGACTGTCTGCTTGAGGAGCATGGTCACGACTCTCTCTATCCCTGTATCTCCCAGGGTCGGGGTCAGTGCCTCATTTAATAAAATGAAAAGGATACTTGAAGAATCCTCCTATTAAAATAAAATCTACTTTTATATCCCTTGCCATTGAATCTCTGGATACTTCTGAACAGTCCAAAGCACTTTTAAAGCATTCTGTACTGCACTGTGTTTTGTTTTTATCTGATGATCAGTCAAGAGAGGCCACAAGAGGAGACACAAGAGAGCTTCAGGAAAGTGAGGTCTATTATACACATACATCCCGCATGCCATGCAGGGCCACATGGAGAGGCCTCAGTGGTGAGGAAGTAAAAAACAGGAGTGAGGAGAAAGCTTGGACTAGACACTTTTGGGAGGGTTCCCAAGGAAAGGCAAGGCAAGTCCAGGTGAACTGTTAAGGACCGGCTTGTTTGGATATATTCAGCAGAATCCTAGCTTTAGGGATAGTCCCTAGCTGCCGGCTACCTGGCGCTGGGGTGATGGAGGCAGAGACATATTGCCTCCTAGGAGCCTTCCAGGTGGTGCAGTGGTAAAGATCCTGCCCACCAATGCAGGAGACATAAGAGACACAGGTTCCATCCCTGGGTCGGGAAGATCCCCTGGAGGAGGGCATGGCAACCCACTCCAGTATCCTTGCTTAGAGAATCCCATGGACAGAGGAGCCTGGTGGGCCACCATCCATGAGGTCGCAAAGACTAAGGTCAGACACAGCTGAATGACTGAGCACAGTGTTCAGAGGCTCACAGAGGAGGCCGGGCTCTGGGTTGGTTAGTTTACACATCAAAGGCCCGCCTTGGGTTGGGACCCTTAGTTCCAGGAAGGGCAACCTCTCACCAGCCAGAGAAGTTTTTAAGATGCCAGAACATCATAATATATAGAAAAAAAAAAATTAAATGTATTAACAATCCTCACATCCTCATGGCAGGTATCACACCGGTCAGGAAGCAGGGTTCATGCGGCTCTGTCGTTACTTTCAGGGTCACAGCTGTGTCTCTCCCCTTGCCATTGCTCCTGGCCTTTCCCAGTTTGAAACCTCCTGGGCGGCCTCCCACTTACTCTCCATCCCCGCGTCAGGTGTTATGAAGACTAATGAGAACAGCGAGGGGCGGAGACGGGCTGCCTTGGAAGCAGAGAATTTATTAGTTTTGCCGAGCCGGCACAGGTACATTGTATGGAAGAGAGACGAGGGGTTTGAGGTGTGAGGCTCTCTCTCCAACTGGTTCATTTCACAGCTCCTTTTCCCTCTGGTACCACCTGCGAAAGAAGTCACTTATGGAGTCCTGTGGATTGGACCAACTTCATCCTGGAATCGGCTTCCCAGGTGGCTCAGTGCTAATGAGTCTGCCTGCCAATGCAGGAGATGCAGGTTCAATCCCTGGGTCAAGAAGATCCCCTGAAGGAGGAAATAGCAACCCACTCCAGTATTCTTGCCTGAGAAATCCCACAGACAGTGGAGCCTGGTAGGCTACAGTCCACAGGATCGCAAAGAGTCAGACACGACTAAGTGACTACGCACACACAAATACACACACCCTGGCATCACAGTGGCATCTCTGGTCCCAGACCCCCAGCAGTACCGACTATGGGGCCAGGAGAGGCATTTTCTCCATTCTGACTTCTTCCTGAGCCTCACCAGCCCAACTAGGATGCCATTTTTCCACCAGGACTCTCCACTCTGACAGGTCACCTGTGCCGAAAGCTATGTTTCCATGCATCTGTCAGTTCTGCCAGCTGCCCCCAAAGCAAGTGCAGAGCTGGGCTGTTCTGTTCTGTGTCTGGGCACACCTTCCCTCCACCCCACACAGATTTTCTACTGTGCTACTGCTACCATGCTTCACCTCTGCATTCCTTGAAACCACTCCTGACTGGCCCTAAGTGACCCCGACACACAGGTATTCTCATTGGTGTAATGGGTCAGCTAAGAGACCCTTCTTGGTGATTTTTCTCTTTGCAGATATTGTAGGACATCACTTATTATTTCATGATTGATACAATGTCCATATAGTCAAAGCTATGGTTTTTCCAGTAGTCATGTACCAATGTGAGAGTTGGACTATAAAGAAGGCTGAGCACCAGAGAATTGATGCTTTTGAACTATGGTGCTGGAGAAGACTCTTGAGAGTCCTTCGGACAGCAAGGAGATCAAACCACTCAATCCTAAAGGAAATCAATCCTGAATATTCATTGGAAGGACTGATGCTGAAGCTGCAGCTGAAGCTGAATCTCCAATACTTTGGCTACCTGATGCGAAGAGCCAGCTCATTACAAAAGACCCTGATGTTGGGAAAGATTGAGGGCAAAAGGAGAAAGGGCGACAGAGGATGAGATGGTTTGGATGGCATCACTGACTCAATGGACATGAGTTTGAGCAAACTCCAGGAGATGGTAAAGGACAGGGAAGCCTGGCATGCTGCAGTCCATGGGATTACAAAAAGTCAGACACAACTGAGTGACTCACCAGCAATTCAGTCTTTTATCTATTGCAAGGATTACATCACAGAAAGTTTGTCTTCCCCCAAACGTTAGCGCACTCTTTGTTTTTTACTTTAAGAAGTTATTTTGTATCAGATTGTAAGGTAGACTAAAGAATCAATGCCCACAAATCAATTCTTATTATTTACACTCTTCTAGAATGTTTTAATAAAAGCTTTCAGCCTGAAAATTATTTTGCTGAGGCTCTTTGTCTGAGTCAGTAACTGTGATGTCAGAATTTGGTACAAGCTGTTGAAACCTGTTCCCAGTTTAAAGTCAAGTGCATTGAGAATTTAATCTAAAGAAAATTAACTCTGAAATGTATAACTTTTATGAAGTAAAAACCACATAAAAATTAAAATTATTGTGGTGTATATAAAATAGAGCAAACTTCCTGCAGTTTACCCTTCAAGGACAAATGGTGGGAAAACATACAGCCAGGTCCAAGGTTGTAGGTACATGCTCCAGCCTCGAGAAGACCCTGGATACCAAGATTAGAATAGGACTGAAACTTATTGCAATCAATAATAATAATCATAAAAAGTGCGTCCCTGTAACTCCACGGAAATACTTTCCATAAATTTTCACTTAATGGAATTGAACTGAAAGTGGTTCCAAGGCATTCACAGCATTCTTATTGTCATGTGGGGACACAGTGCAAAAGCCCCCTTAAATATTGGACCTCAAGGTCAAAGAGAGGAGAGAGACTGCCTTTGTGTTTCCTCGAGCCCTGAAACGTGGCAGTGTGCTAAGTGGCCGTACTGATGGAAGGTGAGAAACAAGGATATAAGACAGCAGAGTCGTTTCCAGGAAAAGCAGACAGAACAGGCACTAGAGCAATTAATAAATGTATTGAAAGGACAAGGGAAAAAAGCTCTTTTCTCTTACCATAAATAAATAGAATAAAGTAGCTAGCAAAAAAGGGGTACCCACAATGGAAGACGCTCTGTAATGTGTAACATTATTCGTGTATTTTCATCAGTGATACATTTCTCTTTGACTCTGTATGCCAGACAATTGTTACCCAATTAAAAGTAAGAGAGTGTATAAAAAGAAAGGGGAAAACAAATATTAAGGAGAATGATCAAGCTGGTTTGGTGGAAGTAGAAGGGCACCAGTGATTGCTTTAAATCACCATCTCAGGTCTTACAGAGATAAAGCCTTGAAACTCGCATTTCCTTTTCTACCTCATAAATTGATTTGAGGAATAATGAACTGCTGTTTGTGAAGCACTTATATCTTTAAATAATGATTGTAATAGGAAGGCAGATGAGGGTCGAAGGAGGAAGTCTTTGCAGAGCTGAACAGGTTTCACTCAGTGACATCATCTCTGAGACTTTGGTGCTCAGATGGGTGATTTCTGTTACCTGGACCTCGTCTCTTGGGAAGCAGCTAAGAGTCATCCACTGCAAGCCTCAGACACGGCATGGTTGATCTCCCTCAAAGCTGCCACTCAGCTCTCTTTCAGGAGATAAAACCAAGGGTCATTTGTATGTCCTCACCCCCCAAAAATTGAAAATGAGTTAACTCTGTCAATCCACCTGGAAAGAAAAATGCATGGGATTCCATTTGTAGCCACTGTTATAGGATATTGAAAAGATAAAACCTGTCTGGTTCCTTGGTTATCAAAAAGAAAAAAAAAATCAGATAAATTGCAGCCAACCAATATAGGAGTTTCAGAAGCCTCAAAACCACCAAGTTGTTTATATTTTCTGTGATGCTCTTAACTTTAAATTAGAAAAGATACTAAATAGCATTGGAACTGACAGAGTATAGAAACTGATATCAACAAAACTACTCAGAAATAGAAGAAAGTCTTAGCTTTAAACGTCAAGTCCAAATTGATCTGTAGACAGAGAGAGACTCCCTCCTGGAAAAAAAAAAAATGCAGCCAAACGTTCATCACCAGAGACAAAAGATGAGCCTGGCAAACTCATTATAGTGGCAGTGAAGCTGTCTGATAAACCACAGGACAGTGATAGAGCTCTCTCCTAAGGAGCAGTCTGAGGCTCGCCACTCCACCTGCCAACTTCAGGGAACGTGAACATCTCTTAACAGGAAATGTGCAGGGGGTGGAGAAATGAAGGAACGATTCTCTGAGTGAGACAGAAAGCTCCAGATCAGTCAAAAACACTGCCTGAAACCCTTGGAGTTGGTTATATGCCAACACCCAATGATGCAGCAAAAAAAAAAAAAAAAAAAAAATCTGCAGTCAACTGCTCAGAAAAGATCAACATGCAGCACACCTAAAACTTAGCTATTTATTTAAAACCCAACACATCTGGGGCAGGGCAAGACTGACCGGCCTGAGCCAAATGTCACCCACGAGAGAGATAACGAGTGCTGAAGAGCAGATCAACCATCTCTTCCTGCCAGACTCAAAATGTCCTTGCAGATTAAGTCCTGTTCCAAGGGTCTGGGCTTTTATGTGGGGTTTAGATGTGTTGGCTTACATGTGTAGTTCTAACTGAGTCCAAGTCTTCTTTCTGGACAAATTTCACTCCAGGTTATGGAGAGAATTGGGGCCAGAAATCATATATGCTCAAAGATTCAAATAGGGTAGTGAGCTTGACAAAACAGAGGTTTGTGAGAATGATGGAGATGCCTTGCTGACACCCCCATCAGGAGAACTTCCTGATGAGGCTCACAGCCCCCAGCTGCTGCTTCCGAGTGCTCTTGGCTACCAAGCTGATGCCCTGCTTCCCCCAAGCTGCTCCCATCAGTGACAGGATGGCAGGGCTTCTCAGCAGACCATTCACACCAGGTGTGGGGCTCCTGCATCCTGGCTTGGGGACTTAATTAGTTTGGTGACACCACCCCAGAACCACACAGCGGTCTGAGGCTTTCTTCTCAGTCCCTCCTTTCTCTTCTGCACTCACAGGACCCAGCCCTGCAGGACAGTGGAAAGGCTCCTTTCTCCTACTCCTATCCCGTCGCTCTTTATTCTGCAGGGTACTTCAATTAATTGTCTAACCATGTCTAAGCCTACCTGGTAACTGCTTCTTTGAGGGTCTGGCCTGGCATAAGCTCATATCTGCAAACCATAGACAGCCATCAGTGTTTGATTCCACCAGCTAGATTCCAGCCACGAAATAGACGAGAGTGGTTTACCAAGATTTTGTTTAGAGTTAGGAAAGCACAGCATGGGTTTCTTAACTGGTAGTCGCGTAAGATTTACATGATTTTCTTTCTCAACAGGGTGACTACAGCAACACATGAGGGAAATGCAGGAGACATTTGTATTTTCACAAGGCATCTGGCGATGTTTTGGGTATGACTGCATTTGGTGTAGGAGCACTGTGTGGTGACTGACCCTGACTGAGCTCATCAGAGACACTTCAGAGGGGGGACTCCCCTGGTGGTCCAGTGGTTAAGATCTTGCCTTCTAATGCAACGGATGTGGGTTCAATCCCTGATCAGGGAGCTAAGGTGTCATGTGCCTCGTGGCCAAAAGCCAAAACATAAAACACAAAGCAATATTGTAATAAACTGAATACAGACTTTTAAAATGGTCCATAGCAAAAGCATTTTTTTAAAAAGATGCTTTAGAGGGAAGCTGAAAGGGGTACATGGGGGAGGGTACTCAGGGAAAGTGGATAAGACAGAAAAGATTCAGCAGACTAACACCTGCCACGCTCTAGGGCACTTCCAGAATATTCACAACACACCAGGCAGTGTATAAGGGCTTCCCAGTGGTAAAGAACATGCCTGTTAATGCAGGAGACATAAGAGAGGCTGGTTCGATCCCTTGAGGAGGGCATGGTAACCCACTCCAGTATTCTCGCCTGGAGAATCCCACAGACAGAGGAGCCTATTGTCCATACAGTCGCAGAGTTGGACACGTCTGAAGGGACTTAGCATGCACACAAGCAGTGTATAAAACACAATCTATGCTATGTATCATGTTGTTGTTTAGTCACTCAGTCATGTCTGACTCTTCTGTGACCCCATGGATTATGAGCACCATTGGTTATGAGCTGAGAAATAAACCAGGGCGTTCAGAGTACTAACTACAACACCAAGCCCTGTGCTAACTACAACACCCTGCCTCCTGTCTCTGGGGAAGGAGTTCAAGTTCAGTGTGACCAGATTTTGACATGCAGTCTGATATACACTATGGTGGGAGACAAGGGTCCCTCTCTAAACGGTGCGAGGTCTGCATTGTGCGCTTTGCTCTGTCCTTCAGTCATGTGCAACCCCCTGGACGGTAGCCCGCCAGACTCCTCTGTCCATGGAATTTCCCAGGCAAGAATACTGGGGTGGGTTGCCATTTCCTACTTCAGGGGGTCTTCCTGACTCAGGAATCAAACCCTCATCTCTTGTGTCTCCTGCATTAGCAGGCAGATTCTTTACCGTTGCGCCACAAGGGAAGCCCCAGTCTACAAAAAGACCTTCCAGGCCTTCTTTTACATGCAACCAGCGTCATCTACAGGGCAGTACTCAAAAGTGCAGGAGAATGTGCTCTGGGTCTCTCTGGCTGCTCTCCAGCCATGAACACAGATGCCTCATTGATTAGGTGGTATCACACAAAGAGTGACTCACTAGACACGGTTGGGCTTGGGGAGGGTATGGTATAGAGTAGGTGATGAGATCACTCCCTCGTAATGCCACGTTGTAGCACACATCACATGCTCTCTTCCCAGCAACTGGGCACACTTCTGATTTTACTTTTAAATGTGGTGGACAGTTCCACGGAAGCGCGACCTGCTTTTGTGCTGCCAGCATCCAAACGCATCCCACACCTGCGTGTCTTGCTCTCATCTCATAAGATCTTATCCAACTTTTGTGGGATCTCATTTCAGCCTGTGCTCATATGCAGCTTTGTCATTATTCAGTCACTAACTCGTGTCTGACTATTTGTGACCCCATGGACTGCAGCACACCAGGCTTCCCTGTCCCTCACTATCTCCTGGAGTTTGCTCAATCTCATGTCTGCTGATTCAGTGATGCCATCCAACCATCTCACCCTCTGCTGTCCCCTTCTCCTCCCATCTTCAGTCTTTCCCAGCGTCACGGTCTTTTCCAATGAGTCTGCTCTTCACATCAGGTGGCCAAAGCATTGGAGCATCAGCTTCAGCATCCGTCCTTCCAATGAATATTCAAAGTTGCTTTCCTTCAGGGTTGACTGGTTTGATCTCCTTGCAGTCCAAGGGACTCTCAAGAATCTTCTCCAACACCACAGTTTGAAAGCATTAATTCCTTGGTGCTCAGCCTTCTTTATGGTTCAACTTTCACTACTGGAAAAACCATAGCATTGACTATACGGGTGTTTGTCGGCTAAGTGATGTCTCTGCTTTTTAGTATGCTGTCTAGGACACGGACTAGAGGGAGATGGTAAATCCTAATTGTGGTCTGGATACCAATTGCATCAGGGAGGACCATAGCTTGTTCTACTAAATCAGCCTGTATACAACTCTTTGATAGAAATTGTAGCCAATCCCACCTTGAAAATGTGGTGACAGAGTGGACTTAGTGAAGGGCATGATGCAATCTAAAGGGTGAAACAGGCTGTACTATATAGCACATGCCACGTGGCTCACCTCCGTGTTAGCCTCCCCTGTAATGGACAGTGGCACCTGAACTCAGACTCACCTGGGTGTACCTCAAACATGCAAACCTGGATCAGTGCATGGTGCTCCAGGGCCTTCTGAGATGCCAACAGAACTTGTTTGGTCAGTCATAGGCACAGTCGGAAGCCACACCTTTGGAAGTGACCTTCGACCAACGGAAGATGAATTTCAGTGGATAAAGGCTGCTTTTTCCTGACTTTTATAAAGACATTTCTGAAAAATGTTCTCTTCATTTCTCAGAGGTTCTGAGTGAACCGCCCAAATGCCTTTAGCAGCGTCAACAGTGGTGGTTGGTGGTCTAGTCTCTAAGTCATTGACTCTTGCAACCCGTGGATTGCAGCCCATCAGGCTCCTCTCTCCAGGGGATTTTCCAGGCAAGAATACTGGAGTGGGTAGCCATTTCCTTCTCCAGGGGATCTTCCAACCCAGGGATTGAACTCATGTCTCCTGCACTGCAAGTGGATTCTTTACTGACTGAGCCACTGGGGAAACCCAACAATACTGCACGTTTGTGGTGACTTTCCTCCTTCAGGGTCTTTCTGTTTCCCTCTCTTCCTTACTTCTGCTTCCTGAGTTAACCTGTCAGGCAAATTACTTGTGCTAATGTTTAGAGGAAACCAAACTAAAACACAAAATATCTCCAAAACCTTCACGTTTCTTGCTTTATGACAAACGTGCTCACTCTGGCTGGAGGTATAACTGGATTGAATATTGGGAAAGAAATGTTTATTATTTAGAGCCCAACAGCAGTGTGAGTCTGGGGTTTGTGCCAGGTTTCAAATTTCTATTGCTTCGCAGAATCTTCACCTTAAAACTTGGAGATGTTGAAAATCCACCATCACAGTCAGATGAGTTATTGCTCCTGGAATTTTTAAGTCGTTCAGATAACATATTTTTAGAGAAAATCTACCCCAGAGCAAAATTGGAAGCATTGGAGGGAATATATGTTCCAAGCCTATCATTTTTCACCTTTCAAATTCCCTGACGCATCCAGTTCAAGCTATCATTGATATTGCTTTGGGGCATTCCAAGTCATCCCCGGCAAGAAGTCGGCTAAAAACTCTAACCACTCTCTAAGAAACATGAAGTTCAAGCAGTTGTCTAAGAGCTCAGATCAATGAGTCATGATGGCGCTAAATGGGGTAGCTCCCCTCCTCCGAACTCCCAGACCCTACATTCAATAGTGAGGAATGCCGTGGATACTCTCCTAGGCACTGTGGTTAAAATAACACTTAGCACTTAGTGATTTCCGGTCCCAAAGTATTTACTGAAACCTTGGACATTCCATTGCCAATCCTTTGAAATATGTGACATTACCCTCATCACTCTAAATAGGGGGAACCAGGCTAGAATATTTAATAGCACAGCATTCAAATATGCAAAAATTGTAACTCAGTAGTTTCCGAGTTCCAAATTATCTCCTTTGGTTGTTTAAGTTTGATGAATTCAATTCAGACTGATGTTTCACCTATGAATTTTTTTTTCTATGTGCTATTTCTTTCTGTGTTCCAGAAGCAAGTGATGTCAATAGTTCTTTGAATGGGAAGTTTGAGCTCCAAACTCTTGAGAATGAAGGACGTTTTGTTGCACTCAACAGGCCATGGAGGTTCTGGAGATTTCAATACAATTGTTGAAGACAGTAAAGGAATATTTACTAATTCTTATTTATCTCAAATAGACAAAAGTGGAGGTGCCAGACAGAAGAGTGGGTTGACAGGTAGGAACAGAGAGTGGAAATGAAAACTTACTCTGTGTCCACAAATAACTCAAAATTAGGGTGCCATTCCTCTATTATGCTGAGCTGAATACCTTTCCATTTAGAGTGCTCATTGCAAAATGTGCAAAAAGAATTCATTTTTTTCTGTATTTCAAAATTTTCTTTGAAAGATGGTTACAATTGTATGACAGTTAGCATAAGTGATGCCATCCTGGGCCCACACAGTTCCTCCTGTCCTTTCACTGACCCTACCCAGGTTTATTGGCTTCCCAGTTTGCTCAGTGGAAAAATAACCTGGCAATGCAGGAGACATGGGTTTGATCCCTGAGTCCGGAAGATCTCCAGGAGGAAGACATGGCAAACCAGTCTGGTATTCTTGCCTGGAGAATCCCATGGGCTACAGTCCATGGAGGTGTAAAGAGTAGGACACAACAAATGCGACTGAGCATGCACACACGCACCCAGGACTATCCCAGTTCCAAATCACTTCTTTGTCTTCAGTGGGTTTGCAGTTAATAGATAATATTTAATAGTCAACAGAACCAGGTGACCTCTGTGCTCTGTTAGTCCCCAAACAGGGAAGAAGACCGTGTTCTCAGTGCCCACAGGGCTAGGTGTGTGTGTGAGTGCTAAGTCGCTTCAGTGGTGTCTGACTCTGCAAACCTGTGGACTGCATTCCCCCAGGCTCTTCTGTCCATGGGATTTCTCAGGCAAAAATACTGGAGTGGTTTGCCATTTCCTCCTCCAGGGGATCTTCCCAACCCTGGAATCAAACCTTCATCTCTATGTCTCCTGCATTGGCAGGTCTGTTCTTTGCCACTAGTACCACCTGGAAAGCCCACAAGGCTAGGTACTCATTCATAAATCTTAACTTAGGAATGCACATTCTGTTTTCAAGTACGCGCCGCCGTACCCTAACGCAACTATAAAATTTGTCCCAATGGCCCCTCAGTGGTGCAGCTGTGAAGGCTCCTAGATGGTTTTCCACCAGACCCTTGTCCCACTTACTCACTCTTTGAGTAACTAACCTTGTATAAACTGACCCATCGATTGTACACAGCTTCCTGCCTCATTTTTCAGTCTTCAGAGACCTCACTTTGGTGGGCACTTTTCATTCCCTCAATCCTCCAACCAAATGACTAGATGAATTAAAGTATTTTTAAATGATCTTTTTACACAGATGTAATTTCTGCAATCCTGGGCATAGCTACATCCCAGGAAAAGTAACTGTTTTCTCAACCTAGACAGATCTAATGAAAGCTAAGAAGTCTAGAAGAAAAGAATTATACTGATATAAATTATCATAATGTTTGACATATGTATGATATTTTCTCAAAATCTTCCTGGGATGCTTATTAAAAAGGCAGGCTTCTGGACCTCATTCAGAACCACTGAATCAGAATGTTCTAGATTACAGTCCAGTTCTGTAAACTTCTAACCTCCATTCTCACCTTCCTCTCCAGCACTCATGACTCACCAGCTGAGTCCTAGGAAGCCTGGAGAAAGAGAAGTCTGCATAATCTCCATGTTTGAAAAGCAGTAAGTTGCATGAAGTCTGATTTATAAAAGTATGCTAAAGTTGGGGTATATCTTTCTCATACACCAGCAAGTCCACACATCGGTGCCTGCTGACTTTGCTCCAATAGAGTTGTGCTTCCAGGGCTCAGGTCTCAGTTCCTCTAGGTTTCTTCCTCATCACCATCACCCACATCAGGACTACTGCTTTAGTTCAGTTCAGTTCAGTCACTCAGTCGTGTCTGACTCTTTGCGACCCCATGAATCGCAGCACGCCAGGCCTCCTTGTCCATCACCAACTCCCAGAGTTTACTCAAACTCTTGCCCATCAAGTCGGTGATGCCATCCAGCCATCTCATCCTCTGTCGTCCCCTTCTCCTCCTGCCCTCAATCCCTCCCAGCATCAGGGTCTTTTCCAATGAGTCGACTACTGCTTAGCTCACATTTAAACCCTTGTTGTGGCTCTCGATCCCTAGGTTGGGAAGATTCCCTGGAGGAGGAAACTCCCTCCAGTGTTCTTGCCTGGAGAATCTCATGGACAGAAGAGCCTGGCAGGTCCAAAGGGCCGCAAATTGTTAGACTTGACTGAACTACTGTGCACCACACATGTGGCTCCTCAGAGGCTGCAGCCTAGGGCATGCACACAGTCGTGGGGGTTGACATCAGGTTTCTCTATGACTGTTTCCATCTCTTGTTCGTTGTTGTTCAGTCACTCAGTCGTGTCCAACTCTTTGTGACCCCATGAACTGCAGCACTCCAGGCTTCCCTCTCCTTATCTATCTCCCAGAGTTTGCTCAAACCCATGTCCATTGAGTCATTGATGCCACCAACCATTTCATCTTCTATCACCCTTTCTCCTCCTGCCCTCAATCTTTCCCAGCATCAATGAGGGGGCTCTTTGCCTCGGATGGCCCAAGTCCTGGAGCTTCAGCATCATTCTTTCCAGTAAATATTCAGGGTTGTTTTCCAATAGGATTGACTGATTTGATCTCCTTGCTGTCTGAGAGACTCTCCAGCACCACAGTTCAAAAACATCAACTCTTCATTGTCTACCTCTGATTGTATCAGCTGGACCTTTGAGGCTGTGCTAATAGCTGACAAATCACTCTATTGTTCTCAGTGATGACCTGGGGCATAAATTTACCAATAGTCCAATATCTTTTGTAGGGATATTTTTCGAAGTCAGTATTGAGTTTTGTTCTGACCTAGGGAGGCCTTTTTATTTTTTCTTCTTTCTCTGGTAAATTAGCCAGACTTCGGTTTAGCCTGCTGTTTTGATAGGGTTACCCATCTCCTCTTAATTGTTGTTGTTTAGTCGCTGAGTTGTATCTGACTCTTTTGTGATCTCCCTGGACTGTAACCCACCCATTGTCCCTCTCAGCTTTGAACTCGCATGAGGGAGTGTGATTTCACCTTTATCATTTAAGTTTTTCACATATGTTTTAATTGTTTGCGTGTTCAGTTGTGTCTGACCCTTTGAAACTGTGTGGACTGTAATGCTCCAGGGCCCTCTGTCCATAGGATTTCCCAGGCAAGAATACTGGAGTGGATTACCATTCCCTCGTCCAGGGGATCTTCCCAATCCAGGAACTGAACCCACATCTCCTGCATCTCCTGCATTGGCAGGTGGATTCTTCACCACTGTACCACCCGGGAAGCATTCTTGTATTAGAATCTTGTCATCCAACTTTAATTTGTCCCCCATTTCGTTCAGAGACCTTAAGTTAACACAGTGACTAAAGACTCAGGAGAAATTCTAGCATGTTCTTGGGAAATAAGAAAGCCAACTTGACTGGATAAGAAGCTGCAACTTGAATAAGTGAGAAATAAGACAGAAAACAGAGTGAGGCCATGATCAGCAATGTTAGAATATCTGAAACTAGATTTATCTTAAATCAGGAAAAATGAAACCATTGGAAACTTCTGAACAGAAATTGATATTATTAACATAGTAAAGAGTGGCTGTAGTATGCTGGCTGGATTGTATCAGGAAACATGGTGTACAACATGTAAAGTGAGCCGCACAATAATTACGCAGTGGAAATGACAAGTATATAAAAGTAGATCTTGGAGATGAGGTAGATACAAGACAGGAAAGAATAAGATGAGCCAAAGATGACTTTAAGTCTGAAGTCTAGGTGACTGGAAAAAGGATGATGTCATTAAAAGGTGACATTTGCGGGGAGAGCAGAGAGATGGTATTTAAAAGATAAGGAGACCATCCTCACATTACCATTGCAGGAATTAGCTCCAGGTGGGCTTACCAGGGGGTGCAGTGGTAAAGAATCTGCTTGCCAGTGCAGGAGACGCAGGAGACACAGGTTCAATCCCTGTGCCAGCAAGGTCCCCTGGAGAAGAAAACGGCAACCCACTCCAGTATTGTTGCCTGGAAAATTCCATGGACAGAGGAGTCTGGCGGACTACAGTCCATGGAGTCGCGCAGAATCAGATAGGATTGAGCATGCTCACATGCATGTGTGCTTGATTTCAGCTTTGAAAGATAATTTTTCCTTCTTATGTTAAAGCAAAATCTAAACTTACTGTTCCACATAGAGATCAGCAGACATCTCAGTGTGCGATATTCAAAGAGTCTGATTCTAAGGAGCATTGGGAAGAGAAGCTGCTCTCCTGGGGAACAAGATAAGATAATAATTTGTGTGACTTGACTCAATGTAACAGGTCAGACAGATTGGTTGTTGGAGTCAGGGGAATGTTACTTGCACTGGATTTGAAAAATAAAACTATCCAAAATGAAAGAAATACTGACAATGAGAGTTTTTCTAGCAGAAGCCATACCACAAAAGGGTAAAGGCAAGAGGAATCATTCTACAAGGCAATTTATTTACTGAGTGGTTTACAGAACAGTTTAAGGCTAATTCTGTTCAGTCGCTAAGTCATGTCCAACCCTTTGCGACCCCATGGACTGCAGTGCACCAGGCCTCCCTGTCCATCGCCAACTCCCAGAGTCCACCCAAACTCATGTCCATTGAGTTCATTATGCCATCCAGCCATCTTATCCTCTGTTGTCACCGCTAATGACATAAGTGAAATCAGTAAGCCGGGGAAGGATATGGTGTTTGACTTCAAAGACCATAGAAGTTTGTGGTGTCACTGCTCCAATTCTTGCCACTGGTTGGCAGCCATCTGTCTTTGGTGCCAAAGGCTCAGTGGGTAAAGAATCCTGCAATGCAGGAGACAGAGACTTGGATTCAATCCTTGGGTCGGGAAGATCCCCTGGAGAAGGAAATGGCAAACCACTCCAGTATTTTTGCCTGGAAAATCTCATGGACAGAGGAGGCTGGCAGGTGACAGTTGTGGGGTCACAGAATTGGACATGACTGAGCAGAGAGAGAGAGAGGGTATTTGGTGCAGGGTGTGGGAACCAAGCCATTGTGAGCAGAATACTGAATCTGACATCAGAGGTACACGGTTTAATAAAGAGCTGAGGTTACTTGTGCAGTTATTAATATTATTGCTTAGAATGTGAAATTTGGCTTGAGATTGAGGCAGAAGAGAAGACACAGGTGGGGTTTTTTTGTTTGTTTTGTTTTGTTTTAACTCAGGTGGATTGCCATTTTGTCCTCCAGGGGATCTTCCTAACTCAGGGATCCAACCCATGTCTCTTGTGTCTCCTGCATTGTCAAGCATATTCTTTATCACTGCACCCCTTGGGAAGCCCAAAATACTTCAATAAAAAAAAATACTAATGCCCAGCTATAAAGAGAAGCACCAAGTTTACAGAACAAGCTAGCTTCCATACTACTGCAAGCATAAACTCACCCAGTAGTCAAATATTCAAACTCATTTTTGACAAAATATGTATCAAGAAATCATAGTTTTCATCTTTATGCCATCAATGATAGTAAGCAACTTAGCTATATTAATGTATTTATAAACTCACTATAAAATGTAAAGGAGCAGCACCTCTCAATATCAATATATTATAGCATATTATAAGGAAAATTTTAGGAGGATGCATAGGCAGCTATTTATTCAGTTCTTGATATTCCATTAAATTATTCAAGTCACAAAAGCTCTAACAAGTACTTCCCAGCAGAGAAGGAAAAAATAAGAAAACCTAACTGAAAGTTTGTTTCATTTTAAAAATAATATACATTGTATTATTTTAAATTTATTGATAAAAATCTGAATTGAGTCTTTTCTTTAACCTTAGAGAAGAGTAGAAATTCCCATGGGAAATTTTCTCAGCTTTTCTCAAGCCTGGAAAACTTGGTTTTATATAGATTAATAACCTTAGAATTTTATCCTCAAAGTAATATTTAATAGCCTGATGGATGGTGGTATAGAGGAAGTAATTTCTATGAAACACTTTTATTTATTTGTTTTCAGCTAAAGGGACTTCGTATAATTGTAGTCTCCCCTCTACAATGTAGTTTCTATTATTCTCTGAGTTTATCATGAAGAATAATGATGCTTTGATTAAAAAAGGAACATCACCACTGCTGCAGTTAGACCTCACCAAGGGCAGGCCAGCACATCTTTCTCTTACTCTTTTCCCCATAAACATGACAGAGAGAAATGGTAAAATATATCAGATTATGACAATTGTGCAAGGACTGCAGTATGTCTTCGGTTCCTCATGAAACATTCACAAAACGTTTCTAACCATCGCCAGGCTTATATTCATTCATCCTCAGTTTTTCTCCTTTATAAAAAAGGTAGAAATATACTACAAGAGGCAAAGTCTATCAGCCTTTAGCCCATCAGCCCAGAGTTATTAATCCATTAGCATGACTCGAAGATCTAAGTAGAAAGAGCAGCATAAAAAATTTAATGTATTCTATACTTCCTTCTCACGTTGAAAAGTTATCACATTGTTATCACAGCTCTGGTTTAGTTTCTTATCATGCCTAAGCCGACTGGTTGCAATGTTCTTCTAGATTTGCCTGTTTTTTATGTCTTGTGTTTCATTCCACTCTTCACATGCTCCAGGAGTACTTCAGATCCTTAACGTGTTTTGTCACTGCCCAGGGTTCCAAGCATTCTCAGTTGTTGACTTTCTCTACCCCACAGGGTCTCTCCTTTGCTCCCCACTCTGCTTTCAATCTCCTTAGATTTTTAAGTCCATCTGAATTTTGCCTTTTCCGTCATCCTGTTATTCTGAGATTTATGCTGTTCCCTGTCCAAATTATGTCATTGTGATTTGATGAGAACTTGTCATTGAGAAAACTTGAAAGTTTCCATTGGGTTCAAGATAATTCACCTTGCAGAAGTATTTATATGAATCTGTTCTAAAACACTGAAATTTCTCATTTTTCTTTCATCTTTAGTGATATTTCTTTCACAGTATTTCCAATGAGACAATTTCTGGTACTGTCAAGGGCTGAGATTTTATATATCTCTAATCACTTCACAGTGGCAGACTTTATTTTTCTGGGCTCCAAAACCACTGCAGATGGTGATTGCAGCCATGAAATTAAAAGACGCTTACTCCTTGGAAGGAAAGTTATGACCAACCTAGACAGCATATTAAAAAGCAGAGACATTACTTTGCCAACAAAGGTCCATCTAGTCAAGGCTATGGTCTTTCCAGTGGTCATGTATGGATGTGAGACTTGGGCTGTGAAGAAAGCTGAGCACCGAAGAATTGATGCTTTTGAACTGTGGTGTTGGAGAAGACTCTTGAGAGTCCCTTGGACAGCAAGGAGATCCAACCAGTCCATCCTAAAGGAGATCAGTCCTGGGTGTTCATTGGAAGGACTGATGTTGAAGCTGCAACTCCAATACTTTGGCCACCTCATGCGAAGAACTGACTCATTGGAAAAGACCCTGATACTGGGAAAGATTGAAGGTGGGAGGAGAAGGGGACGACAGAGGATGAGATGGTTGGTTGGCATCATTTACTCGATGGACATGGGTTTGGGTGGACTCTGGGAGTTGGTGATGGACAGGGAGGCCTGGCGTGCTGGGATTCATGGGGCCGCAAAGAGTCAGACACGACTGAGCGACTGAACTGAACTGAATCACTTTAAAGATAGAAAAGGCAATTTGACTATTCACAATGTATCATCAGAGTATTCTTGAACACTGGAAAAGTTTCTGGGCAAAGTGAAGCACATGGTTTCCTAAACTGATATTGATCTTTCAAAGACTGTGAATATCTTCCATATATGGGGTTCTGCATATGACCACGAGAAGTTTTGTAAGTGCTGACTGTAGGCCTGTTCTTTACTATCTACATTTGTAAATTGTCCATAGGAGATAGTTTTCTCCTTGTCTTTGGAGGAAACGATGGTGTGATATAAATCCAATGATATAATTTTCATTGACTTTAGATAAAGTAGGTGGACAAACCTAAGTCTGAGCAGAAACTGGCTTTTCTACTCCCTTTATCCATTTTTCTTATTGAAGCAAAATTTTGAAAGCCACATAGGCACATTCATTCAACAAAATAGAATTTGGTCTTGAAAGCTACTCTGTCCCAGAGCATATACTAGGTTAGATGATATCTGTACACAGCCCTTTATTCAAGCTCTTAGGACCAGATATGCTTCTGAATGCAGAATTTTCCAAGTTTTAAGAAGGTAAAACAGTGTGTGCATCTTCTCTTTCAAAATACTCCCAGGGGAACCCTAAACAGTATCCTATAATCAAACACATTAATGTGTCAGTGGTGAAAATCATGACTATTCACTTAGGAATAACAAAGTTTATAAATGGTCTCACATCAACACAGACAAAGTTTTGCAGCCAAATGAGTTATAGAGACAATTTTTATCTTTTACAGCTTTGGGGGTTTCAGAATTGTGAAGGCCTGCAGACCTGTGGTGTTTAATGAAATCTAGAACAGTTTCTGCCCTTAAGGAACCCGACAAGAGTTAATATTTAGTTAGTTCATTCTGGTAGGCTTATACTGGAATTAACATATTGAAAAGTTTCTTTTCCCAGTTATTAAATCGGCCATTGTTCCAAGCCATTCAGGGACTCTTCACTCCAACCCACCCAATTCCTAGACCTGGTACCTTCCTGCACCTACTGAAACCGACCAACTGAAGGGGGATCTCCTGGCTCCACAGGGAGTCTCAGTGGTTCGTGGATGACTGAGCCGCAACACTTGTTCACAGTTTTGAACATCACTCCTAATATCATAGAACAGTGAATTTCTTCCAGGATTTTCACAGAATGAGGAGAGGTTGGGAGAATGATGGAGTTCCACTTTCTTTCAATTTTAACTTTTATAGATCAGAGACTTAGATAAGTAGAAAGTCAATGAAATTGTCTATGACTTTAAGTCTTCACTGCTCCAAGAAGGACAACAGTCCCCAAGAGGACAGCCTGGGAAAGAGTGACCCTTGGAAAGAGTGTCTGTGTGAGCCCTTATCACTGGCTTTTGGAGTTACATTCAATGTCATTACCTCAGACATAGGAAACTCCATATGCACTCAGCTCTTTTCAACATATGTTAATTTTCAACATGGTATAATTGAAAGAGAACATGATGAAAGACCTGTTGTTGAGAACTTCTCCTTTTTAGAAATAATGTCCCTGGAACTTAGCTTTTATTTTTCACCTTTATTTTTTTCTCCATTTATTTTTATTAGCTGGAGGCTAATTACTTTACAATATTGTAGTGGTTTTTGCCATACGTTGACATGAATCAGCCATGGATTTACATGTATTACCCATCCCGATCCCCCCTCCCATCTCCCTCTCCACCCGATCCTTCTGGGTCGTATTTTTCACCTTTAAAACAAGTATATTAATTCCTATTTGATGCCGACCTGTTTGTGAAAATTGAGATGTCATATATTGCAAAGCTAATACAAGACATTGCTACTTGATATTTATGAGATTAAAAAATGATTCAAATTCCTGTTGTTATATATTTTCCATTGAATTTGATCAGCACTGATGGTATACGTATAAATGAAATGCACTGATTTGTTCAGTGCCAGAGGTCTATGATGTGAGTGTCAGCTGGCCAGAGGTCAGTGATGTGAGTGGATACTAATTAGGGCTTTCATCAAAAAATTGCTCCTTATTCTAATTTAGTGTGAGAGAGGCAGTGAAACATAGTAGTTAAGAGAGTGGGTTCTGGAATATGACTGTGTGTGTGTTAGTCACTCAGTCATGTCCGATTCTTTGTGAACCCATGGATTATAGTCTGCCAGGCTCCTCTGACCTTGAAATTCTCCAGGCAAGGACACTGGATTGAGTGGCCATGCCCTTCTCCAGGGGATCTTCCTGACCCAGGGATCAAACCCAGGTCTCCTGCATTGCAGGCAGATTCTTTACCATCTGAGACACCAGGGAATATTACTGCATTATTTTAAATTCCAATTCTGGCACTTAGTAGCTGGAGCAAGTTTACTTAATCTCTTTGTTCTTTAATTTCCTTATTGGTAAAACAAGGATAATAATCGTACCTATCTCATTCCCAGGCAGCACTAGTGGTAAAGAATCTGCCTGCTAATGCAGGAGACACAAACATACTGATTGACTGGACACACACTCACACCTCTCATAATATTGTGGTGCTGTGCTGTGTTTAGTCACTCAGTCGTGTCCGACGCTTTGCGACCACATGGACTGTAGCCTGCCAGGCTCCTCTGTCCATGGGGATTCTCCAGGCAAGAATACTGGAGTAGATTTCATGCCCTTCTCCAGGGGATCTTCCCAACCCAGGGATTAAACCCAGGTCTCCCATACTGCAGGTGGATTCTTTACCGTTTGAGCCACTTCTACAAGGAAGCCCCATAATATTGTTATAATTATTCAAAGATTTCATGAAAGCAAAATTTCAGCACATTTCCTAGCAGGGATGAAGCTTCTCCAAGCATTGACTGTTATTGGAAGGATGCCTCCCTCCAGGGAGAGCCCTGGCTACAAGCCGCTACTTCTCAGTTACTGCTATGGTGTGAACTGGGCTGGTCAGTCTGCTGCCTTAGAGACTGACAGGAACTTAGTTTCTCCAGGGCCCTGCCATCAAGGCAACTCTTTCTATCTGAAAGACACTGACACACACAGGAACTTAAGCTCAGCCTGTCATCATCTGCTCAGATGTAGTGTGTTTGCTGAGATCAGCTTGGAAAGCCTGCCTGTGTACATAACCTGTCACCCATACAGCTTGACCACAATTTGTCTGACTCCTTGTCATGGTTCATCTTTTGTGTTCAGTTCTGGCCTTGGGGCTTATACCACTCAGAAATGTCCTGAAAGGCTTTGCCAAGACTGTTTCATGACAATCACCTGGCTTACTGCAGCAGGCGCAGTTTGTGGAGTTGGGGGCACCTGATTGAAATTCACTTACTCCATCCTCGAAAAGTAATATTTTCAGTTTATTTCACACAGACAACACTTTTTCAAATTCAGAGTGAATGTCTGTTTCCATAGCACAGGTAATTTATTCCAGTTACTTAAGATTGGACTCTAAATCCATGTGCCATTGGTAATTTAGGATGGATATAAGGAAGAATTTCCTGAGAGCCTTATGGGTTATTAAACACTGAAATGGGCTACAGAAGAAAATTGAAAGACCCTCTTCCTTCAAAGGTCCTTAAAAATGGAATCAATGAACATTATCCAGTGTGGGCTAAGGTGGACCCATATGAAGGCAAGGATATGGAATAGATAACTTCTCAAGGTTCTTTACAGGGCTGACATTCTATGATTCATGCTTTAAAATCAATGGTCTGTGTTGAGAAAAATTATATCTTATCAGTATGGGAAGAAAGCAAACATAAAATATTCTAGAGGCAGTGATAAGCATTTATCGTGTACTAAACCAACACTGCAGACTTAGAAGATATTTACCAAGTTGCGAATGTGGCAGTGATACTACAGTCTTGGGGGAAAAACTACAGCTTTTAATATAACCCTTAAAACTCATGCAGTGAGAATGGAGAAACACTTTCAAAAATATATTTATTTGCTGTCTATATTCAGTAGACAGGAGAGAGGTTAGAAAGCCTCCAAAATGCTGTCCCTGCATTCATATTATAAAAGAAACTAAAGATATAAATGGCTCTCAAAAATTGTACCATGCCATTTTTAAATGGCATATAGCCTATTTATTTTTCTATACTCATAGGTTATTTAGGCAGTTCTCCATTTAGCTTGGTTGCACCTCAAATTTTTATGCTTTGGGAAATAAGAATGCATTTTTCTTGATGAACAACATTGATATATTTGTTTGCCTGTTTAGCCTCCAAAACATATTTAGCCCCCTATGGTTATGCTGCTTTAATATTAACAAACAAAATGAATGAATGGGAAATAGGTGCTTTTCATTCCATTTCTTCATCTTGGATATTTGAATTGAAGGAGATAGAAGAACATTTATATAGAAGCACTACAAAGAACTTCTGGGCATTTTTAAAGGCTTTGGTACTTGCTATGACGCAGTATCATTTGTAATTTCATTAATGTTTTTGACATTTTTTTTCCTATGGATAAGTATGTCATTAACACTAAATTTTCATTTAACTTTGATGGCATTCCTGTTTCTATTTATTTATTAAGCAATTATGTTTCAGACACTGTGCAGGCTGCTGGCATATAATATTAATAGCAACAGAAAAGATGAGGTTCTGTTTTTATGCATCTTACTATCCACTAAAAGAGACACAGTGATGAGAAAAGGGAATTCTAGTTCCTTAGGACCAGAAAGCTTGGCAACACTTAAGAGCTGCAGGAATGTAGAAGATAAGAAATGTAGCTAATTAAGGAACTAAGGGGATTTCCAGGCAGAACTCTGAAAGGATGACTATCCTAGCTATGATAAAATAGTCTTGCCTGTCATAAAATTTAAAAAGAGAAGTGGAAGTTGATCAGTTTTCAAGCAGAATTTAGGGAACATATAAAGTACCCAGGACAGTCTTTCTAGCCAGGAAGAGATTCTCAAAGTCAGAAATGGCCATAGGGCATAAGTCAAACCACAGGGAGTAAGACTAGGTCTCCTGGCAAGATTGAAGTTAGGATAAGGCTGCATGACACTTTTTTTAATACTTCATAAAGATGTAAGGGAATGCCTTATAGATCCTCTTTGTTAGGAAATACTATTTTTAAGAGTTTTAGGAATTAAAAAAATTTTTTTCTAAGACCTCACAAATTGCCCAAGGTAGGTAACTGGTTGCCTTGGGGAGTAATATGAGTATGGCTCTGGTCTAGTCAAGTGAAATATAATTCCGATATATTGGACAATTATAAAACCTCAGGAGAAAAAAAAAAACTCAGGAGATTTGTGCTAGGTGAAAGACTGTTAATTAAAACAGACATAGACAGTAAAAAGTGAAAAAAAAAGAAAAAGGGTAACTTTGGTATTTGGTCTCCTAACAGTTTTTGGACAGGAACTTGGATGAGACGATGACACAGCTGCCAACATGGCATATGTTGTTTTATGGAAAAGGAACAATGACTCAAATTCATGAAAAAGGGAAAAGTGAAAGGGTCTGACTCTTTGCAACCCCATGGACGATATCCTATCATGCTCCTCCGTCCATGGGATTTCCCAGGCAAGGATACCGAAATGGGTTGTCATTTCCTTCTCCAGGGGATCTTCCCCACCCAGGGATCAAACCCAGATGTCCTGCATTACAGGCACATTCTTAACCTTTTGAACTAAGAGGAAGGCCCATGAAGGGTGGATCCAAATACCACCAAGACTATTTTCCAGGAATTAGGGAAGAGCTCTAACCAAGGAACTGGCAACACCTACCTGTCCAGTTGCAGAGTTGCTATGAATCAGCTATGTGCCTAGAATTTTCCTACATTTATGGTGAGTATCTATTGTGCTGGCCTAATCCTGTCTCATGTTGTATATTCCTGATCTTTTAAATTAGCATCAGTGGATGGATAAGGTGTGCGAGATTCAAGGGCCACAAGTATGAGTGCACAGTGCTCAGTGTTGTGTGACCAGTGAAAAGGAAAAGAGAACTCTATGTTCTGGAGAAAAATTACATCTCAACTAGGTTTTAGATCTTAGCTGTGCTGAAGCACAGCTGGGCTGAGGAGGTGGGGCAGGAAAACATGAGAAGCCGAGCCAGACTTGGACTTGCAGGAGGTAGGTTTGAGGAGCCAGAAAAACAGTGTTGCCTATTAAAAAACATGTCTTTTGGTTTGGCTTCTAGTCCAGGTTTATCTTTCTTTGTATTCTAGGGAACTTGTTAACTGATGTAACTATGGCCATCTCTATCTGAACTTTTAAAAATTTCTCCATTCGCGTGTCCTTGAACTCATTAAAAACATGCTCTGCTTCATTTCTCTGGAGGCATTACTACTACATTCCTGAAGACTTTGGTCATGGAGTATCTCTCAACCCAGTGAAAACTATGCAGGGTGCTATGGAAAATGAGGTTATATTTTTATAAGATCCCTCAATGAGCCTAAATAGAGTCAAGTAGATAAAACACTGGCATGCATAATGCAAGTACAAAGAGTATATAAAAATGTTCGCCAAGAACAAGAACATTTTCATTTCCCATGAAATAGACTGATTCTTCTTTGGCCATAATAACAAGTAACTCATACCTGGCATTGAAAAAACCCCAGTTGATCCGTGAAGACTCTGAATCAGCAATCACACTTCTATAAGCCAGGCATTTTGTCACAGCCCCCTACTCCTGAAAATATTAGCCACAGCTATGCTCCAATAACCAACCCTTCTCAACTAGAGATCAATGTCTCCCTAAAATGTCCTCTTCTATACCTCATCAATCCAGGATTCAATCCCAAGCTTCTACAAATCCTGTGTAATATCAGCAGCTGATTTATTCAGAGATTGCATTTTGCAAGTGCAGTTTTTCATTGTCTAATAAGCAACAAGCTTACTTTTCTCTTTTAGATTTTGAGTGATGATTTTTTTCTTTGACATCATTGGTAAAACTCAAACAGTATCTTTGTTCCCTATGTTTCCCCTGGACTCACAAGCCATCAGAAAATGAGCATCCCATGGAAACAGCCTTCCAAGTCTAGACTCACTAATCATAAGTCTTTGATTATGCCCTTGCCAAGTGCAATGCTCTCATCTTGGAAAATAATTATGCCAGCTGTCAGGATAAAGATGATACCATGGACAGAGTTTTCTTTGTTAAAACAAGATACTAGACAATTTTGGCAGGAAAAGGCAGAGCATGTCATCTCTCCCTCTGAGTGTCAGAATCAAGATGGGGAAAATATGAAATGTTTACCTGAGCCTGTGAGGCAGGTGACAATCTGCCACAGCCCTGCCTTCTGTTCCTTAGGATTAAGATAGCCAGGCCTCTTATCTCTACTATCTATCTAAATATATTTTTTCCTATATAGCCAGAGAAGAAAGAGCCAAAAGTTCTAAAGAATGGGGATTTATGTTTTTAAAATCTCAGCAACTAAGGAAAGAGGAATATTAAAGGAGAAAGATGGAGGATATAAACTATTGTAATTATATTACTCACTGGAAGAAGCACAAGCTGGAATCAAGATTGCTGGGAGAAATATCAATAACCTCAGATATGTAGATGACACCACCCTTATGGCAGAAAGTGAAGGTGAACTAAAAAGCCTCTTGATGAAATTGAAAGAGGAGAGTGAAAAAGTTGGCTTAAAGCTTAACGTTCAGAAAACTAAGATCATGGCATCTGGTCCCATCACCTGATGGGAAATAGATGGGGAGACAGTGGAAACAGTGTCGGACTTTATTTTTTTGGACTCCAAAATAACTGCAGATGGTGATTGCAGCCGTGAAATTAAAAGACACTTACTCCTTGGAAGGAAAGTTATGACCAACCTAGATAGCATATTAAAAAGCAGAGACATTACTTTGCCAACAAAGGTTCATCTGATCAAGGCTATGGTTTCTCCAGTGGTCATGTATGGATGTGAGACTTGGGCTGTGAAGAAAGCTGAGTGCCGAAGAATTGATGCTTTTGAACTGTGGTGTTGGAGAAGACTCTTGAGAGTCCTTTGGACTGCAAGGAGATCCAACCAGTCCATAAAGGAAATCAGTCCTGGGTATTCATTGGAAGGACTGATGCTGAAACTGAAACTCCAAAACTTTGGCCACCTCATGCGAAGAGTTGACTCACTGGAAAAGACCCTGATGCTGGGAGGGATTGGGGGCAGGAGGAGAAGGGGACGACAGAGGATGAGATGGCTGGATGGCATCACCGACTCAATAGGCATGAGTTTGAGTAAGCTCCGGGAGTTTGTGATGGACAGGGAGGCCTGGCGTGCTAGGAATCTTGGTGTCGCAAATAGTCGGACACGACTGAGCAATTGAACTGAACTGAACTGATAAAGTATAGTCTGGGAGTCTTTCTAGTATAAAAATAACCTATCCTGTGCTTTAGAGACATTTGAAAAGTGAAAGTATGTAATTGTACCTAAATAGACATCACCACTTACTGGATACCGCTGGCCTGAAACAGATTAACGTGTCTCATGTTTAACCAGTTCTTTAATTGGTTTAATTCAATCTTATGAGAACAAAACATTTTAATTTCCCTGGAAAAACATCAATTGCTTTCTGGCCACAGTAGCAAGTAACTAACTATCAGATCTAGTATTAAATTTCAGATCTGGAAAAGTCTTCCAGCTTCTACACTCAGTTTTTGTTTTCAGTGTTTTTTTGTTGTTGTTGTTGTTTATTTATCTTTCTATTGAAGGATAATTGCTTTACAGAATTTTGTTGTTTTCTGTCAAACCTCAACATGAATCAGCCATAGGTATACATATATCTCCTCCCTTTCGAACCTCCCTCCCATCTCCCTCTCCATCCCACCCCTCTAGGTTGTTGATACAGAGCCCCTGTTTGGGTTTCCTAAGCCATACAGCAAATTCCCATTGGTTAACTATTTTACATGTGGTAATGTAAGTTTCCATGTTACTCTTTCCATACATCTGACCCTCTCCTCCCCTCTCCTCATGTCCATAAGTCTATTCTCTATGTCTGTTTCCCCATTGCTGCCCTGTAAATAAGTTCTTCAGTACCATTTTTCTAGATTCCGTATATATGTGTTAGAATAAGGTATTTATCTTTCTCTTTCTGACTCACTTCACTCTGTATAATAGGTTCTAGGCTCATCCACCTCTTCAGAACTGACTCAAATGCATTCCTTTTTATGGCTGACTAATATTCCGCTGTGTATATGTACCACAACTTCTGTATCCATTCATCTGTTAATGAACATCTAGGTTGCTTCCATTTTCTACCTGTTTCTAATGCTTCAGTGAACGATGGGATACATGCGTCTGTTTCAATTTTGGTTTCCTCAGGGTATATGCCTAGGAGTGGGATTGCTGGGTCATATGGTGATTTTATTCCTCGTTTTTAAAGGAATCTCCATACTGTCTTCCACAGTGGCTGTATCAATTTACATTCCCACCAACAGTGCAAGAACATTCCCTTTTCTCCACACCCTCTCCAGCATTTATTGTTTGATGGCCATTCTGAATGGTGTGAGGTGATATCTCATTGTAGTTTTGATTTGCATTTCTCTAATACTGAGCGATGATGAACATCTTTTCATGTGTTTGCTATCCACCTGTATATCTTCTTTGGAGAAATGTCTGTTTAGGTCTTTTCCCCACTTTTTGACTGGGTTGTTTGTTTTTCTAGCATTGAGTTGTATGAGGTGCTAGTATATTTTGGAAATGAATCCTTTGCCAGTTGTTTCATTTGCTATTATTTTCTCCCATTCTGAGGGCTGTCGTTTCACCTTGCTTGTAATTTCCTTTGCTGTGCAAAAGCTTTTAAGTTTAATCATGTCCCACTTGCTTACTTTTGTTTTTATTTCCATTACTCTAGGAGGTGGGTCATAGAGGATCTTCCTTTGATTTATGTCAAGTGTTTTGCCTATATTTTCCCCTCAGAGCTTTAAAGTTTCTGATCTTCATTTAGATCTTAATCCATTTTGAGTTTATCTTTGTGTATGATGTTAGGAAGTGTTCTAATTTCATTCTTTTACATGTAGCCATCCAGGTTTCCCAGCACTATGTATTGAAGAGGCTGTCTTTGCGTTGTATATTGCAATGTATATTGTTGCTTCCTTTGTCAAAAATAAGGAACCCATAGGTGCATGGGTTTATTTCTGGGCTTTCTATCTTGTTCCATTGGTCTATATTTCTGTTTTGTGCCAGTACCATATTGTCTTGATGACTGCAGCTTTATAGTATAGTCTAAAGTCAGGAAGGTTTATTCCTCCAGCTTCATTCTTCTTTCTCAAGACTGCTTTGGTTATTCAGGGTGGTTTGTGTTTCCATATGAATTGTGAAACATTTTGTTCTAGTTCTGTGAAAAATGCCATTGGTAATTTGATAGGGATCTCATTAAATCTGTAGATTGCATTTGGTAGTATAGTCATTTTCACAATATTGATTCTTTTGACCCAGGAATATGGAATATCTCTCCATCTGTTTCTGTCATCTTTGATTTCTTTCATCGGTAGCTTATAATTTTCTGTGTACAGTTCTTTTGTCTCCTTAGGTAAGTTTAATCCTAGATATTTAATTCTTTTTGTTGCAATGATGAATGGGATTGATTTCTTAATTTCTTTTTCTGATTTTTTCATTGTTAGTATATAGAAATGTAACTGACTTCTGTGTATTGATTTTGTATCCTGCAATTTCTCTAAATTCATGGATTAGCTCTAATAATTTTCTGATACTATCTTTAGAGTTTTCTATGTACAGTATCATGTCATCTACAAACAGTTAGGGCTTTACATCTTCTTTTCGGATCTGGATTCCTTTTATTTATTTTTCTTCTCTGATTGCTGCAGCTAGGACTTCCAAAACTATGTTGATTAACAGAGGTGAAAGTGGACACCCTTGTCTTGTTCCCTGTCTTAGTGGGAATGCTTTCAATTTTTCACCATTGAGAATAATGTTTGCTGTAGGCTTATCACATATGGCCTTTATTATGTTGAGATAGGTTCCTTCTATGTCCATTTTTTGAAGAGTTTTAACCATAAAATGGTGTTGAATTTTGTCAAAGGCCTTTTCTGCATCTATTGAGATGATCATATGGTTGTTATCTTTCAGTTTGTTAATATGGTGTATCACATTGATTGATTTGTATATATTGAAGAATCCTTGCATTCCTGGAATAAACCCAACTTGATGATGGTGGATGAGTTTTTGATGTGTTTCTGAATTCTATTTGCTAAAATTTTGTTGAAGATTTTTGTATCTATGTTCATCAATGATATTGGCCAATAGTTTTCTGTCTTTGCGTTGTCTTTGTCTGGTATCAGGGTGATGGTGGCCTTGCAGAATGAGTTTGGAAGTGTTCCTTCCTCTGCAGTTTTTTGAATTTTAGAAGGATAATATTTGATAGAATTCTCCTGTGAAGCCATCTAGTCCAGGGCTTTTGTTTTTTGGGGAGTTTTTGTTTTGTTTTGTTTTTTTATCACAGATTCAGTTTCAGTGCTTGTAATTGGGTTGTTCATAATTTCTATTTCTTCCTGGTTCCATCTTGGAAGATTGAACTTTTCTAAGAATCTGTCCATTTCTTCCAGGTTATCTGTTTTATTGCCATACAGTTGTTCAAAATAATCTCTCATAATTCTTTGTATTTCTGCATTGTCTGTTGTAACCTCTCCTTTTTCATTTCTAAGTTTGTTGATTTGATTCTTGTCTTTTTTTTTCTTGATGTGTCTGGTGAAAGGTTTGTCAATTCTTTTTATTTTCTTAAAGAACCAGCTTTTAGTTTTATTAATCTTTACTATTGTTTCTTTCATTTCTTTTTCATTTAGTTCTGCTTAGATCTTTATATGATTTCTTTCCTTCTACTAATTTTTGCATTCTTTTGTTTTTTTTTCTAGTTGTTTTAGGTGTAAACTTAGGTTGTATGTTTGATATTTTTCTTGTTTCCTGAGATAGGATTGTGTTGCTATAAACTTCCCTCTTAAAACTGCTTTTGCTGCATCCACAGGTTTTGAGTTGTCATGTTTTCATTGTCATTTGTTTCTAGAAATTTTTTTATTTCCCTTTTGATTTCTTCTGTAACCTGTTGGTTTTTTAGAAACATGTTGTTTAATATCCATGTATTTTTGTTTCTTACTGTTTTTTTCTTGAAATTGGTATTTAGTCTCATAGCGTTGTGGTCAGAGAAGATGTTTGCATGATTTCAATTTTCTTAAATTCACTGAGGTTTGATTTGTAACTGAAAATGTGGTCTATCCTGCAGAGTGTTCCATGTGCACTTGAGAAGGTGTATTCTGCATTTGTATGGAGTGTCCTGAAGATATCAAAGAGATCCATCTTGTCTAATGTATCATTTAAGACTTGTGTTTCCATATTAATTTTTTGTTTTGATGATCTGTCCATTGGTGTGCATGGGGTGCTAAAGTCTCCTACTATTATTGTGTTACTGTCATTTTCTCCTTTTATGGCTGTTAGTGTTTGTCTTATGTATTGAGGTGCTCCTATGTTGGGTGCATAGGTATTTACAATTGTTATCTCTTCCTCTTGGATTGATCCCTTGACCATTATGTGGTGTCCTTCCTTATCTCTTATAATATTCATTTTAAGATTCATTTTGTCTGATATGAGGATTGCTACTTCAGCTTTCTTTTGCTTCCCATTTGCATGGAATATATTTTTCCATCCTCTCACTTTCAATCTATATGTGTCTTTAGATCTGAAGTGGTTTTCTCGTAGACAGCATATTTATGGGTCTTGTTTTTGGTTGGAGCATTTAATCCATTACCATTTAAAGTAATTATTGATATATATGTTCCTATTGTCATTTTCTTAATTGTTTGGAGTTGATTTTGTAGATCTTTTATCTTCTCTTGTATTTCTTGACTATATAAGTCCCTTTAACATTTGCTGTAAAGCTGGTTTGGTGGTACTGAATTCTCTTAACTTTTGCTTGTATGAAAAACTTATGATTTCTCCATCAATTTTGAAAGATTCTTGCCAGGTACAGTAATCTTGGTTGTAGATTTTTCCCTTTCAGTACTTTAAATATATCCTGCCATTCACTTCTGGCCTGCAGAGTTTCTGCTGAAAGATCAGCTGTTAAGCATATGGGGTTTCCCTTGTACGTTACTTGTTGCTTTTTCCTTGCTGGTTTTAATATTCTTTCTTTGTGTTTAGTCTTTGTTAGTTTGATTAGTATGTGTTTTGGCATGTTTCTGCTTGAGTTTATCCTGGATGAGACTCTTTGTGCCTCTGGGACTTGATTGACTATTTTCATTTCCATACTGAGGAAATTTTCAACTACAATTTCTTCAAAAATTTTCTCATGCCCTTTCTTTTACTCTTCTTCTTCTGGAACCCCTATAATTTGAATGTTGGTGTGTTTGATATTGTCCCAGAGGTCTCTGACACTATCTTCAGTTTTTTTCATTGTTTTTACTTTATTCTGCTCTTCAGAAGTTATTTCCAACATTTTATCTTCCAACTCACTGATTGATTCTTTTGCTTCAGATAGTCTGCTATTGATTCCTTCTAGAATATTTTTAATTTTTGTAATTGTGTTGTTTGTCTCTGTATGTTTATTCTTTAATTCTTCTACGACTTTGTTAATTGATTCTTGCATTTGCTCCATTTTGTTTTCAAGGTTTTTGATCATCTTTACTATCATTAACTGAATTCTTTTTCAGGTAGTTTGCCTATTTCTTCTTCATTTATATAAACTTCTGTGTGTCTAGTTTGTTCCTTCATTAGTGAAGTATTTCTCTGCCTTTCATTATTTTTTGTTTGTTTGTTTGTTTTTCCATTTATTTTTATTAGTTGGAGGCTAATTACTTTACAAAATTGTAGTGATTGTTGCCATACATTGACATGAATCAGCCATGGATTTACATGTGCTCCCCATCCCGACCCCCCTCCCACCTCCCTCCCCATCCCATCCCTCTGGGTCTTCCCAGTGCACCAGCCCTGAGCACTTGTCTCATGCATCCAACCTGGGCTGGTGGTCTGTTTCACCCTTGATAGTATACTTGTTTCAATGCTATTCTTTCAGAACATCCCACCCTCACCTTCTCCCGCAGAGTCCCAAAATCTGTTCTGTACATCTGTGTCTCTTTTTCTGTTTTGCATATTGGGTTATCGTTACCATTTTTTAAAATTCCATATATATGCGTTAGTATACTGTATTGGTCTTTATCTTTCTGGCTTACTTCACTCTGTATAATGGGCTCCAGTTTCATCCATCTCATTAGAACTGATTCAAATGAATTCTTTTTAATGGCTGAGTAATATTCCATGGTGTATATGTACCATAGCTTCCTTATCCATTCGTCTGCTGATGGGCATCTAGGTTGCTTCCATGTCCTGGCAATTATAAACACTGCTGCGATGAACATTGGGGTGCACGTGTCTCTTTCAGATCTAGTTTCCTCGGGGTGTATGCCCAGGAGTGGGAGTACTGGGTCATATGGCACTTCTATGTCCAGTTTTTTAAGTAATCTCCACACTGTTCTCCATAGCGGCTGTACTAGTTTGCATTCCCACCAACAGTGTAAGAAGGTTCCCTTTTCTCCACACCCTCTGCAGCATTTATTGCTTGTAGATTTTGGATAGCAGCCATCCTGACTGGCGTGTAATGGTACCTCATTGTGGTTTTGATTTGCATTTCTCTGATAATGAGTGATATTGAGCATCTTTTCATATTTGTTAGCCATCTGTATGTCTTCTTTGGAGAAATGCCTGTTTAGTTCTTTGGCCCATTTTTTGATTGGGTCATTTATTTTTCTGGAATTGAGCTTCAGGAGTTGCTTGTATATTTTTGAGATTAATCCTTTGTCTGTTGCTTCGTTTGCTATTATTTTCTCCCATTCTGAGGGCTGTCTTTTCACCTTACTTATAGTTTCCTTTGTTGTGCAAAAGCTTTTACGTTTCATTAGGTCCCATTTGTTTATTTTTGCTTTTATTTCCAATATTCTGGGAGGTGGGTCATAGAGGATCCTATTGTGATTTATGTTGGAGAGTGTTTTGCCTATGTTCTCCTCTAGGAGTTTTATAGTTTCTGGTCTTACACTTATATTTAATCCATTTTGAGTTTATTTTTGTGTATGGTGTTAGAAAGTGTTCTAGTTTCACTCTTTTCCAAGTGGTTGACCAGTTTTCCCAGCACCACTTGTTAAAGAGGTTGCCTTTTTTCCATTTTATATTCTTGCCTCGTTTGTCAAAGGTAAGTTGTCCATAGGTTCGTGGATTTATCTCTGGGCTTTCTATTCTGGTCCATTGATCTATATTTCTGTCTTTGTGCCAGTACCATACTGTCTTGATGACTGTGGCTTTGTAGTAGAGCCTGAAGTCAGGCAGGTTAATTCCTCTAGTTCCATTCTTCTTTCTCAAGATTGCTTTGGCTATTCGAGGTTTTTTGTATTTCCATACAAATTGTAAAATTATTTGTTCTAGTTCTGTGAAAAATATCACTGGTAGCTTGATAGGGATTGCATTGAATCTATAGATTGCTTTGGGTAATATAGCCTTTTTCACAACATTGAGTCTTCCAATCCATGAACACGGTATGTTTCTCCATCTGTTTGTGTCCTCTTTGATTTCTTTCATCAGTGTTTTATAGTTTTCTATATATAGGTCTTTCATTTCTTTAGGTAGATATACTCCTAAGTATTTTATTCTTTTTGTTGCAATGATGAATGATATTGTTTCCTTAATTTCTCTTTCTGTTTTCTCATTGTTAGTGTATAGGAATGCAAGGGATTTCTGTGTGTTAATTTTGTATCCTGCAACATTACTGTATTCATTGATTAGCTGTATCAATTTTCTGGAAGAGTCTTTAGGGTTTCCTATGTAGAGGAGCATGTCATCTGCAAACAGTGAGAGTTTTACTTCTTCTTTTCCTATCTGGATTCCTTTTATTTCTTTTTCTGCTCTGATTGCTATGGCCAACACTTCCAAAACTATGTTAATAGTAGTGGTGTGAGTGGGCATCCTTGTCTTGTTCCTGACTTTAAGGGAAATGCTTTCAATTTTTAACCTTTGAGGACAATGTTTGCTGTGGGTTCGTCATATATAGTTTTTATTATGCTGAGATATGTTCCTTCTATACCTGCTTTCTGGAGAGTTTTTGTCATAAATAGATGTTGAATTTTGTCCAAGGCCTTTTCTGCATCTACTGAGATAATCATATGGTTTTTATCTTTCAATTTGTTAATGTGGTGTATTACATTGATTGATTTGTGAATATTAAAGAATCCTTGCATTCCTGGGATAAAGCCCACTTGGTCATGATGTATGATCTTTTTAATATGTTGTTGGATTCTGTTTGCTAGAATTTTGTTAAGGATTTTTGCATCTATGTTCATCAGTGATATTGGCCTGTAGTTTTCTTTTTTTGTGGCATCCTTGTCTGGTTTTGGTATTAGCGTGATGGTGGCCTCATAGAATGAGTTTGGAAGTTTGCCTTCTTCTGCAATTTTCTGGAAGAGTTTGAGTAAGATAGGTGTTAGCTCTTCTCTAAATTTTTGGTAGAATTCAGCTGTGAAGCCATCTGGTCCTGGGGTTTTGTTTCCTGGAAGATTTCTGATTACAGTTTCGATTTCCGTGCTTGTGCTGGGTCTGTTAAGATCTTCTATTTCTTCCTGGTTCAGTTTTGGAAAGTTATGGTTTTCTAAGAATTTGTCCATTTCTTCCAAGTTGTCCATTTTATTGGCATAGAGCTGCTGGTAGTAATCTCTTATGATCCTTTTTATTTCAGAGTTGTCTGTTGTGATCTCTCCATTTTCATTTCTAATTTTGTTTATTTGGTTCTTCTCCCTTTGTTTCTTGATGAGTCTGGCTAGCGGCTTGTCAATTTTATTTACCTTTTCAAAAAGCCAACTTTTAGCTTTGTTGATTTTTGCTATGGTCTCTTTTGTTTCTTTTGCATTTATTTCTGCCCTAATTTTTAAGATTTCTTTCCTTCTACTAACCCTGGGGTCCTTCATTTCTTCCTTCTCTAGTTGCTCTAGGTGTAGAGTTAAGTTATTTATTTGATTTTTTTCTTGTTTCTTGAGGTAAGACTGTATTCCTCTGAACCTTCCCCTTAGCACTCCTTTTACAGTGTCCCATAGGTTTTGGGTTGTTGTGTTTTCATTTTCATTCATTTCTATGCATATTTTATTTCTTTTTTGATTTCTTCTATGATTTGTTCATTATTCAGAAGTGTGTTATTTAGCTTCCATATGTTGGAATTTTTAATAGTTTTTTTTCCTGTAATTAGATCTCCTGTAAGAGATCTAATCTTACTGCATTGTGGTCAGAAAAGATGACTGGAATGATTTCAACTTTTTTGAATTTACCAAGGCTAGATTTATGGCCCAGGATGTGATCTATTCTGGAGAAGCTTCCATGTACACTTGAGAAAAAGGTGAAATTGATTGTTTTGGGGAGAAATGTCCTATAGATATCAATTAGGTCTAGCTGGACCATTGTGTCATTTAATGTTTGTGTTTTCTTGTTAATTTTCTGTTTAGTTGATCTGTCCATAGGTGTGAGTGGGATATTAAAATCTCCCACTATTATTGTGTTATTGTTAATTTCCCCCTTCATGCTTGTTAGCATTTGCCTTACATATTGCAGTGCTCCTATGTTGGGTGCATATATATTTTTAATTGTTATATCTTCTTCTTGGATTGATCCTTTGATCATTATGTAGTGTCCTTCTTTGCCTCTTTCCACAGCCTTTGTTTTGTCATTATTTTTTTAACTTATTGTGTTTGAGGTCTCCTTTTCCCAGGCTCCAAGGTTGAATTCTTTCTTCCTTTTGGTTTCTGCCCTCCTAAGTTTGGTCCAGTGGTTTGTGTAAGCTTCATATAGGGTGAAACTTGTGCTGAGTCTTTGTTTGTTTGTTTGTTTGTTTTTCCTCTGATGGGCAAGGTTGAGTGAGGGGTTATCCTGCCTTCTGATGACTGGATTTGTATTTTTGTTTTGTTTGTTGTTTAGATGAGGCATCCTGGACAGGGTGCTATTGGTGGTTGGGTGATGCCAGGTCTTCTATTCAAGTGGTTTCCTTTGTGTGAGTTCTCAGTATTTTGTACTCCCTAGGGTTAGTTCTCTGGTAGTTTAGGGTCTTGGAGTCAGTGCTCCCACTCCAAAGGCTAGGGCTTGATCTCTAATCAGGAACAAAGATTCCAAAAATGGTTTGTTAATTCCAAAAATGGCATTAAGTGAGATTAAAACCAATATCCAAAAAGAGAAACCAAAGATGAACCTTAAACTAATTGCAATTACAAAATCAGGCAAATAATAATTAAAATAATGGAATATACACATATACATATACACCAATGAGCAAAGTCTAAACAGTACAACAAAAATAAAGTGCAGTAGATTGACCCAGTGATCAAAGGAAATAAAAAATTATATTTACCAGTTAAGAACAAAACTAACTAAAGCACAAAGTGGAAAATAAAGCTAAAGCACAGTGCCACGTGGGGAATAAAGCAATAAAAACAATACTAACAAATATGCTGAGAGAGAAAGAAAGAATAGATATACAAAGTTAAATAGAGGTAGATCAAGAAGATTTATATACATTAAATATTAACTGCAAGAGGAGAAGAAGAGTAGGAATGGCAAAGAAAGGAATAAATGTAGAAAAAATATAATAGGTTCAAAAAAATTAAAAATTAAAATTATAAAAAAGAGAAAAGAGAAAAAAATGGAAGAAGAAAGAAAAAAGAAAAAAAGGAAAACTCCCCAGAATTGCAAAAGCCCAATGTAGAGGCAGAAGTTTATAACGACAGTAAAAAGTGTGACTGAATATACACATATACATATACACACATAAGCAAAATCAAAACAGTCCAACAGAAACAAAGTACAATAGATTGACATGGCAAATAAAGGAAACAAAAAATTATATCTACCAGAACAAAACTAACTAAAGCACAAACTGGAAAAGAAAACCAAAGCAAGGTGCCAATTGGGGAATTAAGCAATGAATATAAAATTAACAAATATGTTAAGACAAAAGGAAAGAAAGAATAGATATGCAAAGTTAAATAGAGATAGATAAAGAAGATTATATTCATTAAAGATTAACCTCAAGGAGAAAAGAATAGTAGGAAAAAGCAAAGAAAGGAATAGATGCAGAAAAAATAGTAATAGGTTTAAAAAATTAAAACTAAAAAAAGAAAAAGAAAAAAAAAGGAAAACTTCACAGAACTGCAAAAGCCCAATGTAGAGGCAGAAGTTTATGACAATTATAAAAAATGTGACTGAGAAAAAAATTAAAAAGCTCAAAAACTTAATTAGATTTCATAGTCCCAATAAAATCAACTACAACAGAGTGCAGGGGGAGAGGAAGAAAAAAAGAAAAAATCTAAAAGAATCTACAGAACAAGTCAAAACATAAGAATAATAAATGTTTTTCTTGAGTCACTGCTGTCAGGGTCCTTTGCCTCGCTGGGAGTCACAGTCCACCTCACCTCCCTAATGCCCTCCAACACTGCGCTGATCTCTGGGCCTGCTGCGGGAGCAGCTCAGATTCTAACCTGGTTCTATTCCTGTGTGTTCTTGTCTCCAATGTCCACAGCTATCACAACTAGTATGTTTTCTTTTGTGGGAGCTCTCAATGACCTTTTATTTATTCCATAGCCACGGAGTCTGCCTAGTTGACCATATAGATTTAATCTGCAGCTTCTACAGCTGGTGGGAAGATTTTGGGTCTTCTTCCTGAGCCACACTGCCCCAGGGTTTCAATAGTGGTTTTATTTCCACCTCTGCATGTGAGTCATCCACTGGGATTTGCTCCTGAGGCTGCAACAGTATCGCGTTGCTTCCATGGCTGCCCGGCTTTCCTCCACAGGCATTTCCCACCACAATCTCCCCCCTCACATCCTCCTGATCCTCCTCTCTGTAGCCAACAGCAGCCCTTGCTCTGAGATTGCTTCACAGTCCCTGAACTCCAGCTCCCAGCTGCTGCACCTTCCAGGAGACTTGTGTCCCTGTCCGGGGTAGGTATGGCTGCAGCAAGGACTGTCTGGTTCTCTTTCTATTTAGGCTGCCACAGATCTGCTGTTTCACTTTCAGCCATAAATGTTTCTCCTCTGACTCAGACAGATGTCCCAAAGTGGGGATCAGACCCCTGCTTCAATTCCCCCACCGGCAGAGGGCAGATCCAGCCCTACTAACTCTCCTGTTTTTCCCCCTAGTCCCTTCATCCTACTGAGTTTTGCATGGTTCTATATATTCTTTTCCACTGATCAGGTCCTCCTGTTCACTCTCAGCTGGTGTTCTGCATGCACTTCTGTGTCTGAAGGTGTATTCCTGATGTATTGGTGGAGAGACATGTCCTCCACGTCCACCTACTCCTCTGCCATCTTGTTTTCTAGACTCGGTTTTATGTGGAGGTTCGTGGTAAACTGAGAAGTTAGCTGAGAAGAATTACCATAGACAACTCTCACATTTAGGGAATGTGGATAATGAACAATACCAATGACTATAATGAAAAATTATATACAGTCCATTGGGTTGCAAGAGTCGGACATGACTAAACCTAATCTATAATGAACAATGCAAATGATCCCATGGACTGTAGCACACCAGGCTCCTCTGTCCGTGGAATTTTCCATGGCAAGAATACTGGAGTGGATTGCTGTTCCCTTCTCCAGGGGATCTTGCTGACCCAGGGCTCGAATCCTGGTGTCCTTCATTGCAGGCAGACTCTTCACCATGAGTCACCAGGGAAGCCCACAAATGACTGTAAGGACCCATAATCCTGCAGGAGAGGGGGGATTTTGGAGGGACAATTATAATGTGAGGGAGAGTAGAAAACATCATCCTGTAATGAGGGAGGAAGCTGGGCAGAACTGGCTGAAGGAAAGATATTCCTCTTAGAGTAGGACCCAGAATGATATGATAAAATCATCAGTTATCAATGCTAGGTCAGTGAGACCTCTGTGCTGCAAGTTTTCCACCTAACTTTTCAAAGACAGAAAAGTCTTATTAAAAAATTGTTCTTTCTAAAGTCACAAGCATATCTATTAAGAAGTCTACTTTTCTTTTGACAGCTGAGGGTTAAAGTAAGAGATGAGGCAAGAATTCTTTTTGCTCTGAAATATGAAACAGACTCAGGCTGACTTTTGGAGGGGAATGTTTCTGTTGGTTAGGTGACCCCACAAAAAAGAAACTGTCTTTATCCCAAAATTATATAATGAAAATTCTTGGTCCTAGTTAGCCTCTCCTTAATTATTAATAGCATATAGCAATGTCAGAGAAATTCCTCCCAACTCCCATGAACTTAATGTTTGGTTAAACTAATCCAGAAAGGAGGCACTTTCCTGGAATAGAATTATCAGCCTGTTTCTTCCTTCTATTAAACTGACATCTGTTGCACAACCTGTCATAGGACTCATGAATGCTCAAGTAAATACCATAGCTTTTGATTGCATATTTTGCTACTAACAGGATTGCAAAGAACCAAAAATCCATCGAAGACTGAATGAAGGAAAAGAAGTGTTCAAACTGGGGTTTGAATTATTTAAATATCTGATGCTAATATTTTTTTTTAGCTTTTTAAAAAAATTATTGGAGTATAGTTGATTTACAATGTTGTATTAATTTCTATTCACAACAAAGTGAATCAATTATACATACACATGTTTTCACTCATTTTTTAGATTATTTTCCATTATAGATCATTACAGTGATTGAGTAGTTGAGTATACACATTACAGTGAATTGAGTAGAGTTTCCTGTGCTATACAGTAGGTCCTTATCAGTAATCTATTTTATATTTCTTGTCAAGTTAAGAAAAGTTAAAAATAAATTTAGCAAAAATTAAAATATTAAAGACAATAAAGAAAATAAAAATAAACAAGGTAAAAGAGAAATTTTAAAAATTCAGAAGAACTTAAAACTTGCTGAAATACATGAGAAAGAAAATGTGAAACAAAACAACAAAACAAAACTAAAACAACCCAAGACAATTCCAAGTGGGTAGTTGAATATACCCATGAGACCATGTAATGAAAGTAAAAGCTTAGAAAAAGACAATATAGTCAGATAAAGTCATGCAAAATAAATATTATTCAAAAGACTAGATTAAATAAGAAAAGCAAAAAGGGTAAAAAAATTGAATGATTCAATAATAATATTTCAGATTTAGTACCATGACACATGGTACTTATATGTCCTTATAACAGAAAGCCAGTGAACACAGCACAGAATACTTTTCCTTTATATATGTGCAAAAAGACGTTATATTCTAATTTTTAAATTAAGATTTCCCATTTTTGGAAAGTTAAAATGATCTATTGTGTTGTGTGTGTTTGTGTGTGTGTGCTCATTATATCTGACTCTTGGCGACCCCATGGACTGTAGCCTGCCAGGCTCCTCTGTCCATGGAATTTTCTAGGCAAAAATACTGGAGTGGGTTGCCATTTCCATTTCCAGGAAAATGATTCAATATAAAAATATAACTTTGTTTAGTTAACATATTTATCACATTTATAATTGTAAAATAGCCTTTGACTGTGTGGATCACAATAAACTGTGGAAAATTCTTAAAGAGATGGGCATACCAGACCATCTGATCTGTCTCTTGAGAAACCTGTATGCAGGTCAGGAAGCAACAGGTAGAACTGGACATGGAACAACAGACTGGTTCCAAATAGGAAAAGGAGTGCGTCAAGGCTGTATATTGTCACCCTGCTTATTTAACTTATATGGAGAGTACATCATGAGAAACACTGGGCTGGAAGAAGCACAAGCTGGAATCAAGATTGCCAAGAGAAATATCAATAACCTCAGATATGCAGATGACACCACCCTTATTTGGGCCCCAAACTTACTGCAGATGGTGATTGCAGCCATGAAATTAAAAGACGCTTACTTCTTGGAAGGAAAGTTATGACCAACCTGGATAGCATATTTAAAAGCAGAGACATTATTACTTTGCCAACAAAGGTCTATCTAGTCAAGGCTATGGTTTTTCCAGTGGTCATGTATGGATGTGAGAGTTGGACGGTAAAGAAAGCTGAGCACCGAAGAATTGATGCTTTTGAACTGTGGTGTTGGAGAAGACTCTTGAGAGTCCCTTGGACTGCAAGGAGATCCAACCAGTCCATCCTAAAGGAGATGAGTCCTGGGTGTTCATTGGAAGGACTGATGTTGAAGCTGAAACTCCAATACCTTGGCCACCTGATTCAAAGAGTTGACTCACTGGAAAAGACCCTAATGCTGGGAAGGATGAGGCAGGAGGAGAAGGGGATGACAGAGGATGAGATGGCTGGATGGCATCACCAACTTGATGGACATGGGTTTGGGTAGACTCCAGGAGTTGGTGATGGACACGGAGGCCTGGCATGCTGCGATTCATGGGGCCGCAAGGAGTTGGACACGACTGACGACTGAACTGAATTCAACTGAACATTTAACTAAAAGTTTAAGTTGAGTACTATAGAGTCACAGTGGTCAGCTCCTCCTGCTGGGTGGATCTTATCCCCACTGCTCACTCAAGGATTTCTCTCCCACACTTTGCCTCTGTATCCTGAATCACTAAATTATTCCTATCAGTATTCAAACATACTTTCCTATTTCTCATACCATGAAAGAGCCTCCAACCAGTAAAGCACTTGTATCCAGAAATGGAAACAGTATCTACAAATCAATGAGGAAAAGAGAGCTAAACAAAGAGAAAAACTGCAAAAATGTGTGAAGTGATACTTCTCAAAGGCAGCATCCAACTTGCCTACCAACAGATGCCTTCGTTGGTTGGCCTTGAATGAAAGGCAATTTAAAAGCTGTGTCACAATTGATAAATTGAAAGTTTTTACCCATTATACAGAGTGAAGTAAGCCAGAAAGATAAAGAACATTACAGCATACTAACACATATATATGGAGTTTAGAAAGATGGTAACGGTAACGCTATATGCAAAACAGAAAAAGAGACACCGAAGTACAGAACAGACTTTTGAACTCTGTGGGAGAAGGTGAGGGTGGGATGTTTCGAAAGAACAGCATGTATATTATCTATGGTGAAACAGATCACCAGCCCAGGTGGGATGCATGAGACAAGTGCTCAGGCCTGGTGCACTGGGAAGACCCAGAGGAATCGGGTGGAGAGGGAGGTGGGAGGGGGGATCGGGATGGGGAATACGTGTAACTCCATGGCTGATTCATGTCAATGTATGACAAAACCCACTGAAATGTTGTGAAGTAATTAGCCTCCAACTAATAAAAAAAATCAAAAAAATAAAAATAAAAAAATAAAAAGTATGTAAGGGCTGAAAAAATTATCCAACAAGTGAACTCAAATATAGATCTGAGAAAATAACAACAAAAAAAATCTATATAGGTTTGCTTGGCTATAATTAGTTCATATGTGTGTTTTTGTAATCCAAGAATTTCATTCCTAGGTAAATGCATACATATGTTCGCCAAAAGTCACATATGAGAAAATGCATGACTAGAAATTAAGAAATTATGACTGGTATGTAGCAGCACTATGTATAAAAGTCCAAAATTGTACAATTTCTTTCAATACCATGATAATTAAGTTGTAGTATATTCAGATGAGAGAAAGTTAAATGGTGATGAGGATGAAAATGGTACAACCACCAGTAAGTATTAATAAAAAAAAAGGGAATAGCAATTACAAAATTAGTGCATAGCAAAGGAAGTCAGACGCAAAAGAGAAGCCAGCATTGTGGTGTCACATATGAGCATAATGTTCACCCTATGGGAGATAATTGGTGACTTCATGGAGCACTGAGGGTTTCTGGAAGCGGGTGGTAGCCTATTCTTTGATCTGCAGGCTGCTGCTTCTGAAAGTTCATCAAGAGGTATTTCTAAGATACACGCATTTTTTATAAGTATATGCTTAAATTAAAAGTTACAAAAAAGAAAACTTGACCCCGTATCACCTTCAGCTACCACACATACATATAATACTTATATAATAAGCCTTCTCCAATAAGTACTCTGTACTGGCTACGTTTACTGTATCCACTCTCTCACAGTTTTATCTGTAGAATCCATTCCAGTTGGTCTTCTGTACCCATTCCCTAGCAGTGGGACCAAGGATGACCCTAAACCAATGGCTAGTTTTCTGTCTTCATCTTACTCAACCTCCCAGCGGCACTTGCCACATTGATCATTGTTCCTGAAAGATTTTTTCTCCTTTGGCTTTGTGACACTATGTTCTTCCCAGTGGCCACTTCTTTGTAGCATCTCCTGCTCAGTATAGCAAATAAAACCAGGAAAATGACATTGCTAGAGTTCATACAACACTCTAAACTTCAAACTACCTGTAAGTACAGAAAGAAATGCCTATTTTCAGCAGTGCCGTCTCTCAGTGTTGTAGATGAGAGATGGGGTGGAGGTGCAGAGGAGGGCTTGGGTAAACTGCTGAGCAAGAGGGAATAGGAGAAGAAATGGCCATATACCTGCCATTCAAGCAAGAGAAAGTCCACCGTAAGTGTGAAAATACTGAAAAACACTTCTGATAAATCAGAGCACAGAAAAGACAGAATAGTGTGTGGAGCTCACGGTGACATGACTGAGAGGCATTCTTTCTGAAGGATGAGGTTATAAGGAAGAGAGTGATGTTTAGGGGAGACTGGGAGGTAAAGGGGAAAAGAAGCAGGATGGGGAAATGTGATCACACTAGTTAAAAAAAAAGAGAATAAAAAATAAAATCAAGGGCATACAGTCTGCATTCAAACTAATGAAATAGACAATCTCAATGAACAATCCAGAAGAATTTTCTTCTCTTGAAACAGAAAGCGTAATCCATTTCACCAGCATCTTGTCCACAAACTGCAGGTGTAAGCTGTCTGCATCTACACACTCCACTACTACAGGAGGGAAACAGAGTGGGAATCAGACATTTTCTCTCCCAGGTGAAAATCCTCTCTCAGGAAACCAAGTGAAAACAGAAGAAAACTCTAATACAACATTCCAGACTGAATTAAATATCCCCAAACAAGCATTTGTGGACAAGAAGAATGATACCTACATGCATATATGTATATATCATATGATATATACATGTATACATATCATTCTGCTTTATATATATATGTATATATGTGTATATCTATCTATCTATCTATCTATCTATCTATATAACCCTGGAGAAGGGATTGACAAACCACTCCAGTACTCTTGCCTGGAGAATCCCATGGACTGAGGAGCCTGGTGGGCTACAGTCCATGGGGTTGCAAAGAATCAGACATGACTGAATGACTAACACTTTCACTTTCACTTTCATATCTATATTAAGGAAGAAAAGAAATAAAAATTGAACTCAATGAAGAAGGAAGAAGAGGAAGAAGAAGAGGAGGAAAAGTTCGAAGACAAGGGGGAAATTACAATAGCCATGATGACTCACTTATGAAGTAGCTCAGGGAGAATAGGTTTAAACAAACATTTAATAAGAGACTTTGCCTAAAAGTAGTAAAGTAAACAAGAGAATGAAAACAAGTTTAAAAAAGAAGTAAAAAAATGAGAAGTAGATGGTTTAAAATGAAAAATGTAGATACAAAAATATTATATAATATGAAGTCTGATAATGAAAAACAAATAATAAAGCAACCGGTATTTAATTCTTTAGTACAAAAATTCCTGGAAATAAAATAAGAACACTTTTTAAATATGGAAAGACACCCAACAGGTACCTGAGAACTTTTCTTGAGACTACTATAAAGAAAAAGTTGAAAGCCATAAGTCGATCATAGGAAATAAGACACTTGGTTTAATTGTTAACCTGCTAGGATGAGCATCAGACCTGCCAGCAAGACTCACTACTGCTCTGCTTCATGATCTGCCTGCCCCCACACTAGGAATGCTGCTAGAAATCTGTCCACCTCAGTGTTATTCAAAATCCCCAGGTGGTCTCCTGTAATGTATGCCCAGGACCTCTGGCCTATTTCTCTAGGTCTGGAGATCAAAGCCCCACAACTCACCTTACTTCTCATCTACCTGAGAGAGTAATGAACCTCTGGATTGACTAACACCCACTCACTGTACTGACGGGTGTTTTGACATATGAAACCTTTAAAGGAGAGAGAGCTGATTGGGTTAGACCTTAACAGTGGTCAACTTCAAGATGTACGTTAATAAATCTATAAGACTTTAATGATTTTTTAAAAAATCTTTAGGACTTACAGGCAAGTCCTTTTGACTTACAGGCAAAAAGATCAATAATTCAGAAGGACAACAGAATTGACTGATGTTAGATTTCTTAAAAGCAACATAAAAAGCTAAACAACAATAGAAAGTATTTTCAATGAAAAACATGTGAATCAAAGATTTTGCATTATGAAAAACTGTCATTCAACTATCAAGGCTGTAGAAAAATAACTTAACATTTTAAACCCATGTTATACTGCACTCTCAAGATCTCCTGGGCTTCCCAGGGGGCACTAGTGGTAAAGAACCTGCCTGCCAATGCAAGAGACAGAAGAGATATGACTTCAATCTTCCCTGGTGGCTCAGATGGTAAAGAATTTGCCTGCAATGCAGGAGATCCGGGTTTAATCCCTGGGTTAGGAAGATCCCCTAGAGAAGGAAATGGCAACACACTCCAGTGTTCTAGCCTGGAGAATTCCATGGACAGAGGAGTCTGCGAGCTACAGTCCATGGGGTTGCACAAAGAGTCAGACATGCCTGAGTGACTAACACACACACAAGATCTCTCTGGAGAATCTTCCAGAGGATGAGCCAATCCAGAGATAACTGGCTTGTCTTTCCATCTTCTAGATATTGTCTTTTACAAAGCAGAAATTTTTTTAATGAAATTCTGCTTAGTATTTGTCTTATGGATTATGCCTTTGGTGTAACTAAAAAGTTATCACCATGCCCAAAGTCATGGAGGTTTTTGCTGATGTTATCTTCTAGGTGTTTTATAATTCTGTGTTTACATTTAGGTCTTTGATTTATTTTGAGGGAATTTTTGTGAAAAGCGTATATAAGGTCTGTGTCTAGATTCATTTTCTTCTGCATGTGTATGTCCCAAAACCATTTGGTGAAAAGACTATTTTTGCTCCACTGTGTGCTCTTTCATCAAAAATCTATTGACTATACATATGTGATTCTATTTCTAGGCTCTCTCTTCTATATCATTGATTTATTTGTCTGTTCTTTCACCAGTACCACACTGTCTTGATTACTGTGAGTTTAGAGTTAAGTCTCGAAGTCAGGTAGCATCAGCCCTCCAACTTTGTTCTTCTCCTTAAATATTGAACTGACTCTTCTGGGTCTTTGCTTCTCCATATAAAATTTGGGGTAAGTTTTTTAATATCCGTGACATAATGTGATGATTTTTGATTGGAGTTGCATGGAATCTATAGACCAACTTGGGAAGAACTAACTTTTTGACAATATTGGGTCTTCCTATCCGTGAACATAGAAGAATTACATTTTTTATTGGAAAAAAAGTCAATTAGGTGTGCAACAAGGACTGAAAAATAGAGCTGTTGACTAATATTTTTGGTGACTTTTTGCCTTTTTCCTTACCTCAGTTATTATAGATTAGCATATTCTGTTTTTCCAATTAGAAAACATTTTTCAAAAACACCTTTGTCATCCTTTTATGTTGTCTGTGAAGAGTTTGCCTGTTTTCATCATTCTTGGGTTAAATAAGAGCACCTAGGATGGCAGGGAAGGTTAGGGATAAGAATCTTTCTCTGCATAGCAACAACTGGTACCAGCATTTTGAAAAACCCTTTCCTCAAAGGAGAGAAGAGTAGGGGTTCCAAGCATGCGCTTCATGAGCCAGATGGAAACTGTTTTGAGTCCCAGCCCTGCCCAGTGATCAGTATGTGGCTGTGAGTGAATGATTTCACCTCTGCAACCTTCATTCAGCTCCACTAGCTATGTAGGGAGGATCATAAAAGAACGTTCATTTTGCTTTGTTGTAAAAAGTTAATGAGATGGAATGCTTGTTACATGAGAACAGTCAATAAACTATACCTTTATTTTTTTATTCACCTCTCTTATTGACATCAAATACTCCATGGATTTATGTAACTCATTTTGTATAAAAGTATCAAAACCCATATACTGATATAAATACACAATAAATAATTAAGAAAGGATTATTCACCTCATTGAACAGATCACAGCAAGACCTTCCTAAATTACAAACTACTGCAATATATTTACTTTTGGTTAATAAGTAATTCCCAAGACATTTTAAATGAACACACACACACACACACACACACACACACACACATATTTATAAAGACAACCAAGCAATTAAGATGTATATGCATGAAGAATATACACAACACATTCACAAAAATGTCAGTCATCCTCAATAGCGCTAAAGCAGTTTTATACTTTATTATGCACAGCAGTGCCTTCATAGATTATAATCAGCTAGAGAACAGGCAAAGGCTATATTTAACTTGCCTTCTTACTTGCCTTATATTTGCATACATTGCTAAAAAATATTAATGTCAACAAGCTGACTTTAAGCTTTCCAAAGTTTCTCAAAACTGATCCTGTTATGCAAGAATGTAATACAGAGAAACAAAAAAAAGTCCTTTTTGTGCTAGAATCTGTTTCTCCCTCCAGGTCACTCTAAGTGCCAGGGCACAGTGATTGTCCTTGCTCAGGGCTGGGTGAACCAGATTGTCTAGATTTAGTGAGAAGACAGAAAGCCTGGTTGGAGCAGTTGTCCAGGATCAAGAGGACCTGAATAACAGAAAAGTGCTCAGCTGGTCATTGTATGGTTGATGAATACAAGTGAAAGTGGTTTTGAGAAATGTGCTCTTGACTTAAAAAAATTAACTCTGGTATTATTGTAACCTTGCCATTAGGAGATAAAGCAGAGATCTCCTGGCAAAAAGTTCAAGTGAATGCAGAAGCTTTCCCTGTTCCATCAGCAGTATCAGAACGAAGGAGGGGACATCCGCTCTGTTCTCAGCCCTACACTTCCAAGCTCCATCTGTGAGGCAGCATCATTGTTTGTACACAAAGAGGTATCCTGCTTACCTAGGCCTGAAAAGATGCCCTGGAGAAAACAAAACATTGATGTGGAATTTAAAGGGCAGCGGAAGCAATAAAAAAACGTCAAAGGTCAGGCCGCCAGAGCTTGCCCTCCCCTCCGTGTTGGGAGACAGTACAAAGAGTGCTGGAAATGACTGGCAGGAAAACAGTCCTTTTTCCTTGAGCGCAAGGATCTGTCTCAATCAAACGCCCTCATTTAGGAAAATCATTCTTGTCCTCTGCACAGTGTCTTCACTTTTTAATCAAACCATTCTTCAGGTAAAACTGTCACATGGAGATGATTGATTACATTGGTTCCTTGAAGAAAGAATAGTTTCCTGAAGCATATCATTAGTGCTAAAGAACCCACCTGCTAATGCAGGAGGTATAAGAGACACAAGTTTGATTCCTGGGTCAGGAGGATCCCCTGGTGGAGGGCATGGCAACCCACTCCAGTATTCTTGCCTGGAGAATCCCATGGCAGAGGAGCCTGGTAGGATATAGTCCATGGGGTTGCAAAGAGTCAGACATGACTGAAGTGACTTAACATGCATGCATGCATCCTATTTTAGGTTCACAGGAATGACATTATACTGGCTAAAATAGAAAGACAGTTGCTAATTTCCAGACACACAGGAATTAAATGAATGAAAGTGATATACACATGATGCTTTTTTTCTTTCTACAGAGTAGAATTTCTTTTCATGGAATGCAAATTTATCTGTTTATATTTTCTTAGAGGCCAGTTCTACTTTTACAGTCAATGAAGCACTAGCTAATGTTTGCCAACTTTATCTTTTGAGTTCTAGCTTCATCTTCATTCCCTTCTTTGCTCTAATTTGGGTTACCTATGTAAGGTGAAATAATCCACCAATTCTACGTAAAGTCACATTGCATCTATTTCCGTGTGCACTTGTGTGTGAGACTGGTTATGTTTACAGTGCACCTATATTCTTAGCAAATTAACAAACAAGCATAACACCTAGAGCCTTCAAAATGTCAAAATGATAACAAAATCCATTAAAAACAGCCTTAAAGTGGATGCTATTATTTTTCCATCACTATGATTGCATTTGTTTGATTTTCAATGTTACTTTGAGTCTTGGGGAAATTGTTGCTTTTATCATAGTACTTGTAATTCCACAAGGCAGAAAAGAGAAAAGGAGAAAGAAAATAGGGAAGGCTAGGAAATGTACCTAACCATGATATATTTAGGAAAAGGTAGAGAAGCCTGGAGTGCTGCAGTCCATGGGGTTGCAGAGTGGGACACAATTTAGTGACTGAACAACAACAACAAATGCAGACTGTTAACCGTGATGCATTTAGTTGTAAGAATTACTTTGAAAACAATGATTAGACTTTCATTTGTAATATTGGCATTAGAAAGCTTAGAAGTATATTTTTATTTCCTTAATTTTTTTAGTTTGTAGGAAAATTTGCTCATTTAGTTTGTTTTTATTGTGGAAAAAGTGTGAATGAGTAATCTAAAATACATAATGGAAATTTAGAAGACATAACTGAAATCTCAATATTTTAGGTATCTATAAATCTGACATGGCTCATAATAGCATAGAAAACAGGACTATTCTTAGCCTGACCCCTAGTGTTAACAGCAAATAAGTGTGGATTCTGACCGTATTAAACCAAAAAAATATTTCCAAAGAAATACACACCCACAGTTGTTTTTTTTTTTTAATCATAAAAGAATTCATCCTTAGTTAGTAAATACTGAGCACAGACAAATCAACCCAGAAGAAGTTTGGAGATTAACACCATTTGATAGAACAAAGACCAGAGCCTGACACTTCTAAGGATCACAGAATTAATATAAATTAGTTTATGGAGCTGCATTCTGATCTTTGCACCCACACTGGCCATAAATCTATTGTACAACCATGGGAAAACAATTAACGGCCTTTAATCCCGACCATCACCTCTCCTTGGACCCTGCCATGGCTAAGATGAAGGTGCACTCAATCCTTGCCTGCTTGGAAGTTGGTGGGCAAGTTCAAGTTAGTCCAAGGGCACAGCAGAGAGGGCCAGAGAAAGGATTTATTCCTGACTGGTTCCATTCTGAGTTCAGAGTTGTCTGAATTTTCTCCAGTCAACTGAGACAATCTTAGTAAATATCCACCCATTTACAAGACATCCCCAAATACAGCTCTTTGATTCAACCAACTTTTTCTCCTCTCTGGTAGGAGGAAACCTTTTTGTACGGTAGAAGCCCTATAAAGCTTTCATCTCTGACTTTAGGTGGTATGTTCTTGGCAGATAAAGAATTGTATTGTTTGCTTGTTTTTCTTAAGATCCAAAAGAACCTTAAGAAAGAATCTAGCTCTTCTCATCTCCTTTGTATTATATACTTTGTGTATGAGGCTCAGACTCTATTCTGTGAACTCCTCCACTACTACACTGATGAATCTCCCTTGACTTTTACCAGTGCTTTCTGTTGCTTGTATCAACAGGTTAGCAACACTGCAGATAACAAGCAAAAACTGAATTAACTTCTGGAAAAATAGGGCACATAGCAATGACGATTCCTATCCACAAACCTAGAGGGGAATGTAGCACTCCATAGACTGAAATGGCTAGATTAGCCAAACTCAAATTCATATGAATACATACATACATATTCATGGTAACTCATGGTAAAGAACCCACCTGCCAATGAAGAAGACATAAGAGAAAAGAGACATGGGTTTGATCCCTGGGTTGGGAAGATCCCCCTGGAAGAGGGCAAGGCCACCCACTCCAATATTCTTGCCTGGAGAATCCCCTGGATAGAGGAGCCTGGTGGGCTACAGCCCATGGGGTCACAAAGTATCAGACATGACTGAAGCATCTTAGCACGCACGCGCGCGCACACACACATACACACGCACACACACATATATATAAATAATACCTATCTCATCCAAAATCTAATTCCTATATGTATTATAGCAAGACTCCTGACTACTTTGGGAAATTTCCATTGCTTCTGCCATGCAGAATAAGAGATATTCTAGACCCTAAGGTAACAAATGTCAGGCCATTGCACTCTCTGAGGCAAACATGGTTATCATAACAAGCAGCAGGACTGGCACAATAAACCCATTTGACTCACAATGTTGCTACGGTCAATTGAACATGAATTTCCTGGAAGAAAATCAGAAATCAGAATGAAAATTGACTTCTGGGACAAAAGTCTGTCTTGAGCTACTATAATAAATAGAGTTGGTCCTCTCTGGATTCCCAGGCCTGAAATAGCTCATAGACAACAAGAATAAAAGAAGGCAAGAGGGACTTCAAAACGAACCTTACAACACAGCCTTTATATATACCTTGTGAAATTGGTCCTAACCATAATCAAAGGGTCCTAAAGCTATTTACCAGAGTAAGTCTTTAACGCAATGGAAATACTGAATGTTTCAAGGGCTATCAGGCACTGTCTCAGAGCTAATTCCTGGGAACTCAAAACAATGCTGAGCTTATTTTCAGTGTAGCTTTTCTTTTAAGGTGTAGACTTTCAGAGCTCTTGGCACTTGCCAGGCTCTTCATGGACCTTGAATTTCAACTTTTGTCTCAGAAGTCTGTAAACCGATTGAAGATGTTTCCAACCTCTTAAGCTTTCAGGATCAAGGAGGAAATTGTTCCCTCCCAAAAGCCAGAATTACCTTTGGGATGTTTTTGTTTTGTTTCCTCTATAGACTTCATAGCTCTTCCATACTATTCAAAGGATTAAAAAAAATATATATATATACATCTTCTGTAGTTCTTTTTATACATAGTGTTGTCTGAAAGACTTATTCTGCCTTAACACAAAACAAAATCTCATATATATATATAACTATGTTGGGATGAAAACCTTAAAGGATTTGGAGAAAAGACGGAGAAGAGGTATTTTTTTCTCAGTTTTGTTTTATGAAATATGAAGACCACGAAGCAAGGTAAATATAAAAAGAAATATTTAAAGAAATTGGAGTTTATAGAGTGCCTTCTTGAATTTCTTATTCTTAATTTCCTGTGAAATTTTTAAGTGAATTTAATAAGTTTAAGTTTTCCTCTAAACTTTTATTTTTGTCCCATTTGCTATGACATAATTTGTATTTCCACACACAGCAAACTAGCTCTAATTCACAAAGAAAATATAGCCTGAATTATAATTAAATAATTTTCATGTAAACAATATGAAGAAAGCCCCCACATTGTTCAGAGACCTGACTGATTTATCTGTAGGGTGATGAAATAGCAAATGTTGCTGTAAGGAGCTGGTAGTAAAATTCTGAATGGTAACCCTGGGATCTAATTTCCCTGAAATTTGAAATGATTTAGCTTTTAATATTTTTCTCCTGTCCAGGATAGCTCAGAAGCCTCTAGGAATGTCTGATCAGTTATGTAGGTTTAACTTTCATTGTGATGACCCTGTGCTACCAGGTCTTCTGAACAAGGATTTGGAGTCAGATTTCTAATGACTTCTTTGTAATTACTGTGATGCCACTAGAAATATGTTGATCTTTTGGACCGAGAAACTCAATACCTGAATGACAGTGATTTCATGGGGTAAGCACTGTTTTCCTGAGCTGTTAAAAAAACAGTGTCTGCTATGTCACACTGTACTTTCTTTTGAAACAGGATAAAAGAATTTGGATGACAGATTCCAATGAAAAATTAATTCCATCAGTATTTGAAATATTAATCAGGATATCTCTATAGGTTAAAAAATGTGATCAGAATGCAAAAAGTATATATCGCAGTTGGTACACAAGTTGTTTATATTTAATTTATTTTTTTCCTCCTATTGAAGCTTACAGAGAATTGAGAATATAAACATGGAAGAGGAAAAACACAGAAAGAGGGACTTTTTATCATTCCTAATTGATCAGCTAAATATTTATATGAAGTTATCAAACAACTGAGTCTGACCAGCATAACGATTTCTGAAAACAGCTTTTCTAGGAACTGAGATTCTTTTACAGAAAATTAATAACATGGGAAAGTTGTATTTTAATACTAAAGGTTTAGAATGTAATAACCTGATTAATCAGATATCTTTTATTTATTTTTGTATTGATATCTTGACTTTTAATGCTTAAAATTCACTTAGAAGGTGCAGGGTTCTCAGAAACTGGTGTATCTGTATTTTTAATCATCTATAAAGGTAATCTGGATTGAATGTGCCTACTGATGCCTGTTGAAAATTATATATTTGGGGATAAAATTCAACCTAAAGAATACTTTTTTTTTTTACTGCAGAAAAACTAAAAATTACAAGTCATTGATATCATAAACATAAATTGTTTTCTCGAATTCATAATTTTTTTTCCAAATTATACTCAGCTTGCACTTGATGTTTGAATTCTGCCAGAAGACAAAGGCCAGTATAAAATATAATATTTTAAGCAACATACCCTATTGCAGAAAATATAGAATTTCTGAAACAAGGGAGCCACAAGAAAGGGTGAACTTTAGCAATGCAATTACCTTGATGCCTCAGGCATGTAATAACATAGCAGTCAGGGCTTTATGTGTATCATTTTAAACATACGGATTAGTGTGCAATGTCACCCTGAGAAAACTCCTTCATAAGGGAAGTTCAAAACCTACTGTCTAGAAAAATGCAATCTCTGGTGTGGGAGAGCTGATTCTCTAAAGTATACTTCACTGCTAAGACTGAAAGAGAGAATTCAGAAGTCTTCCTTCAAGTGCAGTTCGTATAGTAACCCTAATTTACACTCCTTATTCAACCTTTAGATTCCCCCAAATAACACTCTGTGTGTTCAGTGGTTCACTCGTTTCTGAATCTTTGTACCACCAGGCTCCTGTGTCCATGAATTCTCCAGGTAAGAATATTGGAGTAGATTGCCATTGCCTTCTCCAGGGGATCTTCCTGACCCAGGGATTGAACCCATGTCTTCAACATTGCAGACAGATTCTTTACCATCTGAGCCATCAGAGAAGCCTGAAGCCCATTCAGCCTTTCAGTTCAGTTCAGTCGCTCAGTTGTGTCCGACTCTTTGCAACCCCATGAACCGCAGCACACCAGGCCTCCCTGTCCATCACCCACTCCGAGTTTACCCAAACCCATGTCCATTGAGTCAGCGATACCATCCAACCATCTCATCCTCTGTCATCCCCTTCTTCTCCTGCCCTCAATCTTTCCCAGCCTCAGGGTCTTTTCAAATAAGTCAGCTCTTCGCATCAGGTGGCCAAAGTATTGGAGTTTCAGCTTCAACATCAGTCCTTCCAATGAACACTCAGGACTGATCTACTTTAGGTTGGACTGGTTGAATCTCTTTGCAGTCCAAGAGACTCTAAAGAGTTTTCTCCTACACCACAGTTCAAAAGCATCAACTCTTCTGCACTCAGCTTTCTTTATAGTCCAACTCTCACGTCCATACATGACTTCAGTCTTTAAATTCCACCAAAATAACAGCTTGACCACATGCTAATACTGTCCACATAATACTCTTATGTATTTAGTGTTTTGGTTTCTCCAGTAGTCATGTGAATGACTTTGGAATGAAATACTTTGTGATGGACAGGGAAGCCTAGCATGCTGCAGTCCATGGGGTTGCAGAGAGTCAGATGTGACTGAGCAACTGAAGTTAACTGAAGTATTTTGTGAAGAAATGCTCAAAATATGGATAAATTCTACATTCAGTCATAAAACACTGTCAATTTAAAAGTTTTATTCATAAGATAAATGATCTGTATATTTTATGGCCTAAAACTACTTTTTTAAGTGATTAAAGCCATTTAAATGATTTAGAAGCCAACAAAGGACTCTTCAAACCTTAAAGCAGAAGTTTAGGAATTAAGATATCTGAGTTATCATTCTGATTTGTTCATTAACTTTCAGCAAGACATTATCCAAGGTAAGTAATTTAATCCTTTTCAGTCTCAATTTTCTCATTTGTAGAATGAAGGCATTGAACATGAATATTTCTTGGGTCCTTTACACATCAATTAATGTATTTGAGGTACAGACCATTGAAGAATTTGAAAATTCCCCATATCCTGGGGAATTAAGACAGTGTTGAATAGTGTTGCAGTTTCTGGAGTGGACCAGGGCTCTGGGACTGACAACATGCCTACTTACACCTTTGTCAGCAGGAGTAAAAACTGAGCCCATTCCTTTGCTGATAGGTGTCTACAGAAATCTCAGCTTCATCATTGAGGGTGCAGGCAAAGCACACAGCCTCCAAGAGCATGTCCTCCTCTCCCAGTAGGAATCGAGTTGACAGGCATACTGGAACTGACAGTGTGATATCTCTGGAGCATCTACACTCTCATCAGGGGAGTAGAGACATCCCCAGCTACCACTCCTGTCCTTGGCTCACACTCAGCCTTTCCACCACCACCACCTACTTTGAAATGACAGAAACCAACTTGGTTCTGCTTGATTCTGCTGTCTTCAGAAGCTGCTGTCTTAAGAAGCTCCAGATGGGGGACATCAGTCATCCTCAGTCTCTGATGGCCTCGTTTCTTTCCCCCTGGCCCACCTCTAAACCTTCCTATGCCCTCTGGATCTTACCTTCCATCATCAGCACATCTCCCTGCATTCTTAGCCTCTTTTCTAAATGCTCCTGTCATGTAAGAAAACCTGCTTCTCCCCTGAGGACCTTACCTCCTTCAACCCTCTCAAGTGGAGGCTGTGTTTCCTTCTGCCTTGTATATCATGCTGGAAACTGTGGCAGGGGGTTGACTTGCTTTTCTTACTTCTTAATTTCAAGCTATTCTCCTTCCCTTCCTTCTAAAGGTTCCCCAGGCTTTGAATTTCACAAATCAAATAATTATTTTATAACATTTTGGTTTGTTTTTTATTTCCATTCATTTTTATTGATTCTAGACCCTAGCTCCCACCATGGGCTTTCTCCTGCTTTAATTCTTAGCAATTTCAGGATACTAATCTCTCCCACACTCTGGCCTCTCTACTGCTTGATCTCCTTTCCACCGTGACTCTGTGTATCCACTTTTCTCAGACACTCTCATGGCCACACCCAAAGTCTTGTCATTACCAATAACAATAGAACAAAATGGCAGCCTCTGCTCAAATCCTAACCTATAAGGACATAAATAAAGGACAATCAGCTGCCCTGTTCAACAACAGACAGGGCCATGTGTCCTGAGACACTGAGAATTCAGACTGGCCCAATCTACTTCCCCTGTTGAAACATAAAAGGCGGAGCCACAGGGTGTCTCCTGTTCTTGAAAGAGAACCAAAGAAAGATGTGCATTAAGCCTTGTACCATTTACACCTGTGCTATTCTAACATTAAGCTATAAAAGACATAAATGTTCTAATATACTTTGTGAGCACTGAAAAAAGAAAAAGAAGGGTGATGGAAGGAACAGAAGACTCTGTTACTTCTATGCTAAAAACTAAACACACACACACACACACACACACACACACACACACACAAATAGCTCCAAGTTAAATCCACTCAAGGAAACAGTGATTTGAATTTACCCTTTGAAAGCAACTTAAATGAGATTGACCAGGTTAGTGTGTTCAAATTAGGGCTTTGATTATCTAGGTTATTTAAATTCAATTTTTGAATGCAAGTTATTGTCCAAATGCAAGGGATTTCGTTTACTTTAGCAAAAGAGCTCTATTTGCTAATTATAGGCTTAACGTTAAATTGGGTCCTATTTCTCTGCAGCAGTGAAGTAATCAGAGGAGAGCCCCATGCCTCTATTAAACATTTACATTAGAGCTGCCTAATTATGTCAGGATTTGTTTGGGTAGCACTGGCAGATGTTCTGAAAGGCTGTGGAAAACATGGTCACTGTTCCATAGGAGATGGGCACCCACTTATGAGCATCTTGACATCAGAGCAGAATAAGCAAGTGGATGAAATCAAGAAGCAAAGCAGGTGCTTCTTAATGTAACTCTTTACAATAGTGTGTTTGAGCACCTGTAATGAAGGTATTTATCCTTCATCTGCCTCAGGGAAATATTGCAAGAAATCACAAAAAGAAGCTCAGAAAACTTTAAGCATTCAGTGTTGTAGAAACAGAAAGCTATTTAAATTAATATAATCAGAGTTTAATGTTGAAAAAAATCCACATAGGCCACTTTTGTGGCAAATGATGACACATTTCCTAAGCTCTTTTTATCTTCATGAAGACATGATATTTGTAACGCTATGAAATTTTACTGATAAAGCCCTCGTGGTTGCAGTTGAGTAGACAAGCCAAGCCAAGTGGGTCACTGCCCTCAAGAAACTGCAGCAGGCTCTATTTCCTTAATTTTTTTTACATTTACTGTGCATTTTATTTCTATTATTATTACATCAGCTCCACCTCAGATCATTAGGCATTGAATCCTGGAGGTTCGAAACCCCTGCCATAAAGAAGCCTGCCTACTACAGACGGGTAGCATTGACAGAAACAATGGGCTAATTAAGAGAAATGCTGAATTGACTAGAAAACAGTGAACTAGTGAAGTCAAGGTTCCTGGCAGAAACACTGACTCACCTAGGACCTTTTACATCATCATCCTGAACTGTGAAATAATGCTAGATTATCCCACCATCCATTTCATTCCTTTGACAGGAAGGGAAGTGAGGAATAAAAAAAAAAGGTTTGTAAAAGATGCTTAGTATCTCCTCTATTTCACTTCATGATACAATGCCTGAAGGGTTAATCGTGGGCCAGACAAACCAAAGAGGAAAAATCAGGACTGTCCAGGTGACATAGTTCATGCACAAAGAAATAAGCTCTGGGTCCAGGTTTACTCCATGCCTTCTCCTGCCCCACTGCTTGAGGCCCCAGATTCCTCTATAATAAGCTCCTTTCTCAGGTTGGGGTGCTCCCCAGACTCTCTGGACACCCTCTGCTCAGAATATGCTTGTTCTCATCCATTTCCCTAAGAGGATGCTCAAACCTAGTCTTTCCTGTCTGTCCAGCTCTCTCTCTGGCAAACAGTTTGGATGGTTTGCCTGAATTTCATTTGAAATTCTTTCCCATAAACCTACTCTTTGGGTGACCTTCTCCCCACAATGAGGTTCCACATAGTGCAGCTCACACAGGACTGACCTCCCCTGGATATGCACCCACTTTCCATTGACTCTGACCACATTCCTGAGACACACAGTGCAGGGCAACCATATTTTCAGGAAAAGGGTTCAGATAACACTTATTGGTGGAAATATTTTAATGTGGGGCTTTTGGAGGCAAAAAGTTAGTCTTTAACAAATTATCAGTTGGACTAACAGTATGCAGCATTGCTTTGAGCAGAAACTCCATTTTCTTCTCTAAGCACTGTTAGGGCTTTTCCTATGATGTGCAGAATTCATTCTTTTAGCCTCTCAATCTGAAAATGCATAGAGAGGACATCAAGGAAAATCCTTACCATTGATTTTTGTTGTTGTTATCTTAATTTATTACCCTATGATCAGCCTCCCTTGTGCGCTTGGTTTTGTCACATTTTGTTTTTCAGTCGCTCAGTTGTGTCCAACTCTGTGACCCCATGGACTGCAGCACGCCAGGCTTCCATGTCCTTCACCATCTCCCAGAGCTTGCTCAAACTCATGTCCATTGAGTTGGTGATGTCATCCAACCATCTAGTCCTCTGTTGTCCCCTTCTCCTGCCTTCAATCTTTCCCAGTATCAGGGTCTTTTCCAATGAGTCAGCTTTTCGCATCAGGTGGCCAAAGCATTGGAGCTTAATAATGACCGTAAAATTTGCCACTGGGTGCAGACTATTTACGGCCATTAGAGTAAGTTTTTTTAATTGAATGCTTTTATTTTTACATGATTTATAATGACATATTGTTTCCCTTTTATTTTAATCAATTAGTGTACTTAGTTTAATAAATTATGTAACTTTGTTGCTTCTTTCAATTTGAAAGATTAATACAATTTGCAAAAACAATACAACTTACATGTTTCTACAAAATACACTTGGGCTCATTTAAGTAATCCTTTACATAGAATTTTTGTGACTACATTCACAAATGAGAATGACTTATAATGTTAATTTCTTGAATGTATATTTTTGTCACAAAGGTTACATTAGTCTTATAAAAATTAGAGGCAGCTTTGTCTCTATTTCTGTTTTCTAGGACAAATTATAGAAGCTGTAGGTTATTATGTGTTCCTTGAATGGTTGATTAAAACTGCTTAAGTAGACTATCTGTGTGGTGGCTTCTTTTGGAGAGAAGTTTTCATCTATCATCCTATTATTTTTAATGGTTATTGAACTATTCCAGTTTTCTATTTCTTACTGGACAATTTTAGCAAACAAAAGATTCAGTTACAGTTACAAGAATTGCTGCTGTCTAAGTGGTGGGTGTCACTCGTTTATTCTGAATTTTGCTTATTTAAAATTTTTTTCTAGATAAATCTTACTAGAGAATTGTCTATATTAGTTGTCTTTAAAAAATAGATTGAGTTTTGTTAATGCTTTACTTTTTTGTCTATTTCACTGATTTTTCTTCATATGTTAAGTATTACCTTCTTATATAGTCTTAAAAAATATTTCATTTTCAAATTTTTCTCATTTTCCTAGATTTTCTAATATTTGAGTTGAAGCCTCAGCTAATTTGCTTTTAATCATCTTTGTTTTCAGTTGCTTTTATATCTATGCTGCTGCTGCTAAAGCCGCTTCAGTCGTGTCCGACTCTGTGTGACCCCATAGACGGCAGCCCACCAGGCTCCCCCGTCCCTGGTATTCTCCAGGCAAGAACACTGGAGTGGGTTGTCAGTTCCTTCTCCAATGCATGAAAGTGAAAAGTGAAAGTGAAGTCACTCAGTCCTGTCTGACTCTTAGCAACCCCATGGACTGCAACCTACCAGGTACCTCTGTCCATGGGATTTTCCAGGCAAGAGTACTGGAGTGGGTTGCCATTGCCTTCTCCGTTTACATCTATAAATTTGACTATATGTATCAATTTACCTCCAAAATTATGAAGTGCAGTACTTTTATGATCTTTTAACAGATTTCATAATTTGAACCTTTGACCCATTGATTTTTGGACATAGGATAATGGGTTTTCAGTTATACAGTATTTTTTTATCCTTTTGATTTCTGATATTTTTATATAGTGGCAGCTATTGGAGGCATTAGACACGTGAGTCCTTGGTTTGCATGGACATGGAGGCAAGTGGTATTTGGAGGGCAGCCTACTCAGGTGTGCAGAATGAGGAGAAAGGGAAAGATGGCTGGCGCCTGGCAGTGGAAGGCAGCCAAAGTGGACAGCACCAGGTAGTATCAAGTAAACTCTGGTTCAGTTCGGGTCTTCTGCTGACCTGACAACCTTATTTTCTGATTTCAGAATGAAACTGTGCAGCTCAGGTTTCTGTGGCCTTGGATCTTGGCAGAAATGGTCCTGGAGTTCCATGGTTGGGTGCCAGAACCCCTGAATCGATAACTTGGGGCCTTCCGTTTCCTGGAAGGCAAGAGGCTTGCTGCTCAGGCGCGAGCAGTTCCCTCCCGCAGTCTGACCTGGGGCAGTCCCGCACCTGCAGGGCCTTTGGGCCTGGGCCGGAGCTGTCGCCCTGGCTGGGCCCCTGGGGAGAGGCGGGACCCCACTGTGACCTTGACTAGGGTATCTTGGAGGCGTCTTGGTATCTCGGAGGCGTCCGTGAGGATTGAGGTTTGTTTGATAAATGGCAAGTGCCAGACTCCTTAAGAAGGAGCCTCCAGGGGTGGAGACGCCAGGGCTACCTGGAGCACTCAGCTGTTTCTCATCCAGGATTCTCAGGCCGGTCTCTACAGAAATCTCGAGAGACCACGCGAGATCACGCTTCCTCAGCCTGGTTCCGCCGTCCTCTGAGCTGTCCCAGATTCACAGGGCTTCCCAACCCATCTCTGCCCTGCCCCTCCATCAGAACCCACACTTACTTCCCCTCAGCTAACGAAACCACCAAAGCACACCCTGGGGGCTCCAACTGCACCGTTTGCCTTTCTGAAAGCCCATACTCCACCCACGCAGACCAGGCCCCAGCCTGCCTCTACCCACGGGTGGTTTGAATGGATGTAAAGGAGCGTTTGGAGCCTGCGGTGCTCAGCTCTGCGAGAAGAGGGGAAGGAGGAGGACTGCAGGAGACGTGATGGAAGGCGGTCGGCGCTAACAGCACCGGATATTATCAGGTAAGCTCCCATTCAGGTCTCTGCTGGCCTGACAACACCTTATTCTCTGGTTTTGGAATGGAACTGTGCATTCAGGTTGCTGTTGACTTTGGATCTTGGCAAAAGTGGGATTGTGGTTCCCGGGTTCCATGTAAGAAACCCAAGTTGCTATCCCACGGCTGGTGGTTTCCTGGAAGACTTGCTGCCCAAGCATGCACAGTTCACCCCTCACCCCCAATTTTGATCTTGGACTGTCCTGTCCCTGCACAGACTTTGGGCGAGGAGCTTGGTCCCTCACACCTCGTTGGGCCACTGTGACTCTGAGTAGGAAATCTTGGTGGTGTCAGTGAGGACTGGGACCTCAGGGTTCACCAGAGTGGTACATTTGTAGAATTTATTAGAATTTATAAACCTACATAGATACATCATTATCACCCAAGGTCTTTAGTTTACCGTTATGATTCACTCTTGGTGTTGTATATTCGATGGGCTTGGACAGAGATGTAAGGTTCTGTATCCATCGTTATAGTATCACCCAGAGTATTTTCACTTTCCTAAAATTCTGTGTTGTGCCTACTCATCCCTCTCACCACCAATCCCTGGAAACCACTGGTGTTTTCAGTGTTCAGTTTTGTCTTTTTCACAAAGGTCAGAGGGGTTTCCCCAATGGCTCAGATGGTAAAGTATCTGCCTGCAATGCAGGAGACCCAGGTTCAATCCCTGGGTCAGGAAGATACCCTGGAGAAGGGAATAGCAACCCACTCCAGTATTCTTGCCTGGAAAATCCCATGAACAGGGAAGCCTGGCAGGCTACTGTCCATGGGGTTGCAGAGAGTCAGACATGACTGAGTGACTAACACTGAAAGTTCAGATGGTTCAATCATACAGCATGTAGGCTGTTCAGATTGACTTTTTCACTAAGTAATATGCATTTAATCTTTCCTCATGTGTTTTCATGGCTTGGTAGCTCATTTCTCTTTAGTGCTGAATAATATTCCATTGACTGGATATACCACAATTTATTCACTGAGTGAAGAACATCTTGGTGGCTTCCTAGTTTTCTCTATAATGAATAAGGCTACTCAGATATTCATGAGCATGTTTTTGTGTGTACATAAGTTTTGGGTAAATACCAAAGAGCATAATTGCCAGATCATATGGTAAAAGTATGCTTAGTGTTTTAAGAAACAGTCTAACAGTCTTGCAAATTGTTTCCTTTTGCATTCCCACCAGCAGTGAATGAGAATTCTTGTTGCTCTCCATCCTCACCAGCATTTGGTGTTGTCTGTGTTTCAGATTTTGGCCATTCTAATAAGTGTGCAATGGCATTTTGTTTAAATTTGCATTTTCCTGATGACAAACGATGTAAAGCTTCTTTTTATATGCTCATTTGCCATCTGTATATCTTTTTTGGTGAGGTGTCTTAAAATCTTTGGTCCATTTTAAAATTGGATTGTCAGTTTTCTTATTGTTGAGTTTTAAAAGTTCTTTGTGTACTTGGATAACAGTTCTTTATCAGATGTGTCTTGCAAATATTTTCTTTTAGTCTGTTGTTTGTCTTTTCATTCTCTTTACAGTGTCCTTAACAGAGCTGAAGCTTTTAATTTTAATGAAGTACAACTTTTGAATTATTTTTCAATGGCTGTGCCTTTGATGTCTTATCCTAGACTAAACAATTTAATTGACTTTAATGCAATTATTTTGTGGAGTGGGGTTATAAGAATGGATAACAGTTTTAATTTCATTACCCTTTTTTGTTCTCATAACAAGCCCCTGAAATATCATTAACCTTAGTTTTAATTTTTTAAGTTAAAAACTAAAAATATTTTTTTTGGCCACACAGCCAAAAAATCTTATTTCCCTAAGGGAACTTAGTTCCCTTAGAACTTAGAGGGATCTAAGTTCCCTAAACAGAGATTGAACCCATACCCCCTGCAATGAAGCACAAGTCTTAACCACTGTATCTCTAGGGAAGTCCTTATCCCTATTTTAGATGACTAATTTGAAGCTTGGTTGGATTAGGTTCACTCCGATAAAAAGTGGTACAGGGGTTTCCCTGGTGGTCCAGTGGTTAAGACTCCCCCTTCCAATGCAGGGGGTGTGGTTCAGTCCCTAGTTGGGAGCTAAGATCCCTCATGCTTCGTGGCCAAAAACCAAAACATAAAACAGAAGCAATATTGTAAAAAAATTCAATGAAAATTTTTTAAATGGTCCACATTAAAAAAAAAAAAACTGAAAAGTAGTAAAACCATGATTCTAATCCAGTTCATTCTAGCTTTTAACTACTATATTAGTCACTCTAAAATGTTTTTTAACCAGAGTATTCATGCTCTTTAATAGTATCCATGCTCTTTTTATCAAAATGTTTCCCAATTTCATTTCTCATAATATTTTCTAGATCCGTAGTAAATAAAACAGACCAGTCTAGCAAGTGTGGTTCAAGTTTAGAACTCTAGGGTCCCCAGAACAAAATGAAGAGCAATTACTTCTCAGTAAGCTGCTTACCAGACACTGCTTTGAGAAGTATGAACAGGCTCCACACTGTCAAGTGAAGTTAAATGCAAGGGAAACAGCAGTAATGCGCTGTCAGGGGGCCCAGCAGCCCAGACACTTTTCCTTTCTTGAGTTCAGACAGTTGAGACAAGCTAATGGTGCCAAGTCCAGTGATAGAAGAAGTTCTCTTCACTCAGCTTCCAAAGAGAAAGTGAACAGGGGCCACTCATTATCCAGCTTGATGAGCTCACAGCAAAGAGGCTGGAAGAAGCAGAATGCAAAAGAGGACAATTTTCAAAGCATTAAAAAAAAAAAAAAATGTTGGATTCTGTTCTCTTAACCACATGATTACCCTCACACGCACTGAGAATTTAACAAATAACTTGAGGCAATACTGCCACTACCCAGGAGTTCCTCACCCAGGGCAGCAATCAACAGATGGGTGACTGTAGATTTCCAGTTGTCTGTACTAATGCACCTTGTGTAGCAAAGTCCTCAGGTCAGTGTTCCTTAGCGTGACCTACTTGGATATTTCTCACTTTTTGAACATTTTTCCTCACTGTGTTGCTTTACAGAAACATTGTAGCCTTGTTTCATTTTCACTGCCTTTATTCAACTTCAGCATGGCTAGCAATTGATGATGAAATGACTTTCTTTTCAACCTGGAATTTACTGATTATCCTTTGAGAACTGGAAGCATCTACACTCCATGCATTCAGTCTCCTGATTCTCGGTGAAGGAAAGAGAATCCAGTATTGTGTAGAGGTCTTTTTTGTCATCTGATGATGGGATGATAGCTGTTCTTGTGATGACTTTCCAAAACTGTGTTGGTACTTGTAGTCAAGACTCTGAATTTCCATCCTGAATGTACTACTTGGCAAAGAGATCATTAGGTGATGTGAAAAATTCATATGTAGAGTCACGTCATCTTTTTCTCTGCAATTTGCTTAATTTAAAGTGATGTGAGTAGACCAGAGGTTTGAAAAAATGTTCAAACATGGCTGTGAAATAACTAAGAAATGATTCAGAATAATCCATATGAGACACAGCTTGGAACCCCTTCCTGGGATCCAGTTGTCCACTGTTGATACTGGTAACTACCACATGCAGCATAGTAAGATGTGTTTAAGCTGGAAGAAGCAGAGGGAAGTAACTGCAGACAGACTGTGCACAGTAAAAATGTCTATGTTTTAACAGCTTTAGAGCTGCAATGTTATTTGATTAATTTTAAACTTTTAAGCTGGATCTCTTGGGAAATATCAGGAGTTGCTTAAATATCATTTTCATGTACCTTGAGAGGGAATTATTCCAAAATGTTCTGCTCTGCTTATTTATAATCCACATCTGCTCTGTAAACAATCACGGCTGCTTGCTTGAAAAATAAGCACCAACCTGGATTCTAAAGTAAACAAATGATTTTTTTATGAGAAAATGTTACAACATGATGGGAAATGGCAAATCTGGTTAAAGTGTTCTAAGGCCTTTTTAATTACTCTTTTACACATGAGGAATTTTTTTGACTCTTAGAAGGTTATTTTTAATGAAATTTAAATATATGTGCTTTTTTATGAAAATGTTAGACCCAAATTGCCAATGATTAATTCATAAAGAATAACTAATATCAGAAAAGTATAACAGTTTTTCTTTAGGTTTATACTATGTTTTTATATAGCTTTTATGACATATAAAATATTGTTAGTTTATAAAAATTAAGGATCTGCATTATTTTCCAGGACTATACTTTTGTTTAAGTCATCTGTAGTCAACACTGAAAATGAGACATGGTATTTACATCATTTTATTTGTATTTGCTGGACAGAGGAGCCTGGCGGGGCTACAGTTCATGGGATCACAAAAGGGTCGGACTTGACTTGGCGACTAAAACAATAACAATTTGTATTTACTAATATATTTCTATTACTAAATATCACCATACTCATATGATTCACCTTCATAGAATGGTGATCAGAAAGATAAGAGTAATTAGGAAAATTACAGTATCAGGATGACCTAACTTCCCATATGGTGGATATAAATTGATGTTTTAGATTAATACATGCAAAGAACAATCTGTTTGCTTTGGATTTGGCTTATTTGGTCAATAGACATCATTCTCTACTCCCTTAAAACCTTGAGCATTTAATTAAAAAAAATACATTTCTTTTACTTACAAAAAAAATTTGATTCTAAAATATTTGTCAATAAAGGAGTTTCTTAATAGCATCCAAATGAAAGTATTCATTAATTAGTCATTTTAAACTTGCTACTTGATGGCATTTGCATATGCTTATCTTCTCTTATTATTATGAGCCTGGAATTATTTAAGCCCTCTGTCAACATTTTCTCCACACATAGGCAGAGTCCACTGAGCAAATGGTAAGTGGGATATTAGAAGTGGTGAGAGTGGGCACCCTTGTCTCAATCCCAATCTTAGAGGGAAAACATTCAACCTTTCACTGTTTAGTGTGAAGATGGCTATGGGCTTGTCATAATTAGCCTTTATTATATTGAGGTACATTCCTTTTATACAGCATTCATGGAGAGTTTTCATCATGAAAGTATGCTTAATTTTGTCAAATGCCTTTTTTGCATCTATAAAGATGATTATGATTTTTATCTTTCATCTTATTGTGATTGATTTGTGTATAATATACACAATTCTGTTATAAAATTATATAATATATGCATATTATATACACTATATATTAAAATATATAATATAGAACTTATGTTATAAAAATTATAGAAAATAATAAATGGACTGTCCTTGCATCCCATGGGTAAATCCCACTTGATTGTGGTATATAATCCTTTAAAAGCGCTGTTGAATTTTATTTGTTAATATTTTATTGAGAAATTTTCCCTCTCTATTCATCAAGGTTGTTGGCCTGTAGTTCTCTTTTCTTGCACTGTTCTTATTTGGCTTTGGTATCAGGGTAATGCTAACATCATAAAATGAATTTGGGAGTGCTCCTTCATTTTCCATCTTTCAGAAGAGTTTGAGAAAGATTGGCATTAATTCTTTAAGTGTTTGAATTCACTAGTGAAGTCCTCTGGTCGTGGACTTTTCTTTGTTGGGAGGTTTTTAATCATACATTCAGTCTCCTTACTTGTTATTGGTCTGTTTGGTTCTGAAACTGTTAAATAATGTAACAGAGTAAAGACTATAATCCAGTGTTTCATAGGATAAACTGTTGGTGTTATGTATACAAAGTTACTAAATGCATTTATGCAAAGCAGGATCTACTCAAGCAGTCAGGGAGGAAATCAGAGCTTTCCAGGTAGTGTGAAGCAGGACTAGCCACCTGGTTTTTTCCTTTGGGGCTTCACCTGCCAATGCAGAAGATGAAAGTTCCATCCCTGGGTCTCCCTGGTATCTCATACACACCTTTACTGACGCTGTTGCTGAGAGGATGGCAGAAAGAAGCTGTGCTGTGTTGATCCATCCAACGAAGGTAACATAATCAAAGTGGTTTTGCCCAGTGTGGTAAGGCCTATGGAAAAAACCAGGAAGAAAGTATATGAAGGAATAAGTTTGACAAACAATGTCTCAAACTGTTGATTCCCTGAAGAGGTACTCTAGCTTTACTAAAACTCTAAACATTCTTTGTTTCTAACCAAATTTTTGCCATGTGATGCTTAGCCCTAAGAGAGAGCAGGTAGTATATCTTGATACAGTCACCCGTGGGTATCTGCAAGAGACTGACTCCAGGAACCCTCCATACAGAAACTCCAGGTCCTCAAGTCCCCTAAACAGAAGGACACAATACAGTGGACCCTCCATATCTAAAGAGTCTGCATCTTTGGATTCAACCAACTGTGGATCAGAAGTGTTCAGATCTGCTGGATTTGGAACCTGCAGAGGGCCAACTGCACACAACAGGTTGCACTGGAAAAAAAAGTGAAGTGAGTTGAAAAATGGTCATTTACTCAGGGAAATGCAGAACTGATTTCCCTACCCATAGACCAAAGGAAAAAATAACTCATAAGTCAGACAGGTATTTTTATTTTGTGGCACAAACTTAGAAGCTGAGAATTTCTTTAATAAAGAATATTGCAGGGCTTCCCTGATGTCTCAGGGGTAAAGAATCTGCCTGCCAATGCAGGAGACAAGGGTTTGATCTCTGATCCAAGAAGATCCCACATGCCTCAGAGCAACTAAGTACATGCTGCCTAATGCTGAGCCTAGAAACTGTTCCAAAGAACCCAGGAGCTGCAACTGCTGAGGTCACGTGCCCTAGAGCCTGTGCTCCACACAAGACAAGTCACTACAATGGGAAGACCATGTACCATAACGAGTAGTCCCCATTCATGACAACTAGAGAAAGCCCATGCAGCAAAGAAGACCCAGTACAGACAAAAATAAATAAAATTATTTTAAAAAAGAATGTTGTATAATCTTATACTTCTTTTCTTTCTCTTTACCACACAAAAGAGAGTTGTTTGCATTCATTAGTACATTTTTATTGTTTCAAGGGAATAATGTGAGGGAGCACTATTAAAACTTCAGTTTGGGAGAGAGTTTGAGCCTTCATTCTAGTCTCTGAACAACGTCTTCAGAAGTAACATAAATATAGCATTATTTATAATGTTTGTAATTTTCTGCTAGTGATTTTCAGCAGTTTACTACATTTTTAATCTTTGTATTACCATAGTATACTTCTTGCTTTCTTAGAAAGAAAATAAAAGGAGGATCAAGGAATATTTCCTGGTAAATTTGTAATTATTTTAGTTTTTATTGGGGAGGTAATAGAAAACAGTTCTGATATCATAATTGGTTATGATGAAGACAGAATAGTAGGATGAAAATGAGTTACCTATTACAAATGGAATTCACTGAAATGCTTTATTGAAGCAAAGAGTCAAAACAGAACTGAATCTATGAAATATGAAATATTAAAAGCAAAACTGTGTATTTGGATGTGTGTGAGTGCATGGAAAGACAGAGACAGGATGGGGATATAACTAGTGTTTTCAAAAATGTGAATTATCTTTTTTTTACTTGAAGCATAGTCGATGTACAATGTTACAGGAGAACAACATGGTGATTCACAATTTTTAAAGGTTTTACTCCTTTTATAGCTACACTGACAATATTCCTTTGATTTACACTATATCCTTGTATCTTATTTACTTTATACACAATACTTGGAACTTTTTAACTCCTTACCCTTGCCCCTCCTCCCTCCCCTTTCTGCACTGGTAACCACAAGTTTTCACTAGTTTATAGACAGGCTTTAATGGGTTCAGTCCCATACAATGTCCACATGGTCTCACAAAGCATTTCTGTCTCAAGGCTCTATCCTCTGGGATATTGAGCACACCTGGAATGCCAGGTGAGTCTAAACCAGTGAGGGATGCTTACAGACTCATGGAACCAGAAGCCAGTTGGGGCCACAGAGAGACAGAACAATGTCATCATGACATGCCTAACCAATGCCTTCATGCCAGCTAAAAGTGTTTCTTGTGAAGAAAAAGTAAATTGTTCGGCTTAAGGTTTTTGTTGCCTAGGTAAACAGCTGCTAGTAAAAATTTCTCTTTTTATGAAAATCACTTTTCACAAATATTCCCAAAATCTATGCTGTTCATCATTGGTATATTTAACTCACACACTCTATTATTTAAGAGAGGAAATTATAACCTGTTAGCATAGAATTCTGAAATGTTAATTAGTTTTCCCTATGTATTTTCCAAGAGCTATGTAGAAGTTTTGTACTGGCTTAATACTAGAAGGAAAAAATGTGATGTCTATTTGCTACAATAATTTTTCCAAATGGAAAGCTAAATTTTTTTCCTGTGAGTTACTTTGGAACATTGTAAGTGCCTTTTCAGAATAATAATTTTTATCTTTTTATCTTTTATATATAAAAGCTATAATTTTTTAAACCTTTGTGCTATCTTCATCTTTAATAGTTGGAGACTTCATTTGGCACCAGGATTTATTTCATGATTTGGAAACTTTGTTTCCCCAGGTAAATTTTTGTTCCTAAGGCTTCTTCCCTGACTGTTCAAGTCCTAGTGAATATGGTTATTGATCACAAACAAGCCAAACAAGAAGACTAATTTTTAGTCACACCTTAACAAACCCTCAGTCTATCTATTGCTTGTATATGCATGCTAAGTTGCTTGGTCTTGTCCTACTCTTTGCAACCCTATGGACTATAGCCTGCCTGGCTCCTCTATCCATGGGATTCTCCAGGCAAGAATACTGGAGAGGGTTGCCATACCCTCCTCCAGGGGATTTTCCCAACCCAGGGATTGAACCCAAGTCTCTAATGTCTCCTGATTAAGCAGGTGGGTTCTTTACCACTAGTGCAACCTGGGAAGCCCATATATTGCTCATAAAGTGTTATTCTAAGCATTTCACACTCTATTACCTATAACTTTCAAACAACTGGTACAGTTAAGCTGAAAGTGAAAGTGAAGTCGCTCAGTCGTGTCCGACTCTTTGAGACCCCATGGATTATAGCCCACCAGGCTCCTCTGTCCATGGGATTCTTCAGGCAAGAATAGTGGAGTGGGTTGCCATTTCCTTCTCCAGGGGATCTGCCGAGCCAGGGATCGAACCCAGGTCTCCTGCATTGCAGGCAGATGCTTTAACCTCTGAGCCACTGGGAAGCCCACTGAGTTACACTAACTTACACAGTTAAGCTACACTAACTTAAAATTAAGAATCCAGGACTCAGTGGACTTCAATAAACTTTTCAATTTCTCACAGTTAGGTCATCTCTGAATTGGGACTCAACCCAGCTCTGTCTGTATCTGAAGCACACAGATCTCATCTGCCATAGGACTATGTTGGACTTGCGTGGTCCAGTCACTTACTAGCAAAGAACTCTGTGGCCAAGCGAGAAGCCAGCTTCTCAGTTAATTAATGGGCCACAGAAATTCCCTAAACCTGCCAAGTACATGACTCTTTGATAAAGCCAGGAGAAAGACTTCCTCAATGGCTCAGTGGGTAAAGAATCCACTTGCAATGCAGGAGATACAGGAGAAGTGACTTCAATCCTTGGGTCAATCCAAGATGATCCCCTGGAGGAGGAAATGGAAACCCGCTCCAGTATTCTAGCCAAAAAAGTCCCATGGGCAGAGGAGCCTGGCAGGCTACAGGGTCACCAAGAGTCAGACACAACTGGGAGACTAAGCCCATAAGAACTTTTAAGACAAGCCTGAAGTGGGTTTACTTCCTTCCCTGCTGGTGGAAAAGCTGTGACACAGCTGACCTATCCTCTGAGAGAGGATCCCAGCTGGGGGAGGAAGACTTTCTCTCTAGAGATTGTAAACACAAATCCATGGAACCAGAAGCTGGTTGGGGCCACAGGGAGACAGAACAACATCATCATGACATGTCTGAGAGTGCCTTCATGCCTTAAACCCCCGCCGCAGAGAAATAGGACCCAGAGAATGCTTGCACTCAGCATAGTTAATGGTAAGTTTGAAAGTGAAAGTGCAAGTATTGCAGTCCTGTCTGACTGTGACCCCATGGACTATACAGTCTATGGAATTCTCCAGGCCAGAATACTGGAGTGGGTAGCCTTTCCCTTCTCCAGATGATCTTCTCAACCCAGGGATTGAACCCAGGTCTCCCACATTGCAGGCGGATTCTTTACCAGTTGAGCCACAAGGGAAGCCCAAAAATACTGGAGTGGGTAAAACTTCCAGCTTTATTTTATAGTTTTATGCCTTCTCACAGGATAGCTCAGTCTTAAACAGGATCAGTTCAGTTCAGTTCAGTCGCTCAGTCGTGTCCGACTCTTTGCGACCCCATGAATCCCAGCACACCAGGCCTCCCTGTCCATCACCAACTCCCGGACTTTACTCAAACTCTTATCCATCGAGTCAGTGATGCCATCCAATCATCTCATCCTCTGTTGTCCCCTTCTCCTCCTGCCCCCAATCCCTCCCAGCATCAAGGCCTTTTCCAATGAGTCAACACTTCGCATGAGGTGGCCAAAGTACTGGAGTTTCAGCTTCAGCATCAGTCCTTCCAATGAACACCCAGGACTGATCTCCTTTAGGATGGACTGGTTGGATCTCCTTGCAGTCCAAGGGACTCTCAAGAGTCTTCTCCAACACCACAGTTCAAAAGCATCAATTTTTCGGCACTCAGCTTTCTTAACAGTCCAACTCTCACATCCATGCATGACCACTGGATAAACCATAGCCTTGACCAGATGAACCTTTGTTGGCAAAGTAATGTCTCTGCTTTTTAATAGGCTATCTAGGTTGGTCATCACTTTCCTTCCAAGGAGTAAGTGTCTTTTAATTTCATGGCTGCAATCACCATCTGCAGTGATTTTGGAGCCCCAAAAAACAAAGTCTGACACTGTTTCCACCGTTTCCCTATCTATTTCTCATGAAGTGATGGGACCAGATGCCATGATCTTAGTTTTCTGAATGTTGAGCTTTAAGCCAACTTTTTCACTCTCCTCTTTCATTTTCATCAAGAAGCTTTTTGGTTCACCTTCACTTTCTGCCATAAGGGTGGTGTCATCTGCACATCTGAGGTTATTGATATTTCTCCTGGCAATCTTGATTCCAGCTTGTTCTTCTTCCAGCCTAGCGTTTCTCATGATGTACTCTGCATATAAGTTAAATAAGCAGGGTGACAGTGTACAGCCTTGACGTACTCCTTTCCCAATCTGGAACCAGTGTGTTGTTCCATGTCCAGTTCTACCTGTTGTTTTCTGACCTCATACAGGTTTCTAAAGAGGCAGGTCACGTGGTCTGGTATTCCCATCTATTTCAGGATTTTCCACAGTTTATTGTGATCTACACAGTCGAAGGCTTTGGCATAGTCAATAAAGCAGAAATAGATGTTTTTCTGGAACTCTCTTGCTTTTTTGATGATCCAGCGGATGTTGGCGATTTAATCTCTGCTTCCTCTGCCTTTTTTAAACAGCTTGAACATCTGGAAGTTCATCGTTCATGTATTGCTGAAGCTTGGCTTGGAGAATTTTGAGCACTACTTTACTAGTGTGTGAGATGAGTGCAATTGCTTAAACAGGATAGTTCAGTCTTAATGATAAGTTTAAGACTGAGCTATCCTTTGAGAAGACATAAGACTATAAAATAAAGCTGGAAGTGTCCTCTGTCTGAAACTAACTTCTGTAGGTTGAGGTAGAAAATGAAAAAAGCAAGGCAATGGTTTTCCATACCATTTCCAAAGTTACTCTCGAAGAACATATCAGTTTAAACAGTCTCTGCTGTACACGTGAGAAATCATGCATTATTATTCATTTTAGGATTCAGGAAGGGCTCAATGTTGATGAAACATTAACCCATTCCTCTGCCTAAAATTTCATGAATAAACATTTTGATTATGAGGGAAATTAGAAATGCTTTTCTATATCCACATTCCTTGAATGGATATAGCCATGTAGAACAGAAGAAAATTATTCAATGTCTGCTCTTCCAAAGAACAAAATACCTTGCTTATTAAGTTGCTTCCTGATACAATTTCATAATTGCATAGAATCCAATTAAATTTTCAGGCCCCTTGGAGAGCACTTAAAGCAATGTAGTCATGCAGTATCTTAGAGAATTACAGTTATTTTTCCAATGCTTTTCCTATGACTAAAATGGATATTCAGCTCCATCTGAGAAGAGCAATTGCCTTTATAACCCCTGTAGGGATAAACATCTGGAAGCAATAGTTATCTGCTCAGTTCTGTATACCTTTTGCTTTAGGAGATAGACAAGGAGATTCATTGCCGCCACCTCTAGGAAAGACACTGAGAACCTGGCATCATGATAATTTTCCTGGGATGTTATGGGGAGACCATTTGGATGTTCGCTATATTTTGAGGGTTTAAGGTTTATTAGGTGAAGATGTTAGTGGACAGGCTTCCCAGGTGGCTCAGTGGTAAAGAATCTGCCTGCCAATGCAGGAGATGTATGTTTGACCCCTGGGTCTGGAAGATCCCCTGGAGGAGGAAATGGCAACCCGCTCACAATTTGTATGGATATACAAAAAACCTCGAATAGCCAAAGCAATCTTGAGAAAGAAGAATGGAACTGGAGGAATCAACCTGCCTGACTTCAGGCTCTACTACAAAGCCACAGTCATCAAGACAGTATGGTACTGGCACAAAGACAGAAATATAGATCAATGGAACAGAATAGAAAGCCCAGAGATGAATCCACGAACCTATGGACACCTTGTTTTTGACAAAGGAGGCAAGGATATACAATGGAAAAAAGACAACCTCTTTAACAAGTGGTGCTGGGAAAACTGGTCAACCGCTTGGAAAAGAATGAAACTAGAACACCTTCTAACACCATACACAAAAATAAACTCAAAATGGATTAAAGATCTAAATGTAAGACCAGAAACTATAAAACTCCTAGAGGAGAAGATAGGCAAAACACTCTCCGACATAAATCACAGCAGGATCCTCTATGACCCACCTCCCAGAATATTGGAAATAAAAGCAAAAATAAACAAATGGGACCCAACGAAGCTTAAAAGCTTTTGCACAACAAAGGAAACTATAAGCAAGGTGAAAAGACAGCCCTCAGAATGGGAGAAAATAATAGCAAATGAAACAACAGGCAAAGGATTAATCTCAAAAATATACAAGCAACTCCTGCAGCTCAATTCCAGAAAAATAAATGACCCAATCAAAAAACGGACCAAAGAACTGGAACAGACATTTCTCCAAAGGAGACACACAGATGGCTAACAAACACATGAAAAGATGCTCAACATTACTCATTATCAGAGAAATACAAATCAAAACCACAATGAGGTACCATTACACGCCAGTCAGGATGGCTGCTATCCAAAAGTCTACAAGCAATAAATTCTGGAGAGGGTGTGGAGAAAAGGGAACCCTCTTACACTGTTGGTGGGAATGCAAGCTAGTACAGCCGCTATGGAGAACAGTGTGGAGATTCCTTAAAAAACTGGAAATAGAACTGCCATATGACCCAGCAATCCCACTTCTGGGCATACACCCCGAGGAAACCAGATCTGAAAGAGACACGTGCACCCCAATGTTCGTCGGAGCACTGTTTATAATAGCCAGGACATGGAAGCAACCTAGATGCCCATCAGCAGACGAATGGATAAGGAAGCTATGGTACATATGGAATATTACTCAGTCATTACATATTACATATGGTACCATGGAATATTACTCAGCCATTAAAAAGACTTCATTTGAATCAGTTCTAATGATATGGATGAAACTGGAGCCCATTATACAGAGTGAAGTAAGCCAGAAAGATAAAGACCAATACAGTATACTAACACATATATATGGAATTTAAAAAGATGGTAATGATAACCCTATATGCAAAACAGAAAAAGAGACACAGATGTACAGAACAGACTTTGGGACCCTGTGGGAGAAGGCGAGGGTGGGATGTTTTGAGAGAACAGCATTGAAATATGTATATTATCAAGGGTGAAACAGGTCACCAGCCCAGGTTGGATGCATGAGACAAGTGCTCAGGGCTGGTGCACTGGGAAGACCCAGAGGGATGGGATGGGGAGGGAGGTGGGAGGGGGGATCGGGATGGGGAACACATGTAAATCCATGGCTGATTCATGTCAATGTATGGTAAAATCCACTACAATATTGTAAAGTAATTAGCCTCCAACTAATAAAAATAAATGAAAAAAAAATTCCAAATCAAGAATAAATAAATAAATAAATCTAAATCTTACTTCAGTGTTTAAAATTTTTTAAGTATATCATTTCATCAAAAATTTTTTTTAATCATCTGTTAAAATCCTGATATTACCATGTTCACAATTCCTCAAAGAATGATATTTACATTTCTGCATTAATTTGACAGTGGAGGAATAGTTTGCCTAAGAGCTTCATTAATGCAAAACAAACTACTTTATTTCAAATTATTTTAATATTAATAATGATAAACCTTAAAGTGTCCACATTTCAGTAAAATTCATAGGTAATAAAAATGTCAATATATATTATTCATGTATAAACAAATCATTCATGTTTTTACAAAGCTAATCTTTGAGGAACCACCAGTATTTATATGATAAAAATGACTGAATAGGATATATATGCAAGGGAAAAAATGACAGTAAGCTTGATTTCATACGTACCAAATAAGTGATGACATCATTAATACAGAATCAGTTTTCAACAGGAGATTTCATAGCCAATTTTAAAAATGGCCCCATAGTCAGATTTAATAGCCAAATGATTAACAGGGGAAAGAAGACAATTTTTACTACTCATTTTTCATTTGCATCTGCTTTGTGTCCAACTCTGTGCTAGATACAGAGATTACAGAAGTAAGTAAGATTTAGTCTCTGATTACAAAGCAATTACAGCTACAGGAATTCATGGACAAAATTTAAATCACTTTCTAAAAGACAAAAATTTTTCATAAATTTTGGTCTATAAATTAAAAATAAGAATAATATTATGTATTAATATTTTTGTGAAGATGGTCATACCTGATTGCAGAGTCCCTCTAAAATTCGCATTGGGCCCTGTAATATCTGGATTATTTTTCACAGACATTCAAATTATTGTTTAGCTTTGTGTTTTGTAGACAATGATGATTATCTTTCTAATTGATGTGCCTACAGCAACAGCTCCTTACACATAGTAGAATGTATATAAATATTGTTAAACAAGTTAAATAAACAATTAATGACTACTGAATGTTGATATTTTAAAATATTCCTCCTGAGACCTTGCAAGCTGATACAAAATAATTTCATTATGTAAATGTAAGGCACATTAAAATTATCTGAGATAAAAAGTAATTACTGAGAGCCCTGGCTGGTAAGAATGAATGATCTGATTAAATCTGACCACTTTACTTTCTATGAAACATAATTTAACAGATCTGCATATGAATAGAAAGAAGAAAATTAAATCTATTTACTTAAAATGGAACATTCTGAAAGAGTTCACAACTGAAATGATCTCTCTAGTCAAAAAACACATCTTCTGCAATTTGTGAAACATTTAATATGTTGCAGGAGAGGGTGTCATTTGAGTCAGGACTTGCCTGGCCCTGAGCCATTTTGTTATTCACCTACTGCGAGTCCCAAGTGTTGAATTATGAACAGGAACATTCACCACCAACTCTCCTGTTTACCCAAATTCTGATCTGGGTGTTTAAGCAAATGTGCTTTAGTCGAAGCCTTGAATAATTCAGGTTTTGTGCTCTGATTACTGCACAATATGATAGTATTACTTACTGAGTTAAAATCCTCTAGAGCCCTCCAGTCCACATGATAAAGTCCACACTCACAAATTTCTGTATGACTCTTCTGTGCCTTTCTAGCCTCCATCCTCAACTGCTCCCTCCGTGCCTGTGATGATAATAACAGAACCTTCTCAGAGGGCTTGTTTCACATGTAAAACCTGCAGAGCCCCAAGTAGAATCCTGGCACATAGTAGGCACTCCATAAATATTGGCTGTTGCTGTTATAATCATCAACTCAGGAAAAACTTGCGGGGGATTCCGTAAAGAAAAAGTATGTTTCTTCTCTCAAAGAAATATATCTGTGCTTCCTACAAAATAAGAGTCATGTAAGAGGTGATTGAAGTTATGGTAATTTATTTCAGAGTCAGAATGAGATGAGTCACAGTATGGGGCTTTATCTTAGAGACTGTTCTCCACTGATTCAGGAATATTTCTGCCTCCCTCATCCCCTCTCCCTTCTCAATCTAGAGACATTTCCTGGGTACAGTGATTGAGAAAGCAGTGGGTGGCTCTTTGCAAGCTATGGAGAATGGGGATTCTCTTCAGAGATTAGAAATAAGAACAAGATGACGAGTGACGTGGCTTAGCCTTTTAACTCATGATGTACTTAAGAGGCGCATTTTTCTTTCTCATAGTAAATATAGCAGTATAAACTTGATATTCACTGTAACTAAACTGACATCATGAGTCATGTGGTTCAGTCTCAGAACAAAGAACACACAGACCACCACTATGTGCAGTTAGAAAATAACTCGTGTCTTTTTGTATTTTTCTCATGTGGTGAATTCTGTACACAATCCATGGCGTTACTTAGCTTTCTTCCTTATTTTTTTTACCATATAAATCTCTTAAGCCTCTTGGCTTATATTTACCATTCCCTAAATTTCTTCCCTAGTCTGATCTTACCTATCTCTTTTTTCTACTTTTCCCTCCTTATTTCAATCTGTAATGTAAAATTCAAAAGGTTGAATATGGTAGAGAAGAGGGAAAAAGCTGATCTAGGAAGGCTAGCCTATTTGTTGATGGACAAATGGCAAAATACATGGGATGATGATACTTTGGTATGTTTTGCCTGATATCAGCAATGCATAATTTTGCCACATTGTTTTCTGCTTTCCTAAAGCATTCTCATGTTTTAGATTTACCTCCTACTGGTCAAATCAAGGATCAAGCAATACATTTGTCCACTGTAATCCCCGTCCTTTATCTTGTCTTGTTCCATTTTCCTTATCAGACTTTCCTGCTTTCACCAGTCTCAAGTAAATTAGTGTATGTCCATTCATTTCAGGTCACATTTTCAAGGTCTCCATGATTTATGGGCTATACAGTGTTAATACAGTTTAAATTGCAAATGTAAGTACACTTATATTAACACTTAATATGATTAAACTCTAATTTAATTAAAGTATTTCCTCAACTACTCTAGATAACCATCTTCTTGTCTTGCACATTTGGTAATCTCCATCTTCTCACCGTTGTTCTTACATGCTGTTCCTTACCAAAAGCCTTCATCTTCTCCTTTTTACCAAACACAATTTTGTTCATGCTGAAGGCTCATTTCAACTGTTTCCACTGAAGGCTTCCTTCTTTTTAATTTCACAATAATTCCTCTATTCTAACAAGTGAAGCATTAATAATTAATACTATACAAGATGTCACTTGACAGGAAATTATAATGTACTAATTGTTTTTACTTTATAAGCCTCATTTCCTCAATAAGATTGTGAGATCTTCAATCAATGGAACTTACTAGAGTATAAATAAAGAAGGTTTATCTTAATTACCACAAATGATAAATAAAATGTCTTTCTGATGTCTTTTTTGGAAAAATATATTTATCCTTACTTTGTCCCTTAGTGCCTAAAACTTGAGTGGATACACACAGAGTATGCAACAGATATTTGTTGATTTGCTATGGCAAAAACATAATTAACTCCATTACTTATATTTTAATAACATAAAGGAATATGATACTGCTCACTAAAGTTGGCATTTACCTGTAATACATGAACTGTGTATTTTATGTAAGTTCTTAGGAAGAAGAGCTCTATAACTTTTTTTAAAAAAAGCATAATATTGAACTGATGCTAAAGATTTTTTCCCCTAATCTAGGAAAAAAAATGTAAGTTGCTCAAGGTAGAATTCAGGAAGTAATTCCCAAACTTTAGCAGAATCAGAATCTCCTGGAGGGATGTAAAAGATCAAACAAGTTGCTGAGTTGACCCCCAGGGTATGGTCTACCTTTAAAGATGTTGAGATTCAAAACTTTCCTAGCATAACAGATAGAAAGGAATGCCAAGGTTTGGGTAAAAGGAATATTAGAAACAATAAGCCCTTTTCTCCAAATGCTGGAAAATATGAACACTGTAATCAGAGAACAGTCTTTGCATATGAGTAGAATTTAATCTTTAATATTTGTAGATTCAATTTTTACACAGCAAATAATTATAAAAGTGTCATCAATTCCCAATATGGATATTAGTTTTTAACTGCCTCCAAAGTTAGGACTTCTGTTTCCTAAATGAGTATATTTCAATAAAAGTGTAATTTAACAATCAAGTTCCTGGACTTTATTTTTGTCAGAATTAGTATTTTTAACATTGCTCTGTTTTTCTTCCTGTAAAATGGAGACAACACCTGACCTTTGGTCATCAAATACCATATTCTTTACCTGAAAGTGTCTCTGCCCCTCATCACTACCTCGCTTGGCATCTTGTCATTTAGAGTTTTAATATCACTCCTTCAGCAAAGTCTTCCCATGCCACTTGAATTATCCTTTATGGTTTTGACCACAATGAAAATTGGTTAATGGTGATGAGTGCTTAATGTCGCTCCACTTCATTAGGCTGGTTATGAGAGCAGAGGTCATTTTTGTATTGTTAATAGCATCCCCTCAGTGGCTGCTCAGAATATACCTGAAGGATGGATGAATGTGTATCATATAAAGCACCTGACACAAGTAGACAGGCGATAAATGATAGTTAGTACTATATTCATCATTTGTATTTTTATAATTTTTGTAATTTACTGTGAAGTATTTAATAAAAATCTGCCATGGTGTTATTTTTGTGCAGTGACCTTTTTTCTGCTATAGAGATTAGAGATTACAGCATAAAATTAAAGGGCAAATTTTATCACTTCATGAGATGAATAATATGTTGGGTCTTATTTACCTGCAGAGTATTATAGATGTAAAACTTCTCAGAATAGAAAGTTTCCCTTTGTTCCAAAGCTCAAAAAAAAATTGATATTCTCTTTAGTTTATACTGAGTGAAATATTATTTTTAAACAATTCACTTTTGACTGTAGGCAAGATCACTAAAACTTAGTGAAAGATCCACTTTGCATGTTCAGACACCCTCGCTGTCTGTATGACTAGCAAACTTACCACAGAGAGTTAGAGGTCATAACCCAAACCTAGGTGCCAAAGAATCACCTTTCCTCTAAATGGGACCTTTTCCACCGCTTCTTTGTCCCAGGTAGGGCCATTGTCAATCTCTTTGTACCCATGGAAACTCATCGTGCATCCTCCTAGCCCAGGTCATTATTTACAAAAAGAGAGATTAACTCTTGCAAGAATAACTCCCTTAGAATCCTTGACTCCTACTCCAAAGGACTCATACAAAATGCCATAAAATAAAGTGAGAGCCCATGGCTTTGCTGTTTGGAAAAGCAAGGGTAGTGGGTAACACTGAGGCAGAGGTAATTTTCTGGAGCAACCAGAAGAGATTTTCTCTCCATGGGTGACTTTTCCTCTCTCTGAAATTGCCTGTGGATATGGATCTGCTGAAATTCTTTACTTAATAGCTAGTGTGTATTAAATGCCTGCATGGGTACTAAGCGGCTTCAGTTGTATCCGACTCTAGGCGATCCTATGGACTGCAGCCCTCCAGGCTCCTCTGTCCATGGGACTCTCCAGGCAAGAATACTGGAGTGGGTTTCAGTGCCCTCCTCCAGGGGATCTTCAGGACCCAGGGATCAAACTCATGGATTTTATATCTACCTGTACTGGCAGGTGGGTTCTTTACCACTCACACCACCTAGGAAGCCCACTGAATGCTTTCACTGTGCTATTTATCTATGTAATTTAATGTTTTACAATTACGTTATCAGGTAACTACGTATCTCTGATTTTCAGAATGACTACTATTATCCCTGATTTCAAAGAGAGAAAGCTGAGGCACAACAAAGTGAAATAACTTATAACTTGGATATTCTGCAACTAAAAAATGAGGAAACAGATTTAAATAAAGCTGTTCCAACCCAGAATGTCCACTCTTTACTGATATGTAACACAGCCGGAGGAAAGTGGCGACGGGTAGGAATTTACCTTTCTCTCTGACTTGTGTATTTATATATAAATAGAAAATATATGAATTTACTTGACTGGTCCAAAGCAAATATTGTGCTCTTCCTATGAAGTCAAACAACAGAATAGGCTGAAATGGGGGGTTTTCAGGGAGGATTTAATGAAAGAGGTGAATGTGTTTAGGAGGCAGAGGTGATGTGCTGGAGACTCTGACAGAGCCCCTCCAAGTAGAGGAGCTGGCGGGCAAACATAGGAAAGTGTGAACCAGCTTGTGCTCCCAACAAACAGCAACGCCAGGACACTGGTTGTGGGGGGTAGTTCTCTAGCTGCTGACTTCACTTCTCTTCTTCAGGTGGGTGAGCTTCTGCTTCCTGTGCCTGGATTTTAAAAGGTGGGACAGAGGCTTCCTCCAACATGTGTCACTTTTTTAAACCAAAATTTCCCAGGGAGGAAAAGATCATTCTAGGCACAGGTCTGTTGAATGAGTAAATGGTTGCATTCAAGTATAAGGATTTCTGGATTAAATAAAAAAGAAGGAAAGTAGAGAATTAAAATGTCTGCTCTTCATTTGGTTTGGAGACAGCTAAAGGGACATTTCTACTTTGTTTAAATGCTTTCGTGGCTTCCAATTATAAAAATTTCTTCTAAATATGCTGACATTTTAATTCAATCAGCTAGAATGCTCATTAGATACAAGATCATGAATTAATATAAATGCATCAAATAGTCCATGTGTGTGCATGCTAAGTCGCTTCAGTGGTGTCTGACTCTGTGTAGCCCTATGGACCAGGCTCCTCTGTCCATGGGATTCTCCAGGCAAGAATACTGGAATGGGTTGCCCTGCCCTTCTCCAGGATCTTCCTGACCCTGGGGTTGAACCCACATCTCTTTTATCTCCTGCATTGGCAGGTGGGTTCTTTACCACTAGTGACACCTGGGAAGCCCCAAGTAGTCCATTCCTAAAGTTAAATGCAGCTTGTATGTAACTCAAAAATATTAGTAAAACTTGTTTTTCTGTGGTAACTGTATTGTTTACTATGCCTGGAGCTCAGGCTGAACTAATTTGTGCTGATTTTATTGAAACATAAAATTTACAGTAGCCAGTATATCATTTAAACTTGTAAGTGAAACAATCTTCAGTTCAGATCAGTCGCTCAGTAGTGTCCGACTCTTTGCGACCCCGTGGACAGCAGCATGCCGGGCTTCCCTGTCCATCACCAACTCCCAGAGCTTCTATATGTCCATCTTATGTCCATGAAGTTGGTGATGCCATCCAACCATCTCATCCTCTGCCATCCCCTTCTCCTCCTGCCTTCAATCATTCCCAGCATTAGGGTCTTTCCCAATGAGTCAGTTCTTCACATCAGGTGACCAAAGTATTGGAGCTTCAGCTTCAGCATCAGTCCTTCCAATGAATATTCAGGATTGATTTCCTTTAGGATTGACTGGTTGGATCTCCTTGCAGTCCAAGGGGCTCTCAAGAGTCTTCTCCAACACCACAGTTCAAAAGCATCAATTCTTCGGTGCTCAACTTTCTTTATGGTCCAACTCTCACATGCTTACATGACTACTGGAAAAACCATAGCTTTGACTAGATGGATCTTTGTCAGCAAAGTAATGTCTCTGCTTTTCAATATGTTGTTTAGGTTTGTCATAACTTTTCTTCCAAGGAGCAAGCGTCTTTTAATTTCATGGCTGCAGTCACCATCTGCAGTGATTTTGGAGCCCAAGAAAATAAAATCTGACACTGTTCCAGTGTTTCCCCTTCCATTTGCCATGAAGTAATGAGACCAGATGTCATGATCTTAGTTTTTTGGATGTTGAGTTTTAAGCCAGCCCTTTCACTGTCCTCTTTCACTTTCATCAAGAGCCTATTGAATTCCTCTTTGCTTTCTGCCATAAGGGTGGTGTCATCTGCATACCTGAGGTTATTGATATTTCTCCTGGCAGTCTTGATTTCAGCTTGTGCTTCCTCCAGCCCAACGTTTCTCATGATGTACTCTGCATACAAGTTAAATAAGCAGGGTGACAATATACAGCCTTGATGTACTTCTTCCCCAATTTGGAACCAGTCCATTGTTTCATGTCTGGTTACAACTGTTGCTCTTGACCTGCATATAGATTTCTCAGGAGACAGGTGAGATGGTCTGGTATTTCCATCTCTTTTAAGAATTTTCCATGTTTGTTGTGATCCACACAGTCAAAGGATTTAGTGTAGTCAATGAAGCAGAAGTAGATGTTTTTCTGGCATTCTCTTGCTTTTTCTATGATCCAATGGATGTTGGCAATTTGATCTCTGGTTCCTCTCCAGTTTCTAAATCCAGTTTGAACATTTGAAATTTCTCAGTTCACGTACTGTTAAAAGCCTAGCTTGGAGAATTTTGAGCATTACTTTGCTAGCTTGTGAGATGAGTGCAATTGTGTGGTAGTCTGAATATTCTCTTGCATTGCCTTTCTTTGGGATTGGAATGAAAACAGCTTTTCCGGTCCTGTGGCCACTGCTAAGTTTTCCAAATTTGCTAGCATATTGAGTGTAGCGCTTTAACAGCATCATCTTTTAGGATTTGAAATAGCTCAACTGCATTTCCATCACTTCCACTAGCTTTCTTCATGGTGATGCTTCCTAAGGCCAACTTGACTTTGCACCCCACGATGTCTTTCTCTAGGTGAGTGATCACACCATTCTGGTTATCTGGCTCTTTAAGATCTTTTTTGTATAGTTCTGTGTATTCTTGCCACCTCTTCTTAGTATCTTCTGTTTCTGTTACACTGAAACACTCATAATTTCATGTATAAAAGCTGATTGATAGAATTAAATATAACAAATTAAAATAGATGGCATCTGTGTTTGCTCTAACTCTAGTTTGTGTCTGAAAACATTATTGTTACGGTAACTGACTTTGTCATACTCAAAAATAACAGATTTTCAAAAAATATTCTATTAACCTGAAGAATTGAGTTACTTTCTGCTGTCTTATTAGCAATCAATAGCAATAAAGGCTGTGTTAATTATCTTTTTGAGATCCTCTGAGAACAAATGAAAGAGAGCTTATAAAAACAAAAGTTAATTAACTTGTCTTAAGGATTATATACATCCAATTAAAGTATAAATAAAGTTATTGTTAACTCACCTTGTTTGGTATATGATAGATAATTTACACAAGAGTAAGAATAAGCAATTTTTTTAAAAAAAGGAACTTTAGAACCAGTCAGTTACCTTAACCTGGTTCCCTTAAAAAGTATGTCTTCTAGTTAGATAATTTCTCTTTATTTTCCCCTTATGTTATTCCTTTTTAGAAAATGGCCAAATGGCCCAAAATAATCCATAGGAATGGACAGAAAAGGTCTCTGACTTTGCAAAGATGTTCAGGGAAAACAGAATCATTATGAAAGTTATTTGCAAGTCTGAAATCTTCACAAACTGCTGGATACGTTTCCCTTACCTCTTATTTAATTTCCCAACTCGGTTTTACCTTCCTGGTAGAGGAACTCAGCCAAGATCCTCTTCAATCATTGTGAGAGCCTTAAACAAAAAAATCATTAAAAAATTTTTTTTTTAATGACTAATAACTATAGAATTGTTTTAGTGAACTAATACATAAGAAGAAAAAGTTGTCACCCAAAATACTCTCTCTGACACCGATGTGAATTAAGGGCCTATAGTCAAAGTAATATGGGAAAGATACTGTACATTAGCAAACTTTTTATGTCTTATGATGTTATATTTTGTCATATTGTCTCTGATCTTTTCATGGGAAACAGCCAAAGAGAAGTGTATTGTACTTTTAAAATTACCTGTTTGTTCTAGACCAAGCAATTTGAATATGGAGTTTATATCATTACCAAAGATTAGATTAGATTAGATTATGTCTCAGTATGCTTCGTCACTCAGTTGTGTCTGACTCTTTGCAACCCCATGGATTGTAGCCCACCAGGTTCCTCTGTCCATGGGATTCTCCAGGCAAGAATACTGAAGTGGGTAGCCATGCCCTCCTCCAGAGGATCTTCCCAAGCCAGGGGTTGAAACCAGGTCTCCCACACTGCAGGCAGATTCTTTACCATCTGAGCCACCAGGAAAGCCCTTGAATATTGGAGTGGGTAGCCTGTCTATTCTCCAGGGGATCTTCCCAACCCAGGGATCAAACCCAGGGTCTCCTGCATTGCAGGCGTCTGAGCCACTAGGAGCATGCAGAAATGAACCCAAGAAATAATGAGTATTATGTCTCTTAGTACTGCCATCTAGAAGACGGAGGACTTCCCTGGTGGCTCAGCTGGTAAAGAATCTGCCTGCAATGTGGGAGACCTGGGTTTGATCCCTGGGTTGGGAAGATCCCCTGGAGAAGGAAACAGCTACCCTCTCCAGTGTTCTGGCCTGGAGAATTCCATGGACTGAATAGTCCAAGGGGTCGCAAAGAGTCGGACACGTGCATTTCAGACTTCCTTACCACTCATAGACCCACCATGCTCTCCTATTTGATCAAAGCTCAGCACTTACCACTACTCTAATGCCTTAAATCTCATTTGATGACTTGACCCATTTGAACTCGGAATTAAATCCGTCTCTCTCAGAGACATGCAAGAGACCACTCCACTCTTGCAGCAGAGTGGTACAATCCCAAGTGGAATAGTACTTAATTTACAATTTCATAGACGCTTTTATATTTGTAAGAGTTTAACAAATATTGTAGTCCTGATTTCTACATCTAGCTAGAAGGCAAAAAGCACTCACCAGACTGCTTTTCTGATTGTAATAATGAGAATAAGCCAAAGAAGCTGTAAAATCACACTAAACCTTGTTGGAGTCACCAGTATCCAATTTTGCCTCCTGGCAAAAACAACTAGGAAAACAATTGGAACAATTTGACCAATTATATAAAACAATTGACTTTATACATTGGATGGCAGGCAGTGCAGGGCTTTGCTCCTTGGAAAATTAAAATTAACAGAGAAACTTATACGTTGCCCTGAGGTTTTTCATACAGGCACTTTCAAAAGCAGCTTATAAGAGCAGACCATGGAGATTTTGCTGAATTGAGGAGACAGACATTGCATTTTGATTAGGCTCTAGCAGCCAAAATTTTAAGGACAGGATTGGAGAAGAGAGGGAGCTTTACAGAGAAAGAGTCCTAGAAATCTGCACACATTCAAGTGGCTGAACATTAATTTGCTCACATGTGGCAACCCACCCCAGTATTGTTGCCTGGAAAATCCCATGGACAGAAGAGCCTGGCAGACTGCAGTCTAGCCAGGGGGTCACAAAGAGTCAGATGTGACTGATCACACACACATACAGCATAAAGTCAGCATACCCTGAAGTCAGGCTAATATTACACGGTTAATTTATAATATAAACAATTCCTAGAAATCACTCAGAACTATAAGATGTTCAAGTTACAACCTGCCATAGAAGAGATGCCTTGGTGAGCAATCATGGTGCTTAGTAGAGACATCAGGATGATCACATTTCAGCAATAGGTTAATTTATACCTACAGCAAACCTAGCCCAGACCCACCCAAAAAACACCTTAGAAAGAAGCTTCAAAAGGATCAAGCTATTCCACAAATAGCTTGACTGTCAAAACTAACTTCAGCATTTTTTTAAAGAAAGACACAACACTCCAGCAAAAGTACAACAAAGTGACTAGCACCCAATTAAAACTTACAAGAATATGAAAAAGCAGGAAAATCTTACCCAGAACTAGACAGAAAATGAGACTATTGAAATAACTAAATATGACAGAACTGGCGGGATTCCCAGAAAGACTCTAATACGGCAATTACAAATACAATGAGGAATTTTTTTTTTAATGTAAACCTAAACACAGAGGAGAATTTACAAAAATGAATCAGCTATTACTTTTACACAAGAAAAGTACAAAATGGGAATTGAAAAACATTTTCAAAGTTTCATAGGTTATTAGATACTTCTAAATACATTCAGTAAACTTGAAGACAAAGCAATATTAAATAGATGATAAATACATAGATACATAGGTAGATACACAGATAGATAGACAATAGATAAGAGAGAAAAGCAACTTTAAAAGTTAAATAAAGTTTCAACAACCTGTGGGAAAGTGCAACGCAGTCCAGCATATGTTTAATTAGAGTCCTCCAAATGGAGGAAAACCAAAAATTATTTGAAGAAATGCTATTACTTAACCTTATTATTGGAGTCATAATTATTTTTGTTAATTCTTTGGGATCTTATAAACTAAAAAGCATATCATCACTGGACAAAGTTTTCTTTTTTCATAGTCTAAATTGTTTTTTCTTTCTTGTTTTCTTTTACTGCAGTAGCTTGGACATCCAGTATAATATTGAATTGGAATGATAGAGAAGATCCTTGTTTTGTACATGATCAGTGGGTGTGGTGGGGTAGATCAATGGTTCAAGTTCTCTCCAATAAGTATGATGTTAGCTGAAGGTTTTCTTAAATACTCTTTATCAAATTGAGGAATTTCCTCTCAACTCTAGTTTTCTGGGTGTTAAATTTTGTTATCTTTTTCTATATCAAATGAGACAAACAGATGTTTTTTTCTTGAGCCTGTTGTTAAGTGGATTTTACTGATTAATTTTCAAATGTTGAATCAGTCTTACATAGCCAGAATAAATTCCAATTGGTTGTAATATATAATTATTTTCATATATTGTGGGATTATTGAAGATTTTTATATTCATGAGAGATACTGGTCTGCCCTTTTACTTTCTTATAACATCTTCATCTAGTATCATTATCACAATGATTCTGAATAGAATGAATTAGGAAGTATTCACTTTGTGTCTATCTCCTGGATAAAACTGTAGAGAACTGGTATCACTTTTTCCTTAACTATTTTTTAGAAAACACTAGTAAAACCACTCAGACTTGGTGTTTTCTCTATTTGGAAGGTTTTCAATTATTGCTTTAATTTCTTTAATAGATATGAACCTATTCAGATATTTTATTTCTCCTTGTGTAAGTTTTGGTAGCTTGTGTTTTTAGAGCAATTGGTTCATTTTATCTAAGTTATCAAATTTGTAGGCATAGAGTTCTTTACAGTATTGTCTTATAATTATTTTAACATTTAATATGCTTTTATTATTATTTAACTATCTTTATTATTCATTACTGAAATAATAATATTTTATTATTCTTTTAATATCCTCTTACATTTTTGGTATTAGCCACTTGTGAATTCTCTTTTTTTCTCTTGGTAAACTAGCTAGAGATTTATCAGTTATTTTCTTTTTGTTTGTTTGTTTTTTTGTTTTTACAAAGAACTAGCTTTGGGTTCATTGATTTTTCTTTATCACTTTCCTGTTTATATTTTCATTGATTTTTACTCCATTTTTTATCATTTCTTTTCTTCTGCTTGCTTTAGACATACATGATTCTTCCTTCTCCAGTTTAACAGGATGAAAGTATAAATTATTGATTATAGATCATTCTCCTTTTCTGAAAGTCATTCAATGTCATACATTTTCTTCAAAGCACTGCTTTCATTGTATCACACAAATTTTGACCAGTTGTATTTTCCTTGTTATTTTGCTCAAAATACTTTCAAATTTCACTTTGAGATTTCTTAGACCCGTGGATTTTACATATGTTGTGTAACTTCCAAATATTTGGGGCTAGTCATCTTTCTAGTTTAATTCTATCATGGTCTGAAACACATTTTGTATGATTTCTATTTATTTTAATGCGAAGTACTTTTTATAGTCAAGGGTGAGGTCCATCTTGGTCTGTTCAGCCTTCCTCTTCACTGCACAGTGAGACCAGACTTGCAATGTTTGAGCATACCATTAACAGTCCAGATTAAAGCTCAGACACCACTGCAGGCTAGCATTTCCCTCCAGGGTGTCTGCATGCTTGAGGGGAGAAGTTCTCCGCCCAGGGGTCAGGCCGCGCCTGCATCACACTGTTACGCCCCCCACACCAGACTCCCTGCTCCTTCAGTGTTAGGTAGTTCCATTCAAGTGTTGAGTGCTCAGAACATTTTCAGACAGATGTTGTCAGTTTCTTGTCAGTTTCCTCTGCAAATTTGCATAGAACAACAATTACCACTGGAAATGAAGCACAATCAACAGAGAAACAACTTGTGTTTGTCCTTGAGATCAGGGAACATATCTGTGTTAGGGAAGGATTTGCCCTTTATTGTGCTAAAAACACTTCTGTTCCACCGTTTTTGAATTTTCATATGCAAATCAGTATATACTTCATATATATATTCATGTATCAAATTGAAGTGTATATTAATGTATAAATAAGGTGATATATGTGAAATATTTTATATATCAGATTAGAGTATATATACTTTATATATACACTTTGTTGTTGTTGCTGTATAGTTGCTAAATGGTGTCCAACTCTTTTGTGACCCCATGGACTATAGCCCACCAGAGTCCTCTGTCCTTGGGATTTCCCAGGCAAGAACACTGGAGTGGGTTGCCATTTCCTTCTTCAGTATACACTTTCTTTGCATCTATATTTTAATCTAATAAATATCTACTTTTCAATTTATCAGGTTAAATATTTACACATATATTTTTCCTCCCCATTTTTCTCCCCCAATTCCTCGCTAAATGGCATATTCTCTCTTTCTTTGCTTTTTCCAATCAAAAGAGTTGGGGTCAAACCCCTAATACTTATGGTTGTATTTAAAGGGTCATAAGAGGTCAATCTAAAACTCTCACTATTACAATTAAAACCAAATGGATAAGTTTTTAAAAGTCATTAGAAATTCAACGATGCATTCAACTTTAAATGAACTAAATTTCAGAGAGAAATGAGTAGTTCCTAAGGGGAAAAAAAAAGAAATTACTGGTTACTCTATATAGTTTATATTTCTATAATGGGGATAGATTTTGAATAAAACAATAAAGCTATCAAAAATTTTTCAATAGATGAATAAAAACCAAGTGTACAAACTAAGCTTGGTTTACCCACAGTCCATTAAATACAGGTCTGATTTTCTGAACCATTGCTTCAGTCAACCAGCTATATTCCAATTTGTGTCTGTGTTTGACTGGAAACAGACACAGATAGGGAAGGTATAAAATATTTAAAGCTCATGGTGCACTTAGGACTGTCGGAAAGATCTATCTCACACACACAGCCCTGTGCTATGGCTTTTAGGTCAGAATTACCCATTGACGTTAGCTGTAGCTACAGCTTATAATCGTTTAGTTACATCATAAAAGTAACAGTAAACTTTGATACATAGTAAAGTTCCTTCTGTTTCCTATCCTTCAGGTCATCTGCAAGTGATTTATAGTGGCAGATTATGTTCTCTGCAGGAGTAATTTTTAAGTATTAAAAACATAAAAATATATTTATAGTTTGAAGTAGAAAATTACCTTCACATTATCTCACACCTCCAAGCCCATTTAATTCTTATTGATGTTGTATCTTGCTGTGTGGTCAGAGTGAACTAAACTTGTGTTTATTCAGATTTCTAATGAGCCACATTAAGGTTGCTTATTTTCTGTATGGACCACAAGGAAAATTATCATCACTGTCCTTGCATGCTGGCACTGCCCATATCAGTAATGCATTCACATGACTAGGCTGAGCACATTTGAAAAAGGAAATGAATGGTATCAGAGTCTTTTAAAGCAGAATCTCCAGGAGATCCAAGTTAATGTAATTTTAATTTCCATATTCTTTGTATTTATATTTCTGGTGAGTTTTTGTCTATGTGGTGTTTCATGTGGCAATTATATCTTGCTTCAGGGATTGTATTTTTCAGTCCTTCATTTATAGTCACATATCACCACCACTGGGCTTCCCTGGTGATTCAGTGGTAAAGAATCTGCCTAGAATCTGTCTGCCAATGCAGGTTCAATCCCTGGGTAAGGAAGATCTCCTGGAGATGGAAATGGCAATGCACTCCAGTATTCTTGCCTGAGAAATCTCATGGACAGAGAGGCCTGGTGAGCTACAATCCATGGGGTCACAAAAGAGTCAGACCCGACTGAGCAACTAAACAACAACCATATCACCACCACCACCTCCCTGCCCCAGAGGGCGCCCCCACCCCAAGTACAATTTGATAATTCATAAAGAATGTCATGGGTTTTCAAATCAAAAACTAAAGCTATAAAACGATGTTAGGATAATGGAGTAATTTGTACCTTAAAAATATTATTTAATCTGCAAAGTCACTTTCTTAATGAATCACAGAAACCTGGAAAGTTTTCTATTATTATGCATTACGGTCCTCAGTTTGAAGAGAGTTCTTTTGTTGTTGTTACTGTGATTAATTTGAGCCATTGATGGTATTGGCAGGCATCGAAAACCCTAGCCAGTTTTTATAATTTATTAACAGTAATGTAAGGAAAAATGATTTGATAAAGACATTGTTGTATAATCTCAGTAAGCTGCCATTTAAAGTTAAGGACAAAACAAATAAATAAATAAAATAAAGTTAAGGCCAAACAATCTATATCCCAGGGCTCCCTATTCCTTCCCATTACTATGGCATATTTTTAAATGCTTATTAATGTAAATTTACTTTTGAAAGCTGCTTAAGGATTTGAGAAACCTCTTGAGGTGCCTTGATTTAACCCGAGGTATTTCAAATTAAGAATAAGATTTTCATTATCATTTTTGCATTTGGCTTCCTTTGTTCTAAAACGGGGACATGCAAATGTTTTTCTGGTAAAAATCCAGAAAGTAAATATTTGAGGCTTTGTAGTTCTATGATTCTGTCTCAGCCACTCACCTCTACCACTGTAGTTGCAAGAGCAGGTCATAGACAATACATTAACTGACAGGTGTGTCTGTGTGCTAGTAAATCTTTATTGACAAAAAAGGACACAACCTGGGTTAAGCCTACAGAACAGCATTTTGTATATTAATACATTCCTGATAAAGGATGGTTCAATCAAATTTGTGCTAAACTGAACAGAGTTTTATTTTTATGGACACATGAAAAATCATATAAATTGAAAATCCATTTGCAAATGGGAAAAAAGTTATGTATATATATTTTAAAGTCTTTTTAAAGAAGTCACATAAAATTCAAACTGATTGATATGTTACTAAAAGAACTAGAGTGTTCTATAACTTGTCATTAGAAATACAAGCATTAGAAATTATCTGCTCTGACATGTGAAATCTACGTATACAAGGATTTGGTGTCTTTGGGAAATGCTGTGACCTGCAGTCTCATAACTACTAAATGTTGAGCTAAAATCCAACTATTATGTCCTCTGTTTTTGTCCTCTTTGTATATTATGTTACCATTTAGATATTAAACTAACAGCTGTATGGTATTTATTATAGCTATATGTTCTGGCCTTTAAAAGTTAATATCCAAGAAAATATAAATTAAATCAGATGTGCACAAGTGAATTAATAAAGCCTCTTTGTGACTTAAGTAATGCTGGCACTTTCCCTTTCACATGTCTTATCTCCAAGGACATGAAAAGTACAACTGTCTGAAGATTAAGTGTAATTATTAAAGAGAACTGTCACTGAAGGTTAAGTATAATGATTAAAGAGAACAAATGACAAGCCTAATGCAGGAAAGAATCTTGCCTTTCAGGTAATGTTTGTGTCCAAAGGCAAAGTGTACAGAAAAAAGTCTAATCCTCTTGAATAAAGAAGGGCCAACTTCATGATGAAAAAAAAAATGATCATAGAAATGAATGATTATGGTGGTTGGTTTAGTCACTAAGTCATGTCCGACTCTTGCAAACCCATGGACTATAGCCCACCAGGCTCCTCTATCTATGGGATTCTCCAGACAAGATTACTGGAGTGGGTTGCCATTTCCTTCTCCAAGAATGATTATAAGGAAATGCCAGTGGGGGTGGCACTGGGATTAGCAGCAATGTTGGCTTCTCAGAATTCCATCTTGAAACACAGGAGTTTGATTTATGCAGTTGCTGGAAAGTGGGCAGGAAAAGCCCAACCCTTGTCAATGTAGATGAAGCTGCATTGCCTCCCCATGGGTTGAGTGTGCACTGTCGGCCCCACTCACAAGGGGCGGCCTGGACCAGGGACAGAAATTCCATTCCTTCTTCTATTTTCTGCCTCTCTCAATGAACTCTATGAACTTTAAGGGTAAATCGATGCCCCCAATACAGCAAACATTTATTAAATGCTATTTGATTTCTATGTAAAATTTCCTGGGGAACCAGACCTAAGTCAAAATGCTTAATCATTTTACATGTAATTTTTAATAAGATGACAAACTGTGCTTTCCATAAGGCTACAATGAGTTCGGCATCTCACAAGCTCTTCCTACAATGTGCCATTAACATTTTTCTCACCCATTTGAAAAATGCAAAATACAGTATATTCAAAGAGTTCTGTGAGAAATTATCACTATACACTTGGGCTTCCCTGATAAGTCAGTTGGTAAAGAATCCACCTGCAATGCAGGATACCCTGGTTTGATGGGTCAGGAAGATCTACTGGAGAAGGAAAAGGCTACCCACTCCAGTATTCTGGTCTGGAGAATTCCATGGACTATATAGTTCATGGATTCGCAAAGAGTTGGACATGACTGAGCGACTTGGAGAAGGAAATGGCAATCCACTCCAGTATTCTTGCCTGGAGAATCCCGTGGACGGAGGAGCCTAGCAGGCTACAGTCCATGGGTTTGCAAAGAGTCGGACACAACTGAGCGACTTCACTTTTGTTATTTTTGAGAACATTAGAGCTCAAATCAATAGTACCTAAATTCTAAATTTATAATGCCTTATTAAATTGTCACTATCCTATCATTACATATTTAACATCATCATATTTATTTAATGGTATGTTTCAAACATGTAATTAAAATAATTTAACCTGTCTATAAAAATGTAATTTAATAAATTACCCTAGCTATTTAAATGCATGCTAATCAGCAAGAGATTGCTTAAGCATAATAAGAAAATTAATACCGAGAAATAGAGAATGAACAAACTTCTGGAAAAGGATAATTTCAGAGACTAATCACATCTCCAACAATAAATCATAAATGCATGCTAATGGAAAGACTTATTGCTTTCCATTCAGATTTTAGAGCTGGTCAGAATTTCCCAATATGTGTTTTTAATCCTATTCACATGAATGCTTCTTTTCTTGTATTCAGTCATTTATTCAGTAATGCATTCATTTTTCATATATTATACATTCTAAACCTGATCATAATTCCATTATAAATAATGTATTAGGGTTCTCCAGAGAAACAGAACTAATAGGATATGCATATGTGTGTATGTATGTATATATTACTGGCTCATGGGATTATGATGACTGAGAAGTCAGTACCAGGAGAGTCAATGGTAGAGTTTCAATTCTAGTCCAAGTACAAAGCAGGAGAAAATTAGCATCCCAGCTCAAAGACAGAGTGTTTTAGTCCATTCTGGCCTTTCTGGATTGGATGAGGCCCACTCACTTTGCGGAGGAAAATTGGCCTCAGCACATCACCAATTCAAGTGTTAATCTCATCCAGAAACACCCTCACAAATACACCTAGAAATAATGTTCAGCCAAATATCTGGGCACCCTATAGCTGAATTAAGTTGACACAGAAAATTAACGTCCACAAGTAGTTACGTGTGGAAGAGAAATCAGTTAATCAAAACCTGTTCTTGTTATTTGCTTTTCGCTTACTTTTCTTATAGTTGCTCCATTGTGTTTCTGTTTGCAGAGTACAGAGATTACCATTCCACCAGTTCAAGATAACCACATCCTGACAAAGGACTCTTTTTTAACTTGCCTTTCCAGTTTTCTATTTGATCTCAAAAGCAGCTGTGTTATTTGTGTTAGCATACTTCATCAATTGTGGACATATTTTTTGCCCAATCTTTGATAATTGCTGGGCTTCCTTTGTGACTCAGCCAGCAAAGAATCTGCCTTCAGTGCTGGAGACCTGGGTTCAATCCCTGGGTTGGGAATATCCCCTAGAGAAGGAAATGGCAACCCGCTCCAGTATTCTTGCCTGGAAAATCCAATGGACGGAAGAACTTGGCAGGCTATAGTCCATGGGGTCGCAAAGAGTCGGACATGACTGAGCGGCTTCAATCAGTTTTGATAATTGCAGTCAAATGACTTATCAAACACTCTTGTTTAAGGTATAGTTACCAGATATACTATGCAGAAATCAGAGAGAGAAAGAACAAATGAGATCCTATCCTTGTCCTGGAGAAATGAGGTTAGGAAAAGATAAAAGATATAACCAAAGTAAGTTCGTATCTAAAATATATAAAGAACTCACATAACTCATTATCAAAAAACAATTTAAAAAATGGGCAGAGAACCTAAAAAGGCATCTTTCTGAAGAAGATATACACACAGCCAACAGACATATGAAAGGTGCTAATCATCAGGGGATGTCAATCAAAACCAAAATGATGTATCACTTCCCATCTGTCAGAATGACTCTTATCAAAAAGACCAGAGATAACAAGGTTCGGCAAAGATGTGGAGGAAAGGGAACCCTCATTCACTGTTGGGTAAAATGTAGTAAATTGGTTACAGTCACTATAGAAAACAGTATGGAGTTTCCTCAAAAGAATTAAAAATAGAACTGCCATAAGAGCCATCAATATCACTCCTGGATATTAGTGAAGAAAACAACTGACTCAAAAAGATAAATGCACACCAGTGTTCACAGAGTGTTATTCACAGTAGATATGGAAGCATCCTAAGTGTCCATCAACAGATGAACAAATAAGAAAATCATGTTATATCTACAATGGAATATTACCCAATCACAAAGAAAGAACAAAATTTTGCCATTTGTGACAATATGGATGGACCTGGAGGGCATTATGCTTAGTAAAATAAGTCAGGCAAATAAAATACTGTAGCTTTTCACCTGTATGTGGAATCTAAAAAATAAAGCAACCAAACATATATTGCAAAGCAGAAAAGGACTCACAGATACAGAGAACAAACTAGTGGTTACTACTGGGGGGAGGGGAAAATTAGGTGAAGGGATTAAGAGACACAAACTACTAGGTTTCAAATAAGTTACAAAAAATGTAGACCACAGATAATATAGTCAATAATTTATAATCATTTTGTATGAGTATAACCTATAAAAATGTAGCATTACTATGCTGTGCACTTAAAACCGTTATAATATTGCACTTCAATTAAAAAAAAACTCTGTTCCAGACCTTGAGATGCTCACTGGCTAGTTTGCAAGGAAATATTTACTAAAAGAGCAGTAATTCAAAGTGAAAAGGGATATGATTGTTTTAAAATATAAGTCAGGTTAAGTCACTTTCACCAGTTAAAACTCAACCATGGCTCCCCAAGAGATTTACATGAAAATCCAAACTCCTAGCCTTGGTCTAGACCATCTTCCATAGCTCTCTGACTGTACTATCTTTCCTTGTCCTCTGCTATGGCTAGGGCAAAAGTGGTCATTCCAAAGGATGCCAGACTCTCTGTTGCCCCAGGATCTTTGCTCTTGGTTTCTTCTATGCCTGGAAGGCTCCCTCTTGGTTATAGGCAGCAGTCCCTTCAGGTGAGAAGGAAGCAGTGAAAAAAGTGAAAATTGAGATTACTAGTCTCTCAGTTGTGTCCGACTCTTTGCGATCCCATGGACTGTAGCCTGCAAGGCTCCTCAGTCCTTGAGATTCTCCAGGCAAGAGTATTGGAGCAGGTTGCCATTTCCTTCTCCAGGGCATCTTCCTGACCCCAGGATTGAACCCGAGTCTCCTGCATTGCCAGGTGGGTTCTTTGTCACTGAACCACCAAGGAAGCCTATCTCTCTCTGTATAGTTATAGATACATAGATAGGGATGAATCAAGCTGTGAGTAGGAATCTCTTTGTTCTTGTTTCTCTAGAGAATGCTTAATACAGAGAGTATTCGAGAAAACCTCATGGTGAGTTGTTCCTTCTGAGACAGAGGGTGAGTGTGGAATATAGAGGTAATAAGTAGCAGTGCAAGTACTTAATGGGCTTCCCTGCTGGCTCAGATGGTAAAGCATCCACCTGCAATGCAGGAGACCTGGCTTTTTCCCTGGGTTGGGAAGATCCCCTGGAGAAGGAAACAGCTACCCTCTCCAGTGTTCTGGCCTAGAGAGGTGCATGGACAGAGGTGGGTACTTAATAGATCCTGAATATATTCTTCTATTTTTAAAGATAATTGTTGCCAGGTGAGCTGGTATTGTCCTTTGCTTTAGTGACTTAGGCTTAGCAGAAGCCTCGAGGTTCAGACCTTGCTGCCATGAACACCATTCTCATCCCATTCTCATGTTGCTATTGACTAGAAACACTCTATTAGCATCTACAAGGCACAGTTACAGAGTGATGGCTTCCCTCACTGGTATTTGCAATGTAAGGCTCTCTTAATATGAAAAATCATCCCCAAATAAATCTTCGGGCAGTTCATGTTTGAAATTGAATAAGAAACATTTAGGCAGCATACTCTATCTACTGATACTCTTGCTAACTGCTGCCCTTTAATTCTTCTATTGTTCAAATTAAATACCTTGCAGCCATTCGGAAACTGTGAATTGTGTTGCCAACATCTCTCTGCCGCCAAAGCAGTTAATTAGCTCCTGACAGGTATGAACATCTGAGAGTGAAAGAGGATTTCTAATTGCCTTTGGAAGTGCAGTAAGTTGCTTAAATGGCTTTTGCTCAGCGTCTGCAAGTTCTACACCATTTAGGTTTTCAGCTATCTGATAGAAATAGAAAATTTTATGCTTCATATTCCTCATGGTGGCATCATTATCATTCTTTTAGCTGGATAAAAGGAAAACCAAAGTGGATCTTACTGCGGCAAACAGCTCTATAAAATCTGAAGAAGACTTCTCTAAGGCAGGTCTATAACCTGAAATTTATTCTTATTGGTACTGATACCTGCAAAGCAATCAAATATGAAGAATTTACTGAAAAAACCTTCTTATTGTCTTTGACAGTAAAACAAAGTTCATTATTTTAATATTTATACTGACCGTCAAGAATTTCAACAGTGTTTGAAACTGGCAGGTGGATTTCTCTGATCTATTTTCTCCTATTTTCCTATATATACATTATATGACAATTAAACAGGATATCTTTGGATTTTTTCCATATTATTTTTATCCTTTACAGCTCAACTCAATTTTTTTTTTAAACTCCTTTGAAGTCCTGTGATGCATCAGTTCAGTTCAGTTCAGTTCAGTCGCTCAGTCGTGTCTGACTCTTTGCGACCCTGTGAATCCCAGCACGCCACGCCTCCCTGTCCACCACAAACTCCCGGAGTTTACTCAAGCTCATGTCCATCGAGTCGGTGATGCCATCCAGCCATCTAATCCTCTGTTCTCCGATTCTCCTCCTGCCCCCAACCCCTCCCAGCATCAGGGTCTTTTCCAATGAGTCAACTCTTCACATAAGGTGGCCCAAGTACTGGAGTTTCAGCTTCAGCATCAGTCCTTCCAATGAACACCCAGGACTCATCTTTAGGATGGACTGGTTGGATCTCCTTGTAATCCCAGGGACTCTCAGGAGTCTTCTCCAACACCACAGTTCAAAAGCATGAATTTTTCGGTACTCAGCTTTCTTCACAGTCCAACTCTCACATCCATACATGACCACTGGAAAAACCATAGCCTTGACTAGACGGACCTTTGTTGGCAAAGTAATATCTCTGCTTTTTAATATGCTATCTAGGTTACTCATAACGTTCCTTCCAAGGAGTAAGCGTCTTTTAATTTCATGGCTGCAATCACCATCTGCAGTGAGTTTGGAGCCCAAAAAAATAAAGTCTGACACTGTTTCCACTGTTTCCCTGTCTATTTCCCATGAAGTGATGAGACAAGATGCCATGATCTTAGCTTTCTGAAAGCTGAACTTTAAGCCAACTTTTTCACTCTCCTCTTTCACTTTCATCAAGAGGCTTTTTAGTTCCTCTTCACTCTCTGCCATAAGGGTGGTGTCATTTGCATATCTGAGGTTATTGATATTTCTCCTGGCAATCTTGATTCCAGCTTGTGGTTCTTCCAGCCCAGCGTTTCTCATGATGTACTCTGCATGTAAGTTAAATAAGCAGGGTGACAATATACAGCCTTGACGTACTCCTTCTCCTATTTGGAACCAGTCTGTTGTTCCATGTCCAGTTCTACCTGTTGCTTCCTGACCTGCATACAGGTTTCTCAAGAGGCAGGTCAGGTGGTCGGTATTCCCATCTCTTTCAGAATTTTCCACATTTTACTGTGATCCACACAGTCAAAGGCTTTGGCATAGTCAATAAAGCAGAAATAGATGTTTTTCTGGAACTCTTGCTTTTTCAATGATCCAGCAGATGTTGGCAATTTGATTTCTGGTTCCCCTGCCTTTTCTAAAACCAGCTTGAACATTTGGAAGTTAACAGTTCATGTATTGCTGAAGCCTGGCTTGGAGAATTTTGAGCATTACTTTACTAGCATGTGAGATGAGTGCAATTGTGTGGTAGTTTGAGCATTCTTTGGCATTGCCTTTCTTTGGGATTGGACCTGTGATGTATAGCATCTGTATTTGTCTCTTGTCGCCTCTTTATTTTCAACCAGGTTTAGTGTTACTTCCTCGGGTAGTCTTATCAGAGTATTTTGAGACTAGAAATCATGTCTTCTTATCTTCCCTATGGAACACACTGTTTTATTTTTCATGAATAAGAAAACAACCCTGTTGTTCTAAAAGCCATCTTTCTCTCTAGAGTCAGAAAAATGTCTTTAATATTTCCTTGGACCTTCCGTCTATTCATAGGTTCAGTTCAGTTGCTCAGTCATGTCAGACTCTGCAACCCCATGGATTGCCTCATGCCAGGCTTCCCTGTCCATCACCAACTCCCAGAGATTGCCCAAACACATGTCCATCGAGTCGGTGATGCCATCCAACCATCTCATCCTCTGTCGTTCCCTTCTCCTCTTGCCTTCAATCTTTCCCAGTGTTAGGGTCTTTTCCAATGAGTCAGTTCTTCACATCAGGTGGCCAAAATATAGAAGTTTCAGCTTCAGCATCAGTCCTTCCAATGAAGTTCTTCCAATCCTTTCCTTTAGGATTGACTGGTTTCATTTCCTTGTAGTACAAAGGACTCTCAAGGGTCTTCTCCAACACCACTATTCAAAAACATCAGTTCTTCAGCTCTCAGCTTTCTTCATAGTCCAACTCTCACATCTATACAGGACTACTGGAAAACCCACAGCTTTGACTCTGTGTACCTTTGTTGGCAACGTAATACCTCTGCTTTTTAATATGCTATCTAATTTGGTCATAGCTTTTCTTCCAAGGAGCAAGTGTCTTTTAATTTCATTCATTGGTAGTTCAACTCAGTATTCCATAGAAATAAATAAGACAAATAGAAGCTAAAATGAAATCACAGTTACTTCTCTGTCTTACTTAAGTCTCTACTAGGCACATTAGGAGGCACAAATGCTAACTCCAGAGGATGGCCACCTTCTAGAGAAACCAAGTCAAGGCGCAGTGGTCAGAGGGAGAGTTGGTGTCTAAAGGGTCAGTGAGTCTGATGTATTGGCTGAAGAATAGAAGCAAGGGGATCAGCGGGAACTGTCTTGGTCAGGGAGGCCTCCCGCAATAGATGGGGAAGAGGGAAACAGGAAACAAGAATCCCAGCTACATCAGCCAGTGGTCAGGGTACCATGTGGGTTGGAATTCAAGCCACAGCCCAAAAGTATAATCTAAAATAATCTAAAAAAAAATGCTGGCTGAGGGGATTAACGCCCAGCCCAGTCCTGTGAGGTGAATCAAGCCAAAAGATCAGGAAACTGTAATCTGTGGAGCCCACCTGGGGCTGCAAGCTCAGAGGCTGGCTGCGCTAAGTTATTGGAGATGAAGTTGTTGATTTACTGCAGCAGCCAGCAACTGTGGGGAAGCAAGAGTGAAAAACAGAGACATCCTTAATGTTTGTGACAATGAAGAAAAAAAAAAAAAAAGAGGGAAGTAACACTGCTCTTCTCTTGTCTCCTCCCCACAAACCACAGCATTTCTTGTCTGTTCAGGGGACTGTCTGTCAGTAGAACCATAAAACCTTGTTAACTTTCCCGTGAACACTGCTGCATTCAGAAGTCTGCATGTTTGACTAGAGTTGGAGAAGCATTATCTTAATTCTTCTCTTCTGGTCAAAATTTAATTTTCTTTTACTTGTTTATTAAACTAGATGTTCAGACATATCATGATGGCAAGAATAATACCATGGAAATCTCATGACACGCTGAAGACCCTGTGCTAAGTCACTTCAGTCATGTCCTACTCTTTGTGACCCCACGGACTATAGCCCGCCAGGATCCTCTGTCCATGGGATTCTCCAGGCAGGAATACTGGAGTGGGTTGCCATTTCCTCCTCTAAGAACAAATATTAAAAGCAGCAAGGGAGAAACAACATTTCCTCCTCTAGGGGCTCGAACTCTTGTCTCTTACATCTCCTGCATTGGCAGGTAAGTTCTTTACCACTAGTGCTACCTGGAAGCCCCCTACTGCCTTCCATCTCCTAGGAGCACAATTCACATTGTACTGATGTGAATGGCACTTTCTAGTGCTATACTACCTGTTTGCCCTGGGCAAACTTGGGTTGATTCAAATAGAAAAATATCATGCTAAATTGTATCAATAGATGGTGTAATTTATTAAAGAGTTGCATAAAGGTGTGGTCATGAATAACAGCTCTGTGATTTGAGTCCCTGCAGGCAAATCACAGTTCTGTCTAATGTCTTACTGAAGACTTTGGACAAGTTACTCAAACTCTCTGCCTAAATTCAGCTCACCGATAATAACACATGGGCTTCCCTGGAGGCTCAGATAGTAAAGAATCCACCTGTAGTGCAGGAGACCCTTGTTTGATTCCTGGACTAGGAAGATCCCCTAAAGAAGGAAATGGCAACCCACTCCAGTATTCTTGCCTGGAGAATCCCATGGACAGAGGAGCCTAGTGGGCTACAGTTCATGGAGTTGCAAAGAGTTGGACATGGCTGAGCAACTAAGTACATACTCACATAATAAGGCATACAAAACTGAAAGGAGACTTCGATCAAACAAAGCAAGCTGTGTGTTTAGAAGTGCGCCTAACACATGGCAAGCCCTCCATAAACACCTAGTATTATTATTATCATTGTAGGTTTCAGTTATGACTTTGCCAATCAGATTTGCATTAGCATCAGCTTAAAGCATTTCACTGCTCCAAGATCAAATAAAAAGGCTTAACTTTTTAGAACCAGTTCAGTGATACTTATTTTATATGAATATTGGGCCCCTGAAAAATAAGTATGTGTATGAAAACGTAAGAAAGCATCAAGAATGAATTACATTTTCCATCAGATGGGATTTAGGCCAGAGAAGTTTGCACATCTGAAGACTTGTGGGGAAGAAGTGAATGACTGCTGCATTTTAATTGTGTAAACTTTGTTATGGGTGTGCACATTTTCACAGTAGGTGCAAGTTTCCCATGTATCTCAGAAAGAAGATGAAATACTTCTCTCACTTCCCCTATTTTTTCCTTTTGGTAATTTATATGTTACTTTCCTCTCTTTGTCTCTGTCTGCTTTCACCTCTTTCATAAATAACATACAGCTCTCCTCTGTCATTCTAAAGGGGTTGTGGAGACTTTAAACTAAATTGATACAGCTATAAAGCAGGAAACGAGAGGCGAGGGAATAACCTGTGACTTTAGGATGGAAAGATATGTGATTGGACTGCAAATGTAGAGGCAGCTTCATTGAAATGAAATATAGGAAAGGTCCAAGAACTATCAGAGAAAAGTTAGAGATCTCCTGGGCAGAGGGAAGCATCAGTGGGAGAAGTGTTCCTGCAGAGGGGTCTGGAGGGGGGAAACAGCTGGTTAGAAGGTTGGAGTATCCATCACATGGGGAAGTACACAGGGCTGAACCGGGTAAGAGTGCAGGCTCCTCGCCAGGGCTGGAATGAGGGCAAGGATGCGTGGAGATTCACAGACTCACACACACCCAAACAAGCATGCATGCATAGATGGGCACACACCTTTTAAGGATTTTCTGACAAGGACGGGACCAATAGCACACCCACGCTGCCCTGGCAGTGAAGAAACCAGTAACTCGGTGAATGGGGTGACTGACCCAGCCATGCACATCACTGCAGGAGCACCTGAAGGATGGAGCAGCCACATGTTTTCATGGTTCCCATAAATTAGGCGCTGATAGATTTGCTCTGAGCCCTCTCTTCTACCACACCCCGCCACGTACTGTGATGTTCCTGCTCATGACCTCTGAACGCAAGGAACCTGAGCCCAGATCCTGCTACCAGCATTTGGACTGATTTCTTTGCTCTCTGTTGCTCACATACTGGCTGTGAGTCAAGGGAACAACTTCTGTGTAGATGGTAATTTAAGGCTATTGTTGGCACACTCCCAAATCTTTAGTATTAAGGATATTGGAAACAGCATTACCTGCAGAGAGAGGTGTAGGCTTCATAGGCAACCATGAGAGCTGCAGAAGGACATCTTGGAAATTTTCTTACAGGCTCCAGGGAGCATCCCAGAGAAGCAGAAGGTGCTGGTAAGTTGGAGATAGTGAATGAAACACAGGAACTAGGAGGAGAAGCGAGAAGAGTAGTTGTGACTCCTGATGCAATGTATTACAGAGTGGGTAAGTTATAAAACCAACTGTGGGTAGTTCAAAACCTGGGGAATAAGAGACGTGGCAGGTGTATGGGAACTGGGAAAGAGACCAGCTCCCTCGTAAATCAAGAATTGAGCAAACACCAAAGAAAAGCTTTTGGTTGCCTAACATGAATCCAATCCACGGAAATGAACTAGCATTCATGAACTAAAAGGAAAAACATGAATCTTTCTCATATTAATAGAAAGGTCTAAAGAGGCATACTATAAAATACCAGCATTATGGACTGTGCCACACTGAAGGAATATGAACACTAACAAGAATAAGTGGTAAAAGGGGAGAGTCCATGTTTCGTGGTACCTTCTGTGTGACATAATATGACAAACAGTGGAGAATGATCTGGCTTTAGTGGACAAAAAATCTTATTATATCTGAGATCCTCCTGTGACCTGCAGGAAAAATTGCTGTACAGGAAACAAGAGTGGGGGAGGAATAGTTTACATTATATGTGTACGTGATATGTCTTTTGGGAGAAAATTATGGAAAAATTAAATCACATCAGAGGTAGTAAGTGAAAGACAAGTCTAAGACCAGAATAATAAATGATACTAATGAAAAAAGAAAGATCATAGATTAGACACTCCTCCAAGGAAGGTCTAAAAATGGCCAATAAACACACGCAAACTTTCTCATGTCATAAGTCTTCAGGAAAGTACAAATCAAAACCACAGCAAAATACTTCTTGGCTCCCTCTAGGATGGCTAGAATCAAATAGATAACAGCAAGTGTTGGTGAAGATGCAGAAAACTGAAACCATTGTACATTGCTGGTGGAAATATTAAATGGTGCAGTTATTTAACAAAAACAGTTCATCCACTTTTCAAAAACAGTAAACACAGAGTTGCCATTTGATTCAATGATTCCATTCTTAGGTATGTATCCAAGAGAAATGAAAACATACATCCACATGAACCCTGTTCTGTAAATGCAAATATTTACAGAACAGCACTATTCATTGTCTCCAAAGGTAGAAACAACCCAAATGTTGCCACAAGTTTGAGACAATGACCAAAACCTTAGAAAAAGGTTCTAGTAACAGTGGTAGTGAGGTTCCAAGCATTAATTGCAAATCACAGTGTTTTATAGTTTATTTTTTAGGAGGCACTGGAAAACTGCATGGAGTCTATAGAAAGGACTTAATGTCAAATGGGTTAAGCTTCTGTATTTTGCTTTTACCATAGGAGAAATAAAGATTAGATGTATATATTAGTCTCAAATTGTTAAGGATTTTCCATATTGCTCCAAAAATTTGGACTTTAGTCTGAGTCTGGGGAACCACTATCTCAGGGATTATATCATTAAGATGATGCTGGAAGCAGGATGTAAGATAGGTAAGAAAGAGAAGAGACAGGAGTCAGCAAGATCAGCATATGCCTTAACTTTTAGAATAAACTCAGGGTGAAAAAACCAAAACCCAAGCTAGGCCAGTGATCACTGAAAAGCAAGAGAGGGAATAGGGTTTGAAATGCATTTTGGAGGACAATCTGACAAGACTGAGTAACAAATCCATTTTGATGTATATGGAAATGTTTTCTAAATTGAATGACCAGGTGATTATAATGCATCAATTGATTTATGAAATCTAAGTGGAGACAAAGTGTTGAGGGCGGCAATAATGTCTGTGCTGTTTAGCTAAAGTATGTGATGGCATTGGGGATTCTCACTGCAGAGAGGTCAGAAATGGAGATCAAATCAGATTTGAAAATTTTTTGCTTTATAATTGAAGCTCTATGAAAGGATTATGTCACACAAGTTGAGAGCAGAAGAGAAATCAAAATAGGGCTGAAGACAAAGTCCTAGAGACAACACTAAGAGATGAGATAAAGAAAATGAGCAAGCAGAGGAGGCTGTAAAAGCCAGATAGACGGACGAGCAGGTGAGAGGTGCAGTGGAGGAATCCCATGGACTGTAACCCACCAGGCTCCTCTGTCTGTGGAATTCTCCAGTCAAGAATACTGGAGCAAGTTGCCATTTCCTCCTCCAGGGGATCTTCCTGACAAAGAATTTGGAGGATCATTTAAACCAGTGTTGACAACAATCCTGAAAATTATTTTGCTGCTACTTAGATATCTGATGGTGTCCTGTGATGGTCTTCTAGATGAAAGAGAACATGCTGGAAAATTCCAGTCCCCTCCCACACACCCAGATGGAATCTCAGGAGCACAATCGTCTTTCATTTTCTCTTTCTTTCAATTGAACCACTAGCCAGAATACCCCATTCCCTGGCCCTGCCAGGTAAGAGAATTCTCTGTAATTAATTTTAATAAGCACTTAACCATTTAAAATATCTAGAAGGCAATAATTATCTTCAATACACTGAGGACCCACCTGCATTTCTGACAGGCACTTGGCATTGCGTGCTGTACTTGGGGCAGGACTGTAGCATTTGATGAGCTTGAGAGTGGAGAGTGGGATTTCTGATATACACAGTTAGTTTCCAAGGTGACAGAGAGCATGCCAAGGAACTGAGGAGGCCTGTGCCTTCTTTTTTAAACAGCACAAAACCCCTCAGAACTATGGGGGTCAGTCTAGGAAATAAAGGACAGCCATGGTCACTTAGGCATGACACAGTGGGAAATATTTGATGAGGTATTTGTTACACACTGAGGCAACATAACTAATATACAATGGTTCCATTTGTTTCTATAAGGGACATGTATATAGGTAAATTCATCTTTTAAAAGACATTTATGATGGTATATGCTTTCAGAGAATAAAGCAGTATCTTCTGCTTTGTGAAAAATAGTGTTGCAAATGTGAGGAATCATGGTAAAATTTCCACATGGCTTAACCACTATGTTATTACTTTAATGTGTTGCTATTAACCTCATTGAAGTTGACTTTTTCCCAAAAAGATAAGATATCTGCATTTTCAAATGTAATGACAAACAAATACATTTATAATTCACTAATTTACAAAGAGCTAGGGCGATCAAATCAGTCAACCCTAAGGGAAATCAACCCTGAATATTCATTGGAAGGACTGATGCTGAAGCTGAAGCTCTAATACTTTGGACACCTGATGCAAACAGCCAATACATTGGAAAAGACCCTGATACTGGGAAAGGCTGAGGGCAAAAGGAGAAGGGGTGGGAGACAATGATATGATTAGATAGCATCACAGACTCAATGGACTTGAATTTGAGCAAACTCTGGGAGGTAGTGGAGGACAGAGGAACCTGGCGTGCTGCAGCCCATGGGGTCCCAAAGAGTTGGAAGTAGTGACTGAACAACAGCAACAAGGGAGATGTGATTTATTATAAAGCTGTATTTGTATATCATTTTCAATCTTATTATTGCCACATATTTTATACAACAATCACATCCTCTTATCATCCTAAGAGGATCATATAAGAGGATCATCATCATATACAACATCACATCCTCACATCACTCGCAATAAAAGTTGCACTTAGCCCATATATATCATGGTTCTTGATCCCTAGTCACAATCTAACCATGAGAATAGAGTTGGGGAGTCAAGCAGGAGAATGACAAAATAACCCCAGGAACGATAAATCTTTTGGGGTCTTGGAAACACTAGTAAATGTGAGAAATTAACTTTTGTAGCTTACTAGGTTTCTAGGAAGACAACTGGCTCACTGAGGGATTGGTTGGTCCATCCCATTATTAGCAATGCTTTATGATAATTTTCATTTTTATTTTTGTGACCAACTATTGCATCTTCAAATTGACTTTATAAAATTTAAAACATTTTAGCAATAACTCATCCATGTGTAAGTCCAAACTCTCCAGAATCAGACATCATCTCTAAGTCATCCATAAACCTCATCATGTACTGCTGTCTTTCTTTCATTAATATACAGAGAGCATCTACTGTTCAGAACACATACTTTTTATGTGCTTTGAAGTCATGCCTTTATTATTCTGCCTAATCATATTCCATCCTTCAAGGACAAGCTCAAGAAACAACTACCCAGAAATGGAGATTCCCTCAAGCATGATTACTCTCTAGCATGTGCCTCTGATCTCCCATCACATGTATGCCCGTCTTTATTATAACACTTGCTTACCTGTTTACATAATCGTTTGCTCCCCAGCACACTAACCAGACATCAAGTTCTATGAGAGTAGAGATTTCTTCTAGTTCGCCTTCATATCCCCAGTGTCTACATGTGTGTGGTACATTATGTGTTAATGACTTAAAAATGCTATTTACTGGGAGTTCTGTTCTTTTTGAAATCTCATGGAGACTACTTGGGAGAAGTTCTTAGAATATACACCTATCTTAATATTTAGAAAATAGAGTGGATAACAAGTGCATGAATACCTGCAAGGATAGCTACCAGTAGCAATGCATGAACAGTAAGCTACCAAGTACACGACAGAATCTCTGAGGAACATGAGCTGGTAAAGTATACGTAAGGAAAATTAGAGGGCAGTATGGCCAATGAGGCTAAGAACATTCAACCTGAAGTCAGCTGAATTCTTTGAACTGTGGCTCTGCCACTCACCAGCAGAGCTGAGTTTTAACCTAAGTTTCAGTTTCTTTTCCTGTAAAATCATTTGGGGACTGTCTTCATCCATTTGGACTTCTATAATGAAATATCACAGATTGGGTGGCTTATGAACAACAGAAATTTATTTCTTAAGAGGTCTGGAGGCTGGAAGACTGACTAGGATGGTTGGGTGATGGCTCTCTTCCAGATTACAGACTTTTTGTATTCTTGTGGCAGAAAGGGCTAGGGAACTTTGGAGGGCAGCGGAGGTGGGGGGGGTGTCCTCTTTTTAAAGAGCACTACTCCCTTTCATGAGGATTCCACCTTCATGACCAGTCACTACCCAAAGGCCCCACCTCCTAACACCATCACATTGGGTGTTAGGATTCCAGTGTGTGAATTTGGTGGGGGATGAGGGGTGTGGGACAGAAACATTCAGACAATAGCAAAGGGTGACTGATAAGATAAATATCCTATGGAATGCTTGTCGAAGTGCCTGGCACATGCTACATGCTAAATTATAGGTATTAGTGTTATTATTCCTTTCGTGTGTAATTTTATTTTCCATCATATTTCTGTTCTTTTGTGTTTTCAAAGATGCACATCTGAGGCTAAAATTACTAAATATATCCATGATCACTCATTTAAAAACATAATCTAAAATATTTTGAATGATGAGAACCTTTAAATTTTAGTAACATATAAACACCATCTCATATATTAATTTGGGAGAGATATGAGTGAGAACAATGGTCTAGACCAAAACTCTGATGGTCTATAGTAGCTTTTGTAAATGTGGGCACATTTTACCTGTTTTTTTAACCTATTAAATAGAGATAAGAAATCCAAATCTAACTACAGATAGATTATAAGGAATAGCAAGTAGGAAAATAATGACAAAGCACTTAGTATTCTTCAAAGTGTTGCAGGGTGATAACATATTTGAACTGTGGTTTTCCCACAAGAGAAATAGAAAAAAAAAAATCAATCAATAAACTAAGGGCATAGTTCACTGAATTTAAAAATGGGCCTGAAAATACGATCTGAGACACTGCAAATGAAATCTTAAGTGCTACCCTTTTGTGAATACAGCCCAGTGCCTTGAGTAAGTAATTAATGCAGTGGCATTAATGCCATCAGGAGGTGGCAGCAGAGACAGATATGAAATCAAGTACCAACTGCATCGTGGTCTAATATGGTGACCAGTGACACAGTGGTAAAGAACCCGCCTGCCGAGATGCAGGAGATGCAGGAGATGCAGGTTCGATCCCTGGGTCAGGAAGATCCCCTGGAGAAGGAAATGGCAACCAGCTCTGTGTTCTTGCCTGGAAAATTCCATGGGCAGAGGAGCCTGGTGGGCTACATTCCATGGGGTTGCAAAAGAGTTGGAAATGACTGAGCACACACGTGTACGCACACACACACGGTGGCCCTGGATACACACACTATCAGGTTATCAGGTATTCTGCAAACTAAGGATGATTAGCTTCTTCCAACTGCAACAGAGTTGTTGTTAGGATTGAAAAACATAGTAACACATTTTTATAGACCTGTCTGCTTTGTAGAGAAAGCAATGGAAACAGGATGAGATGAAGGGTTATGAAGAGCTAATAGAAACTCCCTGAGAAGTTACAGTGAGAGGAATGGAAAGGGAAGCTAAAAATACAAACAACATTCAGTAGTTTAGTTACATGGTCCTGAACTTAGTCACTAAAGAGGAGACATTCATAAATGCTTATGAGGTGACCCTGGAGGCTGGATGAAAGCTCCGTCTGCCAACCAAATCCCGAGGCTGGAGTCATGGTAGAAGCAACACGTCGTCATGGAAAGAGCAAGAGCTAGAAGGCAGGTGTGCCTGGCTAGGAATCCTGCTTTGGGGAATTACTGTGATCTCTCTGTCCTTGAGGAGTCTCAACACCTCTGTAAGTAAATTGAGGATAATAATATTTATCTTATGGGAGGCTGTGAGGACAAAAGGAGATAATGCATGTTTAGTGATTAACCTACAGTCACAATTTCTAAATAAGGCTAGTGTTAATCCCTTGGAACTGAGTATCCTCAGTGCCCTGTTCTTTTCCTCGTTCAGCTTCATTCTTACAGGAAACTGCACAGATCAAGCTTCTGTAGATGAGTTCATCATTTTCATTTATCATCAACAACATATTCCCTGTCTATTTTGTCACAAAAAAGGAGGTATGTTAAATGTCTGAGAGTTTAAATTGATAGAACAATGTATTGTAAATCTATTGACCTAATCCCTGACCATGTAGGCATCATCATTTTTACACTTGTGTCTTTCACCACTTTTCAGTTACTCTCTCTTACTGGTAAAGTATTCTGAAAATAATGGAAGAAAGGGAACCTCTCCTCCCTTTTTCTTTTAAGCTCACCACTTCAAATCTGAAAACTTTGCTGTTCTATATTCTTTGTAGGGTATATTGTGGGATTACTTTTTTGGCATGTATTGGAATGTATTTATGATAATATCAGGAATGCCACTCAAAAACACCATCCTTTAACTTGGGTGGCAGAGTCTTACTTAATTTATATAACTTGTGAAAAACACGCTCATTTTCAAATTGAGATTTGTATGAAGATAACCATGTATGTTAAAAAAAATCTAGAAAGAATCTGAGTAATTTTCAAGGTTTACTATTTTGCATACATAAAGTCTTGGCATAAAAATATACTTTGGGGGACTTCCCTGGCAGTTCAGTGGTTAAGACTTTACCTTCTAATGTGAAATGTTCGGATTCCATCCCTAGGAGCTAGGATTCCACTTGCTCCAGGGCCAAAAAAACAAAAACAAAAACATAAAACAGAAACAATATTTTAGTAAATTCAATAAAGACTTTTAAAATGGTCCATATCAAAAAATGTTTAAAACTTTTTACTGTATTTTTCATTTAGTTTTAAATTAATGTATGAAGCTTAATGTAGAATGCTTAGTTGACATAAAGCTGTATTTTGGGGAAACACTAGACTTCCCTCTTCGTATAACAATCACTTGGTTTTGTGACTACTAAGCACCTTTATTCCTGTCTAGTGCTGCAGCATCCCCATTGCCTTTCTCCTTTTGAGGTATTATTTTTCATAAAGACTGAAGAAGTCATGCAGGGTTGTCAGAATGTCAGTTGAACTGGACAGCCTTCTGCAAGCTTGGCACGCAATGATGCCTGAGGCTAACCAATTGGACTCTCTCTCCTGTGATTTGTAAACATGATTAAAATAATGCCTATACAAAAAAGAAAAACTAATTGGAGCCAATTCATCTGTCAGCACCCAGGTTTGGTAAATGCAGTGACTTAGTTATGACACTAAAGACCCAGAGTCTTTCTGATTTATCCCTACCTTCACAGGCTCATCTTTTTGAGCATCCTCCTTGCTTGGTCTCAAGATGTCTGCTCAGTTCCAGGTCTCACAAGACAATGTGATTCTGTAGAGGGGAGATTATATCAGGGCTCAGCTGGACCACTCACGTCTGCCTACTCAGCTTGGTCATGTGGCTCAATAAATACACACCAACTATAATTGTATTGCTCTAGATTTTCAAATACTCTGATTTATTTTACAAATCTCTGGAAATATCCTAAGTACAATATTCTACCAATTTGCATTATGCCTTTTGAAGTTGTACTTCAAAAGGATACTTTTCAGGGACTCTTTTTGTAGCAGTTTTAGAGGGAAGAGAAAAACATCTTTTCTCCACTGCTCAGAAATCCCACACGTCTGTCTTATTTTATGTTTATCTCTATACAGAAGCCCCTCCAGCTAGAGCAGCTGTAACTAAAATTGCCTATTTGATGCTGCAGTGGGGTTTTGCTTTTTCACTCTCCTGTGCCCACTTACGTCTAAGATATAAGGAGCTTCATTAAGTGTTTGAGGAATTAATAATTAAAAATAGATTGAGTGAGGAAAGGCAATTATTACAATATAAGCACTAGAGAGTGCTTACTGTAAACATCAACGTGGACATGATTTCCACAAAAGAGAAGGACATGTATAGCTAAGATTTAGAAAAACGAGCAACTGCAGAATATGAGCTGCATTAAAAATACCACTATCTTGGGGTTCATAAGATTTGGCTCAGAAGGTTATGAGAATCACTCAGGCACACATTCTTAACAATCAACAATTGACATTTTTCTTGTGGTTCTCACTCTTTTTTTTTTTTTTTCGCTTGTTACAAATTCATTCCGTCAACACTATTCCTGGTAAGAATACAAAGGTAGAAATTGTCTCTACTCTTGGTGTACAGTATAGTAGGAAGCATATCAAATTTATAGGTGTGTAGGATTAGAGGGACCTAAATTTATTTTTCAGTCAAGCGTGTTCATTTTATCAATGAAAAGATGGAAATTTGGAGAGATCTAGCTAACCCATACTATTTTAATAGTATATCGACCATTTATTCTGTGTTGTCTTATTCACACACATTATCTTATTTAATGGACCCAACAACTCTATGAAATGAGTCCCAATTTATGGATCAGGGAACTGAAATTCAGCAAGGTTAAGTAAGTAGTCCAAGGTCACACAGCTGTGCTTCTCTTTAGCTATGGGATGATCCCTGTTGACTCCCAGATGAGTGTTCATTCCGCAGCACTGGCAGCCAGCGCCCAGACTTCTGGAACAGCCTTAGTGAAGAACCTGGAAGCCAGGTTTCAGGCAGAGAAGTTTTAGGTGGCTTTTGTGTGCAGGGTGTGAAGTATGATTCTATTCATTTAACAGCTTTCACAAGTATGCTTAACTGTTTATAAATGCAAACAAATGAAAAATAGGAAATTATGAAACTGTACCTAATTAAATAAACTGCTTTACACTAGACCACTAATTTCACTCTAAGCAGCTGACATTCCTACTATAGCATAACCAAGTTGTATGGGAGGAGGCAGGGGATGCCACAATTAATAACTCCAATGATATTGTTTTTTCTTTCTGTCCAAATGATGTTGAGAGCACAGAGTGTCCTTATGAAGTCATGAAAGACAAACAGGGTTCCTGCAGAAACAGCCAGACTGTGCCGGAAAGAATGCCTGCCAGCAGCTGTCATCTTGACAACAGATTCTGGTTAATACATTAAATGTCTGCAATGAGTTCAGCAGAAAGCCTCTGTAGCTTTCCATGCTCATAGCAAGGACTATGCATTAATTCTTTTACATGTGCATTTACTCAATGTGTCATCATGATGCAGCTCATATGATTGGTAGGTTGCAATTATGGCAGGAAATATGGGAAGAGTTCTAGATATTCCCTTTCAAAGAAGCAGAGTTAAAATGTGTTTGATAACATAATTACAGTATATTGGACTAACATTAGCTCCTCCTCTTTCTAGAGGTAAAAGGTTCATTTTTCTATATCATTTCATATTATTAGTTTTCTAGCAAGAAATGTTTTATTTTTGTTCAACAGTCTCTTTTCCCAGGGGAGTATTCCCTAGCATCTTAATAACTACAATGGAGTGGCCATGCTCTGCTTAATGGGGATGAGCTTTAAAGAATAATTTCATTTCTGAATACTTAACAAGTTTCACAATTAAGAAAGTGTTGAAGTTCAAAGTCTTATTTTTAAAAAGTCATTTTCCTAATCCTTACATAGCCATCTGATTTAGTAATCCAAGTAGTCTTTTTTTTAATTAGGGTTCAAAGACATTAATTTATTCCTATTTCTTCACGACCTTGAGATAATCCAAAATGTAAATTGCTATTTGATTATCAACACAGAAAACTACTATATGTGTATGTATGCTTTTGCATGTGTGTATATACCTATATAAAATACTAAATATAGTATAAGGTAAAATATACACTACAGATACAGTAATCTGTATCTACGTTTATACACACATGTACATATATAGTGTTTTGTCTGATGGTTGTCAAATATCCATATCACATATTGAATTATGCCAGCTATAAGACAGCTATGTGTACTATATTATATATAGTATAGTCTCTATACCCAGATCTGCTATGATATATAATGTATATTATAGTGTATATAGACATGTATTAATGTATATAGTGTTAGTCACTCAGTCATGTCTAACTCATTGCAACCCCATGGACTGTAGCCCACTAGGCTCCTCTGTCCATTGGATTTTCCAGGCAAGAATACTGGAATGCGCTTCCATGCCCTCCCCCAGGGGATCTTCCTGATTCAAGTTTTGAACCCACGTCTCCTGTGTCTCCTGCACTGGCAGACAGATTCTTTACCACTGTGCCACCTGGGAAGCAGGCACACATTTTATGAGTGGATAGAAGCATTGCCCACTAGAACCCAAACAACTGCCAAAGTGGCTAAAGTATTGAAAGAAATAACTACCAGGTTTGGACTCCCAGGATTCCTACAACAGATAATGGTCCAGCATTTGTCAAGTGACAAAGGGGATGATGAGACCCCTTGTGACCAGGGTACACAGACCACGTCAGGGCACATTTGCATACAGGCTGGAGACTTAGAGAGCTGCGTTTTTAGGGAACATCTGACAGGTGACCACATTTCTCTTGCTGACATGTGGGCCACGCATCCTGTGTTGTCTCAGGTCCTTTGTTTCCAAAAGTTAGACAAATGGGGGTCTCTCGGAGCTATAAACACGTAGGGTTGAAGCCTAGGGACATCCAAACACATGTAAGGTGGCTGGGGGACATTTTCTTCCTTTCCGGTGTCAGAATGATGCCCACACCCAGCAGGAAGTGGTCACAGATGCCAGTCCTCTGCCCTCAGTGTCCCTCAAGAATGAGGAGCAGGACAAAAGGCAGAGGAGACACATGTCGCCAACCTACTCCATGAATAGTTCTCAAGAAATGAAAACAGAATCTGGGCAATACAGTCAAGTCTAACCTTTCACTCGGAGAAGGCAATGGCACCCCACTCCAGTACTCTTGCCTGGAAAATCCCACAGATGGAGGAGCCTGGTAGGCTGCAGTCCATGGGGTCACTAAGAGTCAGACACGACTGAGCGACTTCACTTTGACTTTTCACTTTCATGCGCTGGAGAAGGAAATGGCAGCCCACTCCAGTGTTCTCGCCTGGAGAATCCCAGGGATGGGGGAGCCTGGTGGGCTGCCGTCTATGGGGTCGCGCAGAGTCAGACACGACTGAAGCGACTTAGCAGCAGCAGCAGCAACCTTCCTCTTTCTCCTTTGGGCTTTGTCTAGTTTCATCTGCTCAGAGTATGCTGTGTGCAGAGGCCTTGCACCTGGCCCTTCAGACCAGAGTTCCTGGTGCAGAATGGCGGCCCCGACACCTCAGCTCCACTGGAGAGACACCATGATTCAAGACGGCAGTGGTGCCTCATGAGAACTGCCCCCAGCACCAGGCCCCTCCAAACCAGCCCTGCCCACAGCCAGGTGGTTGGGGAATGGAGAGCGTGTGCCCCAGAGCTGGAGCCGGCACCTCTCCATTCTGTGATCAAAAACTAAAGGCTTCCTCTCCTTCTAAACGGAATTTGGTTTTGTTCTGTTGGCTTGAATGCCCCTAGTCAGGAGGACCCATTCAGGGGGGCGGGTGACACTTCCACAACAGTTGCATCCATCTTTCTAGCACAAGTGTCAGCAGGGTATAGGCTTTTCAGGATGTCTGCAGAAGCAGGATTTGATTGCCTTCCAAATATAAGAGCAGCTTGTGTTGAATTTTTTAAATGATTTAAATATTTTCTTGTATACAGTTTAAGCTGTCATTGTGATGAACCTAAATAGTACGATTAAATAAAAAGCCATATCTATGTTTTAAATTTCCAACTATAGTCTTCAAAGGCATACTGTTGCTCTTGCAGCTTTCTAACTACTATGAAGAGTCTCTACTGGTCCTTATGGTTTAGATCTTGGAAAAGCTGCCTGGACTAGCAATTCTTATACAGTAATCCTAACAAAAAAATCCAGTGAGGCCCATTTTGTAAAAAAAAAAAAAAAAAAAAAAAAAGCACTGATTCAGTTAAGCAGTAAGATATCCCTGGAGGATTTCCTCTGACACCCTCAGAAATGGCTTCTGTCTGTTCTACTCTATAAATACTGTGTAGTTAGAACTTGTCACATCTCACATCAATAGCTGTGTCTGTGGACCATGCAGCACATTTCTTACACCAAGTTCAATACCTGTAAGCTAATATTTCTCCTTTATAATGTGCTAATAATTGCCCGTGTCTTCTGTCATATGCAGATTATAAGATAATTTGGACTTTACAAATAGAATCATTATGTATATTGTGTTATGCTTATTTCAATCCACTTTGCATCTTTCAATTTGCATTTGCTTTATTTCCTTCTCTATAACCTAATTTGAAATATATAGCAAATATTTGAAATTTGAAATTCAAATTTGAATATTTGAAATTTGAAAAAATTTGAAAAAGAGACCAGGTACATCCTATGAAATTGTCAACAGGCAGCCCATTTTTCTACTGGAATTCAGTTCCTCATTGTCACTCCCAGTTCTCTGAGATGTCCCTCTACCAGTCACTTCCTCTGTTGTATCAGATACCATAAACACAGGACTGTTGGTCATAGCAGACACTTATTGAAGACTGTGACAAAAGATGGCAGAATAGCACATAATGAATGAGAATTTATCTTGAACATTAGACATCATGATCTTTAACCATCTTTTTGACAGAGAATTTATCATTGGTCATTTCTTCCTCTGTCACCATTCTAATTGCCCTCATTCAGCATCTCTCTGATTTCATATTTATAATAGAACTGTATTGAACAGGTCTTTGCAAATACAGCTGAATAACCGAATTGAAATATATTGTCTCTGCCAATATCATTTCATACTATATTCTCCCTCCAATCAACATATGGGAATAAACATTATTAAATAAAATTAAATGTTTTATCTGTGTAACTAGTTTACTTCATAGTTTCAATTCAGGAATACACATATGAAAGGATTATATTTTCTCCAATAACTCCTTCTCTAACTCTTCTGTGTTACATCCCTGTTTCAATTTTCTTAGTACACCATACATAAAGTCTGTACCAACTTTAACTATTAAAACTTGGTTGTCAAATCTCCATCTCATATTGCTCCCTGGCCAAGCAAACCACACTTGTGGCTTGTGGCTTGAGGGTTTTCTCCTCTTCCCACACTTCTGCCCCAGGCTCTGCCACCTAAGCAAGGGGCAGGATGAAGCTTCGGTGCACATCTCAGTGAGACTGAAACTGGAGGAAGGGTGGAGGTAATCCTGCTCTCACTCATCTCTGATCTCCCTGGGGGTTGTGGACATGATGGTCTCCACATTTATCCACTTTGCTCACATGCATCAACAAAAACAGCATGTCTTTCTTAATAAATCTGATATCATTTCAATCTATGAGAGTTAGGTCACTGTTTGCTGCAGTTAAAGCATTGTGAGTAGGCTATGACTGCTAAATGTCAGTGAAAACATTGCTATGCTCCAAAGAAAACAGCTTTCATAGTGTCCAGTGCAATATGTTGCTGCAGTTTTTGAAAGGAAATTCAAAGGTACAAGTGGAATTCTTGATGGAGCAAGCATATGTATCATAAGGTCATTCTAGAATAGCAATGTGTAGAACAAATAGTACACCCTTAAATGTTATTAAGACTGTCAATTATCCTGCAATGAGGTTAATTCGTGTCCTTAATGGATACGCCCTTACTGATACAGTAATAGTTGAGAAACTTCAATGAAGAGGTAATGTGACATGAAGAATTTTAGGTGACATTTGCAATGTTTCAAAAATTGTAAAAGGGAACCAATAAACATGTTGATTTGCATGTCATACTGTTTTCCTTAACACAATGGCAATGTACAACTTCAAGCAGTTTGATACAATCGTAAGAATATATCACAAAATTAAATGGTCACTGATGAATACTTAGCCAAAAGGCCTTGCAGGAACAGAGTTTATAATACAATTATGCAACGTTACCTTCTGAAATATTATAGAGGAAAAAAAAGAGTTACTGAATTGCCATACGAACTTGCCTCTGTAACTCGTTTGACAAGAATCACATACTTAATGGCAGAGCTAAAACATTTCTCTTTGCACAGAGAAGGTTCACTGCACATTTGATTTGTAGTTTGACTGGTGTGTCAGTCTCAGGACATCCACCAGAGACTAGATCCCCTATGCTGAAAGAGAAAGGGTGAGAATGAGGATAAACCGAATGATGGGGAAATCAAACCAACTATGTAAGGAAAGGTGGAAAAAGGAATTGGCTGAAGCCTAAACAGCCAGCTTGAACCATAAAGTAACCTGGAACAGACAAGTCATTGGTTGGGATAATAAAACAAAGACAGCAGGGGGGCCTGGGACTTTCTGACTTTATGGAGCTGTGACATCATATCTAGACTGTCTTATTATTGGATTTCTTGTACACAGGAGACTATCCTATAAGCCATTGTTTTAGGGTTTTTCTGTGGTACACAAGACAACCTGATATGAACCAATTCATCCCAAATTTAATTTAGAACTCATGAGCATGGCAATCGGGAACATAAAAATACACCAGGTAGTCAGCTTCTGTCTCAAAAAGTTTCCTACATAATGAGAAACACAAACAAGTTAATAAGTAATGATCCAATGTGAAAGTATTATAATAAGGGACTTCTCTTAGAATTCTGGCTACATAAAGCAAGAGTGTTAAACCCAAGATGAATAATGGTCTCCAGAGGAAAACATAATAGGTTCATAAGTTTAAGAACTTATAAACTTACAATCTTAAGACCTAGAGAGAGTGCGATGGGAGGGGGGAGGGAGGCTCAAGAAGAAGGTATATATATACATGTGCGTGTGTGTGCTAAATCACTTCATTTGTATCTGACTCTTTACATCCCTATGAATTGTAACCCACCAAGCTCCTCTGGCCAGGGGATTCTCCAGGCAAGAAGACTGGAGTGGGTTGCCACGACCTCCTCCTCCTGGGGACCTTGCTGACCCAGGGATTGAACCTGCACTACATCTCCTGCACTGGCAGGCCAGGTTCTTTTCCACTAGTGCCACCCGGGAAGCCCTATACACATACATAATTACGACTGATTCGAGCTGTACAACAGAAACCAATACAACTTTGCAATTACCCCCAATAAAGAAAAAAAGAATTGTGTTTAAGAACCAAGAGGATATAGCCTTAATACTTCCTATTTAATGTTGATATTCACATATGAGGGTGTTTATAACAAACCACAGTTAAGAAAAGCAGCGTTTTTCCCATCTCCTGAGATGAATTTATGTTGATTTGCCCATTTCCATCCCACACTCTTTTTCCAGATTCTTTTACCTGTAGTTATATTGTGATTGCATGTGATCATGAATCAGAATGTGAATCACTGTCCTTAGAAGGTGATCGTGAAGAGAAATGCTCTACATAAAACTGAGCTACAATGTTTTTTTTTTTTTTTCAATTATTTTTATTAGTTGGAGGCTAATTACTTTGCAACATTGCAGTGGGTTTTGTCATACATTGACGTGAATCAGCCATGGAGTTACATGTATTCCCCATCCCGATCCCCCCTCCCACCTCCCCCCCCCAATTCCCCTGGGTCCTCCCAGTGCACCAGGCCCGAGCACCTGTCTCATGCATCCCACCTGGGCCGGTGGGCTGTTTCACCATAGATAATATACATGCTGTTCGTTATAGACCAGAGCAACTGCAACAAGCCTTCTTGATGGAGATCCTTCTAAGGTGCCTTGAAGTTAATCTTCCTGAGCAAATATAGATAAATGTGTATCTCAAATATAAGACTCTTTTATGGTCCATGTGTATTATTTAACTCAGAGCCAGTACTGACTCAAAAACATGCTTTAAGGAATCGTACATATGCTTCTGGAAAAAATTGCTTAAAAAAGTATACTGCTAGGAAAAAAAAATGGTGCTAAGAAGTCTCTGCAGAAAAAACTACATTCCTCAACTGACTTTAGGAACAAAATTCTATTTGTTTGAGCTATTTAAGATGATTTAGCCCTGTTCCCAGAACAATGTGCAGTGGTGTAATAGCATCATTTCTTATTGGGGCATTTCACGTTTTATCTTGTACAAACAATTAATCATTTAATTGTTGTCCAATAATTACACAATTAACAGATTAAAAACTCTGTATTTGAAACATTAGGGGGCATTGTTAGTCTGAGAAAACCGTCTGCGCTACTTCCTAGCAGTATGGGAGAGCAAAAGCCTGAGTAGTGACTTGTGCTTCAGCATTAACTGAGATACTGTGACAGGATGTGCAGTTATTTTTCCTGCTTATGGTTTTAATTTTACATTTGAAGACAATAGAAACAATCAGGTGGCAAATTCTATCTCAGTATAAAAGGCAGAATTCCAGGTCCCCAAAATCAATGACTGTCAATCAGAATGTAGACACTGGGTGATCTGATGAATAATTTAAGACTGATTTGTTAACTGTGCAGAAGTGAAGTTAGCTGTGTAGGGAGACACATTGTCAATTGCCAGCAATTTACCATATTTTTGAAAACCACAGGCAGCAATTTACAGAAAAGATTAGGCCAGTTACTGTACACATGTGACATTTCCTTGATTTAAGGTGTCAGTCTGGAAAGCTGTTCACTGACAACCGGAGTTTTGGAATGAGGTTATAAAGTTTATGAAGAACTGCTTTTACCTGAGAGTGTCTTTATTTCTGCCCTGAGGGACCCCTGAATGCACACCTCCTGCTGGGATTAAACGTGCATATGCAAATGAGCGCTGTCAGAAAGGGCGATGCATCTGCCCTGGGACCATTAAGCATCTTTGCCTCACTCAGTGCTCTAATGCACTTGTCCCTGAGAGAGCATGGTGATGGGCTTTGTTTCTTAGAGCTGATACTATTTTGAAGAGAACACTACAAATGCACTTTGTGTAGCTTAAGCCATTTCAGTAGATACAATTTATCCTGCACCAGAATTCTTATTTTTTAAAGTAGCTTTTCAAAAGAATATGGTATGAGCAAAGTAGAAAATTCCTCCCTGGATACCACAATAATAATCGCCATAGGCAAGATCCACCAATGAACAATAAAATTAATGGGAAAGCTTTAGGGAGAAACAGGTTATCTGCATAGCTTCTGAGTGTTTACCTCCAAACACTTGTTTGGGTTTTAATCTATATTTTTTTATGTTGCTTCCACTAAAGGAGGGACTTCCCTAGTGGCTCAGATGGTAAAGAATCTGCCTGCAATGCAGGAGACCCCGATTCGATCCCTACATTGGGAAGATCCCCTAGAGGAGGAAATGGCAATCCACTCCAGTATCCTTGACTAGAGAATTCCATGGACAGAGGAGCCTGGCGGGCTACAGTCCATAGAGTCACAAAGAGTCGGACACGACTGAATAAGTGAGTAACATTTTCACTTTTTTTTTTCCACTGAAGGAAGTGAAACTTAATTTCTCTTCCTTTTAGTATGAACTGGAGTTAGTGACTTTCCACCAAAGAACAGAATATGAAAAGGGGGAAATGGTAACATTCCTGTGGAGAAACCCTATCAGACAGAACCCTAACCAAATGACCCAGGTTGCTGTCATCAAAGACAAGCCATGTTGGTATCATGGGCCTCCTGATATGGAGTAATGGGCAAGGTTCTTCACTTCTGTGACATCCTTCCCCCAAATTCATAAAGTGAAGTAGCTCAGTCATGTCCGACTCTTTGCCACCCCATGGACTGTAGCCTACCACGCTCCTCCATCCATGGGATTTTCCAGGCATGAGTACTGGAGTGGGTTGCCTTTTCCTTCTCCAGAGGACCTTCCCAACCCAGGGATCAAACCTGGGTCTCCCACACTGTAGGCAAATGCCTTGCCATCTGAGCCACCAGGGAAGTCCCACCCAAATTCATGATCTTAGTCTAATGATGAGGAAAAATCAGGAAAACTCAATGAAGGACATTCTACAAAATACTTCATGTTTTTCAAAAGTCTCTATGGCAGGCTCATAAAATATCAGGTAGAGATTTAAAAAACTGTCCCTAAATAAAACTTGATATCCTAGGTTGGATCCTGGAATACACAAAAAATTAAAACAGGTATTATTATAAAAATTGGTGAAACACATTCTAAATTTATTCTCATGGCTTATATTAAGTTTTTAAATTCTTCAGTATTACCCAGGAAGTTTAAACCTGTAAACTAGGGTCTTTATTATAATTTCTACACTGAAACTGCATATGCCAACTGTCATCATTTAAAATACTATTTGAAGTTTTGTTTTCTACATGAGAAACAAGTCAATCAATATGTCCTTCTTGTTTAGCAATGAACTATATCTGAACATTTATACTTACAGATTCTTCTGTCTTACACTGTTTACTATTCAAATCTGATACTTTGCTTCCTCTGAATTTTTTCTCAAAAAGCTAAAGAAGGAAGATTGTTTAAAAAATTACTTTTTTATCTTTGACCTTGATTTTCAAGAGTTAAATGTAAAATGGTAGATGTGATGATTAAAGTTAACCACTGAAGTGGTTTGTGATTAGAAACTATTATTCAACAATCATCCTGAGTCTACTCAGGGTTTTTTTTTAATTTGTGATTTCAAAAGACACAATTCTTTGTTTCAACAAATTATCAGAGATAATATTACACTGTACAAGATGAATTACACACCCAGGTAAGTGGACAGGCAAGTTGCATATGAACGGGCTGATGATATTTTATTTACTTTTAAACCACTATTTTGACGACTGACAATTTCAACTCTGAGGTTCTTCATCAGCTGGTCTTTCAGATAATGCTCCTTTTCTCAGACACAATACTCTTTATCTTAAAAACAAGCCATAATATAAGCTTTTTAAATGTACATTTGTTTTATAGTCTTTGCATTTATATACATGCTTGTGCACATGTATGTACAGTTTAATATATTACTAGCATTTTTAATGAAATTCCTATTACTGATGAACTAGTGTCCCCCATAGTCTCAGCATTGTGAAGTGCTGAGCTAAGGCCTACAATGACACTCAGCTTCCTTTCTAGTACAGCAAAGTTTTAAAGCCCTTTGTTCTTTTCAATTCTGCAAGTTTGAAAATATATTCTATTAGATTGAAGCAGAGTTTGAAGAGCAAAATGTGCACGAATACAATTTTGGTGCAAAATTCTTAATTAGGAGATAGAATTTAAATGGCCCTGAAGGATTTTGATGGAGAGAATAAATTCATGCCCTTATTGGAATGGAAATTCTACTCAAATTTAATTAAAACACGTCCCTGTCAGTTTTTTCCCTACCCGAGGGGAAATGTCCCATATCTATCTCATCCTTCAGTGGGAAGCCGAGGACCTGAGCAGAGTGGTCCTCAGCCACAGGAGGGATCAGGGCGGCTCCTGAAGGATTCGCAGATGATTCGTACCAAGGATGCCAAGTTTAGAGCAGGAGTGGGAATTGGCAACCTGTCCCTCCTAATTTCAAATTCTCACTCTGTCTCCTCCTAGCTGGATGTCTGAGCAAGTTACCTAACTTCCCTGGAGTTCTGTTTCTGCTTCTGTAAAAATTAGTTCAAACCTCACAGGACTTCAATGGACACTCCTCGAAGGATAAAGTTTATTATGTAATACATCTTAGTTGTTCTTATTTTATAATATTTGAGAAATTAAAAATAAAGTCATTTCTGAGGATATGCATTCCTACTCATCTCATTCTCCATGTAATTGCCTCTTTGATGATGCCTTTTGTGTTTCTACTACCAATTTCATTTCTCATTGTTTCAGAGAAATGAACTTCCTAATCAATGCTAGACTTCTATTTTGAAAACCTCACATTTTTGGATGGAGTTTCCAAGTGTAAAATAGTCAAATCTACATCTGTAGTCCTGACTTTTCTCTGAATTTCCATTTTTCTTGCAATGAGAAAAATAATAGTGCCTGAATTCCTTGTCAACAATGCAAACTAAATAGACAACTGCATCATCTCTAGCTTTGCTATTTTCCATCTGCCTTCTGCCTTTAGACAATTTGAACAAGCTGTAAGTTCTTTGGGAACAGGGACTGCTGCTTTCATCTCTGTCCATACAACCTGAGCACAGGGGTTAGGTGGTCAATAAATCATTGTCAAATAAGGGAGTGAATGAACGATTGAAGAATGTAGAGCTTTTCTAGTTGAAAAGGGTAAGGACAATGGAAACAGAAGGGATATAAAACTAATAATAAAACATATTATCAATTGTTCCCTCTTTAGCTAAAAAAATTGTTTGGGGCTGGGGAATTGTGATGGAGAATGCCAAGTTTTCAATTCTATTAATAATTAACTTACCTCTAGTATCCATTTCCCAATCTGTGAAATAGTTATTCTCCAAATATTTTATATTATCACAAGGGCCTCTTGTGATAACCTCAAGAAGTAGAAATAAAGGGTTTACCTACTTCAAAAATTTCAGACTCAAATAAGCTAGCAAAACAGTATGCAGAATAGAGATTTGTATCTGTCTTATGGTGCCTTGGCCTCTTTTGTTCCTATTCACCTCCAAAATTGCCAGCTGAGACATTTAAATACTAAATACTATTTAAATACTGAAGCAATTCTAGAAGATAACATGCTTAGACAGTTAAAAGTCCTTGCTGAGTATGTAGTGTTTGCTCCAGACCTAGAACTGAAACATGAAAATGCCTGTCTAGATACACCTTGTACCACCCACAGCCTCCCACTGTATAACATGCTGAGGATGAATTTATGTATTTCTAATATTTGTAATTTAAAGTAATTATATACTATCTATATAGCACTGAATCATTTCCAACATACTTAGACTTTAGTAATTTTTATTTTTTTGAAAAAATGCAACATTTAAATAGTTCTCACATCTTACAAACTTGCAATTCATTTCATAACCTTACAAATTACTGTCATTAATTTCTAGTCAAGAGATGCTAAACTTCCAGTTCAGCAACACATAAAATGGAAACAATGCATGTGCCCACGACAGCAAAGAGGCACAAAACCAAGATCAACAAACACAATAACAGTTAAAAACTTTTCAGAAAGGGCAATAGTATATGAAACCTACTCCGTTTCAATTATGAAATTAAAAGCCCAAAGAGGACCATGATCAAACACAGTCATGACTGTTAACACCAAGAGACAGGGGTTCAGAATAATGCAGCGTATCTCCTGAGGATGTCTGTGTCTGGTCATGTGAGTGACCGTCCCTGGCCTGCTGGCATTCCACCCCAAGTGCTTCAGTCACTCACATGCTGTAAAACTCATTCTTAGAAACTTCTTAAGAGGATCCATTTCCCCTGTATTATTGCCAAATCCACATTCAAAACAGAAAGCAGAAAAACTTTGAAATATGTAACGGCAATTACATTCACATCTCAGGGGTGTTATTTCTTAGAATGGATGGTAATATGTTCTACCTTGCCAACTTCAAAGTCTTTAAAATGCCATCTCCTGTCATTCTGAAGGAGACATTCTAAAATAATCCAAGAAAAGAAAATCTATCCACATAAGTTTTCTGAAATTCTGGGCACTTGCTACGAGAAAAAATTACTTTAAATGAGGTTGTTGTGTTGATATCACTCTTGGTTTTTAGGCATATTTAAGTCATCACTGCATGTCAGTCACCATGCTAGGTTAGGGGGAAAGTGGCGCCACTCCTATACACAAAGGAGAAGGACAATTAACCCCTCTGATTAAGAGCTCTAGTAAAGGAGGCAATGGTGACCATAACAAGGATCCTTCTGAACTGGGGGTAAAGGAGATCCGAGGGCTTCCCGGATGAAGTGATGTCTAGCTTAAGATCAGAAGGATGAGAAATCAGTAAAATGATGAGGAAAAAGAAGACCATTTCAAGCAGAGAAAACAACTTATGGTAGGACTTAGAGGTGAGAAAGATCATGGGACTGTTTTGAGTGTTTTGTTTTGTTATTTTGTTGAGCCATGAGGCAGATAGGATCAGAATTTCCCAACCAGTGGTGGAATCTGTACCCACTGCTGTGAAAGCTCAAAGTCTTAATCCCTAGACTGCCAGGGAAGTCTCTCTGCCCCAAGTTCTGCTTCTTCTTCTTCCTCTCTATTAGTATCTGTGATTTTACCTTTCAGGTTTGGGTGTCGTTAACACCTCAACTGCTGCTGGATTCCTTGCACTGATGGGAACATCTGTGGTTCTGTAAACCCCAGTCCACCCTGGTAATTATTTCCTTTGTAAATTAAAAGTTTCCTCAAAATATCCTAACCTGTGGGTGCCATCTCTTTCCCCTTAGGGTCGATCCTAACTGATCCAAATGTCAAACTTTTATATCCTAATGTTTAAAAAGGAATTTAGACTCACAGACAGAGAAAAAGAGAATTGTGGTTGCTAAGGGAAATATTTTTTTTAACAAAAGGAACTTAAAGCACAACATTTTCCTTAAAGAGTTTAGCTTGTTATATTGTTTTGTGGGGTTTTTGCTTTGTGTTGTTTTCTTTCTATCTTGCCTAGAAAATCCCACGGACAGAGGATCCTGGAGGGCTACAGTCCATGGAGTCACAAAGAATGGACATAGGATCCCCTGGAGAAGAGAAAGGCTACCCAATCCAGTATTCTGGCCTGGAGAATTCCATGGAGTGCATAGGCTATGGGGTCGCAAAGAGTTGGACATGACTGAGCGACTTTCACTTTGGTGACTTAAAAGAAAAGCATTTTTACTTATTTTTAAAATGTATTTTATTCAAGTATAGTTGATTTACAGTGTTGTATTTATTTCTGCTTACAGCACAGTGACTCAGTTATACATTATATGTGTGTGTATATATATATATATATATATATATATATATATATAATGTTTATTTTTCATATTCTTTTCCATTATGGTTTATGTGTTGTTTGTAAGGCAGTATTTGAGATAGCCAAATCCTTCAAAATGGCAGACTTAGACCCTGGTGGCTCAGATGGTAAAGAGTCTGGCTGCAGTGCGGGAGACCTGGGTTCAATCCCTGGGTCAGGGAGATCCCCTGGAGAAGGAATACGACTCACTCCAGCATTCTTGCCTGGAAAATCTCATGGATGTGTTGCAGGAAGGGGGACCCCTTCCAGGGCCCGAAACTGGGCTCTTGTCTAACACTCAGAAATGAATTGTCCGGGGAGACACATGTTGACAAAGCAAGAGATTTTATTGGGAAAGGGCACCCGGGTGGAGAGCAGGAGGGTAAGGGAACCCAGGAGAACTGCTCTGCCGCGTGGCTTGCAGTCTTGGGTTTTATGGTGATGGGATTCGTTTCCGGGTAGTCTTTGGCCAATCATTCTAATTCAGTCTTTCCTGGTGGCGCATGCATCTCTCAGCCAAGATGGATGCTAGCGAGAGGGATTCTGGGAAGTGGACAGACACGCGATGTTTCCTTTTGACCTTTCCCGAACTCTTCCGGCTGGTGGTGGCTTATTAGTTCCCTATTCCTTATCAGGATCTCCTGTCATAAAACAACTCATGCAAATGGTTACTATGGTGCCTGGCCAGGGTGGGCGGTTTCAATCAGTGTGCTTCCCCTTACAGATGGAGGAGCCTGGCAGGCTGCAGTCTATGGGGTTGCAAAGAGTTGGACACAACTGAGCAACTTCACTTTAGACAACCAGAAACTATACACTGTTTATCTGCCTTTCTGTCTGTCTGAATATCATCCATCCATCCCAAAGTTATGTTTGAGATTTTTAGGGCTCTTTGTAAAGTTAAGTGAATCAGATGTTTCACTCATAAAGTCAATGGAAAGGAAAACCATAGGTCAGTTATCTTTCATTACTGCTGAAAACTAAGTAATGGTTGCACATTGATTTTAAATACCAATTCACCTTTTATTCTGAATAGCTTTTGCTATATTTTTTCCCCAAAGTACTTCCTGAGAAATTAATATGTATCTGTAAGGGCATTATTCTCCATCGTTCATACCACCTAGCACGCCGCGAGGTAAAGAGCAAGTGATTAATAACTGCTGGCTGATTAATCTGTTCACATAATTAATAGTTTGTGCAATTGACAGTTCTGTAGTTATGTATGCAGGCAGGTCATCTTTACCTTTATTAACTCTGAAAAATGTGACCTTTTTGCATTGTCTCATTAGATAGATTAAAATAACACTCAGTGAGGGACTATGTGGTAAATACCACTTATAGGAAAGGTCGTTCTTCACCCTTTTCCCACCCCCATAATCAATTCACACATTTAAATATCTGAAGACTTAGACATGATTTTCTGAGGCTTAATCCAAAAAAATCAGTTTAGATAGGAATGAAAGGTTGCTGGTGCAAGCTATGTGCTATGCCCGAGATTTGTGTCCTCCGGAGGAGAGGAATTCGATCTGGGGATCAGAGGTGAGGCCTGACCACTTGGAGCTTTTGTGTAACAAAGTTTTGTTAAAATATAATAGAGATAGGGAAAGCTTCTGACATAGACATCAGAAGGGGAAAGAAAGAGTGCCTGCTTGCTAGTTTTTAGCAAGGCATTTTATGTCTGTTAGCAAGCTGTAATCAGATAAGAGAGATACCTCAAGGCAGAGAAAATTTCACCAGGCCCCTCTCCTAAAGTATGTATTTTTGAGACAGGATGGCACCAGGTGGGTCATCCCTTGGCCATAAAACAATTGACATGACTACTGGTTTGTTGAGCTGTTATCAGCCCAAGGTTTGAGGAAAGAAAAAAAGTTAGTCTTAGGCAGAACGATTTTGAAGAAAGGCAGATTCCAAAGCAAATATAGTTTCATTAACATAGCTAAAGAAAAACATTTCCATAAGAAAAATGGTATTGGTTAGCTCAAGGCAGAACCAGGTGTCGCCAACACAGAATTAAAAGAAGTGCCTTTTGATTTTATGTAGAAAAAGAAAAAACATCTGCCACTCGCAGTTTATTTCCACCTGCCACATGGGGACCTCTGACCTTTCTACCTGTTACCCTCTCAGGAGATACGTTTCAAACTAAAAAGTCGTTAGTAAGCTGATAACAGTTTTTCTGAACATAAAACTGTAAAGTTAATTTACATGTTTCTAATATTTATTAAAAGTCATTGTAATATACATTCCTTTGTTGTTATTGTTTCAATCCGCTAATTTTGGGGAAAGTTTTTATTATTTATTTATTTATTTATTTTTAGGGAAAGTTTTTAATGCAACAAAATCTAAATGAGGTATTCTACCTCTAACTGGCATATAGGAACATGTGAAAGACCCTCACCCCTAACAATGCAACCACAAGTCACTAGGCAAACAAGTGTATACAGTAGAACCTTGTTGTATAGCCATCCTGTATATAATAGTTTATATCTGCTAATCTCAAACTCCCAGTCCTCCCCTCCCGCAACCCCCTCCCCTCTGGAAACCACACATCTGTTCTCTGTATCAGTGAGTCTGTTTCACTTTTGTAGATAGACTCATTTGTGCCATAGTTTAGATTTCACATATAAGTGATATCATTTGGTATTTGTCTTGCTGACTTACTTCACTTCTGAAAATCCATGTTGTTGCAAATGACATTATTTGTTCTTTTTTTTATTATAGTATCGATTCTTAACAGCCTTATCTGTATTGTTAAATTGAATACATTGGAAATCTATTCTAATTTTTTAAATTATCATTTATGACCTGAGCCCATATGGCATTTAATAATCCTAAAAATTGTCATCAGCAATTAAGATTCAACAGATGATAAGCTTGACAGCTTTCAGAGTTGTTACAGAGCAACAAACGTAATAGAAATAACGTACATGCTCATATAAAGTAACAGATCTCCCCACATACATGCGCCCACACACAAAAGGATCCTTAAAAATAATGTCGTAGGGCGGAGCCCCTGAAACTCCCTGGACTACTGCGCCTGGTGGTCCAGCCTCCTCATCCTCACTCCCGCCCTCCCTTCCTAACAGTGGGAGGCCCATCAGAGATGCCAGAAATATGCTTACAAAAATGGCAGCAATCTTGACTGCATTGTTTAACCTCCCTCTCTGGATCAGCAATCAGATTTGTGTGTGTATGTGTTTGTGTTTTCTCAGTATTTAGTATTTTCTTGGAAAAACAAGGTGGCTGACTTCCAGCCTTACAGAATATTATTCTGAATTCCCCTTCTCCAGGGGATCTACCCAACCCAGGGAGTGAACCCAGGTCTCCCACACTGTAGGAAGATTATTTACCATCTGAGCCACCAGGGAAGCCCCAATATTCTGAATAATCTTCATTTTAGACATTCAGATAATACTGAGAAGAATTACCTAAAAGGGCTGCTGCTGCATCGCTTCAGTCGTGTCCGACTCTGTGCGACCCCATAGACGGCAGCCCACCAGGCTCCCCCGTCCCTGGGATTCTCCAGGCAAGAACACTGGAGTAGGAACCTAAAAAGGCAGATGAAGTCAAAACCAGGTGCTAGTCATCATAAATACGAGACCACAGATGCTGTTGAAAATCTTTATAAGAAGGTGAAAGTTCTTCACTGGGTTATGACAGGACCTTAAAATCTAGAGAAAAGGGCCAAATACATCAGAACAACATGAAGTCAACCTTGTAATAAAGTGATGTTTATGAGCTCAGAAGAAAATAAAGACTTCCTTCCTGTGGGATTAAACACCAACGAAGGGAGTGACCAACTATACTGAAAACAGTTAAATCCTCTCAGAATGTTCATGACCATTGTCTGGGGTGTGCAGCTCAGTTTATGAAAGCAGATGATGATACGTAAGTCACACTAGACAGCTTGAGATGGCTGCTTGTAAACTATGACCCTGAAGATCCCGTTTACTTGGGAGATTTAAGAACAATGTAAAACAGGGCTAGTGGGTAGAGGAACAGGGTGGTACTGAACCAAGAAGCTGTAAGGGTTTATTATTATTATTACTGTTATTTTTATCTATTTACTTATTTTTATTCAAGAATAATTGCTTTACAATGCTGTGATGGTCTCTGATATACAACAGTGCAAATCAGTCATAATTTCCAACAAAACCCTTTCCTCTTGAGCCTCCCTACCTCCTTCCCACCCCTCTAGCTCATCACAGGGCTCCAAGCTGGGTTCTTGTGCTATAAAGCAGCTTCCCACCAGTTATCTATTTTATACATGACAGTGCACATATGTCAGTGCTACTTTCTGAATTTGTCCCACCCTCTCCTTCCTCTGATGTGTCCAGAAGTCCATTTTCTACATCTGTGTCTCCATTTTTTCTCTTTAAATAGGTTCATCAGTTCTATTTTTCTAGGTTCCATGTATATATATATATACATACATATATATATATGTATGTATATATATATATATATATACATACATACACATACACATACACACACACATTAGTATATGATATCTGTTTTTTCTGGGGAAAAATGTATGCACATACATATATATATGACATTACCATATATATATAACATTACTATATCAAGAATACATTGTAACATTCTTCATGACTCCTGCAGTTTACAGTCATCTCTATGAAAGAGATGTATCATATCTGTTATGATATCTGATACCTGTTTTTCTCTTTCTGACTTCAGTCTGTATAACAGGCTCTAGGTTCATCCATGTCACTACAACTGACTCAAATTCACTCCTTTTTCATGGCTGAGTAGCATTCCATTATATATATATGTGTGTGTATATATATATATGCCACATCTTCTTTATACATTCATCTGTCAATAGACATCTAGGTTGTGGAAGACTCCAGGTTTATGGATATGGTTAAAATGTACACCTGTAGTCTTCTATGCCTGAAGAGATGCTGGGGAGATGCCTGGAAACTCTAACTGTAGAAGCAAAAGATTCCAGACATCCCAACACAAAAGAGACTTTCAATCCCCTTTCTGCCAAAAAAACCACACCACTTGATCCCAGATTCTCTACCCAGAACCCTTTGGTACTGAAAACATAACTACTCCACCCCCCTGTGAAGGGTTTGGGTTTCTGTTCTGATTGCAGTCTCCTATCCCTCTACTAAAGTTACAACTTGTTTATCATCTCCGTCCGTATGGTTATGTACACAGATATCAACCTGATTTACCTGAGAATCTACTCAAGAAAATAAGCAAAGTGAAGCAAAACAAACAAACTTAAAAGATCCATGGATACCCATGAAAGAACAAGTATCTAACATGGCACTGAAAATGGATTGCTGCATCTCCGAAGAGAGCACTGGGTGGATCCCAGTGACTGCATCTTTCTAGGTGAACATTCCACATTAGAAATCTTTCATAGAGATGACTGTAAACTGAGGCTTTTGGCAGGAGTCATGAAGAATGTTAGAATGTATTCTTGATAGAGTAATGTTAAATATATACAGTAATGTCATATATATATATATATATATATGCACACATTTTTCTCCAGAAAAAAAATTTATATTTTTTCTGGAAAAAAAAGCCTTTTGAAACAGTGATCAGAGTGAGAAATGCTGTTGTCTGTTTCTGATCAGATGCTCACGGTCCATCACTGGGAAGATAAAGCAGTTGAAATTACCAAAAGTTAAATTAAAAAGTTGCATTTTAAACAGATTGGCCTTAATGAAAACTCTGGAGGAAATATTGATTGTCAGGTGTTTTTAAACTCAAGATGTGTATTTAAATTGTAATATGACATAAATAACCTGCATTGTCCCTGCATATACCATTTCTGTCTAATAATAATTCCACTTGATTATTTGTAATTACTAGTATTTCTTGTAGAAAAGGGTAGAATAAAAACACCACTTGTCCTAAAATTCACTGGTAAAATCACATTTTGAAAGTATCTTGACTCTTGAATATGTTATATACATAGTTCTGATTAAAGACTTTTTTTTTACCAAAATGAGCAATTTTCACTTAGCCCTTGCTCTGTCTTTTCTTAATACATTTAACACTTCTTGAGGTCTATTTTTCACAATTAATATTTATTTACATGAGTATTAATAGTGTTCTATAAACATGCCTTTTAAAATGCTCTACAAATTTGCTCATTGTTAGGTATGACTATCTACTAAATAATACATTTAATGATTATTAAATGATTCTTACATTAGTGTCATTTTAATGCTTTTTTCAATCCATGCCACCTAGTTTAGGGCCACTCTTAGAAATTCCTAAATGACTTTTATACCTGATAAAACTCTTTCAACCACATAATTATAGTTCTTTTTATTCTCATACTGTTGAGAGGTGAGAATTTTTTGTGTCTCTTATGACTTGCATAAAGCAGTTTTAAAATCATTTCTTTTCAGTCTGATGTGGCCATTATTATACTGACAAAATAATTTGAAAACAAGGTTTGAATAAAATTAATTGAAAACATTAGAAAGTGTTGAATGCTTAAGTAAACTTTCAAGTCAGAAATTAAAAGGCCAAATAATTAATGAATGAGTGGTTTATGACTGAAATGTGCTGCTTCTTACTATCTTTAATGTTAAATTTTGCCAGTTGGATAATAACAAAATCATATACTCAACCAAGACTATTTCCCAAAGCACATTCACAAATGCTTCATTCTAATTTTACTGGCTCTCCCTTCTGTTTAAAGTTTCTGGAAAAAAATCTAATTTTATTTTTACTGGATTTAGCAAGAATATCCAAGTACATCATTATCTATAGCCTTTTAATAAGCTTATCTTTAAAGTTATAAATGATGAATCTCTTATGTTTATCTTGTTGCTAATTTTAATTGACTAAAATTAAGCTGGGCTCTCTGTGCACACATGACAAGTCCTGGCAGACAATAAAGATGAGTGTCTCATTTACCCATTTGTAGTGAAATAAATTCTTGAAGACTGTAGGTTTTGGGTTTTATATTCCAACAGAACCAAAATGTAAGACAGAAAGCAAACAAAGTTTGAAACATGTAAAAACAGCTTCATTCACATCTATCTGACAATATTTCTTAGTATTTGATTCTATAATCTAGGTAAAAAAGCTTAGATAGCATTATAATGCTATCTCACATAATTCTCTAGGGAAAGTTGTTAAAACAATCTGCAAAGACAAGATAACACATACCAGTTTTCTGAAATTCTAGTGAAAGAAAACTGGATGTTCTAGACTTGGACAAATGTGAGAAGACAAAAACATTTACAAATGTGTTTATACACTAGACATACTTTTAAGCCAATCACTGTACCAGGTTTTGGGGAAAGCAGTTATGAGCAAGGTAGACTGAGCCCCACCCCACTACAGAAGGGGCAGGACGACTAAACATGCCCTCTGATGAAGAGCTCCAGGGCAATGAATGCATACGTACCGGTGCAGAGTTATACTATGTTCCTCAGAAATCACCCTGGAAAATAGACTTCAGGCCTCTGTTGTTGTTGTTCAGTCACTAAGTTGTGTACGACTCTTTGCTACCCCATGGACTATAGCCCACCAAGCTCCTTTGTCCATGGAATTCTCCAGGCAAGAATACTGGGATGGGTAGCCATTCCCTTCTCCAGGGGATCTTCCCAATCCAGGGATCTAACCCAGATCTCCTGCATTGCAGCCAGATTCTTTACATATTAGAAACTAAGTACTTAGCACTATCCATGAAGTGGAAAACACTGGGAGTATTTGCAACAGAGGAAATCCATCACATAGAAAGAGTTACATAAGGAATGACAGAATCTGGTAAACAAAAAGAGAGGGAAGGAACCCAGAAATTAGCTACCCAGAAAGAGCAGGAAGCCACTACCACTCTTGGGTGGGAGGGACTCAGTGCCAGGGTCCTGGGGCCCAGAGCAGGAACACTTGACCTAAACTGGGGGAAAGAGTGGGATCTCAGGAGGGCTTCCTGGGGGAAGTGATATCTAGGCTGAGACCTGAAGGATGAGTAGAAGTTAGCAATGTGAAGATGAGAGAGACTGTTTGAAGCAGAGGAAGTAGCGTATGTGAAGATTCAGAGGTGAGAAAGAGCATGAGATCCATGGCTGATTCATGTCAGTGTATGACAAAAACCACTACAATATTGTAAAGTAATTAGCCTCCAACTAATAAAAATAAGTGGAAAAAAAAAGAAATAAAAGTTCAGCAGAGATGGAACCCAGACCCTTAGATTGCTGAGAGACGAGAAATGAACCTGAACATGTAGGTAGAAGGCAAACACAAATTCCATAACGTTAAAGAATATTTATATAAGGATGACAAAAACCCTTCGAGAGATGTGTTTTACAGGGATTACTTTCTCAAGAATAGGCTGGAGGATTGCAGGAGCAGTAGAAAGATGACTTGGAGAATTTGTGGCAGTGGAGGTGGGATCATGCAGAGAAGGTTAAAGTGCGTTTAGAAGATAGAATTGTGGAGTCCTGATGGGAGACCTGGTGTAAACAGTGAGCAATAAGAGAGAGGGAGGGAATGAGGATTCCAGCTTTCTGATGAAGGCATCTGGATACATGGTGATGTCATTCACTGAGAAAGGAAATGCCAAGGGAGAGCAGTTTGGGTTTGGCTCATGGATAAGTGTGGGGCATGTTGAGTTGGAAATACCTGTAAATTTTCCAAGGACAGAGATCCCATTAGAACTGACTCCCTGGAGGTGGAGATCCGGTAGTCATCAGGTTACATCTTATCATTTTATACATATAAAATGGTTAGTTACATAACAGAAATTTGGGCAGTAGATGATGTCTCCCTGGTAGGATGGAAGCTGTGACAAGATCAAGGACCCAGCAGGAACCCTGGGAAAAAGAAAGATAGTCCCATGTCCTGGCCCAGGTCCCCAAGAAGCAAAGCCAAAGCCAAACCCACTCTGTTGGAGGGTGTGAGGCACCATAGCAATGCAGGAAGTATAAGAGAAAAGTAGGAGTAAAGCAGGAAAGGCAAAGGATGTTCCTGGTGGTCCAGTGTCTAAGACTTCGCCTTCCTGTGCAAGAGATGCAGGTTTGATTCCAGGTCGGGGAGCTAACATCCCACAGGCATCTCAGCCAAAAGGCCAAAACATAAAACAAAAGCACTATGGTAACAAATTCAATAAAGAGCTGTAAAATTTTTTGAAAAGGCAGGAAAGCAAACACAGTGGAGCATTACCTGGCTGGTCCCAGCCCCACAAGAAAATCCAGCCTAGTGTTGAGTCATGAGATTCCCACAGAGGCCCCAGGCAGACACCGCCTCTGAAAGCTTCTGTCAGTCAGGTTCATCATTTCATCAAGGACCCTATAACTACAGAGTATGTGTGCTTTGTTTATAGCACTGATGATAAGTGACCTTTTATTATAATTAGTTGTAAGTGGGACTTCCCTGGGGATCCAGTGGTTAAGACGCCTGGCTTCCACTGCAGAGGGCATGGGTTTTATCCCCGGTGGGAGAGCTAAGATCCCTCAGACCACGAAGCCAAAAAAACAGAAAGGAAATTTCTTGAACTGAACTAAAATGAAAATACAACATATCAACTTAAAAAATTATTAACAAATAACTAAATATAATGATTAGTTATAAGTATTTGTGTCTTTCTGTTTATCTGTCAGTCTTTCTTAAAAAGATAGTAAATTTTTTGAACTTGGAGGATGAATTAGTGCGCTTCAACTCACAAATAAGGCCAGAGGCAATTAAACAGAGATTGGTTTGATTGGTTTCTATAAATGCTAGCAAATGTCAGGTAGATGTTGAGTTCCAAATTAGCTGTTAGAAGTGTGGTTGGAGCCCTAATATTGTTTTGCTTATTATTTTATTTCATGAACCTAGTCAAGAGGGAACACAGAATCAGTCCTGATCTGAGATTTTCAATAAAAGTAATATCTTTGTATTTAGATAATGAAAAATTAGCAAGCACACAAGTAGCAGTGATGATTGTCTAAAAACAACATTCTCTTTAAATAAAAAATTCCTTTGCCACGTCTTTCTGCTTTGTATGTTTGTGGGATCTTCACTGAGACCTTATACTCCTCTTCAAACATAGAATATCTATGGTAAACAAGGAGATGTATATGCTTAGAATCAAAATTCATTTTAAAGTATTTTCTGATTTCCCATCTGTTCCTGCAAAAAATAAATTCTTTTCTGAAAGGAAAAGGGAATGTTTTTGCAAGGTTAATTTCCTCTAAGAAAAGTGGAGTTTTCAGAACAACTTTAATGTTTTTTATTTTTCTCTAACTTATAAGTTATGATTGAATTTTTATTCATATTTTATATTCATGTTTGCATGATAAAGAGGCCCTCTGTCATTTTTAAACGCCTCTTTATCACCTGAATTATTGAAGGAAGAGCACGAGGGGATAATATAGAGTAAGGATTTTAAAATCTCATATTGGATCAACTTCCCTAATTCTCCCATAATGAAAGTGTTAATCACTCAGGTATGTCCAACTCTATGACCCCATGAACTGTAGCCCTGCAGGCTCCTCTGTTCACAGAATTCCTCAGGCCAGAATGCTGGAGTAGGTAGCTATTCCCTGCTCCAGGGGATATTCAGCACTAATTAGCAGTGGGAGACAACCGTCTTCCTTGTGGAAGGTTTGGAATGAATATTTTATCACAATTTTCAGATTTTCGTAGGACCTTAAGAATGTCATCTCATGCTTTTTTTTTTTTAAAGTGGGATCACCTCTGTAATGAAAGTTTATGCCTTAAATGCTAAGAAAAATCATGAATTTTCTCATAACAGAGTCAGCATTAGCTTGGCTGACAGGTGACCCAAACCCTCTCTTCTCACTTTGGATCCAGCAGCTTAGTCGAAAGTGCTGTCAGGCATATGCTGAACCAGTATTATTGCTTCTAGTAGGGTCAGAAAAACCTTTCTTCCAAACATGGTAGGACAAAATCATCTTGTTTTTTTTTTTCTTTTCAGTCTATCTATTTGCAAAATATTTCTGAGTACGTTTTAAAAATCCTCATTTGGATTTTCTTCTCAATTTCTTTTTAGGTTTTTAAATTGATTTATGCCTATGATCCATTTTTTAGTTAATCTTTTGCATACGGTGCAAAGTACGATCACTTGTTTTGCTGTTTTGTCTTTGTTTTGCACAGAGGTTCACAAATTTTTTCTAGGCCACACAACATGTGAGGTCTTAGTTCCCCTCACTAGAGATTGAACCCATGCCCCGTGCATTGGAAGGCGAAGTCTTACCTACTGGACCACCCGGGAAATCCCTCTGAGGATGCTTTAAAGAGGGTCGTTGTGTGGGATAATGAGGAGTGGCTGGTAGCTGCCAATCCCCATTTCCCATTTCTAAAAATGCTGATAGAAAACAGGAAATGTGGGTCATTACACTACCATTCTGGGGGCCAATTCCTACATGCCAGACCCCTGTTAAGCACCACATACATGTTACCTTCCTATGTTATCCCACATAGCACAAGGAGAAAGGTAGGATTATTATTGTACCATTTTTTCAAGAGAATGAAACTGAGTCACAGGTTCTTAAGAGAGTCAGGTCAAATCCAAAACATCGACATGTAGAGTCTCTTTAGATTTCTCAACAGTGGAAGACAGAGGATAGTGGAGGGATGACTTCAAAATTAGGCAGGAAAAATATTTCTTACTTAGATTATACACCAAGGCAAACTATGAATCAAGCAAGGGCAGAACAAAGACATTTTCAAGCAAGAATACTCTCAAAATAAAACACCATTTCTTAAGAAACTGTGACTAACAAAAGAGTAACAGTAAAATGGAAAAAGAAAGGGAAACTCATGGACTACAAGAGATTAAAAATGACAGAGAAGTGCTTTCTCTACTCATCTTGTATCTACACTGGACTATAACTGACTTGGGACAATGGAACAGCAGCAAAAGTGACGCCAACAGAAGCAAGATAATTCTTATGTATTAGAGCCTCCTCGTTATGCTCCTGGCACCCTGTACCATATCCATGGTGAGAAAGTTTGAGCCTGCCTGACGAATGATGAAGAACACTTCCCAGTCAGGCCCCTAGTTCAGGTGCCCAGACGGCTAACCCCAGAAGCAGAGGCCCCTAGCTCAATGCCCTTCAGACCCTGGAGTGACCACCACTGAGACATGGGACTGAGCCCAGTCCAAACTGCTGATCCACAAAAATTATAAGTCATATAAAAGGTAGTTGTTATAAAAACAACTAAGTTTGGGGTGGTTTTTATGCTGTAAGACATACTGATGATGCAGTTGGAAGCTAGATGTGGGGTGCTGCCCAAAGAAACATAGAGAAAGGTAGGATTATTGTACCATTTTTTTAAGAGAATGAAACTGAGTCACAGATTCTTAAGAGAATCAGGTCAAATTCAAAACATCAACATGTAACATCTCTTTAGATTTCTTGACAGTGGAAGACAATGGACAGTGGAGAGCTGCAGAAAGAAATGGTTAAAACATATGACCTTGGCTTTGAGACTAAGCAGAAGCTGGAAAAACAGTGAAGAAGCTGGTGGCAAAACTGGAAAAATGGCAACCTGAGTTATAGATAGGACAACAGTGTACAAAACTAACACCTGCAACAACTTGGAAAAGGGGAAATATGTGAAGAACTTTGGGATTTGCTGAGGAGATCATCAGAGAGAATCTTCCAAGTGACATTTCATTCCTTTTTCATAGATGTGGGAAGAGGGAAATGAATTAAGGAAAGATTTGGGGGGTGGGGGTTGTTGTTGTTATTACAAAGTTTTTTTAATTTATTTTTTTATTGAAGGATAATTGTTTTACAGAATTTTGTTGTTTTCTGTTAAACCTCAACATGAATCAGCCATAGGTATATATATGTCCCCTCCCTTTTGAACCTCGCTCCCATCTCCCTCCCCATCCCACCCCTCTAGCTTGATACAGAGCCCTTGTTTGAGTTTCATGAGCCATACAGCAAATTCCCGTGGGCTATCTATTTTACACATGGCAATGTAAGTTTCCATGTTCCTCTTTCCATACATCTCACCCTCTCCTCCCCTCTCCCCATGTCCATAAGTCTATTCTCTATGTCTGTTTCTCCATTGCTGCCCTGTAAATAAGTTCTTCAGTGCCATTTTTCTTTATTCCATATATGTGCATTAGAATATATTTATCTTTCTCTTTCTGACTCACGTCACTCTGTATAATAGGTTCTAGGTTTACCCACCTTTTCAGAACTGATCGTCTGTTCATTTTTATGGCTGGGTAATACTCCACTGTGTATAAGTACCACGACTTCTTTATCCATTCGTCTGTTGATGGACATCTAGGTTGCTTCCATGTTCTAGCTATTGTAAATAGTGCTGCAATGAACAATGGGATATGTGTGTCTTTCAACCCTGGTTTCCTCAGTGTCTATGCCTAACAGTGGGATTGCTGGGTCATATGGTTGTTTTATTCTTTGTTTTTAAAGGAAGATACATACTGTCTTCCATAGTGGCTGTATCAATTTATATTCCCACCAACAGTGCAAGAGCATTCCCTTTTCTCCACACCCTCTCCAGCATTTATTTTTTGTAGACTTTTTGATGATGGCCATTCTGACCAGTGTGAGGTGATATCTCATTGTAGTTTTGATTTGCATTTCTCTAATACTGAGCCATGATGAGCATCTTTTCATGTGTTTGTTAGCTATCTGTATGTCTTCTTTGGAGAAATGTCTGTTTAGGTCTTTTTCTCACTTTTTTGATTGGGTTGTTTGTTTTTTTAGCATTGAGTTGTATGGGCTGCTTGTATAGTTTGGAAATTAATCCTTTGTCAGTTGTTTCATTTGCTATTATTTTCTCCCATTCTGTGGGTTGTCTTTTCACCTTGCTTACAGTTTCCTTTGCTGTGCAAAAGCTTTTAAGCTTAATCAGGTCCCACTTACTTATTTTTATTTTTATTTCCATTACTCTAGGATGTGGGTCATAGAGGATCTTGCTTTGATTTATATCATTGAGTGTTCTGCCTATGTTTTCCTCTAAGAGTTTTATAGTTTCTGGTCTTACATTTAGGTTTTTAATGCATTTTGAGTTTATCTTTGTGTATAGTGTTAGGAAGTGTTCTAATTTCATTCTTTTACATGTAGCTGTCCAGTTTTCCCAGCACCATTTATTGCAGAGGCTGTCTTTTCCCCATTGTATAATTCTTGCCTCCTTTGTCAAAAAATAAGGTACCCATAGGTATATGGGTATATTTCTGGGCTTTCTATCTTGTTCCATTGGTCTATATTTCTATTTTTGTGCCAGTGCCATATTGTCTTGATGACTGCAGCTTTGTAGTACAATCTGAAATCAGGAAGTTTGATTTCTCCAGCTCCATTCTTCTTTCTCAAGACTGCTTTGGCTATTCAGGGTCTTTTGTGTTTTCATATGAATTGTGAAATGTTTTGTTCTAGTTCTGTGAAAAATGCCATTGGTAATTTGATAGGGATTACATTGAATCTGTAGATTGCATTTGGTAGTAGAGTCATTTTTATAATATTGATTCTTCTGACCCAGGAATATGGAATATCTCTCCATCTGTTTGTGTCATCTTTGATTTCTTTCATTAGTATCTTATAATTTTCTGTGTACAGTTCTTTTGTCTCCTTAGGTAAGTTTATTCCTAGATATTTAATTCTTTGTGTTACAATGGTGGATGGGATTGATTCCTTCATTTCTCTTTCTGATTTTTCATTCTTAGTATATAGAAATGCAAGTGATTTTTGTGTATTGATTTTTGTATCCTGAAACCTTGCTGAATTCACTGATTAGCTCTAGTAATTTTCTGATACTATCTTTAGGGTTTTCTGTGTACAGTATCGTGTCATCTGTAAACAGTGAGAGTTTTTCTTCTTTTTGGATCTAGATTCCTTTTATTTCTATTTCTTCTCTGATTGTTGTAGCTAAGACTTCCAGAACTATGTTGAATAACAGTGGTGAAAGTGGACACCCTTGTCTTGTTCCTGATCTTAGGGGGAATGCTTTCAACTTTTCACCATTGAGAATAATGTTTGCTGTAGGCTTATTGTATATGGCCTTTACTATGTTGACATAGGTTCCTACTATGCCTATTTTTTTTGAAGAGTTTTAATCATAAATAGGTGCTGAATTTTGTCAAAGGCTTTTCCTGCATCTATTGAGAGTATCATATGATTATTATCTTTCAGTTTGTTAATATGGTGCATTACATTGATTGATTTGCATATATTGAAGAATCCTTGCATTCTTGGAATAAACCCAACTTGATCATGGTGTATGGGTTTAATGATGTGTTCCTGAATTCTGTTTGCTAAAATTTTGTTGAGGATTTTTGCATCTATATTCACCAGTGCTATTGGCCTGTAGTTTTCTATTTTGTGTTGCCTCTGTCTGGTTTTGATATCAGGGTGATGGTGGCCTTGTAGAATGAGTTTGGAAGTGTTTCTTGTGCAATTTTTTGAAAGAGTTTTAGAAGGATAGGCATTAACTCTTCTCTAAATGTTTGATAGAATTCTCCTGTGAAGCCATCTGGTCCTGGATTTTTGCTTTTTGGGATATTTTTGATCGCAGCTTCAATTTCAGTGCTTGTAATCAGGTTGTTCATAATTTCTATTTCTTCCTGGTTCAGTCTTGGAAGATTGAACTTTTCTAAGAATCTGTCCATTTCTTCCAGGTTATCCATTTTCTTGCCATATAGTTGTTCATAATAGTCTGTTATAATCCTTTGTATTTCTGCATTGTCTGTTGTAAGCTCTCCTTTTTCATTTCTAACTTTGTTGATTTGATTCTTCTTTTTTTCTTGATGAGTCTGGCTAAAGGCTTTTCAATTTTGTTTATCTTCTCAAAGAACCAGTTTTTAATTTGATTAATCTTTGCTATTGTTTCTTTCATTTTTTTTTCCCATTTATTTCTGCTGAGATCTTTTTCTTTCCTTCTACTAATTTTGGGGGTTTTTTTGTTGTTGTTCTTCTTCTTTTTCCAGTTGTTTTTGGTGTAAAGTTAGGTTGTCTATTCAATGTCTTTCTTGTTTCTTGAGGTAGGATTGTATTGCTATAAACTTCCCTCTTAGAACTGCTTTTGCTACATCCCATAGGTTTTGAGTTGTCATGTTTTCATTGTCATTTGTTTCTAGAAGTTTTTTTATTTCCCTTTTGATTTCTTCAGTAACCTGTTGGTTATTTAGAAATGTGTTGTTTAATCTCCATATATTTGTGTTTATTACAGTTTTTTTCTTGTTATTTATATCTAGTCTCATAGCATTGTGGTCGGAGAAAATACTTGATATGATTTCAATTTTCTTAAATTTACTGAGGTTTGATTTGTGACCCAAGATGTGGTCTATCCTGGAGAATGTTTCATGTGCACTTGAGAAGGTGTATTCATCTACATTTGATGGAATGTCCTGAAGATATCAGTGAGATCCATCTCATCCAATGTATCATTTAAGACTTGTATTTCCTTACTAATTTTCTGTTTCAATGACCTGTCCATTGGCGTGAGTGGGGTGTTACAGTCTCCTACTATTATTATGTTACTTTCTATTTCTCCTTTTATGTCTGTTAGTGTTTGTCTTATGTATTGAGGTGCTCTTATGTTGGGTGCATAGATATTTACAATTGCTATGTCTTCCTCTTGGATTGATCCCTTGATCATTATGTAGTGTCCTTCCTTATCTCTTGTAATCTTCTTTATTTTAAGCTCTGTTCTGTCTGATATAAGTATTGCTACTCCAGGTTTCTTTTGCTTCCCATTTGCATGGGATATATTTTTCCATCCTCTTACTTTCAGTCTATATGTGTCTTGAAATCTAAAGTGGGTTTCTTGTAGACAGTATATATATGGGTCTTGTTTTTGTATCCATTCAGCCAGTCTGTGTCTTTTGGTTGGAGCATTTAATCCATTTACATTTAAAGTAATTATTGGGCCCAGCAATCCCACTCCTGGGCATACACACCGAGAAAACCAGATCTGAAAGAGACACGTGTACCCCAATGTTCATCACAGCACTGTTTATAATATCCAGGACATGGAAGCAACCTAGACGCCCATCAGTAGATGAATGGATAAGAAAGCTGTGGTACATATACACCATGGAATATCACTCAGCCATTAAAAAGAATTCATTTGAATCAGTTCTAATGAGATGGATGAAACTGGAGCCCATTATACAGAGTGAAGTAAGCCAGGAAGATAAATACCAATACAGTATACTAACACATATATATGGAATTTTAAAAGATGGTAACAATAACCCTATAAGCAAAACAGAAAAAGAGACACAGATGTACAGAACAGACTTTGGGACTCTGTGGGTGAAGGCGAGGGTGGGATGTTCAGAGAGAACAGCATTGAAACAAGTATACTATCAAGGGTGAAACAGATCACCAGCCCAGGTTGGATGCATGAGACGGGTGCTCAGGGCTGGTGCACTGGGAAGACCCAGAGGGATGGGATGGAGAGGGAGGTGGGAGGGGGGATCGGGATGGGGAACACATGTAAATTCATGGCTGATTCATGTCAATGTATGGTAAAAGCCACTACCATATTGTAATTAGCCTCCAACTAATAAAAATAAATGGAGAAAACATAAAGTAATTATTGATATATATGTTCCTATTGCCATTTTCTTAATTGTTTGGAGTTGATTTTGTAGCTCTTTTATCTTCTCTTGTATTTCTTGACTATATAAGTCCGTTTAACATTTGTTGTAAAGCTGATTTGGTGGTACTGAATTCTCTTAACCTTTGCTTGTCTGAAAAGATTTTGATTTCTCTACGAATTTTGAATGAAATCCTGCCCGGGTACAGTAATCTTGGTTGTAGAATTTTCCCTTTCAGTACTTTAAATATATCCTGCATTCCCTTCTGGCCTGCAGAGTTTCTGCTGAAAGACCAGCTGTTAAGCATATGGGGTTTCCCTTGTACGTTACTTGTTGCTTCTCCCATGCTGGTTTTAATATTCTTTCTTTGTGCTTAGTCTTCGTTAGTTTGATTAGTATGTATCTTGGCATGTTTCTCCTTGGGTTTATCCTGTATGGGGCTCTTTGTGCCTCTTGGACTTGATTGACTATTTCATTTTCTATGTTGGGAAAATTTTCAAGTATAATATCTTCAAAAATTTTCTTATGCCCTTTCTTTTTCTCTTCTTCTGGGGTCCCTATAATTCGAATGTTGGTGCGTTTGATATTGTTCCAGAGGTTTCTGAGACTATCCTCAGTTCTTTTCTTTCTTTCTTTTTTTACTTTATTCTGTTCTTCAGAAGTTATTTATACCTTTCTATCTTCCAGCTCACTGATTCATTCTTCTGCTTAAGACATTCTGCTATTAATTTCAGTAATTGTGTTGTTTGTATGTTTATTCTTTAATTCTTCTAGGTCTTTGTTAATTGATTATTGCATTTTCTCCATTTTGCTTTCAAGGTTTTTGATCATCTTTACTATCATTATTCTGAATTCTTTTTCAGGTAATTTGCCTATTTCCTCTTCATTTATTTGGACTTCTGTGTTTCTAGACTTTTCCTTCATTTGTGTAGCATTTCTCTGTCTTTCATTATTTATTTTTTTAACTTATTGAGTTTGAGGTCTCCTATTCCCAGGCTTCAACTTTGAATTCTTTCTTCCTTTTGGTTTCTGCCCTCCTAAGATTGGTCCAGTGGTTTGTGTAAGTTATAGGGTGAGGTTTGTGCTGAGTTTTTGTTTGTTTGTTTTTCCTCTGATGGGCAAGGCTGAGTGAGGTGGTAATACTGCCTGCTGATGATTGGGTTTGTATTTTTATTCTCTTTGTTCTTTAGGTGAGGTGCCCTGCACAGGGTGCTACTGGTGGTTGGGTGATGCTGGGTCTTGTATTACAGTGGTGTCCTTTGTGTGAGTTCTCACTATTTGGTACTCCCTAGGGTTAGTTTTCTGGTAGTCAAGGGTCCTGGAGTCAGTAGTACCACTCCAAAAGCTTGATCTCTGTTTAGGAACGAAGATTCCACAATTGGTTTGTTATGGCATTAAGGGAGAGCTCCAAAAAGGAAAGTTCCACAGAACTGCAAAGGCACAACATAGAAGCAGAGGTTTATAACAACAATAAAATGTGTGACTGAATATACACATACACATATACACCCATAAGTGAAATCAAAACAGTCCAACAAAAATTAAGTACAATAGATTGACCTGGTGAACAAAGGGAACCAAAAATTATGTCTACCAAAACAAAACTAACCATAGCACAACCTGGAAAACAAAAGTAAAGCAAGATGACAATTGAGGAATAAAGCAATGTCAAGAAAACTAAGAAAGATGTTGAGGCTAAAGGAAAGAAAGAATAGATAAAGTTAAATAGAGGTAGATAAAGAAGATTTATATATATTAAAGATTAACTGCAAGGGAAAAGCAACAGTAGGAAAAGCAAACAAAGGAATAAATGTACAGAAAATAATAATAGGTTTAAAAAATTAAAATTATAAAAAGAGAAAATAAAAATTAAAAAAACTCACCAGAACCGCAAAAGCCCAACATAGAGGCAGAGGTTTATAACAACAATAAAAAATGTGACTGAGGGAAAAAAAGAAAAAAAAGAAAAACTCAAAAGCTTAATTAGATTTAATAGTGACAATAAAATCGACAACTACAACGTGGGTGTGGGGGGTACAAAAAATGCAAAAGAATCTACAGAAGTCAAAACATACATAAGAATAATAAAGGTTTTTCTTGAGTCACTGCTGTCAGAGCCCTCTCCCTCGCTGGGAGTCACAGTCCACCTCACCTCCCTAGGATGCCCTCCAACACTGTGCTGGTCTCTGGACCTGCCGTGGGGGCAGCTCCGATTCTAATCTGTTCTTACTCCTCTGTTCTTGCCTCCAATGTCCACAGCTATCAGAAGTAGTGTGTTTTCTTCTGTGGGAGCTCTCAATGACCTTTTATATATTCCATAGACACAGAGTCTGCCTAGTTGATCATGTGGATTTAATCTGCAGCTTGTACAGCTGGTGGGAAGGTTTTGGGTCTTCTTCCTGAGCCACACTGCCCCTGGGTTTCAGTTGTGGTTTTATTCCCACCTCTGCATGTGGGTCATCCACTTGGGTTTACTCCTGAGGCTGTCCTGGAGGACTTTGTTTTGCCCGTGAGGGCCAGGTGTGGAGGTCGTGTAGCTGTTTGGGTCGCAGGGTTTCTGGCAGGACCAGGTACTCAGGGGAGTTGGTGGCTAGGGCAGCAGGAACTATACTGCTCTAGAAGGGTGTGGCAACCATTATAGACCCATACACTCCAGTTATTCTTGCCTGCAGAGCACCCCCCTCCCTGACAGAGAAGGCCTGGCAGGCCACAGTCTACAGGGTCACGAAGAGTTGGACACTACTGAAGTGACCCTGCGCGGGCGCATAGGCACAAGACTTTTTGCCTGTAGCAGCTCTGCCCAAGTGAGAGTTGAGCGTGAAGTTGGTGCAGTTGCTTGGCTTGCAGGAACCCTGGAGGTGCCAAGTGTGCAGGGACACGGATTGCCTCTGCCGCAGGAGTTATGGCCCTATCAGAGTCTGTTTTCAAGCCTCTTGTAGCTGGCAATCAGAAGGCCTCTTTGGCCAGTCTTTCTCTGTAGCTTCTCCCATTCAGGCACTTAGAGGGCTCCCTTGTCTGGGGTCCTTCTCTGTTGTTTGGTGCATCAGGCACATAGAGGGGGCCCCCTGGCTGGGGTCCTACTCTGTAGATTGGCACATCAGGCAGTTAAAGGGGCACCTGGGTGGGGTCCTACTCTGTAGTTCAGAGTGTCAGGCGTTTGATGGGCCAGCCTCTCTATTGTTCAGCTGCCAAGGCTGGAGTGAGGGGGAGAGAGGCTATGGTGATGGCTCCACCCTCTTTGCGTGACTCAGCAATATCACCTTGCTTCCATGGCTGCCTGGCTTTCCTCCACAGGCATTTCCCACTATGATCTGCTTCCTCACATCCCCTTGATCCTTCTCTCTATAGTCAACAGCAGACCTCACCCAGGGATTGCTCCACAATCCCTAAATTTCAGCTCCTAGCCACTGCATGGTTAGGGTATGTATGGCTGCAGCTTGGACTGTCTGATTCTCTTTTCATTTAGGCTGCCACAGATCAGCTGTTTCACTCTCAGCCTTAAATGTTTCTCCTCTGACTCAGACAACGGCCCTGATATGGGGATCGGACCCCTGCTTCAGTTCCCCCACCCACTGAGGGCAGGTCCAGTCCTACTAACACTCTTGTTTTTCCTTTTAGTTCCTTCATCCTACCAAGTTTTGTGTGAGTGTATATATTCTTTTCTGCTGGTCAGGTACTCCTGTCTTCTCCCAGCTGGTGTTCTGCATGCACTTCTGTGTCTGAAGGTGTATTCCTGATGTATCTGTGGAGAGAGATGTACTCCACGTTCACCTACTCCTCTGCCATCTTGTTCTCTGTCCAAGATTTAGTTTTAAAGCAGAATTTAGAGGGAATTTAAAAGCCTCAGTACCAACTGAGAAAATAAAACTTTCTCACGTCCCGCTTCACCATGCAGTAAAATTCTTAATGGTGATGACCAAATCAAAAACATGGCTATAAAAAAATTGTTAGGATCTACAAACAATTTAGAGTAGTGTTGAGAAATGCCTTTCAACTAGGTAAAAGGGCTTCTAAGAAATTTAAATAAATGCTTTAATGTTTTACCCAAGCAGAAGAGCCACCAGCTTCCATTTAGAGGAAATAATATTGTTCAGATTGCATGAGGACATTTAGACTCTCAAAATTTCACTAGCAGAAAGCAAATTGAGATAGCCTCTCATCTACAACAATGGCCTTTTCTCTTTTCTTTTCGGAAGTGAGGGACATTTCAGAGAAGGAATCAAAAGCCCAAGAAATAGAGCCAACAGCTCCAGAGAGCAATGGATCCGGAAGCCTGTGATTCATTGGGAGTAGCTACTATAGTGTGATGTATCTATATATAGCATGGTACAGTGCAGTTTGGTATTATGTAATCTAGCGATGCTACTGTCTGGCCTGAGGGTGAGGACAGAGTCGGCCCTGTGGTGGGCTTCATGCTCTCTGGCTGGCTGAGTATCTCAGGGGAGGTCTGCCTGCTTCAGCTGAACTGGCACCGCCTCACGTCTGGGGACAACACGGTTTCCTTAGAGCACAGAAGCAGGATCATGTGACCTGGCCTTTAGGTAAGGTTTCTGTGCTAATTGAGTGATTGACCTTGGACAAACCACTTTCCTTCTATTCTTTCTATTAAAGCAAAAGAATTGATCTTCTGGCCAAACTTCACAAAGATGTAGTGAAAGTTAATGGAGACTATCTGGAGCAATTTCAGAGGGAAACGCCATAGAGATTATAGTTAGTTTTACAATCTATAATTAAGTCTATAAATAGTGAGGAGGTATCCACACCTGAATTACACATTTAAAAATGATGCTTCACTTTAAAAAAAAATCTCTCTAAAGAAAAAGAAGACCAATTACTGGGTCATATTTGTAGAGAGGATGAGCTGGAAAATACAAAGGTCATGGCCTTGGATGCAGCATTAACCTTGGGTTCTCCAGTGAGATAACAAAGCTGCTGGTGAAGGATAATCTACATAGAAGATGCTCTGGACTAAAGGCAAAAGATACTTAAACTGTAGCTCACAAAGAAAAAGTATGAAGGGTATTTCCAGATTAAAGGATTTGGAGCTTAATACAATTCTGGATAGGGGGATTTCATGAGAAAATAATAAATTATGAGAGCCTTTGAGAAATTTTGGGGAACCCCTTTCCTTAAACATCCTCTTACATCTTTCCAGTCCATGCTCCTCAATCTAGGCAAGAATAAGATGGTTTGGGAGTACAGCTAGGGCAGAAGAAGGTGGGGAGAGTGGTATTGACATATACTGGCTCAGTGAAGAATCCGCCTGCAACACAGGAGACATGGTTAGATCCCTGGATCATGAAGATCCTCTGGAGAAGGAAATGGCAACCCACTCTAGTATTCTTGCCTGGAGAATCCCATGAACAGAAGTACAGTCCAGGGGGTCACAAAGCATTGGACATGACTCAGTTACTAGCACTTTCACGTGTAAAATACATAGCTAATTGGGAAGCTGCTGTGTAATACAGGGGGCTTAACTCCTGTGCGCTGAATAAGAGCTATACAGTATAACTGTGTGACAGTCACACAGCTCCTCACAGCCATATAACACAGGTCATCCCAGCCAGCTGTGATGGCCTAAAGGGGTGGGATGGAAGGGGACACATGTATACATATGGCTGATTCACGCTGTAGCACAGCAGAAATCAACACAACATTGTAAAGCAATTATCTTCTAATTTAAAACCAACAGGAAAAAAAAAAAAAAAAAAAGGATGCTGTGAAACTGTGGGATTAACGAGGGCATCCGCACAGCAGTCCATTCAGAGCCCATTCAGTCATTGCCTTCTCAGGACACCTTCACACTGTGATCCTCTGAGCCTTGGAATTTTTCTTTTTTGGCCTTTCCCATTCAGTTCCTCTGATCGAACTCTACCCAGAAGAGTAGAGTAGAGCACATTTGAGTGTCAAATGCGTGTTTAATGTCACTAGCTTTTTAGGGACTTCCAAATCCTCAATAGAGGCAATTTAGATAAGACAGAGCTCCATAGATCAGAGTAATTGCAGAAACACACTTACATTACCCAGGGGCTCGTGCTGTGAGCTGGGCCTTCCCCTGTTCCCTCCTCCACCCCTGCGCAGTCAGGCTTCACAGTCTTGAGTGTTTTGACTGTTGAGAACAGTCACGCTCTTTTCTGTCTGAGTCTCAGACTACCACTTGGTTTCCATCTAAAGCTGCTCTTCTCATGGCCCCGGGACCTCGAAGAGGATAGTTTGCAGTGTTAACATACTGGGTTCATAAAAACAAATGAATGACACTTTTTATTTTCTCTTGTGATCTGCTCCTCACCAGCCTCCACTTCCCTGGGCAAGGCTGAGGAATTGGGGCAGAGGCAAACTTAGTAGCCACTCAGTTTATTGCAGTCCAGGTCATCACTGCTGGGTAAATGTCCACTGGTGCAGCTTCACCCTGCAGACCTCTTCCTCCCCACCCCCCGCTGCTCCTCCCCAGGTGGCTGCTGTCTAAAAGGGCAGCGTTGCATCCTCCTGATGTCCAGATGGTAGGGGAGGGGCCCTGGCCTGGCCCAAGGTGCTGGCTGGCCCCTGGTCCTGACTGTCCTCTGGCTGCTCTCTACTGAGACAGGTGCATCTGTCTTAGCCAGAAAGTCCTGCCTGTGTTCCTGCTCAGGCCCTGCTGGTATAACTCCCTCTGTGTTTGCTCAGCCAGGCCCGGCTCCTGGGAGCCCATCACCCGTCACTGCTGAGCAGGCCCCTCTCCAGCTCTGACTAGTGCAATTCAAGGTCAAGGTCATTTGTGTGAATCCTGAGGGGCCTGTCCATCAGTCCTTGGATTCAGGGTCACTAAGCTTATGCCAAAATGAGCCCACCTGAGGCTCCCAGCTCAACCAGCTCTCCTCCCCCCATAGGAAACTGCAGTCTCTGGTGTCTTCTGTGCTACACAGGAGCCCAGGCTGGTTGAGGAGCATTAAGTCAGCCCCTCACTGTGCACACATTCTGAGCTGCCATTTCCTTGAAATAAGTATTTCTTCTCGTGTGTGCTAAGTCGTTTCAATCGTGTCCCACTCTGTGTGACCCTATGGACTGTAGCCCACCAGTCCCCTCTGTCCATGGGATTCTCCAGGCAAGAATACTGGAGTGGGTTGCCAAGCTCTTCTCCAGAGGATCTTCCCCACTTCTCCTGCATCTCTTGCATTGGCAGCCACTAGCGCCACCTGGGAAGCCATATCAATAATTCCTAAAGTAGTTGTAACTGAGTCCACGTTCCTAAACTTTATATTCCCTTTCTTTTTGTAAAAGTTAAAAAATAGAAACCGTAATCAAAATAAGAGTGGTTCCAAATTGGGAAAAGAGTAGGTCAAGGCTGTATATTGTCACATTGCTTATTAAATGTCAGGCTGGATGAAGCACAAGCTGGAATCAGGACTGCAGGGAGAAATATCAATACCCTCAAATATGCAGATGACACCACCCTTGTGGTAGAAAGTGAAGAGAAACTAAAAAGCCTCTTCATGAAAGTGAAAGAGGGGAGTAAACAGCTGACTTAAAACTCAACATTCAGAAAACTAAGATCATGGCTTCACTTCATGGCAAATATATGGGGAAACAATGGAAACATTGACAGAATTTATTTTCTTGAGCTCCAAAATCACTGCAGATGGTGACTGCAGCCGTGAAATTAAAAGACATTTGCTCCTTGGATGAAAAATTATGACAAACCTAAACAGCATATTAAAAAGCAGAGACATTACTTTGCCAACAAAGGTCCATCTAGTCAAAGCTATGGTTTCTCCAGTAGTCTTGTATGGATGTGAGAGTTGGACCGTAAAGAAAGCTGAGTGCTGAAGAATTGATGCTTTTAAACTGTGGTGTTGGAGAAGACTCTTGAGAGTCCTTTAGGCTGCAAGGAGATCCAACCAGTCCATCCTAAAGGAAATCAGTCCTGAAGATTCATTGGAAGGACTGAAGCTGAAGCTCCAATACTTTGGCCACCTGATGAGAAGAACTGACTCATTGGAAAAGACCCTGATGCTGGGAAAGGTTGAGGGCAGGAGGAGAAGTGGATGACAGAGGATGAGATGGTTGGATGGCATCACTGACTTAATGGACATGAGTTTGAGCAAGCTCCAGGAGTTGGTGATGGACAGGGAAGACTGGCATGCTGCAGTCTATGGGGTCACAAAGAGTATGACATGACTAAGTGACTGAACTGAACTGAACTGAACTGAACTGAACTGAATCAAAATAGAGTCAGGAGGCCAAAAGAGAGTGCTATCATTACACATGATCAAGGCAGGGTCCAACAAGGAGGAGAAGGACTTTCTCATCTCACCTGGAAAGGCTTCAACCAATGAGGGGCTGCCACAGTTCAGCCAATGAAAACCCACTCTACTTTCAGCTCATTTCCTCCAGTGGTCTCTTCGTTTACCATGGCCTTCCCAAATTTCCTTTGCTCTGTTCCTTGTTTTGCAGGACTTGTATGTAGTTCTCTGTAACTGCAGACTCTGAATCACAACTCTTTGCTGATCCCAAATAAATCCATTTTGCTAGAGAAATAACTGGCAGTCTACTTATATAAGGTCAACACCTTAACAATGCTCTTGCTTTATCACTTCTATCACAGGAGTCATCTTTTCCTCCTACCTTCAGAGGGACTGAATTTGCTACACAATAATCCTCTAAGTTCACATATCCAGGCTTTAGATTCAACCATAATATTAGCACATAACTAATATTTAATGAATTGGGCTGTCTTCTTCATGTTGGGAATAGAGCACTTCATCAAACAGTCAAAGCTCCTGCCCTCATAGGGTGTAACTTCAGTGATAACCAAGCATTTTTTACTTTACTTTTATTAATTAAATGATAAACTCAATGGTTCCTGCATTTATGCAAAATTCATTGGGTTCTTATAACATGCAAAGCAGGTTGAAAGGTATTGTATATATGTGTGTATTTGAAGGAATGCTCATTAACGAATAATCAAAAAATTAGACTTCTTACTAAGTCAACACCCGATCATACTAAATATTGATATATACACAGTGCAAATTATTTAAAAATGAATATAGGGAAAGAAAGGGAGAGAATGGGGACTTTCAGTTTATTTTTTATTTTTAAATTATAGATACATAGGTGAATATATCCATAGTATTGATATCTGCTTTGCATTGGATCTATAAATATTTTCTTTAGTGTGCATATAAATGTGGTCTACATTTTTTAAATTAATTTTTATTGGAGTATAGTTTGGTTGCTTTACAATGTTGTATTTGTAGTCTCATGGGGTCGCAAAGAGTCGGACACGACTGAGTGACTGGACTGAACTGAACTGATTGCATAAAAGAAAAATATTAGAGAAGATGCTATAACTGAATCTTACTTTTATACACTACCTGCCTACAAATTTTATACTGTGCTTCTCACTAGCAATAAAGAAAAAGACAAAATGAAAAGGTGACACTTCTTTTTTAACCTTAATTTCTAACTAACCCTGCCTGGGTCATAACAGAATCTAAATCAATTTTACTATAACTAGAGTCTTTTCTAGATATGGATTTTTTTCTATTTTAGAGAAATGAGTTTTGTTGTAGAAGTGTGTGTAAAGTGTGTAATTGTGCAGGGTGGTACACACATGCAACAAAGGATAGAGGGAAAAGACACATTTTGCAAAGTTATATCCAAGTGGCACGTCATATATATAGTTTTTTCCCTGGGTTCTTCTGTTTGGCTAGTTGAATGTCATTTTGCTTGTATTCCTCTGAGGCAGCAATATGGTGAGGGTGCATTGTAATGGATAGGACTGTCAAAACCCTCTGAGTATTTAGATATGGCAGTAGTGAATTACACTGACAAAGAGCTGCTTATAGGAAAGTGATTTTTTTCTATTACTACTCTTTTGAGTGTAAAGGAAATGGGTTGGTAGTTAAAGAACAATGATGCGTTTTTCCCCTTCCTCCCTGCGACCTTCTCTTGTGTGTTGCTTAGCTACAACTGATGCACACCTCAAGGCTTTTGTTCACAGGCTTTCAGTCTAAGGATGAACTCTCTTCTTCAGCGAGCTTTAAATAACCCAATATGGCAAAGATAAGGTGCTCAGAAACCAGGCTCATCATGCAGATTCTACAGATGAGAATAAACCACATTGCTTACTAGAAACCTAGAGGACAAAGACTTGAAATAAATACGCTACCTTGTTGTCTTGCTCAGTGTGATATTTCCAATAAAAGCTTTTTTCATGAATTTACTGACTTACCTGCTATCTCCTCCTTAAAGGTGAATTTGAGAAGTCAGCCCTTCTCCCTTAGGAAGACTGCTTTTTTACTTGCATGGGCTCTGGGCTTCCCTGGTGACTCAGATGGTAAAGAATCTGCCTGCAATGCAGGAGACCCAGGCTCAATCCCCAGGTCAGGAAGTTCCCCTGGAGGAGGAAATAACTACCCACTCCAGCATTCTTGCTTGGGAAATCCCATGGACAGAGAGCCTGGTGGGCCACAGTCCATGGGGGTTGCAAAGAGTGGGGGACAACTGAGCAACTAACACTCATTTTTTTCACTGTAAGGGAGCCAGTCTCTTTAAGTGGCAGAACATAGCTTGCAGGCTTACAGTCTCGAGCTTTTTCCTCTTACAACGCTTCAGAGTCACACAGCATCATCACAAATATCATCTCCAAGTAGTTCCCACTCCAAAACTGCCCTGCCATGTGATAGCATGTTACCTTTGAGATGTATATTTCTAGAAACATTTCAATTTTCTGACCAGCTTAGAACAGCAAAACAAAATGATGGTAATCATGCTGTTTACTCCTTTAGTATCCTGGCTTTCGGAGGAGGTAAGAGTTAACTTTGGATTCCTGTTCTATAGGTACTGCAGTTGCCAGGTTCCCCATTTTGTCTGGATAGAATCCAGAGTAGTACTCAGATTTCTTTGGGGAGAGTAAATCCAAGTGTCCGCTTCTCCTTGCAGAAATACCAAAGAGACTTTCTTTCCCTGCATGCTGACTCCATCTGACCACATGATGAATATCTCCTGGGAATCTGCATCTCTACTGAATGATGGCGAGGGAATGATGGAGCTATGCCATTTCTCGTGTAGTAGGTGGAGATCTCTTCCCAGGCTGTGTCCTGTTGTATGTAGATGTGTGTCCAGTTTATTTCTCCCCTGGTTTCTTCCGGTTTCCAAGTCTACTATGCTACCTTATATCAATTCAATGAGACTATACTCACAGGGCTCCACACACACCCTAAGATCCTTCCTTGCACACAAATGCCTTTTGCTCAGTTCAGTTCAGTTCAGTTGCTCAGTCATGTCCAACTATTTGCGACCCCATGAACCGCAGCACGACAGGCCTCCCTGTCCATCACCAACTCCCGGAGTCTCCCCAAACCCATGTCCATCGAATTGGTGCTCAAGTTAGAATTAATTTCTTTTCATGACAGAGAACTCTTGAGTCTAAATTTTCTAGAAAAGGAAATAACCAAAATCCTAGGGAGTGTGTTCTTGACCCAGTCATCAATTTGAATATTCACAGTTAAGCTAATGAATAATTCAAGTGTCGTATGACCAGTGATATAGAGTAAAAAAAAGTTCACATAGTGTCTTCAATTCAGTTCAGTTCAGTCGCCCATACAGTTATGTTTTCACAGACACTTCTACCTTTATGTGAAATTGTTCATGTGCTGCCTTCATTCTCAGAAGATATGAAATGTTAAATCTATGTGGGACTGGTAGAAACAGCTCAACCAAATTTACATAATGCCAAATGCCCTTAGGCTTCCTCGCATCCTGCTTACTTCACCTGATGAACAGGAGTTTTTTATTTTGGTTTTTCTTTCTTTCTCTCTTTCTTTTTTGGAGAGCTTATCTGGCAGCTAGGTATTCTTAAGAAATCTTTTTATGCCCAAGAGTATTGCATTCTTTCCTTCAGCTGCTCTTCACGGTGGTTTAACATTGCTATTGTTGTTCAGTTGCTCGGTCCTGTCTGACTCTTTGCGACCCCATGGACTGCAGCATGCCAGGCTTCCCTGTCCTTCACTATCTCCTGGAGCTTGCTCAAACCCATGTCCATTGAGTCAATGACATCCAACCATCTCTTCCTCTGTCGTCCACTTTTCCTGCCTTCAAACTTTCCCAGCATCAGAGTCTTTCCAATGAGTTGGCTCTTTGCATCAGGTGGCCAAAGTATTAACATTAAACTGTGTAAAACTGTGTAAAATGGAAGTTTTAGTGCCAAGATTATATTGATTTGATGGTACAGATAAGTAAGATTGTGATACTGGAAGATTGTTTAGAATCTTTTCTAAAAATATTGCTTACAGTGACATTGTAACACTAAATATGAATATGAGTTTAGAAATTTCTACTCATCTCTGAATGAGTTTATTTAAAAAAAATTTTTTTTTAAATAGGTATCTACTTAAATAAAACCCCAGGAAGTACAGGATACAGCATGTTTCTGCATTACCATATTGCAAACAAATAAAAAAAAAACTCTCCTGACCTAGACAGTAAATAAAAATATATTTGCTTATATAACTGAGATGTGCAGATATGGATCCATCATTAGACACCTACAGCTTGATCCCTAGGGTTATGATGTCATTGGGGATTTCTCTCTGTGTCTTTCTATTTCTCTTAGTGGTTCCTTCTTTCTGCTGGTATTACTGGAAGTCCAATGTGCTATGCATGTTGCAACATGGTGCATGATATTAAATTAAGAAAATAAAGTCATAGGACTTTCCTGGTGGCTCAGTAGTAAAGAATCTGCCTGCCAATGTAGGAGACGCCAGTTTGATCCCTGATCCAGGAGGAGCCCACATGCTGAGGAGCAACTAAGCCCATGGGCCACAACTTCTGAGCCTGTGCGCCAGAGCCCGTGCTCCACAAAAGAAGCCACTGCAATGAGAAGCTGGCACTCTGAAACTAGAGGGTAACCCATACTCACTGCAACTAGAGAAAAGCCCTCACAGCTACAAAGGCACAGCACAACCCCTCCAAAAAATTATATTAATCAATTAAAAAAAAATAAAGTCATAAAACTCAGAGCTTCATGTAAAAGTGCTTTCAGCCTGTCAGGTTGTGGTCACTTACAACGCTACAAGTAGGATACACAGCAGGGAGTGAGCGATGCTGTAAACAGATGGCATGGAGAAGGAAAGCCAGGTGTTTATCTCTTCTCTGGACCTCTTTGAGTAAATGTGACAGCCACCGTCCTTCTCCCAGGGGCTGGGAAAATTCAAGTGTTGAGACGAGAAAACAACACGGATGCAGGTAATTAGGCTTTCACTGTAGTCCATTTGGTATTGGATGACTCTGTTCGCGATGCCTCCAAGGGCTGTGAGCCTCAACACGCACTAATGTGAAAAAGCCTCCTGCCATCTCAAGAAAAGTGCTCAAATGAGCCCATTTTGTGGTAATGCATTTCCCATGTCTCCCAGGTCCCCAATGCAGCCTCGGTGATGCTAATGGTAGCTTTTATCCCCTTTTCCACCATACACAAATTTCCTTGACAGGTGGTAACGCCGACCACATTTTGTTTTCCCTGTAGTTACATTCAGATGTACATCTGGGCCTTGTTATTTTGGATTTGTTTTTAAATTAGAGAGGAGACAATTTGTTTGACATTTTTTCCTCTTGCTTTCAATAATAGCTTTAGTTGCTTTAAAGCACCCACACAGAAAAAAGTACTTTTTCCTGCTGTTTAGTAGAAATTATACTCTGAGAAAGAGTCCCAGGAAACAGAGGAGTTTCTCAGATATCCACATGGGGACAGAAGCAGGAGTGCACATTGATCAGTTGCCTCTTTCATGCCAGCCTTAGCACAGTAAGTCCTCTACACTGTTGTTCAGTCACTAAGTCATGTCCAACTCTCTGCGACCCCATGGACTGCAGCACACCAGGCTTTTGTGTCCTTCACCATCTTCCAAAGTTTCCTCAAACTCATGTCATTGTGTCAGTGATGCCATCCAACCATCTCACTCATCCTCTGTTGCCCCCTTCTCCTCTTGCCCTCAATCTTTCCCAGCATCAGGGTCTTTTCAGTTTTTGGATCAGGTGGCCAAAGTATTGGAGCTTCACCTTTAGCATCAGTCCTTCCAGGGAATATTCAGGGTTGATTTCCTTTAGGATTGACTGGTTTGATCTCCTTGCTGTCCAAGGGACTCTCAAGAGTCTTCTCCAGCATCACAGTTCAAAAGCATCAATTCATCGAGTCCTCTACATATGAACCTTCAAATTTTGAACTTTCAAAGATGTGAGTGTGTGTTCCTTCAAGGCCAGGCGTGAGTGGTGAGTGTCATTGCAGCTTGCCTTCCATCTCCTACTGCTGATGATTCTTCAGCTCTGTCATCTCCACCTTCCCCCCTCCTCCAGTCCTTCTTTCCTGCTAAGTGAGCAGCCAGCCTCTGTGTGCCAACTGTTGTAAAGGCACTGAACTATAAGATTTTAAATGCCTTCTGTTTTTTGCATTTGTTTTTTATGTGTTACTTGTGCAAGAAGTATTATAAACCATTATAGTACAGTATTATATAACTGCTTGTGTTAATTGGATAACCAGTCTAACTTGCACTTATGAACAAATTGGACTCAGGAACACACTCTCAGAATGCAAGGCATTCGTATGTAGGGGATTTAGTGTACTTACAGCCCTGGCCCATTTGATTCTTAATCTTCTGCCTTCCAGTCTTCTGGACTGGGTTCCTAAAACCTGCTGCAGAGATTCTCCCCAACTCAATGGCCCACAGTGCTTGCCTGTGTCTCCCTGAAAGCTGCACTGGGTCTTCCATTTCCCTGACTCTCTCTATGCCAGTCTCCACCTGTCCCATCACATTCTTGGCCACTGTCCCTCAAAAGCTAACCTGATCTAGCCAAACTACACATCTGCAAATAAAGTTGCACAAACTCATGCCCTTAAGCTGATTTTTATCAGCAAGACTGCAACCAAAATTGGAGTCTGGTTGCTCTCCTCTCAAAACCCAATAAAGAGGTAAGGTTGATGGAAAGGAAAGTTTGCTTTATTTTGGATGGTGGCAACTGGAGGGAAGGTAATCACCTGTCCAAAGTCCAACTGCCACCCCACCCCCACCCCCTGTGACAATCGGGGGCAAGAGCTCTTACAGACAGAGTGAGGGGGCTACATGCAGAAACAGCACAGTCAGCTCTGACAGTAATCTTCAAATTGCTCGTTGGTGGTCTGACCAACACCAAGTTGATTGTTTTAGGTACAGTTAAACTTCAGTTCCAGAGTCGGTTTGTTCCCATTTCCTTGAGGCCAGTGATCAGAATTGCAGCAGGTTAAGTCATGACTACAGTCTGGCCATCATATAATTACTTCTTCCACCTGGTGGGAGCTTCGGTACCTATGATACAGCTCAGATTATCTACAGCCCTTGAGGAGAAACTAAAGTCCTCAGTTTGCTTCATGACTAAACTACTATTATTTAGTCTTGTTGGACTGTTCTGCTTTGCTTTTGCATTTTCTCACTTTTCTTATTCAATTTACTCTTTGCTGAATTTTTTTCACAGGCAAAAGGCAGGCTGAAGGTATTGGAGGGGGAAAGACCATAGGGTTCTGCTCCATTTCAATACCACTAGTGATTTTATGAACGTGAGATTGATGTTTCAAGTAGAAAAAAATATGAAAGAGTCAAATATTTGTTAGTGTCATAGGTCACATCCCATAGAAACAAGACACTGAGTTAGAGATTTGCTGCCAGAAGTTGATTGGGAAACGTTTTCAGAACCAACATGCCTGAGGGATGAAGGAAGCAAAATTGATCAGGCGGAATGTGTTGGATTTTTATTGCTGCCATGACAAACTGCCTTTAAAATAAATATATTCTTGCATTTAAAATATAATATGTAATATAAGTTATCTACCTGGGACCTCGGAAATAATTGTTGTTGGATAAATTGCAGCTATTATAAGACATACTGTGGTATAATCCCAATTGTTCACTTGGCTATATTGGTAAATAACTGTAAATTAAGAACAGGATACTGTCTCATAGGCTTCCCTGGTGGCTCAAATGGTTAAAGAAAAAAACACAAAACAATCTGCCTGCAGTTCAAGAGACCCGGGTTCAATCCCTGGAGCACAAAGATCCTCTGGAGCAGGGAATGCCAACCCATTCCAGTATTCTTGCTTGGAGAATCCAATGGACAGAGCAGCCTGGTGGGCTACAGTCCATGAAGTTGCAAAGAGTCGTATTCGACTGAGCAACTAACTCTTTCATATTTTTTCATACTGTCTCATCCATCATTTCATACTTAGCTCTCAGAACAGTACCTGGCATGAAAGAGTCCGTTTAAGGTTTGTTGATTGGGTAGTTGGTTGATCAAGTGGCTCTGAACACATGAATGAATGATATCATTTCCATTCCTAATTCCTTACTGCAGTCTCCTATTTTTTTAATGTATATAATTTTATTTATTGATTTATTTTTGGTTATGCTGAGTCTTCATTGCTACTCGGGCTTTTCTCTATTTGTGGTGAGGGACGGCTACTCTCCAGTTACGGTGTGTGGTTGGAGTACTCTCTAGTTGGGGTACTGTCTTTGCAGTGACTTCCCTTGTTGCAGAGCAAGGGCTCTAAACACACAGGCTTCAGTAGTTGCAGCTCACGGGCTCTGGAGCACAGACTCAGCAGTTATGGTATATGAGCTTACCTGCTCCAAGGCATGTGGACTCTTCCTTGAACAGGGATCAAGCCTGTGTCCCTGCAATGGCAAGCAGATTCTTTACCACTGAGCCACCAGGGAAGACCTTAAGTCTCCTCTTACAAGTCTTCTATGATATCTTCTCAACAGGACTCTCAAAACTTACCTGCCCAGCACAAGTTCCCCATTTCAACTGGACTGGTCTCCTTATTTCCTCCAATCTAAAAGTACTGAATACTATAATTTAATTTCACTGCACACCTTGTTTCAAGCCTTCCCTCCCCTTCCCTCCCCATCCAAATCCAGCCCAGGAATCAAGATCCAGGTTGAGTCCCACCCGCCCATGAAGACTTCCCACCTCACTCCTCTGCCAGATGTTTGTCAATTTTGAATTCTCATTTTGCTGCACATCTGTGACACTTATTCTACACTCTGATTTGATAACTTGTGCTGTTGTTTGTGTTTTATCTTGTTAATCATAATGAGATCAGATGTTTCTAAGCTCTTTTAAAGGCAGGAAGTACATGTCATATCCTCTTTCATCTTTTCTGAGTTTTTCCCCACATTTCAACAACTCTGCAATCAGAATGCATTTTACAATAAATGGCAATTCAAATCATTTTAGGATTGAGTGGCAGTGTGTTCTTGTAGAGAGTATTTGAGTCTGCTTCTGTCAGATATTACCGATCTAGAATTACTTTGTGTGTGTTTGTGTGTTAGTCATGTCCGACTCTTTACCACCCCACGGACTGTTGCCCACCAGGCTTCTCTGTCCATGGGATTTCCCAGGCAAGAATGCTGGAGTGGGTAGCAACTCCCTTCTCCAGGGGAACTTCTTGACCTAGGGATTGAACCCAGGTCTCCTACATTGCAGGCAGATTCTTTACAATCTGAGCCACCAGGGAAGCCCCAAAATACTTTAGATTAAACCTATAGTGTATATTCAAAGCACATAGATGAATGAAGACTAAGTTTACCTTTTCAAGTGAGATTTATTTTCTCCCCATGCCCAGTGGTAAGATTGAGACATGTAACTTCCCCTGTGCTTTTCTGTCAGGCTTATTTCTTCTTTACTCTTATACCAAGTTTATAACACTTGTCTCAGCTTTAAGCAGAGTCTCCCACTATTCTCAGCACTCTTTTCCTTTATTGAAAATAAAATAATACACATCACAAATGGTGGCATGTTAGAGTCAATTAAATGTCATATTACTTTCTATGACCCAAGTGCTTGACATAGTTTTATTAGATTAATGTGCACATGCTGAATTGAATCACAGTCACTCTGGATGCTCTTTTTCTTTTTATTCCACAATCTACCTCTTTGTCAAATCCACTTCCTTTTGCTTATTTAACACTTCCCTTTGCTTACTATCTGGATATTAGGTAATAAGCTTGAGTTAGTGTAGAGTAGCACAAGTTGCTTTCCTTTTTTTAAAGTTTGTTTATTTATTTATTTGGCAGCCTCGGTCTTAGTTGCTGCACATGGGATCTTTGTTGCATCTTGCAGGATTTTTCACTGGGGCACAGACTCTCTAGTTGTGAGGCTCCGGCTCAACAGTTTCTGAGTTCAGACTTAGTTGTTCCACAGCATGTGGGATCTTAGTTCCCCGATCAGGGATAGAACCCGTGACCTCTGCACTGCCAGGCAGATTCTTAACCACTGGACCACCAGGGACGTTCCTAGCACAGGTTACCTCTGCATCTTGGATTTTCATCTTGGCCCTTTTTTTGCTTTCTACCTCTCATACCTCAGATGCGTAACTTAACCTCTTTAAACCTCAGTTTGTTCATTTGCAAAATGCAGGTTACTGTGGTACTGCCAAAGAATGATGAGAGAATTAATTTAGAAACTCATGTAAAGTCTTCAACCTAGTTTCATGTTCATATAATGCTGGTTGATCCTTAGTATGTTTTTAGTCAAGTAATACATAAAAGTCCTCCATGCATACCAACAAAAATAATAATGTGTATGAAGTTCTCATTATGTCTCAGTCAGTCATTTTGCCTCAGTTTCTGCTTCTTAGAGTAGGGGTGACAGTTCTGATTTTCTAGGGTGGTTGTGAGGATGAAGTGGGATAATACATTGAAAACACTTACCGTCCTGTGAGGCATGAGTTATCGATACCTCCACCATGATCTCATTTCTTCTCCATCACAGCTCTTTAATACTGATGCTATGGTTACCTACATTTATAGACCAGAGTTGGAATATGTTGTTCAAGTGCACTCAGGGTTGTCTGGGCCAGGATTCCAGCCCAGGCCTGGCTGACATTAGAGTCTGAAACTCCACCACTTCCACCTACCAGTGGAATGTAATTGTCAAGTGTGTCCTTCAAGCCATTCCTGCTCAGCACAAACCAAACTCTTTATCAAATACGAACATAAAAAGTGGCATTGAAAGGGATATGGAGTCTTCTCTGTAACTTGGAAACAGGTGAGGTTAAAAGTATGGTTGTAGTTTAAGCTGAGAACACATGGATATGATATAAACGTGAATTTAGCAAGTTGAAGAAAATAAGCAAGAAATAAAGGGAAATTTTTAAGTAGAAACTTCTGTATTTCCACGCTTTTATATAATAAGTGGCCAGAAATCTCTTTACTTTGTCATCTTTAAAGCCATGTCAGTTGTGTGGGATGTCAGTTTTTTGCCTTTCTCTATTTAAAGTGTCTTTTTATCAAGTCTAGCAGCCCTTTTTCAGTAAACGGGTACTTTTCTTGCATGATTAAATGATTCCTTTATCTGCCTAGTACCTTCTAACCAGACCAGAGAAGAATAATTGCCTGGAAATTTCTTGTCCATCATGTCTTATCCTTAAGTATATTGGAGCATATTGTTAATTACTCTGTTAGAATTTATCAGTCATGAGGAGGCATTAGTAGATAATTATCAAGTTCTTTAATCTCCTGAGCTTCAGCATCAGTACAAAGCCTTTAAAATGCCATTATTTTATAATTATTAATCTTGAAGAATGCTATCTCTTTTTACAGAAATTTGATATTTATATTTGAAGAATTAGTGACTTTGAATTTGCATAATATCCTCCACATAATTGGGCTTCCCAGGTGGCATGAGTGGTAAAAATCCACCTGTCAATGCAGGAGACTTAAGGACTACAGGTTCAACCCCTGGGTCAGGAAGATCCCCTGGAGGAGAAAATGGCACAACCTCCCAGTATTCTTGCCTGGAAAATTGCATAGGCAGAGGAGTCTGGTGGGCTGCCATCCATGGAGCCGCAAAGAGTCGGACATAACCAAGCACCCCATGTAATTATTTAGGGACTTCTAAGAAGACCAGTTCACAGATAATTTGGGACTGTCATTTATCAAAGTTATTATTAAACATCAGATAAAGTTGCTTTAGTGTAGGAAGGCATTAGCCATTATGTCCCAAAAATACAGGTTTAGGATTTCTTTCATTCACTCAATTATTGACTCACAACATATTTTGTTTGAGCACTTAGGAAGTGCTAGGCAGTGAGATATAGCAGAGAAAAAGACAGATAAGATTCCTACTCAGATAATATCTATATTCTACATTTTCTCATCAGCTACCTTATTTTACTAGGGTACCTTGGCCACCTGATGTGAAGAGCTGACTCGTTTGAAAAGACCCTGATGCTGGGAAGGATTGAGGGCAGGAGGACAAGGGGATGACAGAGGATGAAATGGTTGGATGGCATCACTGACTCAATGAACATGGGTTTGGGTGGACTCTGGGAGTTGGTGATGGACAGGGAGGCCTGGCATGCTGCGGTTCATGGGGTCACAGAGTCGGACACAACTGAGCGACTGAACTGAACTGAACTGAATGATTTTCTAGCCAAAATATCATTTTCTGATATATCTGATGAAACTACTTCTAATGTTCAGTTGCCACACTGAAATATTTCCCCATAAACCCACATTTAAGATCTTGTTTTTGAGGAAGTGGCATTTTAACAGTGGATGAGAAATCTCTGGAGTAAAGAGACCAGGTCCTCAGTTCCTTAGAGATGAATGTCAGCACAATTGAATAGTTCAAAACAAATGTTGCTTCCTTTTTAATTTGGTAATTAACACTAAGAAATTATTTCAGCAGGTAGAATATCAAAGAAAACTGGAAAGGGTATTTTATCTTGACATAAAGTTGGCTTTGAACTCTCAAGAAGCAGATTGTGCAGAGTTTATTCACACTGATGCTCAGCAGGGAGGTTGGAGGAAAAGCTCTGGTAGAGAGGCTTCTGGGGTAACCAACACAATGCTTGCCTGTGTCTTGATGGGCTTCAGTTCCAAATAAATAAAACATATGAGCTGAAGGGACATTATATGCCAACTACTCTAGTCTCCATAGCTGATATTCAGAAGAATTGATACAAAGGGCAAGTACTCCTATACTAGATATTATGAACTCTATTTCTTACAGTCCCAATTTAAAATTATTTTTTATCATGCTCTAAGTTGATACAGTCCACGTAAAGGTTTGACCACAAAGAAATATATATTAATTTATCATTTAATGAAGAAATTAGCAAATCCCCCCTCATGGAGATCAATCTGAAGAAATTCTATGAATCTACATATTTTTAATACTATTTATATAAAAACAGGGGAGATGTGTAAAGGTGTAAATAATAGACAATAAGTGAAAGTGTTAATTGCTCAGTTGTGTCCAACTCTTTGTGACCCTATGGACTGTAGCCCTCCAGACTCCTGTCCATGGGATTCTCCAGGCAAGAATACTGGAGTGGGTTGCCATTTCTCTCTCCAGGGGATCTTCCTGATCCAGAGTCCAAACCCAGGTCTCCCGCATTTCAGGCAGATTCTTTACCATTTAAGCCACCTGGGAGGCCCCAGTTGACGATAAGAAATTAATTAAATAAATGATGATGTATCTCCCTGAGGGATTATTATCTTCTATAGCTCCATTTTTAAAAAGATGATTATTTTTAAATATTTTAAAATGGAGAAAATACTAATGACATCATGGGAAGTTAGAAAAGCAGAATGCAACACTTAGGAGTCAATATTGTGTGGCTCAGAAGGGGTTATCATATAGTGGTCAGCAACAACCTAACATCTCATTCGTTTAGGACTGTAAAAGTTTATTATTCTTCACAACTGGTCTACTGCATATTCTGTGGCCACTGCCCCGTGTGCTGTCCATGATCCTTTATGTTGTTCAGTCTCCAAGCCATGTCCAACTCTTTGCGACCCTATGGACTGCAGCATACCAGGCCTCCCTGTCCCTCACTATCTCCCGGAGTTTGCCCAAGTTCATGGCCATTGAGTTGGTGATGCTGTCCACTCATCTCATCCTCTGCTGCCCTCTTGTCCTTCTGCCCTCAATCTTTCCCAACATCAGGGTCTTTTCCAATGAGTCAGTTCTTCCAATCAGGTGGACAAAATACTGGAGCTTCAGCATCAGTCCTTCCATTGAATATTCAGGGTTGATTTCCTTTAGGATTGATTGGTTTGATCTCCTTGCTGTCCAAGGGACTCTCAAGAGTCTTTTCTAGCACCACAATTTGAAAGCAATTTTTTGGTGCTCAGCCTTCTTTATGGTCCACCTCTCACATCCGCACATGAGTACTGGAAGACCATAGCTTTAACTATACAGACCACCATCCTTCATCCCATCTTATTCTCCACTTTTGATGGAGTAGAGATGAATGCCATCCTTCCTAGAACCACCAGGCAATCCAGTCTAGTTTCTGCCTGTTCTGTAAACATTTGACTATCCACAATTAGAAATCATCATATGTGTCAAGGTCAAATATCAGGCAAACTAGCATTTAGAGAATAAGCAGACAAAAGAAGGTCTTGCTCTGGAAATGACTCACAGGAGTATATGGGTGGGGGAGCTTGGCTGAGCCTGGGTATGTCTGCCAAGACTCAGACTACTTGCTAAGATGAGCTTGAAATTTCTGTTTGCCTGACCCACCACCCTGCCAGTGTGTCTGATTCCAGGTCATAGTTTATATTGTACTGTCAGCTTCAGTCCTATTGCTAATATTATTCACGCAAGTCCAAGAGGGTTGCATCTCAGATGATGTGATGACAATTGTCCAGCTTACTGAAGTATAGGCACTTTATGGAGTTGGGGGCTCTTGATTGAAAATCTCTTGCTCCAGCCCAGAAAAGTAATATTTTCAGTTTGTTTCATGTAGACAGCATTTCTTCAGATCCTATGTGGATGTCTGTTTTGTTAGAAAAAGTAATTTATTCCAGTTACTTAGGATTGAAACTCAAAATCTATGCACTGTTGGTAATTTAACATGGATATAAAAAAACTTTTCTGAGAATCCTATGGATTATTAAACACAGGGCTTCTGAAGACAATCATAGGATCTCTCTGTGCCAAGTTCTTTGGTTCTCTGTGGAGTCAGGGGAACTGAATATAGTTGCTTCTCAAGGTGCTTCCCAGGCCTGTGACCTTAAGATAGGGACCATAAAATCAATATGCTAAGTTGAGGAAAATTACATTGAATCAGTTGTGAAGAAAAATCTACAGTGTTCTAGATCAGCATTTATCATGCACTGAGCAAATGTGTTTCCTTAGCAAAGAAATGTACCCAGGTTCTTTGATTATAAAGATTGCAAAAATGCAGCACACTTGGAAAAAAAGTTTAAGTACATGGGGCGTTTAGTACAACATTAAATGTGGCAAAGATGGTGAAAGTCTTTTCTTAAAGGAAATCATTGCAAATTTGAGGTGTAATTCTAATTAAATCCTTATTTAACTGTAAAACTCTAGTTTTAAAAAATCATTCAAAGGGTTAGAGAAAAAAAAAAAAAAAAACCAAAACTATGATGAAGTATAGCTGAACACTGAAGAATTGATGCTTTCAAATTGTGGTGCTAGAGAAGATTCTTCAGAGTCCCTTGGACAGCAAGGAAATCAAACCAATCCTAAAGGAAATCAACCCTGAAATATTCACTGGAAGGACCAATGCTGAAGCTGAAGCTCCAATACTTTGGCCACCTGATAGAAAAGCCTGACTCATTGGAAAAGACCCTGAAGCTGGGAAAGATTGAGGGCAGGAGGAGAAGGGGATGACAGAGGATGAGATGGTTGGATGGCATCACAGACTCAGTGGACATGAATTTGAGCAAGCTCTGGGAGATGGTGAGGACAGGGAATCCTGGAGTGCTGCAGTCCACGGGATCACAAAAAGTTGGACACAACTCAGTGACTGAACAACAATTCCCTAGTATACAGTTAACCTTCCTTTCCTACTCTTGGACACACTGACAAAGAAAAGACTTCTTATATTCACCCATCTTTTAAATCTTTTAAAGAATTTCTATTGATGATGCAACTCTGTCCATCTTGAAAACTTTGCTTTTAATAAAATGCTCATTGAGTTAGTTTTGTCCTGTGTCCAAAAGCACATGGAATTTACCTATTGTAACAGTTTAAAATGTAAATATCTTCACTGTGTCGCCATTGACATCAAGAGCATTAGTTTTTAAAACTCTCCACTCATTCCCAGACTTTGAGAATGAACTTATGGTTGTTGGGGGGAAGGATGGGGAGAACGGATAGTTAGGGAGTTTGGGATTGACATGTACACATCATTGTATTTCAAATGGATAGCCAACAAGGACATATTGTATAACACAGAGAACTCCACTCAGTGTTATGTGCAGCCTGGATGGGAGGGGAGTTTGGGGGAAAATAGGTACATGTGTATATATGACTGAGTCCTTTGGCTGTTCACCTGAATCTATCACAACATTGCTAACTGGCTATGTGTGTGTGTGCTCAGTTAGGTCGGACTCTTTGCAACCCTATGGACTGTAACCCATCAGGTTCCTTTCTCCATGGAATTTTCCAGGCAAGAATACTGATAATGGGTTACCATTCCCTTCTTGAGGGGCTTTTCCAGACCCAGAGATTGAACCCAGGTCTCCCACATTGCAGATAGATTCTTTACCTGCTGACCCACTAGGGAAGCCCCTAATCGGCTATACTCCAGGATAAAAAAAAAGTTTAAAAATAAGAACGTGAGGGTGGGATGTTTTGAAAGAACAGCATGTATACTATCTATGGTGAAACGGACCACCAGCCCTGGTGGGATGCATGAATCAGGTGCTCTTGCCTGGTGCACTGGGAGGACCCTGAGGAGTCGGGTGGGGAGGGAGGTGGGAGGGGGGATCGGGATGGGGAATACGTGTAACTATATGGCTGATTCATGTCAATGTATGATAAAACCCACTGAAATGTTGTAAAGTGATTGGCCTCCAACTAATAAAATAATATTAAAAAAAAAAAAAAAAAAAAAAATATTCTCCCAATCTTTGAGTTGGTCTTAGTGGTTCACTTGGTGGTTCCCACTCTCTGCTCCCAGACATCGCCCTTTAGAACACCTCTCATCCCATCGCTAAAACAAGCATAGCATGTTTGTGCTAAATGATGGAAAAGAACCCTGTGGGATCCATATGTCATGTGTTCCCAGCTCCCTGATCCAGTGTTTCTGCTGTTACATTTCCCACTTAACGCTGCTTTTATAACTAAGCAAGAATAACTTTTCTCTGGTCTAGTGGAGCTTTCTAACAATGCTCAAGTCACTGTGTTTTTCAAAATTGTGTGATATTCTCATCGATTTTAGTTAAATGAAGTCAGGTGACTTCATCTTTTTTAAAAAAAATTCATGTCTAAATATCCACAGCACACAGGATTTGGCTGAGTTTAGAATCTTTACACCAGGTAAGTAAATGACAACTGAAGTTTGAACTCGGCTGAAAAAATACAGCTATTCTTTGCATGACCCCTACTGTTTGCCACAAGTAAGTGTAGCATTGAAAAAGACAAAAGAAAAAACTTGGCTGTTTCTTTTTCAAAATGGTGTTTTGTTTCATTCAAAACAAGAACAAAAAACGTGTTCAAGAATAATAATTTGCCTTCACTAAGCTATATATTAAGCACACAAACGTATAAGGAACCTTAGATATTTTCAAATTCAGCCTTTGAATCTCATGAACGGTAAATTTAAGAAAGAACCTGCAGGCCCACTTCTTTTTCCCTCACTCCAGTAGTCTCTAGTTTGTTCTACAGAAGCAGGAAGATAATCTTTGGTTTGCAGATCCTCCCACCATTACCCAGTCGGCACCCCAAAGAACATCACCATCATCACCAGGGCAAGCAACAGCATCCACCAGGGCCACGTCCTTACCTGAGAAACAAGCGCTGTCTCTTCCCTGAAGCCTTGAGGACAGAAGTCACTGAAGCAAAATGAACGACAGAGAGAGGCAGAGAATTCTATCTTAGCCCAACCCCAGTGCACAATTTTTTGCTTTCCTTATGTCAAACTGAAGTTGCTGCTTGGTCATTGTCCCTCCCAACCACAATGTATACGGTCTTCCTTACTGAAGTAGTGGTTGTTGTTGTTTAGTTACTTAGTCGTGTCTGACTCTTGAGATCCCGTGGACGCTAGTCCACCAGACTCCTCTGTCCATGGGATTTCCCAGATGAGGATACTGGAGTGGGTTCCCATTTCCTTCTCCAGGGAATCTTCCCATCCCAGGGATCAAACCATCTCCTGCACTGACAGGCAAATTCTTTACCACTGAGCCACACCAGGAGCATCTTACAATTCAAGCAGTTATGTTTCCTTTGCCTTTATCTCTGCTTGGGGATAATCTCTTCTTGTAGTTGGAAGTCTTCTAATGATTTGCATGGAATGTCACACTGTGAAATTATCAACCAGTGGCTTATATTTTTCTCCATTGTCTTCAAAAACTAAAGGGAACAAACATGTCACTGCTTTTGCTGGCTTGCTTGTGGTCCATTGGATTTCCTTCCCATATGATATGCAGCATCCATTACTTTTGGTCTCTTTGACCCTTCATACTTAACACTGTCCCCAATTTAATTCTTCACATCTGCTTTCTTAAAACACTTTATTCAAATATGCTTCACACGAGGCTGAACCCAGCCAGTTCATAGATGTTTTCCCAAAGGCATGTGTCTAGTTTTAGACCTTCAAATAACTCAATTTCACTTCCAAATTAATAAGAACTTTTGTCCTAATTAATTTCTCTAATTCTAAACCAGGAAATCGCCTCTCAGGTGTTCTAAGATACTTTCAACAAGACATGACCTTTCAGATAGCTAGTTTAGCAGAAGTCTACAGAGCTGGTGGCCCAGTTACACTCAGTTCTTTCATTGGGAATATTGCAAAGTGGCTCAAAGAAGGTCATGTGTGAAGGTAGAAAAATTATTAATGTCTGTTCTCTTATGTCTCTGTCTACAAAATTGAATATTTGGAATAGAAAGACTTTTTAGAAATAATGGGAAGTACTTTTATTAAAATTCTTCAAATACTTTGCAGGATATATATGCATTTAAAATTGTTTGCTGTGTTTTGAAGTCTGTCAGAATCAAAAGCAGTAAACAGATGCTAATGTATGTGTGCATGCTCAGTCATGTCCAACTCTTTTGAGACCCTATGGACTGGAGCCCACAAGGCTCCTCTGTCCATAGGATTTCCCAGGCGAGAATACTGGAGTGGGTTGCCATTTCCTTCTCCAGGGGATCTTCCCAAGTCTCCTGCATTGGCAGGCAGATTCTTTAACACTGGTACCACCTGGGAAGCCAAATAGATGCTAGAAGTAAGCATATCTAATAATATTGGCAGAGACATATAGCACTTTTTTTTTACATATAGCACATTTTATGTCAGGCACTGCTCAAAGTATTTAACAGTATTAACATACATTATTTTGCTTAGCCTTCATACCAACTCTATGAGGTTATCACTAGTATTTTACATTTTACAGATGAAGAAACTAAAATGAAGAAGTTGACAGAAATCAAACCAACATTGTAAAACCATAATCAATTAAAGATAAATAAATATAATTTTTTTAAAAAGAAGTTGAGTGACTTGTAATGTCACACAGGTACTTCATAGCCAAGCTAGGTTTTAAACCCAGGTAGTGTGGCTTCCAAGTAACCTCTGTGTTTGCACTCTCTCTGCTATTGAGAAATGTAATCTTCACCACAGTCTTCCCAGGTGGCTCAGAGATAAAGAATTTTCCTGCCAAGCAGGAGGTGGGGGTTGATCCCTGGGTCGTTAAGGTCCCCTGGAGAAGAAATCAGTGAAGCACCCCAGTGTTCTTGCTCGGAGAACTCCATGGACAGAGGGGCCTGGTGGGCTACAATCAATGGGGTCTCAAAGAGTCAGACACAACTGAGAGGCTAAACAACAACAGCTTTCACCAAAAAAAATAAGGGGACTGGAAAAAGAGAAGTACATCAGTGTTAACGCTAAGGCATTTTCCTGCAAATCTGTCATATCATTTAATAAGTGATGGCATTGGGGAACATTAACTAACTTCTTTTTCTTGCCTAGAAAAATTTCTCAGTGGTATTTGCTAATCATGCTGGGATTATTAATGTCATCATAATCAACTGAAAAGCTAAAGAAAAATAAACCACAAACCACTTGGTTTTTTAAATGAGGTTAAGCAACTGTTTTTTTCCTGCTTAAATAACCATCTAGTTTGAGTGTTATTAACTTGTGGTCTACTTTGAAAATGGCATAAAGCCTGATCCAAAAACAAATGCTAATATGTGACTGCTGGTTTTATGCTCTATTTCTGAGGAAGCAAAGTGCCAGTCCTGTGATTGAACTTCTCTTGTTTTAGATCTCTCTGGATCCAAGCACCACACATCTTCTATACATTTAATATAAACCACACTGTCCATTGGGGCTTCCTTGGTAGCTCAGATGGTAAAGAATCTGCCTGCAATGCAAGAAATGCTGATTCCATCCCTGGTCTGGGAAGATCCCCTGAAGAAGGAAATGGCAATCCAGTATTCTTGCCTAGAGAATCCCATGGACAGAGGAGCCTGGCAGCCTACAGCCCATAGGGTCACACAGAGTCGGACACAACTGAAGCAACTTAGCATGAACACACTGCGTGCTACAGAAGTTCTGTGAGATTTTAATTCTGGAAGACTTTGAGTGAGCAGAGAATATTTACAGAATTCAAATTTTTTTCATGATGTTTTCACTAAAACAGGGTTGACTATTTCTGCCACTGATTTAAAAGAAATGTTTAGTTTCTCGGCATTATATATATTTGTGTGTTCATTTCCCATCAATTCAACAACTGGACTCAAAATTAGCGTTCAAATATATCAGCACCAAAGAAAGTACATCTTCTCAGAGTTTTCCAAAATGACAAAAACCTCTCATGCAAATTTAAAGCTGAATTCTCCCTGAAGTTAAATTAGTCATTTGATAAAAAAAGAAGTATAAAACCTTACTTACCACTTTGCTGAGGTTGATTCACAGGCTAATGTGTAAGTTCTTTTATGTCCATCATAAATATAATACAAATGCAAATTTTGAATTAGAAAGTAAATACAGGGATTAAAAAAAGCTTATCTGAAAATTCCATTCATTTCATTGGAAGAGCATTATTAAATGGCTTTCCAGGTGGTTCAGTGCTAAAGAATCCATCTGCCAATGCAAGAGACTCTAGTTCTATCCCTGGGTTGGGGGATCCCTGAAGTAGGAAATGGCAACCAAACAGTATTCTTGCCTGCAAAATTCCATGGACAGAGTCTGGCGGGCTACAGTCCATGGGGTCGCAAAGAGTCAGACATGACTGAGCACAGCACAGCACATAATAAATGTAGATTACTATTTTCCACACAAGGGTATTTTTCTGTTTGAATAATGACAAAGCATAAATTATAAATTTCAAAACATTTTCAACTAAAAGCATGATGAATGGACTTGGCAGAGGCAACAAGAGAAATTTTGTACACCAGATTAGTGACAGATAAATTCCATAAACATGTTAATTCTCTGACAGTTGAAGAGTCCCAATTTATAGCTGAGATACTCAGAGCTGACCAGAAAACAATTTCTTCCAAAATGCACAGAAATACCTTGTGAAAACAATGGATGCTAAAATGTAAGAACTGGCATGGAATATGTCAGTAGCAGTTAGGAGCATCACATACACTATTGTATATTTTAGCTTTGATTTTTCAAATATAGGACTGACAAAAGTTGTTTTTCCCTCATTGCAGTTACCACCAATCATGAAAGGATGAAAATATCTAGGCATTTTTTAAAGAGGCAATCATTCATCTGATCTCCTTAAAGAAATGTTCTGTCCTCAAATTTGCCCCTGTGTATTTGTTAAGTGAACAGCTATTTGTCAGCCACTGTGATAGCTGATTGTAGACAGAATGGTAAACAAGATAGAGTACCTTACCTTACAGACAAAAGTTAATATTTATAGAATGTAGTCATATATACATGCAAAGTATGATTAAATGTGTCTATAAAACAACCACACACTATTGGAATGGCTTCTGTCTGGGAAAAAAATCCAAAAAATATTATTTTACTTTTTTTATTACAGAAAAATTATTTTAAAATCATGGTTTAAAAAAGTAAGATTGAAAAGAAGTGAGCCAAAAAGCATTAAAAAATGTTTTGAGAATGAAATGTCTGTAGAGTCTTTGAAAGTTTCTGACATAGTCATGGAAATCTAGAAAGCCATGGTTTAGTTGCTAAGTCATGTCCAACTTTTTCGATCCCATGGCTGGAACCTACCAGGCTCCTCTGTCCACGGGATTCTCCAGGTAAGAATATTGGAGTGGGTAGCCATTTCCTTCTCCAGGGTGATCTTCCCAACTCAAGAATCGAAACCAGGCCTCTTGCATTACAGGCAGATTCTTTACTGACTGAGCCACAAGGAAAGCCCAAGAAAGCCATGTGCATGTGTAAGTCTGTGAGCCTGTCAAGTAAAAACATGAGAAAGCTCTAATATTTCTCCCTGGGCTGGCTTTGAGATTTTTTGAAAGCCAGAGCAAAAGCTAAGGCACAGTTGGAAACTGCCATTTAAGGCATGAAAGGCATGCCCTAACACACACACAAAGCCCCTTGGCAAAGGACAGGAAACATACTGGTTCAAAGAATTTAAGGAAATTTTTGATCAGTCATTAGCTGACCACTAAGTTAACCAATTCATCTAGTCAAAGCTATGGTTTTTCCAGTAGTAGTGTATGGATGTGAGAGTTGAACCATAAAGAAAGCTGAGCATGGAAGAATTGATGTTTTTGAACTGTGGTGTTGGCAAAGACTCTTGAGAGTCCCTTGGACTGCAAGGAGATCAAACCAGTCAGTCCTAAAGGAAATCAGTCCTGAATACTCATTGGAAGGACTGAGGCTATAGCTGAAACTCCAATACTTTGGCCCCCTGATGCAAAGAACTGACTCGCTGGAAAAGACCTTGATGCTGGGAAAGATTGAAGGCAGGAGGAGAAGGGGACAACAAAGGATGAGATGGCTGGATGGCATCACTGACTCAATGGACATGAGTTTGAGTAAGCTCCGGGAGTTGGTGATAGACAGGAAAGCCTGGCATGCTGCAGTCCATGGGGTCACAAAGAGTCAGACATGACTGAGCGATTGAAATGAAGTTAACCAAGCAGCGATGTCAGTGGTCACACATAGCAAAGGTTATGTATTTTACAGAATTAGCTAATAAAGTCACTAAACAAAGAGCAACAACAAAAACTGATGGTAAAGCAGGTGTATAATTTCCAGAAAATACAATGTATAGTGAATTTCAACAATATATCTATGTTAATGCCTTGAGGATGAAGAGGAAGTTCCTGAAATCCTGAAGTGTATACTTTTCTATACCCCAGCACCATCAAGGAACTAAAGTCATTATGCTTGTTTCTCCTCCTCGCCAGTCATGACTGGAAGCCCACTCTTGGTCTCCCTCTCTTTCCTCCAAAACTTTCTGGCTTTGAAGAGCATGTGATAAAAATGATACTGCTTGTAAATCCTCATTTTTGCTGTCCTCTATGGATCCCAGTTCATCATCCTACATTTCTCAATGACTTTAGCTCATGGATCAATATCATTCTCCCATAGGACTGAGATTTCCTTCTTAAAACAAACAAACAAAAAAAAAAGCAAAAAAAACCTATTTTTTATTGGAGTATAGCCAATTAACAATGTTCTGATAGTTTCGGATGGACAGCAAAGGGCCACACCCATACATGTACATATATCCATTCTCCCCCAAGCCCCCCTCCCATCCAGACTGCCACATGACAAGGAGCTGAGCTCCCTGTGCTATACAGGAGGGCTTGGTTGGTTATCCGTTTTAAATATAGCAGAGAGTACCTGTCCATCCCAAACTCCCTGACTATCCCATCCCCTTATTCTTCCCCCATGGCAAAGATAAGTTTGTTCTTTAAGTCTGTTTCTGTTTTCTAAGTTCATTTGTATCACTTCTTTTCAGATTCCACATATAAGGGATGTCTTATAAGATTTCTTCTTCTCTGTCTGACTTACTTCACTCAGTACTGCAGTCTCTAGGTCTATTCATGTTGCGGCAAGTGGCATTATTTCCTTCTTTTTATGGCTGAATAATATTCCATTGCATGTATGTACCACATCTTCTTGATCCATTCCTCTGTTCACAGATATTTAGGTTGCTCCCATGTTGTCCCTGGGCTTCCCCAATGGGGTAAAGAATCTGCCTGCAATGCAGGATGCCCAGTTAGACCCCTGGGCTAGGAAGATCCCCTGGAGGAGGGCATGGCAACCCACTCCAGCATTCTTGCCTGGGGAATCCCATAGACAGAGGAGCCTGGTGGGCTACAGTCCATAGGGTCGAAAAGAGTCAGACACATCCGAAGCAACTGAACACCCATGCAGGCGTGTTGTCACTACTGTAAACAGCACTGCAACGAACACTGGGGTGCATGCGTCCTTTTGGGCCATCTTCTTCTCTCTGCTCAGTGCTCAGCCTGCAGCCATGATCATCAACAAAAGCCCTGACTATCATGCCTGGAAATAAACAACCAGAGACTTGAAGACACTCATCTGACCAAAGCTGCTGCTTCTACTTGAAAAATGAAAGATGAAAGGTCTTTTTGTTCTATAATGGAGCGGCCTACTGAAGACAAGCATCAGTGCCTACTTGTATTCTTTATACCCTTGCTCTCTTAAATAAACGAAATGCATTGACTGTATGGTACCCACTCACATTACCCGCAATATCTTGTAAATAAACCAACCAACTGACAAATATAAATAAATAAATAAGCCAAAGGAGTGGGAGGTCCCAGGGTAAACAAGCAAAAAATTGCAGCTCCCCCAGTAGAGTCAACTCTCATCCATAGCAATTCAGATTTACTTTTTGTGAACTGTCTCCAGGAGATGGACTTCGTGTGCTACCCTAAGGTAGCATTGTGTGATTTTTCTAGCTTAGTTTAATTTCAGTTCTGAATACAAGTCATTATCAAAATGTACAGGACTGAGTTTGCCCTAGTAGAAGAGCAGTATTCACTAATTACAGGTTTAATGTTAAATTAGGTCCTGTTTCTCTGCAGCAGTGAAGTAATCAGAGGAGAGTCCCATGCCTCTATTAAACATTTACATTAGAGCTGCCTAATTACACCAGGATTTGTTTGGGTAGCACTGGCAGATGTTTTGAAAGGCTGTGGAAAAATGCAATTGCCGTTTCATAAGAGACGGGCACCTTGATATCAGAGCGGGGGACACAAGTGTACATGTAGATCAAAAAACACACCAGGTCTTTATTAATACAATTCAATACAATTTATTAATCACCTGAGCACCTGTGATGAAGCTATTTGTGATGAAGCTATTCATTCATCGGCCTCAGGAAAATATTGCAAAGGTCCACAAAGGAAGTCCAGTAAACTTGAAAACTTCCACAATCGAGTGTTATGGAAACAGAAGGTTATGTAAATTATCATCATCAGAGTTTTTAAATTTCATTTTTAAAAAGTAATGAACCCACTGGAATCTCCACTGTGCCAGCTGACAGTACATTTCCCAGGCCTTCTTCATACAACATAAGGCACGAGATTTGAGAGACTATGAGACTGTGCTTGTTTTAAGCCCTGGGGGTTTGTAGTTGAGTGGGTGGCACCCTGCCAACCGTGTCCAGAGAACAAAGGAGTGAACAGAGCGGCTCTGTTTTCTGTTTTTCCTCCCACACTGGGGTGCTTGGGGGGCAGGGTGGTAAACTATGGGCCAGACAAGTGACAGATGGCATGCTTACTCCAATAAGACTTGCCAGGCAGGAGGCTCTGCCTGCCCCTCACGCTCAGGAGCTGCCGTGGCTGCACGCCCTCCCAAGATTGCTCCAGGAAGGCTTGCCTGAATGGATGACATTGGCACTGACCCTGAGTCTGGCAGATGGCCTTGCTTGACTTACCGTAGTTCGGGGTTATCATCGGATATTTCCTCTCTCTAGGAGGTATTCCAGGACATTAAAGCTACTTCCCAGCAGTACTGAGCAGTTCTTAGACTCCCAGCACGGGCCTTCCCTTTCTTTGAAGTCAGATTACTCCTGAAAAAAAGACAAATTATGTTTACGGCTGGGGGAATAAAATTCTCCCTTATAGGCAATTTTGGGAAAAGTCCAGTGATGTGATTCCACTTCCTTTCCAGCCTACCTTCCCATGTTGCTGACTTCCTACTGCTATCCTTCCTCCCATGCTCTGTCCTGTTGTCATTATTCCCCTTCCAACCCCATTCAGAGCTTATTCCTCTGAATTTATAGATACGAAAGAGAAAATTCATTGAAGACAGTGGCTGGTCTGTTTCCAGCCTCTAGCATTATGCCAGGATATAACAGGAATGTAATAAATGCTTATTGAATAAGTTTTGAAAGGGCTATATGAGATGGAGAAAATAAGGAGAAAGAATCAGGACTGTCTATGTAACATAATGTATATCCCCAAAGGCAGCAATGGAGATGCAGACATAGAGAACAGACTTATAGACACGGGGATTTGGGGAGTAGGAAGGAGAGGATGGGCTGAATGGAGAGAGTAGCATGGAAACGTACACTACCATATGTAAAATAGATAGCCAGTGGAAATTTGCTGTATGCCTCAGGGAACTCAAACTGGGGCTCTGTGACAACCTAGAGGAGTGGGATGGGGTAGGAGGTGGGAAAGAGGCTCAAGAGGGAGGAGACATATGTATACCTACGACTGATCCATGTTGGTGCATGGCAAAAACCAACACAATATTGTAATTATCCTTCAATTAAAAATAAGTAAATTAAGAAAAAATGCAACAGCAAAAAAAATACATGAGCTCCAGGTGTTAAATATCCACCCTCCTCTTCAATGTGTTGCTGCTCTTCCCATCCAAAGGTAGAGCCTATCTCTTCATCTGCCTGGAGTCTGGACTGACTCTGAAGGTGTCTTTGGCCCATTGAACATAAGCTAAGGTACATCCTCTCTATTACAAAGCCTCGTTCTTCAAAGATTCTGCAGATTCAGCTCTTTCTCTCTGGAAAACCTGAAGCCAGTGCATTCTGAAAAAGCTGAGTGTAGCTTTCTGATGGTGTTGGTTTAGTCACTAAGTTATGTCCGACTCTTGCAACCCCATGGACTGTAGCCTGCCAGGCTCCTCTGTCCATGGGATTCTCCAGGCAAGAATCTTGGAGTGGGCTCCCATTTCCTTCTCCAAGGGATCTTCTCAACCCAGGGATCAAACCCGGGTCTACCTGCATTGCAGACAGATTCTTCACCATCTGAGCCACCCTTATTCCACAGACAATTTGAAGCTAAGATGAGTTAAACTACCGAATGCCACACGGCTAGACATTGGTAGAATAAGGATTCAAATCCAGGCATGTAACACATTTTATTCATGTTTTTCAAAATTTTTTCAGCAGCAAATGCCTTTGATTGAAACAATACCCAGATCCCTAATATATTAAATTGACAAACCCAACTAGTGTGGTTTGACTGGTGTGTGGATGCTGAGAAACACCCCCCCAGAACCCTGGGATCTGGGGACTAAGCAAAAATTACTCACTCGCTAAGATATCCTACATGGTGTGCGTGGAATGACTCAGCAGTATCAAGGGCACAGAGCTCTTAGGAAAAATATAAAGTGACAGAAATGGAAGGGCTGCACAGTTGGGAGACCCTAGAAGGTTTTTCATTGTCAGTTCATCCAGTGCAAGCTCCTCCTACTTCCACTGAACCATTTATAATGCAAGCAGAAGGCCTCTTCACCCAGCTTCCCAAGACAAAAAGTGTGGGTCACCCACTCTCCAGCCAGATTGGCTACCACAGAAGACATGTGAGAAAGAGGATCAGCGGCAAGAAATTGCCCCAAAGAGATGTTTTGAAATAGGCTGTGTACACACACACACACACACACACACACACACACACACACGGCTCTTCCAGAGGTTTGATCCAATAGCACCACCACTCAGAGAATGAGGCTATGTACCCAGCCCGTCACCTGGATGACTGAAGGTCTGAAGGTGTAGCGCTAATCTAGTTTGTTGTTCAGTTGCTCAGTCATGTCTGACTCTTTGCAACCCCATGGAAGGCAGCACACCAGGCTTCCCTGTCCTCCACTGTCTCCTGGAACTTGCTTAAGTTCATGTCCATTGAGTCGGTGTTACTATCTAACCATCTTATCCTCTGCAACCCTCTTCTCCTTTTGCTTTCAGTTTTCCCAGCATCAAGGATTTTTCCAATGAGTTGGCTCTTCACGTCAGGTGGCCAAAGTGTTGGGGCTTCAGCTTCAGCATCAATCCTTCCAAAGAATATTCAGGGTTAATTTCCCTTAGGATTGACTGGTTGGATAACCTTGCTGTCCAAGGGACTCTCAAGAGTCTTCTCCAACACCACAGTTCAAAAGCATCAATTCTTCAGCACTCAGCTTTCTTCATAGTCCAACTGTCACATCCATACATGACTACTGGAAAAACCATAGCTTTGACTAGACAGAACTTTCTTGGCAAAGTAGTGTCTCTGCTTTTTAATATGCTGCTTATGCTTGTAATAGTTTTTCTTCCAGCAGCACTAACCCGCAGTTCAGTTCAGTCATTCAGTCGTGTCAGACTCTTTGTGACCCCAAAACCACCGCATGCCAGGCCTCCCTGTCCATCACCAACTCCCGAAGTTTACCCAAATTAATGTCCACTGAGTCGGTGATGCCATCCAACCATCTCATCCTCTGTCATCCCCTTCTCCTCCTGCCCTCAATCTTTCGCAGTATCAGGGTCTTTTCAAATGAGTCAGATCCTCGCATCAGGTGTCCAAAATACTGGAGGTTCAGCTTCAAAATCAATCCTTCCAATGAACACCCAGGACTGATCTCCTTTAGGATGGACTGATTGAATCTCCTTGCAGTCCAAGGGACTCTCAAGAGTCTTCTCCAACACCACAGTTCAAAAGCATCAATTCTTTGGTGCTCAGCTTTCTTTATAGTCCAACTCTCATAGCCATACATGACTACTGGAAAAACCATAGCCTTGGCTAGAGGGACCTTCGTTGACAAGGTAATGTCTCTGCTTTTTAATATGCTGTCTAGGTTGGTCATAACGTTCCTTCCAAGGAGTAACGTCTTTTAATTTCATGGCTGCAGTCACCATCTGCAGTGCTGTTGGAGCCAAAAAAAAATAGTCTCTCACCGTTTCCATTGCCATGGAAGTGATGGGACTCCATCTATTTGCCATGAAGTGATGGGACCCGATGCCATGTTCTTAGTTTTCTGAATGTTGAGATTTAAGCCAACTTTTTCATCTTCTTTCACTTTCATCAAGAAGTTCTTTAGTTCTCTTTCACTTTCTGCCATAAAGGTGATGTCATCTGTATATCTGAGGTTATTGATATTTCTCCCAGCAATCTTGATTTCAGCTTGTGCTTCTTCCAGCCCAGCGTTTCTCACGATATACTCTCCATATAAGTTAAATAAGCAGGCTGACAATATACAGCCTTTACATACTCCTTCTCCTATTTGGAACCAGTCTGTTGTTCCATGTCCAGTTCTAACTGTTGCTTCCTGACCTGCATATAGGTTTCTCAAGAGGTAGGTCAGGTGGTCTGGTATTCCCATCTCTTTCAGAATATTCCACAGTTTATTGTGATCCACACAGTCAAAGGCTTTGGCATAGTCATTAAAGCAGAAATAGATGTTTTTCTGGAACTGTCTTGCTTTCTCCGTGATCCGGCGGATGTTGGCAATTTGACCTCTGGTTCCTCTATCTTTGCTAAATCCAGCTTGAACATGTGGAAGTTCACGGTTCACGTATTGCTGAAGCATGGCTTGGAGAATTTCGAGCATTAATTTGCTAGTGTGTGAGATGAATGCAACTGTGTGGTAGTTTGGGCATTCTTTGGCATTGCCTTTCTTTGGGATTGGAATGAAAACTGACCTTTCCCAGTCCTGTGGCCACTGCTGAGTTTTCCACATTTGCTGGCATATTGAGTGCAGCATTTTCACAGCATCATCTTTCAGGATTTGAAATAGCTCAACTGGAATCCCATCACCTCCACTAGCTTTGTTCATAGTGATGCTTCCTAAGGCCCACTTGATTTCACATTCCAGGATGTCTGGCTCTAGGTGAGTGATCACACCATTGTGATTATCTGGGTCATGGAGATCTTTTTTGTATAGTTTTTCTGTGTATTCTTGCCACCTTTTCTTAATATCTTCTGCTTCTGTTAGGTTCATGCCGTTTCTGTCCTTTTTTGAGCCTATCTTTGCAAGAAATATTCCCTTAGAATCTCTAATTTTCCTGAAGAGATCACTAGTCTTTCCCATTCTATGGTTTTCCTCTATTTTTTTGCACTGATCACTGAGGGAGGCTTTCTTATCTCTCCTTGCTAGTCTTTGGAACTCTGCATTCAAATGGGTATATCTTTCCTTTTTTCCTTTGCCTTTAGCTTCTCTTCATTTCACAGCTATTTGTAAGGTCTTCTCAGAGAACCATTTTGCCTTTTTGCATTTCTTTTTCTTGGGGATGGTCTTGTTTCCTGTCTCCTGTGCAATGTCATGAACCTCCATCCATAGTTCATCAGGCACTCTCTATCAGATCTAGTCCCTTAAATCTATTTCTCACTTCCACTGTATATTCATAAGGGATTTGATTTAGGTCACACCTGAATGGTCTAGTGGTTTCCCCCACTTTCTTCAATTTCAGTCTGAATTTGGCAATAAGGAGTTCATCATCTGAGCCACAGTCAGCTCCTGGTCTTGTTTTTGCTGACTGTATAGATCTTCTCCATTTTTGGCTGCAAAGAATATAATCGATCTGATTTTGGTGTTGGCCATCTGGTGATGTCCATGTGTAGAGTCTTCTCTCGTGTTGTTGGAAGAGGGTGTTTGCTATGACCAGTTGCATTCTCTTGGCAAAACTCTATTAGCCTTTGCCCTGCTTCATTCTGTACTCCAAGGCCAAATTTGCCTGTTACTCCAGGTATTTCTTGACTTCCTACTTTTGCATTCCAGTCCCCTATAATGAAAAAGACATCTTTTTTGGGTGTTAGTTCTCAAAGGTCTTGTAGGTCTTCATAGAGCCATTCAACTTCAGCTCCTTCAGTGTTACTGGTCAGGGTATAGGATTACCACGATATTGAATGGTGTGCCTTGGAAATGAACAGAGATCATTCTGTCGCTTCGGAGGATAACCTTACACTGCCTTTATTCAGGGCATTCTACTTAGGCATTGCCAACTTTTTACTTGACATTGCTATCATCTTTGGGTCTCAGTGGTCTATGTCAACTTCTGTTTCCATTTTCATTGCCTTTCTCAACTTCAGCATTTCTGACATTTAATGATGGAAATGGTCATTTTCTTGGACCTGGAATTTTCAGATTACCTTTGAGAACTGTCATTTTACTGAAAGAGGCTTTGCTGCTCAATGAGGGCTCAGAGAATTTAGCTGGGTTTCTTTGATGCACGTATAAAAACGGTCGTCCCTATGGCCTGGTAATTAGATGTTTTAGTGAGAACTGTGTTGGTGCCCATAGTTCTCAGGTAGGGAAGCTGCTGACCCTCCAGCCTGTACTCTGAATGACAGACTTTGGCAAGTAGTGCTTCTCAGGTGGCTCAGTGGTAAAGAATCTGCCTGCCAATGCAGGAGATGTGGGTTCGATCCCTGGGTCAGGAAGATACCCTGTAGAAGGGGATGGCAACCTACACCAGTATTCTTGCCTGGAAAATCCCATAGACATAGCAACCTGGCAGGCTAGAGTCCAGGGTGTCACAAAGAGTCAGACATGACCGAGAGACTGAGCACACGGTGCAAGACCTAGTAGTACATACGCACAATTTTTATATTTTTTCTGTAATCATTTACTAAGGTGAGCCCAACAAATTAGAGGTAAAGATATACAATTTTGCTGAGAAATAAATGTAAAATGAATTCACAAGGTGAGATATGCATTGTAATCTCTTTTCGAGATTCAGTTTCCAAACATTCCTGAAAACAGTAACAGTCAATATTCCAGATTTATTAAACCTGGGAGATGTAGAGGGGAAATATGTGCATACATGAAGTGCACAAATTTTTAAGTTTTACTTCTTCATCAATGTAGTACATTTCTGAAATAGGCCCTATAACATATATCTGATCCATTACTAAAGTGCTTTACTTCACTTTGAAGCAACGTCTCTTGGGAAATGTGAGCTTGTTTAAAAATATTTTTCATGTACCTTAGCTGGGAATCCTTCCAAACTGCTCTGCTCACCTATAATCCACACCTGTTCTGTAAACAACCATGACAGTTTTCTTGGAACATAAGCATCAACTTGAATTCTAATGTGGCCTCAAGTGATTTCTTCATCAGAAAGAGAAAATAGGCAAACATCAAACCTATAAAAGTAGTAATAGAACTTATACAAAGTTAGTTTACTTATGGAAGAGAAAAACACTGCCTTAGATTAAAAAATTTCTTTTAGTGGCAAATAAATTTAGCTTAAAATCTTTTAATAGAATCCTAAAGTAAGAATTCAGAGATAATTATTCCTATCAAAAAATCACTGTGCAGTTCACTGAAGATTTTTGCCATGATTTAATAGGTGCAGCCTCTATCAAACTTAAAATATTACTTAAGATACAAAATTGTAGATAAGATAGAATTACATCTACATGAACTCTAGAAAGAATAAATCTGAATAAATCTGATCTATGGTGAAGCACTGTCAAACACATCAGTGATTGTCTGGCTTTGAGAATGGATGTATAGGGAATAATCCCTTGAATCTATTTGTCACTTTCAGTGTATAATCATAAGGGATTTGATTTAGGTCATACCTGAGTGGTCTACTGGCTTTCCCTACTTTCTTCAATTTAAGTCTGAATTTGGCAATAAGGAGTTCATGATCCGAGCCACAGTCAGCTCCTGGTCTTGTTTTTGCTGACTATATAGAGTTTCTCCATCTTTGGCTGCAAAGAACATAATCAATCCCATTTCAGTATTGACCACCTGGTGATGTCCATTATAGAGTCTCTCTTGTGCTGTTGGAAGAGGGTGTTTGCTATAACCAGTTGTGTTCTCTTGGCAAAACTCTATTAGCCTTTGCCCTGCTTCATTTGGTACCCCAAGGCCAAATTTGCCTGTTACTCAGGTATTTCTTGGCTTCCTACTGTTGTATTCCAGTCCCCGATAATGAAAAGGACACCTTTTTGGGGTGTTAGTTCTAGAAGGTCTTCATAGAACCATTCAACTTCAGATTCTTCAGCATTACTGGTCAGGGAATAGACTTGGATTACTGTGATATTGAATGGTTTGCCTTGGAGATGACCAGAGTCATTTTTGAGGCTGCATCCAAGTACTGCATTTCAGACTCTTTTGTTGATTATGATGGCTACTCCGTTTCTTCTAAGGGATTCTTGCCCACAGTAGTAGATATAATGGTCATCTGAGTTAAATTCACCCATTCCAGTCCATTTTAGTTTGCTGATTCCTAAAATGTCAATGTTCATTCTTGCCATCTCCTGTTTGATCACTTCCAATTTGCCTTGATTCATGGACCATGATTAATGCCTGGGATCTTTTGAGGGAGGTCACCATTATCTTATGTCCACCATAGTTTGGCCCCAGGTAAACATCAGGGAGAGAATATTCCAAAGAATAGCAAGGAGAGACAAAAAAGCCTTCCTCAGTGATCAATGCAAAGAAATAGAGGAAAACAACAAAATGGGAAAGAGTAGAGATCTCTCCAAGAAAATTAGAGATACCAAGGGAACATTTCATGCAAAGATACGCTCAATAAAGGACAGAAATGGTACAGACCTAACAGAAGCAGAAGATATTAATAAGAGGTGGCAAGAATACACAGAAGAACTGTACAAAAAAGATCTTCACAACCCAGATAATCACAATGGTGTGATCACTCACCTAGAGCCTGACATCCTGGAATGTGAAATCAAGTGGGCTTTAGGAAGCAGCACTACAAACAAAGCTAGTGGAGGTGATGGGATTCCAGTTGAGCTATTTCAAATCCTGAAAGATGATGCTGTGAAAGTGCTGCACTCAATATGCCAGCAAATGTGGAAAACTCAGCAGTGGCCACAGGACTGGAAAAGGTCAGTTTTCATCCCAATCCCAAGGAAAGGCAATGCCAAAGAATGCTTGAACCACCGCACAACTGCACTCATCTCACACGCTAGCTAAGTAATGCTCAAAATTCTCCAAGCCAGGTTTCAGCAATAAGTGAACCATGAACTTCCAGATGTTCAAGCTGGATTTAGCAAAGGTAGAGGAACCAGAGGTCAAATTGCCAACATCTGCTGGATCATCGAAAAAGCAAGAGAGTTCCAGAAAAACATCTATTTCTGCTTTATTGACTATGCCAAAGCCTTTGACTGTGTGGATCACAATAAACTGTGTTAAATTCTGAAAGAGATGGGAATACCAGACCACCTGACCTGCCTCTTGAGAAACCTGTATGCAGGTCAGGAAGCAACAGGTAGAACTGGACATGGAACAACAGACTGGTTCCAAATAGGAGAAGGAGTACATCAGGGCTGTTTACTGTCACCCTGCTTGTTTAACTTATATGGAGAGTACATCATGAGAAACACTGGGCTGGAAGAAGCACAAGTTGCAATCAAGATTGCTGGGAGAAATATCAGTAACCTCAGATATGCAGATGACACCACCCTTATGGCAGAAAGTGAAGAGGAACTGAAAAGCCTCTTGAGGAAAGTGAAAGAGGAGAGTGAAAAAGTTGGCTTAAAGCTCAACATTCAGAAAACTAAGACCATGGCATCTGGTCCCATCACTTCATGGGAAATAGATGGGGAAACAGTGGAAACAGTGTCAGACTTTATTTTTTGGGGCTCCAAAATCACTGCAGGTGGTGATTGCAGCCATGCTGCAATCATGCTGCAAATTAAAAAATGTTTACTACTTGGAAGGAAAGTTATAACCAACCTAGACAGCATATTGAAAAGTAGAGACATTACCTTGCCAACAAAGGTCCCTCTAGTCAAGGCTGTGGTTTTTCCAGTAGTCATGTATGGAAGTGAGAGTTGGACTATAAAGAGAGCTGAGTGCCAAAGAATTGATGCCTTTGAACTGTGGTGTTGGAGAAGACTCTTGAGGGTCCCTTGGACTGCAAGGAGATCCAATCAGTCCATCCTAAAGGAGATCAGTCCTGGGTGTTCATTGGAAGGACCAATGTTGTAGCTGAACCTCCAGTATTTTGGACACTTGATGCAAAGAACTGACACAATTGAAAAGAGCCTGATGCTGGGAAAGATTGAAGGTGGGTCGACAGAGGATGAGACGGTTGGATGGCATCACTGACTCAATGGACATGAGTTTGGGTAAACTCCGGGAGTTGGTGATGGACAAGGAAACGTATGATGCATCCGTGGGGTCACAAAGAGTCGGACACGACTGAGTGACTGAACTGAACTAAACTGTAGGGAATAATTGGGGAGGGGCCCAAGTGAACTGTTGGGGGTGATAAAAAACAGTGTTCTGTATCTTCACTGCAGTTTCAGTGCCATACATACATTTATCAAAATTCACTGAACAATTCACTTAAAAGGGGTACATTTTATTGAATTTGAATTATGTTTCATAAAAATAACCCTCCCTCCAAAGAACAAAACAAGGATATGCACAATATTAAACCAAGATATATCTCTGACTTAATTTTGAGAATCATACAGGAAATCTTTAATATCTCCCCAAATTCTCCATATTTATTATTTTTATTTCTCTTTTCTGCCATGCTCCATTACTGACCTCTACTGAGCATTAAGTAGATTTTACAAGAAAACTTAAAGTTTTTTCTTAATAGATTTCCTTCTTACTAGTTAAGCCATTCCCTTCTCCAGGTGATCTCTACACAGGGATCTAACCCAGGTCTCCTGCAATGCAGGCAGATTCTTTACTGTCTGAGCCATCAGGGATGCCCCTACTCATTACTATTTCTTCACAATAAATGTGCTTATTAAAACTATTTCATCTAACTAATATGGTTCTATTAGATTCTCTAGTAGAGCAACTTGCAAGGTCAGGGTAACCATGTGTCCACTGGAGGTACCTAGTGGATTTCAAACTTATTTGCCTTGGGGTGGAGTCTATTGAAATCATTCTCATCTCTTCTCAAAGAGCTTTACTTTTTTATTATATTTTTAAAATGTATTTCCTGTGTTCAAAAACACTGGATCTGTATTAGTTTCCAAGTATGGTTTTAACAAGTTACCACAAAGTCAGTGGCTCAACATAAGACAAATTTATAACTTTACAGTCCTGGAGGTCAGAGGTCAGAAATGAATTTTGCTGTGTTAAAGTCCACATGTTAGCGGGGCCTTGTTTATTCATGGCAGCTCTAGGGCAGAATCTGGATTTTTGCCTTCTCTGGTTTCTAGAGTCCTCCTGGCTTGTGGCCCCTTCTTGCATATTCAAAGGGTATTACTCTAAGGAATTCCCTGCAGTCCAGTGGTTAGGACTCTGCACTTAAACTTCTGAGGGTCTGGGTTCAATCCCTGGTTGGAGAACTAAGACCCTGAAAGTCACACAGTGTAGCAAAAAAAACAGTCATCAGTTCAACCTTCACTTGCATCATAACATGTCCTTCTCCTGCTCTGACACTCCTATCTCTGTGATTACTCTGGGCCCCCCAGTTGACACAGGATACTCATCCCATCTCAACATCCTTTACTTACTCACATCTGCAAAGTGCCTTCCTTTGTATAAGGTATCATACTTATAGGTTTGGATGGTTAGGGCATGAACAACTTTGGGAGACTATTCCACCTCCCATAGTACCCAGAAGCAATTGGTTATAAATTGCCCTCTTAAAAACCAAAAGAACTCAAAAACAGACAGCCCAACCTACTCTGCAGTGGAGGAACTCAGGCATGAACTTTGGCTCTGCTCCTGTTAGTGGAAGACCAGCTGGCCTTATTATAACCACTTCCTTACTTGCTCAGGTGTATGAAGAGCATGCATGGTATAAAAAAAAAAAATTCTGTTTTCTCAAAATTAGATTTTAAAAATTGACTCAAATGGTGTTTTGTTTTGTTTTGTTTTACAAAAGCCTGAAGAATCTCCAATAATTTTTAACTTGATGCCAAGATCAACAAGGCATCTCTTTGTAGCAATCACTGCTATCCTTTCATATTTTGTAAGGCTTTCTACTGGAATGTTAGTATACCTTTCCTCTCTGATGATCAAATGAGTAAAAGCTGTTTTGTAGCAAAAGAAAAAAGAAAAAAAAAAAACAATTTAATAGTGGGTCAAAAGTTTGACTAGACATTTCTCCATGTAAGATATGCAACTGACCAACAAGCTTAGGAAAAGATGATCATCATCATTCAGTTCAGTTCAATTCAGTCGCTCAGTTGTATCCAACTCTTTTCAACCCATGGACTGCAGCATGCCAGGCTTCTCTGTCCATCACCAACTCCTGGAGTTTGTTCAAACGTATGTCCATCAAGTTGGTGATGCCATCCAACCATCTCATCCTCTATCATCCCCTTTTCCTCCCGCTTTCAATCTTTCCCAGCATCAGGGGCTTTTCCAAAAAGTCAGTTCTTTGCATCAGGTGGCCAAAGTATTGGAATTTCAGCTTCAGCATCAGTCCTTCCAGTGAACATTCAGGACTGATTTCATCGTCATTAGTTATAGGGAAACACAGACCAAATCCACAACAAGAAACCATTTCACACCTATTACCAGGACTTCTTTTGTTTTCCCATTTTTTGGCCAGGCCTTGTGGCATATGGAATCTCAGTTCCCCAACCAGAAATCAAAGACACGTCCCCTGCATTGGCAGGGTGGAGTCCTAACTACTGGACCGTCAGGGAAGTCCTGGGATGGTTATTTGAAGAAATGGAAAATAATAAGTATCATCAATGATATGGAGAAATTGTAACCCTCAAGCTTTGCTGAAGGGAATGTACAATGATGCAGCCTCTGTGAAAAGTAGATTGATGATTCTTCAACAAGTTAAATATGGTGTTACCGTATGACCCAGCAATTCTACTCCTACATATAAACCCAGAAAAACTGAAAATAGTTGTTCAAATAAAACCTGCATATTATTCACAGCAGCAATATTCACAATAGCCAAAAGATTGAAGAAATCAAAATGCTCTTTAATGGATGAAAGGATAAAAAAATATATATCCTTAAAATAGAATACGTTGAGTCATAAAATGGAGTGAAATATTGATACATGTTAGAAGATGAATGGATGAAACTTGAAAACCTGCTAAGTGAAAGAAGCTGGACACAAAATGCCACATATGACTGCACATAATTACGTGTCTTTGAAATACTCAGAATAAGAAAACCCAAGAAGACAGAAAGAAGCTCAGGGGTTGTCAGGGGCTTGAGGGAGTGGAGATGGAGAGTGACTTCTTAATAGGTAAGTGATTTCTGTTTGAGGTGACAAAAAATTCTGAAACTGGACAGTGGTGATGGTTGTTCAACACCGCGAATGTACCTGATACCACTGAACTATACATGTTAAAATGGTAAATTTTTAACATGCTAAATGTGTGCTAAGTCACTTCAGTCTTGTCAGACTCTTTGCGACCCTATAGACTGTAGTTCACCAGGCTCCTCTGTCCATGGAATTCTCCAGGCAAGAATATCGCAGTGGGTTACCATGCCCTCCTCTAGGGGATCTTCCAGACCCAGGAATCAAACCCACATCTCTTACATCTAATCCTCATTGGCAGGCGGGTTCTTTACCACTAGCGCCACCTGGGAAGCCCTCCAATGCAGAGCACACAGGTTCAATCCCTAGTTTGGCAACTAAGATCCCACATGCTGTTGGGGCAGCTAAGCCCACGCACCACAAACTAGACAGAAGACCGTGTGCAACAACTAGAGAAAGCCCACACGCCACATCAAAGCCAAATCACAGCCAAATGAATTAATTGAATGATTAAAGAATAAGATAAAGGAGTCCCTAAATGTCCAAATATTTCAAAGGTCCTGTGTCCCTGGAAAAAAGAGAGATGGTGTAAGAGACAGGAAGTCACAAAGACCCCTCTATGGACGGGGAAGAATAAGACAGGAAATGTTAGTCCCTCAGTTGTGTCTGACTCTTTTGTGAGCCTATGGACTGTAGGCCAGCAGGTTACTCTGTCCATGGGATTTCCCAGGCAAGAATACTGGAAATGGTTGCCATTTCCTTCTCCAGGGGGTCTTCCACACCCAGGGATTGAACCTGGGTCTCCTGCATTGTAGGTGGACTCTTTACCTTCTGAGCCACCAGGAAGGGACAGGAAGGAATTAGTAAAAAAAAGTAAAGCTGTGTGTGTGTGTGTGTGTGTGTGTGTGTGTGTGTATGGCTTCAGTAGCCACACCAGGGATGGTGTGGGGAGGAAGTGCTGGCTGAGGGGGAAGCAGCACCTGTGCTGAGAGGGCCGTGGTTGAAAGAGAAAGGACATTACAGCCCCTTTCAGGAGGGAGGGCAGATGAACAGGGCCAAGCTGTCACCATAATCTCTGTTACCCAGGTATGATAAAAAAAAAAGACCACTGTCAGCACTGGAGGGAGTTTAGCTGGTCCTGGAAGAATGCCTTTTTCACTGTAATGACTGTACAGAGTTCTTGTGTTTGCATTTCCTTGTGTTATAAACGTATACCTAGTGTCAAACACTCAGTATCACAACTCTATTGTGACAAGGAGGAGGACAGAGTAAGCTACATTGTTACCCACCAGACACGCACTGCATGGACCATAGGCATGCCCACCAGACATGCACTGCATGGACCACAGGCATGCCCTGGAGCTACTACAGGGACATGTGTGAACCAGTAAAGACTTTAGGTGAATGTCGGAGATTAGAGAAATACTGTTTAAGATGATTCCGCAAGAAATTGGCCTTGACTTTTCCCAAACTTTGCAGGACCTTGTGAAACAAATTCTTACAGCATTACAAAACCTAACTCTGGGGGCAAGGAACTTGGCTGCTGGTGCATCTAGATAGGAGAGCATGCGTGCATGCTCAGTCATGTCCGACTCTTTGAGATTCCAAGGACTGTAGCCTGCCAGGCTCCTCTGTCCATGAGATTTCCCAGGCAAGAGAACTAGAGTGGGTTGCCATTTCCTCCTCCAGGATCTTTCTTACTTAGGGATCGAACTGGTATCTCCTGTATCTCCTACATTGGCAAGTGGATACTTTACCACTGTACCACCTGGGAAGCCCCCAGATAGAAGAGCAGTTTCTTCAAAAAATGTGAAGGGAGAAAGGTTAACATTTCATGCCCAGACAAGCACAGGCTAGAGCTCCCCAGATGCAAGAGGAAAGAAGAGTCCATAGGAGTATGTAATAGAAGGACCAGGCTTCTGTATATTATGAATACCTAACTTGGCATGGGTCTAATATGAAACTTTCTTTAATCATAGATTGTATCATTTTAGGCCCGGTCTTTCCTTTTACAAGAAAGAAAAGAGTTTGCTTTTGATAGAGTAAGTTTATCCTTCTAAAGGAAGAATAATACCATATGTAAAGTAGATAACCAGTGCAAGTTCGATGCCTGAAGCAGGGCACTCAGAGTCGGTGCTCTGGGACAACCCAGAGGGATAGGGTGGGGAGGAAAGTGTGTAGGGAGTTCAGGATGGGGGAAGCATGTACATCCATGGTGATTCCTGTCAATGTATGGCAAAAACCATCACAATATTGGAAAGCAATTACCTTTCAATTAAAATAAATAAATTAACTTAAACAATTAAGAATATTTTTATCATTTTCTTCCCTAATGTATGTGTTTCAGAAAAAATTTTTAAAGAGTAATATTTTCTATTGTTTTCCCACACTGAATTTCAGCAATTTTCAAAGTATTTCCTGTTTTTAGTCTTGTAACCCACTTACACCCTCCTCAGGGAAAAAGATGATCAAGAGATATTTCTTGGCAAATACTCTGAATTTATTCCAGGTTTGTTTTGTAATAAAAAAAAAAAAACACTCTGGAACATATTCGTTGGTAGCAATGAAGCAGAAATGGTAGAAACAAGCTTTTTTTTTAGAAACAAGCTTTTTTAATAAGACCTAATTCCACAAGTAGAGCATATTGAAATGCTACTGAGACAGGAAATCAAAACAGAACTGAGTGTTAAGAATTATTGAGAAGAACACTGTGTGTGCGCGTGTGTGTGTGTAGAAAAAGAGAGCTGTCCTTACTCAATTTTTTAAAAAGTACATTTTCTTTTGGAACTGGAAAGCAGTATTGATTTGTTTGATCCCTGGGCATGACAACCCACTCCAGTATTCTTGCCTGGAGAATCCCATGGACAGAGGAGCCTGGTGGTCTATAGTCCATAGGGTCACGAAGAGTCAGACACAACCGAAGTGACTGAGCACCCACGCACATTCTTATTTACCTCAGAATAGTTTTCCCCAAGGAGCAGGAAACAATGCAATAGAAGATTTGTTGATAAATTAATCACTCTTGAATTAATAAACTACTTATAAAGTCATGTCTCTATGGATACAAGTGTGATAAATATTTATTTTTATTTTTTTGTGTATTTGTCTGTGCCGGGTCTTAGTTGCAGCGTGAGCGATCTTTAGTTGCAGCTTGTGAACTCTTAGTTATGGCATATGGGATCTAGTTCCCCAACCAGGGATAGAACCCGGGCCCGCTGCATTGGGAGCACCAAGTCTTAGCCACTGGACCACCAGGGAAGTCCCAAGTGTGATTTATTAAACATAAAGATATCCTAACAGTGTCCCCAACTCCAAATCCGAATGCTGGTGAAAACTAAAAGCAACAGCTATCCATAGTACTTAGTCTAACTACAGAATTCATTCAAGAATTGGGCACGAGTATAAATGAAAGTCATAAAACATGATTGGACATCACTGCCAGTACAAGGCATGTAAAGAAGACATCAGACCACAAGGTTAAACATGGTTGCTTCTAAAATGGGATCATAAATGAAGGGGGCTAGGAGGTGAGAAGACAAAGTCACTGGGCCAAAGGGCCGTCGAGGCTTCATGGAAGAAGTGGCAGTTGGTGTGGACCCTGAGAAGTAAATATTTAGAGATACGTAGGAATGAGAGAGGGCTTCCCTTGTGACTCAGACTGCAAAGAATCTGCCTGCAATGTCGGAGACCTGGGTGGGATCCATGGGTTGGGAAGATCCCATGGAGGAGGGCATGGCGACCCACTCCAGTATTCTTACCTGGAGAATCCCTGTGGACAAAGGAGCTTGGCGAGCTACAGTTCATGGGGTCGCAAAGAGTCAGATATGACTGGGCAACTAAGCACAGCATAGGAATGAGAGAAAGAAATTCTAGACAGAGGAAACAGAATATGCAAAGCGACAAAGAGAGAAAAACATGAAATGTGCAGCCTTCGGGAGAAATGTACCAGTTTGGAAAAAGCCAGTGTTATGTGAAGGAAATTACTCATAGCAGGTAAAATATGGCTGAAACTGTTTCATTTTATGTATCATATGTCATTTAAATCCTCACCACAACCGTCTGAGGTGGTTACTATTTTAACATGATACTGAAATGAGGAAATTAGAGCACAAGGGATTAAAGAATTTGTTTGACCATCTGTTTGTAGTGAAACATGTATGCAGAGTGACTGCAGACCCTACTAACTTACAGTATTGGAGTTGTTCAGTGATTAATCAGCATTTTTAAGTGTTTTCAGTAAGATGTTTTTTGATCAGTTCATTCCTTATTTTCACTTAAAATGTTTATTATTAATGAAGGTTTTCCACAGCTTGATTAAAAAAGAAAAAAAAAAAAAGAAATTTGAGTTTCTCCAGGTGGGAGGGTATAAATCTGACACTCAAACACAGGAAGTGCGAGTTCAGGACCTATATGCTTAATAGCAGCATCAACTTTACCTCAAGCTGAACTCGGCACCTTCTGCCTTAAGGTGTGCTTCTCTTCCTTCGCATCTCAGTTTTTTAAGCTGCATCCATCGACCCAGGCTCTTTCCTGGTGACATAGTGGTAAAGAACCTGCCTGCCAATGCAGGAGAGTTGGGTTCCATCCCTGGGTCAGGAAGATCCCCTGGAGAAGGAAGTGGAAACCCACTCCAGTATTCTTGCATGGAGAATCCCATGGACAGAGGAGCCTGGAGGGCTATAGTCTGTGGGGTTGCAAAGAGTTGAACACGACTGAGTGACTCAACAACAGTTCAAAGAGGGTTGACACCATTAGGCACCATCTTGGCTCCTTCCTCCCATCACTTCAACATCCCATCAATGGCCTAATCTGGGCTTGTCCATCTCTGTGGAGTTCTCATGACCTCTCACTTCTCTCCACACTTCACTCTCCTATAGTCCAGGTCACCCATCACAGCTCACCTGGGCTTATAGATAGCCTCCAGCCTCCAGTCTTGCTTCCCTCTGAGCAATGGTTCTCAAATGTGGAGCTTCAACATCTCCTGGGAGCTTGTCAGATATGTAGATTCTTAGGCTCTCCCCAGATCTACTTGGAGGTATGATTAAGCAGAGGGTGTTCTAACAAGCTCTCCAAAAGATGCTAGTACACACTAAACCTTGGGGACCACTCTCTCAAGTCATCTTTCTACACTGCAACCTGGGCACACCTTCCAACTGCAAATTGGATCAAACTGTTTCTTATGCTGATTAATTTTTAAACAATTCAACTTTAGTGTTGTTTCTTCACCCTACTCAGTAAGAGATCCTTGTGTATCCGCCTTCCACCCCCACACTTCCCTATCAGAGCACTGATCGCATTTGACGGGATTGCTTACCTATCTGTCTTTTAGTTGCACACTCTAGAAAGGCAGGTGTGGAGTTTGTTCTGCACATTACATATCCCCAACACCTCATCACTCATGAAGGAGAAGGAGAAAGAGAAAAAAAAAGAATGGATGACATGACAGCTAAGGTTGTATCCTAGAAAAGGTGAATGTCAGATTAGAAAGTTAGAAGTTCAAACCACCAGCAGAGAATGACTCGTGACCTATGGTACGGAGGTTGGACTGGGCAGAGTGAGGGAGGCGGAGAACAGAAAATCCTCAAAATGGAAAGCAAGTGAAGACCTGAAATACAGAATGGGTTTGATGGAAAAAGGGACAGAATTGGACCAGTGTTACTTGACTTTGAATTATCCGACCAGAGCAACCCAGAGGTGATACAACCTAAAAGATGCTGTTGATTCAAATCCAAGTGAATCAAAAGATGGTGATGCTATGAGCAAGATAATAGTAATAAGTGTGGAGGTAAACTAAGTTCTGACAGAAGGATTTATAAGCTTAGAATGTGTTGCATTCAAAGTAACCATTGGTTATCTAGATAGAAAGGTTTGGTGTAGGGACTTCCCTGGTGGTTCAGTGGTTAACACTCCAGGCTCCCAATGCAACGGGACTGGAGTTTGATCCCTGGTCAGGGAACTAGATCCCACATGCCACAACTAAGACCTGCACAACAACAACAAAAAAGAACTGGGCTTCTTGAACCTAACCTTAAAAAAAAAAAAGTTTCAGTGTAAAGGTTTAATGGGGGTAGGGGTCTCAGGAGAAAGAGTGGGCAAAAGAAGCAGGCTTGGAAGGCATCTGTGAAGAGTTCAGGGGTGAAACCACAGGGAGTCCGGCGTCGGCGGCGATAGCTAGTGATAGAAGGGAGGTGAAGGAAAGACCAGTTACTTTTTTAAGGGTGAAGAGGGACAGACTTAAGAATCGTTTTTAACACACATAAAAGAAAAAAAAATAAAAATTGTAAACCCAGCAATTGAAACATTAAGAGGAGTAGATAGTGTTTCTTACTTCCGTCCCATTCCACAAAGAAAATAACACCAAAATGCTTACCAGGTGCCCCCCACCACACTTTCCCTTTGCTTATTCATACAGAGTCTAAGGCTCCCCTTGGGGTCCACTCCCATCTCAGAAATCCACACTCTTCCAATTCATTGTCCAGCCACATTTAAAACACACTAGAGGGAAACTGGATTTCTGAGCTCAGAAGCATACAAACCCACAATTATAATTGTATAGAGGGAAACATAAAACATTTGTGCACTGAATTTACAGGACTAAAGTACCTTATTAAAATGCAGCATTTTAAAACCACACACTCAAATATTCAAATGTCAGTTTTTAATGGAGGAATACAATTATAAGTATTATATTAATTAAGCTTTCAAAGACTTCAGGTTGTTGATTTGATATGCAATTTGGGTTACTTTACTTTCCTATAAATATTCAGAACAGAAAATAATTGTACTGAGGGGTCTATAAAAGCTTTTATGAACTCAGCCTGTCCAGTGGCAGGAGAGTTGTAAGTATCCAGTAAGGATACTTGGATCATTAGAGAAGACCCCACTCTAACAATTGGGGGAATTGCCTGATAAATCAGCTCTTTGAACCATATACAGAAAGGAGATAAAGAACATTTTTGACTCATTCTGATTGAGTCTCTGAATCTTTGTAGTCACCATATTGTATCCACTGGAATGTGTGTGTATATGCTCAGTCGCTCAGTCGTGCCCAACTCTTTGCGACCCCATGGATTTTAGCCCACCAGGCTCTTTTGTCCATGGAATTCTCCAGGTAAGAATCCTGAAGTGGGTTGCCATGACCTCCTCCAGGGGATCTTCCTGACCCAGAGATCAACCCCGTGTCTCTTACATCTCCTGCATTGGCATGCAAGTTCTTTCCCACTAGTGCCACCTGGGAAGCACCTTTGTAGGGTAGCTTCCCCAAAATTATTTTCAAAATTGTAAAGTCAGCCACTTTACATATTTTAAGCATCTGGCTAAGGATCTCATTTATTTTTCCACTCTACCATGAGCAGAATATCTCAGTTATGAAGATACTTAAAACACTAAAATTTTCCTTATAGAGCAAAAGGTGGGTTAAATTTCATATTTACCATATCTATTTTAGGAAGATAAGGATGTTCCTATATTGATTATACTGAAACTAGCTTGGTGAAAACTTTCCTAAATAATCTGAGCTACTTTTATATAAATGTTATTTAAAAAGTATATGGCCATTTACAAAACACTTTCAAATATATTTTCTGAGCAATCATGGGAGAAAATAGGAAGTCCCATTTAACAGATTAGAAAATTGAGGCTCAGAAGAATTTAATAACATATTTAAAGTTACAGAACTTGAAGAAGAGCAACAGGTATATGAATGTTGATACATCTGCTTCTTTCAAAGGAAAAAATTTTTTTTCAATTGTTAGTATTTAATTCGTTAGCCAAGGCAAGCATCTTGCCATTATCTCTCATTTTCCTATCTCTCACTAGATTATTATACAAAACATTAGCTCTGTAGAACTGGACTGAATTCTCACAGGAGAGATTCCTGGATGTGGTGAAAAACTACACAAACCATCAATACTTCTCCTTCAGTCACCTATGCATGTAAGAAGTCTTTTTTTGTGTGTTTTAGAACACAGAGTTGTCAAACTGCTCCATTCACTTTATTTGTCTGGAAATTAATATTCGTGTATCTTTCCATCACTAATGCATCCCCATGATCTTCTACACTGAAACTGCCTTTAGAGGAGACAAAATATAAATGTAAGTCATAGTATTCAAAGGCAAGAAAAGGCCATAAGCAATCATTTGAGACACACAATAAAAAGTAGCAATTGATGATTCTTAGAAAGCTAACGTTTTTCAAACCTGAGGAGTTTTTTTTTTTAATGATCAAGAGTGTGGCAACAAGTTCAGAGTATTTGAATACCTTGAGTAAAAGGAGTCTGTGTTACCTGGGCAAAAAATGGTTTTGAGTTTAGTTGCTAAGTTGTGTCCCAATCTTTATGACCCCATGGACTGCAGCCCACCAGGCTCCTCTGCCCATAGCATTTCCCAGGCAAGGATATTGGAGTGAGTTGCCATTTCTTTCTCCAGGGGATCTTCTTGACCCAGGAAAAGTATAATTTGGTAATTTTATAGTGTTCTGGATTTTTGGCCATTCTAATAGTTGTGTAGTAATATCTCACTGTTTTAATCTTCAATTCCCTGATGACGTATGATGTTGAGCCTCTCTCTTCATACTCTTGTCATCTCTATATTTTCTTTGGTGAAGCATCTGCTCAGGTCTTTTGCCCATTTTTTAATTGGGTTGTTTGCATTCTTATCGTGGAGTTTTAGGAGTTCTTTGTGAGTTTCAATCTTTTACCAGATATGTATATGCAAATATTTTTTCTCTCCTGATCTTCAGTTTTTAACAGTGTTTTCAAAGAGCAGAAGTTTTTAATTTTAATGCAGTTCAGCTTATCAGTTATTTCTTTCATAGATTGTACCTTTGATATTGTATCTAAAAAGTCATCACAATGCACAAGGTCACCTAGATTTTTTTCACTAAGGTTGAGGGATACCCGAATATGCATCTTTAGTATATGATTTGGATTATTTTGAGCTAAAGACCACTGAAAATTAATAGATGCAAGAAAAATTCTAAAAATTGGCACAAGCTTTCCTTTTGTAATGTAAATTTAAGTTTATAGGGGAAATTTCTGTTTGGAAGTCTTCTTCCTTACTAGAAGGAGGAGGACTCAACAATTTTTATCAGTGGCAAAACACCCACTTAAACCTATGTAGCAAACCTTGCTAAACAATCCTGGATTCCCATATTTTCCTGGTCACCTTCCGAGAACCTACCCTGACAAAATCCAAAATGCCTTTTCTTTCGTTTCAACCTGGCTTCCCTGGTGGCTCAGATAAAGAATCTGCCTGCAACTCGGGAGACCCAGGTTTGATCCCTAGGTCAGGAAGATCCCCTGGAAAAGGGAATGACAACCCACTCCAGCATTCTTGCCTGGAGAATCCCATGAGAGAGGAGCCTGGCGGTCTACAGTCCATGGGGTCGCAAAGAGTTGGACATGAGTGGGCGACTAACACTGTAGCACTATAATTATGAGTTGATATATAAACCAAAGTTCTAACCACCCTTCCGAGTTTCTCACCTCTGGATATTCATATATGTAAACGCATGCAAATAAGCTTGTGATTTTCTCTTGTTAATCTATTTCTGTGTGCTGTGCTAAGTTGCTCAGTTGTGTCTGACTCTTTGCGACCCCATGGACTGTAGCCCGCCAGGCTCCTCTGTCCATGAAACTCTACAGGCAAGAATACTGGAGTGGGTTGCTATTTCCTCACCCAGGGGATCTTCCCAACCCAGGGATCAAACTGGCATCTCCTGCATTGGCACACAGGTTCTTTACCACTGAGCCGTGCGGGAAGGCCCACGGAAGGTTAGTAAAAATCATTGTTATTGTTGTGGTTTGTCAGTCTCAGGCCTGTCTGAGCTGTCAGTACTAGAACCTTCTGGCTAACCCCTCCTGCTGCTCACTTTCTGTCAACCCTTTCGCATTTATTTGTCTTTGCCTCAACCAGACACCATATGGGGCTCAAGGGTAAGTGTGGGTTGGATTTGTGCCTTATTTATGCATAAATAACAATTTATTGCACAAACACTTCTTGCTTCTGGTTCTGCAGTGAGTCATAATTCTTTTTTCTTTCCTTCTCCACTCACTTATGTTCACTTCCCTTTCCTCCTCCTTACTTCCCCACCCTTGTCAAAGTCAAACCAAACTTAGCTGAAATGGCTTTTTATTCTGAATCATCTGCTCTGGATCAATAGCCTTCAAAGGAACAAAAATGTTTTCTTCCTCCTCAAAACCCCACTCTGCTTTTATACTCCTTGCCTTGCTAAGAAAACAATCTAATTTTAAGATTAAATTTACTTGCAGATACTCAAAACAGCCAAAAGTGATTAGTTCTCAAAACCAACATCAATTTGGCATTTCCAGCAATGAAAGAAAGAATATTACCAATTCTGTAGCAGCTAACGCGTGCGTGCTCAGTCGTGTCCGACTCTTTCCGACCCCATGGACTGTAGCCCTCCAGGCTCCTCTGTCCATGGATTCTCCAGGAAAGAACACTGGAGCAGGTTGCCAGTCCTTCCTCCAGAGGATCTTCCTGAATCCACATCTCCTGAGTGTCCTATTTTGGCAGTGGATTCTTCACCACTGCACCTCCTGGGCAGCTAATAGTCTTTAACTTAAAAAAAATACAGACATTATATACAATATAGAACTGTCAAAAGTTCAGGTTTGAACCCTGACCTGCCACTATTAGCTCTATGACATTGAGCAAATCACTTTAACCTCTCTGAGCGTCAGCTATCCTAGCTATAAAATGAGGGATAATGATGGATTTCCTTATAGCTATTGTGAAGATTAAACACAATTAATTACCTTGAAATACTTACTACAGAGGCTGGTCTTATGAAACACTAACCAATAATTTTAAGTCAAACGCTTTTAACTTTAAACTGTCACTTCCAAACACTTTGAACTTTGGAAAGTACCAAAGCTTTTCCAAAAATCAATTCCATAGCTGTGTGTATAACATAGCTGTGTATACAACATAGGTAGCTTTGTTCTAAACTATTTCACATGAAACAGTCTCTCTTGTTTGTGTACATGACTCAGTTGATCTGGAAGCTGGTGTGTCCATGAACTAGGACGAGGGTTTTGAGCCCTATTATCATGCATGACCAAAAAGAGATCAAAGCAGCCTTTCTTTTCCTCTCTGAAACGTAACACAAACTGACGGACCATGAGCAGCCATTTCTGCCTTCTGTGTCAGTTCCAAGGAACACACCACGCCTCCTGACCTTCCCCTGACCCCAGTTCTCCGATGGTCCCTCTAGGCAATGATGGAAATTTACTCCCCTTCCGGCATTTTCTTCCAAGATCTGCTAAGTGAGAAGTGTCAAACTTCCAGGTTCCTTTCAAAACACTGTACAGTACTTGTTGTTTAAAAAAGAAAACAGAAAGCTATCCCAGATTCCTGCCTCCGAGAATCAGCTGTTAGGACCACCACACATTGTCGCATGGGGTGCACCTCTCCAGGAAAGGGGCAGCTGAAGATGACTCCAGATTTGGTTGGGGTGAGTGGACCCCTAAGATATATGATTTTTTTTCAGTGTCAGGTGGCTTCTGAGCTGATCACGTGGAGGAGTTACTTTCAATTCAGTCCTGGATAAACTTTTTGGAAATTACATCCACTTGGGTAAATTGTATATATTAGGCCGTAGTAGGAAAGATGACCTGCTCTCATCTAATAATGTTTGTAAAAAATTCTTTGGGGACTTAACAAACAGGTTTCTTATTTTTTTCAAAATTCAGAATAGTAAGGACAGTGAGATCAAACAATGAATGTTCAGTGTCTCCCGATTTGCTCTAAGAGTTGCCTCTTTGGTGTTAAATGAATCTAGCATTTCCACTGTAACTCTGAATTCAGTCTGGAGTTAAGCATCACTGATGTTTTGTGTATGCAGAAGCCAAGCAACCTACCTGAAAATTTCTAAAAGTCAGCTATTCTTTTTTTTAAAGTCAGTTATTCTTTTTTATCATTATTATTATTCAAAGAATAATTTGAGTAGGGTTGCCAGACTTAGCAAATAAAAGTATAGAACTCCTGTATGCTGCAGTTCAGATTTAATCAAGTGTCCTCTATTTTATACGTGAGCCTAAGTTAGAAAAAATTTTTAAAATGAAACAAAGAACTAAGAATGGTAATGACCACTTAAACCTAGGCTGGGCAGGGGCTGGTGTCAGATTCATTGACATTAATAAGAGATTTGTACATGAGGCAGGCACAGAGGTCCTGGATCCCGATTCTGCAGATAAAAGATACCCAAAGAGAACCAAAGAAACTCATTTTAATACAGGTAGCTATCTATAATGAACATGAAGTGCTTAAAATTTTATAAGAAAATACCAGCATTTTCTTGTAATAATACATAATACATAATAATAATATGTATTAGAAACATAATGATATTATGTATTAGAAAAACTGAAAAGTGTTATGAAACCAAGTTCACCAGGTCTAAATGGCTAAGAAACGTGGAGTAAATAGGAAAATGCAAAAAAGTAACTGATATATTGTTATTTCCCTCAGGATGGCATGGCAAGTGCCCAGCTAGAAAAGTGATGGCATTTTACTCCATTTAAAATGGCTTTCAGTGGGGTCATGTGGATCTGGACACAGCCTAAGAATATTTGTGTCGAAGGTTATTTGAGAACAGGATCTTCCTGACATGTTTTTAACATCCTTCACCGTCAACCTTTGTATCCAATATGCTTAGGTGTGTCTTTTGTAAAACAGCACCTGTCAATATTTGTTTTTTAATTGGCATGTTTAGTTTATTTGCTTTATGTAATTACTGATACATATTTCTTTCTATTACCGTATCTATTACTGCAGTTTGTCCCTTACTTTTTTGGTGTTTCATCTTAATCAGCTTCCAAACAAGAATTTTAGGGTCCTTCACCCCTTGACCTATTCTCCCAACACTCGCCAGGTTCATACCACGCAAACCCTTAGTGAGTGGTCAATGCAATCTGCAAAGATGACAAACAGCATCAAATCATTTGATCATCTTTTCTTTACTGTATCTCTTGCAACACTGTCTCCTGGGTTTATTTTTAAATGCTCCATGCAAAATTCTTCTCAGTGAGGAGTTTTGCATGGCAAAAAAAGATCAAAGCCTTACTTGCCTGACTATATTTATTTCATGCCTTGAGATTTAAATGACAGTTGCTTCAATATAAAATTCATATATTTTCTAAGGTTTTTTTTCTTCAGTGCTTTTGAGACACTTCTCCACTCTCCTCAGAAATCTGATTTTTGTTCTTCTGCATCCTTCTCTCTCTATATGTAGGTTTTAGAATTTCCTCTTTGTCATGTAGTGGCTGTAAAATGTGGATGTGTTTCCTTATCTCTATCCTTTTGTACTCTATGTGTCTTTACAATCTAAGGCTTATTTGGTTTTTTTAAAAAATTAATTATGCAAATTTTATTTATTATGATTTACAAATATAGGTACAAAATGAGAAGTGAAAATATATTTACTTGTATTTCTTCTTTAAATATTTCCTCCTCTCCATTTTTAATTTCTGACTCTTTCTGGGACAACATTTTAATGAGATATCCTATCCTCCATATTATATAATTTTTAAAAATAAATTTTATTTCTTTGCCCTTTCTTCCCTTTTGGGAGATTTTTCCAAGTCTAGTGCTCTAATTGACTAATTCATCCCTTGGCTGTGGCCATTCCATTACTCTTCACACTAATGTGTGCTTTATTAAAAGTACAGTTAGGGAGATAGCTTGTTTCTCATTGTCCTTTTCTTACTGCTAATAAGTTTCCTGAGCTTCTTTTTCACGCTTATGAAGTTATGTTTAAATTGTTGGTCCATCTGTTCTGGGAGCTGTGCCTCTTATAGAAACCGGAACAGTTCTTCTTTGAAATATTCCTCCATAGTCTTATTACGTCCTTGGGTGAGCTCCTGTTGGCCCTGACACTATAGGGCGGTGTGTCAGACAAGACCCCAGAGAACAGTGACCTCTGTGAGCTCAGAGGAGTGGATGAGCCCTGGGTGGAGCACCCCAACCACTAACCCACATCCTTCAACTAGCCCTCCTGCCTCAAAACAGACCCTCAGCTCAGCTTCTTCATTCTCATGGCCCCGCCCACTCCATCCACTCCGCCCCAGCCATCCCCCCATCCCCCCATCCCCCCCACCCATCCCCCACCCCACCTATTCCCCCCCCACCCCTCTGACTCTGCCCACTCCCAGCAGTAATGGCGGGGCCTGGGAAGGAAGGTCTCTCGGAGATCCTTCTCCAGCAGGTGGCTTTGAAGGGACAGAGGCAGGGCTAGCACTGACCATAGTCAGCCCCTACTTTTTCTCAATTCTTTTTTTAAAAAAATTCGTTTATTTATTCCTTTATTTTTGGCTGTGCCGGGTCTTCGTTGCCTCTCCGGGTTTCTCTAGCTGCAGTGAGCAGGAGCTTCTCACCTTGGTGGCTTCTCTCGTTGCAGAGTATGGGCTCTAGGGCATGCTTCAGTAGTTGCCAGCTCCCCCAGCCGAGAGCACAGGCTCGGGAGTTGTGGCGGGCGGGCTCAGTTGCTGCCCCCACTATGGGATCTTCCCGGATCGCACCCATTTCTCCTGCATTGGAGGCAGATTCTTTACCACTGAGCCACCAGGGAAGCCCTATTTTTCTCAGTTATTTAGCCCAAGACATCCAGGGTGCCCTGATTTTCCTCCAAAACATCCTGGAACCAGAGCTCTAAGTTTCTACAGGTGGCCGGGCAGGCACTGTCACTCAAGGCAAAGCAAGCAGAACAGAGAACTCTACTAGCATCCTTTCTGCTTTCTCCTCCGCCACATCAGCGTCACCACTGCCTCCCACCACTCCCAGGGCCCTCCACACCCACGCCCCACCCCGGTTCTGCCCCACCCTGTGGTTTCTTAGGTTTCCTTGGTGGTGTTCTTTCTTCCACCAGGGTTGACCCCCAGGGTTGACCTCTTGTGGGAGCTACAGGAAATTAGAACTTTGAAGAAACTGGAAATTATTCACTCTAGTTACTTAATACATTCAAATGAAACTGCACACATGCTTTAGTACACTAGCACAGTGTAACACCCTTCCCTGAGTCGTCTAGGGCCAGCAGAAGAGGGCAGGGCAGGTCGGGTTGGAAAGATCCCCTGGAGTAGGAAATGGCAAGCCCCTGCAGTATTCTTGCCTGGAGAATCCCATGAACAGAGCAGCCTGGTGGATGACAGTCCATGGGAACACAAGAGTCAGAACATGACTTGAGCGCACACAGCAGTAGCAGCTGGTGTTCAGAAGGCATTTGGTTCCATGGGTCTGCAGCTTTGGAGGTGTTTGGGCCACATTTCAGTTTACCAAGGACAGTGGGAGCCTTGGCAACAGATGGAATTCTTGAGAGAAGACACCAGAGTAAGAGGAAGAGAAGATGGAGGCTAGAACAGTGGAAGAGCCCACCATCAAAAAACAGATGGGGAGGTACATGCTACATGCTAAGTCACTCAGTCATGCCTGACTCTTGTGATCCCATGGACTCTAGCCCGCCAGGCTCCTCTGTCCATGGGTTTTCCAGGCAAGAATACTGGAGTGGGTTGCCATTTCCTTCTCCGGGGGATCTTCCCTACCCAGAGATCAAACCCGCATAATTGGAGAGCAGCGAGAGGAAACAGGAAACCATGAGCCGGGGCTTTGTGGAACCAGGGAAATGAAGGGTTTTACAAAGAACAGCCACAAGCATCTAATACTCTGGTCAGGTCAAGTACAACCAGGGATGAAGTGTCCTTGATTTTTATGAACAAGGAGGTTTTGTAATTCAAAATGTTAGAGGCAGAAAGCAAATTTCAATTAGGGGTAACCTGATAGTAAAGCAGACAGCAAGTATGAACAACTGTTCCAAGATATTTGGTTGTAAAGTGGAGGAGATAGGAAGGAAATGAAGGGGTTTTGTCCATGAAAGAACTGAGAATGTTCAAATGACTCAGGCAGCAGACCTCAAACCTGGCCACCTGGGAAGCTTTAAAAGAGACCTGTGAACAGAGCATGCTCACAGATATGGTGGCTCAGGTGTCAGTAGCTGTTTGAAAGCTCGATAGGTAGATCTGATGCAGCCTGATATAGAGTTCCTGGTCTGAGGGAAGGACCCAGGTGAGAAGGAAAGAGAGAAAATATAAGAGAAAAAGATAGAATCCCCTATTGGTCCAGTGGTTAGAACTTGATGCTTTCACTCCGCAGGCCCAGGTTTAATCCCTGGTTACCTACTCAGTGGGTAAAGGATGGGCCTGCAAAGCAGGAGACACAAGAGACACAGGTTCTATCCCTGGGTCGGGAAGATCCCCTGGAGAAGGAAATGGCAACCCACTCCAGTATTCTTGCCTGGAGAATTCCATGGACAGAGGAGCCTGGCGGGCAACAGTCCATGGGGTTGCAAAGAGTTGGACATGACTGTAGAGTCTGAGCACAGCACAGTACACTGATATATAACATATAAATATAGTTACGTATTGTAACTATAACTTGCTTGCACAACATACATTTGAAAATATAAAAGGGAGGAAAAAAGGGGAAAATGTATATACAATTTAAAAGGACTAAATGAAAATAAATCAAAATGTTAACAGTGAGATGGTGGTTCATGTTTTCCTTTTATCAAAAAGTCAAATATTTCTATAATTATAAAAGGCAATACATTTTATATTTTAAAAGAAAATGGTTTCCCCTAAATGAACTTTGCGCCTTCAAGATGGATTAGTCTGGAAGGGAAGTAATTTTCTGAACTATAGAACATATTGGCCATGTATCAGTACAAGGAACTTAATGCAAACAGCAGCTCCAATGAGTCACTTTCTTTCCAGCTTGTTTTAAACTGTGAGATAGCTATCAGGCCTAATTATATGAATTTATAAATATTTGCTCTCAAGACAAGTTCCTTATGTTGATAATGTTGACTCAGTAAATGCAAGTTGACATTGATATATTACAAGACTTCCTTTTTGAAAGGGTAGGTATCATATTAAAAGAACTTCATGAAAAAGAGCAGTAAGAAAGCAAGCAAGAGGAGCTTTTCTCACTACCCAGGTTTAACCTGCAACCTCTCCAACAAACACACACACATTTTCTGTTTCCCCTTCAACCTTATTTCCCTCCATAGCACTTGTTGACATAGTATCTGTACCACTGGAATGTGTGAAATCTGATATGGACACATATACACAGGTATTCATGTGTCTTTGGTATAGATTAATTCAGAAATTCTGATTTACCTGGTCTGTGGTAGGATGTGAGTGTTACTATTTTTTGAAGCTCCCAAGATGACTCTTACCAAGAGCCAGGATTCCACATCATCAACTCAATTAAACCTAAATGGAATTTTGGGAGCCTTGCCTCCTTGTTCCATGAATATCAAGACATTCTCTGGCTGTTGACATTCCGGCCACTGTTGGTCCCAGCCATCCTGAATACCTGATTGTTTAATTTCCTGATACGTCTGTTTTCAGTGTCTGCCTTTTTGTCTCTCTTTGGGGAAATTTAACTGTACTAACCAAGTGAAAATGAAGAAAATAGGTGCCTATGGTCCTTTGAAAAATAATAAAGGTCAAATCACCTCTCTTAGGTACTTCAGAAAGGGAAAGTTAAGGAAGATACCTTTTCTGGAAAAGTTACACCTGTAAGAATTTGTCAAGGGCTGCTTGAAAATATTGAATGGTGAGTCCAGGGCCGCATTTGGCAAGAGCAACATAATGAGGTTGACCAGAAACCCAGGAGCTGAACTGGCTGAACTTGTTGCAGGGCTGCTGTGGGGTTGTTCCTCAGGGATTATGAAGCAGCAGGTGGCAGGGCTACGGGTGAAATCAACCCAGATGGCACAAACTTTACACAAAAAATCACTTTCTCAACCAGCATCATCTTTTTGTCAAGTTTTGTTTTGAAATAATTATGGACTTAAGGAAACTGCAGAGATAATAGAGAGGGCCCACGTATCTTTTATTCGGTTGCCATGGGTGATTGCATCTTGTGTACCTACAGTCTAATATCAAACCCAGTAAACGCATAGGTATAGTGTGGGTGTCCAGTTCTATGCTGTTTTTTGTCCCCTGTGTAGGTTCATGTACCATCACTGCTTCTGAGGTATAGAAATACCCCATCGTTTTCATTTATCTGGGATGAATGCCCAGGAGTATGATTGCTAGGTCTTCCTGGTGGATTGACCTTTCTATCCTATGGTCCTGTCTGTACCTGGTAATTCTCTTTGCTCTCAAGGAAGCTTTATCTGCTTTTTTTGGACTGATGTTTGCATGATATATCTTTTTCTACTCTTTTACTTTTAACCTGTCTATATTGTTATAGTTGAACTGAATGTATTATAGACAGCATATAATTCTCCAATCTTTTAAAACAAAGAAAAACTTATAGGATTTATATTTTTAGGGGCTTTATTTTGATGGGAAAATCTTGCAGTGAATAGAGAATTCCCATATACCCTCTCCCTTCTCCATGCCCCCCTCCCCTGTCCCAATTCTCCTATTATTAGCATTTTGCTCTAGTTTGGAACACTTGTTACAATTGATAAACCAATACTGATATGCTATTACTAACAAAAATTCATCCCTTACAGTAATGAAGGTTCTCTTATGTGTTATACGTTCTATGATTTTGACAAATGCATCATGTCATGTCCCTGCCATTCCAGTGTCATGAAAATAAGTTTCACTGCCTAAAAAATATGCTTTGCTCCCCTTCTCATTCCTCCCCCACCCCATGCTCAACAATCGCTGATCATTTTATTGTCTGTATAGCTGTGTCTTTTTCATGATGTCCTGTAGTTGGAATCATACAGTATGTAGCCTATTCAGATTGGCTGTCTCTAATCAACAATATGCATTTACTATTCCTATGTGACTTTTGATAGCTTTGGTAGTTTGTTATTTTAAACATTGAAGAGTTACAATTCTATCATATGGATGTATCACAGTTTGTTTATTCATTCATGTTAAAGGACATCTTGGTTGCTTCCAAGTTTTGGTAATTATGAACAAAGCTTCTATAAATGTATGTACTTTTTTGTGTATACATATGTTTTCAACTCATTTAGGCTAATACCAAGGAAAATTGCATCTAGTCCATTCTCCTGGAAGGAGAGATCTGCTGTCCAGCCCTATCTGAGAGTAGGAAGTCAATGTATTGCTAATCTGTAGCTACTAATTTTTTTTTTTACCATGATCATAATTTCTTTTGAGCTACTAAAATGGGCTTCTCTGGTAGCTCAGTTGGTAAAGAATCTGCCTGCAATGCAGGAGATTTGATCCTTGGGTTGGGAGGATCCCCTGGAGAAGGAAATAGCAACCCACTCCAGTATTCTTACCTGGAGAATTTCATAGACAGAGGAGCCTGGCAGGTTACAGTCCATAGGATGGCAAAGAGTCGGACATGACTGAGTGACTAACACTTAATTTCTTTTAGTTATCACATGAATGCATCAAGTGTGTTTTCTTTAGCCAAACAATGAAGACGGGGTTAGCCTGGAAAGACAGAGTATCTTTTTCATATTATCAATCACCCAACATCAACTGAACTATTATAGGACCAAGAGTGATAAACTAAATTTAGTTTTAAAGCTAAAGATAATCTCTGTTCAAGAGATTTAAAACAAGATCCTATCACTCAACACACATTTCTCCATCACATTGCCACATAACTGCCCTCATATTTTGGTGATAGGAATGAAGAGACTTTTTAAAGTATAACCTGACTTTCTTATAGAATCATAAACTATATAACTATAAAAGAAAATTGAGAAAATTAAATGAAATTAACTGAAAAATGGGCATCCCAGGTGGCACAGTGGTAAAGAATCTGCCTGCCCATGCAGGAGTTGCAAGAGATGCAGATTAGATCTCTGGGTTGGGAAGATCCCCTGAAGGAGGGAATGGCAGAATTCCATAGAGAAACCTGGTGGCTACAGCCCATAGTGACTGAGCACACAGACACACAACTGAAAAATAGCTTTCAAATGAGATCAAATTTCAATAAGTAACACAAATATAACAAATTATTAGTTCTGATCAGATTTTAAAAGTGTAACTATCTTAAACTCTTGAATTTGATATAAGTAGTTTTGCCTAATGATTACCTTTTAAACTGTGGCTTAGTATTTTGCTTCAGGTGTCAGTAGTCAGTTTGTTAAATTACAGATAGGCAATAGAAATTCCAAATATGAAGACAGAGTATATTCATTGGTTTCTAAGTTGTTAATGTTTATACTAGCTTTATCTGAGGAAAAGGTGACTTTGTTATCTCTTGCATAATTTAAGTCTGTGCCATTTTCAGGGTATTTTGTACAACTGAAAAGAAAATATGTTTTTCATTGCTGAAAATAAACAATGGCAATGTAAACATTGTAGGTTCATGGTGAAAATGATCTAAACTTTAATGGAAAGGAAAGTCTTCAGGAATGCTAAAAAGCGCTGACTTGTTTAATATAACACAATGCAAAAGTCATTCGGAAATATGCAAATTTCACCCATCAGCCTCAATAATCCCAACCTTTCACGTTATTAACAGGATATGAAGTCTGCTCTGAATCTGCTTTGTGAAAGTGAGGTCAACGTGTTAGTTTCTCAGTCTTGTCTGGGTCTTTTCAAGCCCATGGATGGTAGCCCACTAGGTTCCTCTGTCCATGGAATTCTCCAGGCAAGAATACTGCGGTGGGTTGCCATGCCCTTCTCCCTGGAAATCTCCTGACCCAGGAATCAAATCCGGGTCTCCTGCACTGCAGGTGGACTCTTTACAGTCTGAACCACCAGGGAACCTCTTTCATACCCCATTTCAATTCTCCCACACCTTCCCCTTCTCAGCCCTTCACATGAACCACCCCATCAGGATTAACCCCATGTCCTAGAGGCCCTGCATGTCATGTCTTGTACTTCCAAGGGGCAGGACAGCCTCCGGTTGACCCAGTACAAGAAATGGGACTGGCATCTCTAGCCAAGCTCACCAAGGTCTTCCACCGATGCTCCCTCCTTTCCCGTGTCTGCTTATTCTAAATAACCAAGAAAGACAGAAAACACATTCTCTAGAGGATCACTTATTTATTCCATAAACATTTGAGTGCCTACTATGTGAGGTAAGTAGAGGAACTTCAGGAATCCTCCAAATTTGTAAATACTACCCTAACCTATGGTTTTTCCCTTAAAATACAGTATAGTGGCCTTTTCCTTTTCCTCCCTTGAAGATTTCTTGAAAGTCCTAAGAAAAATTTCTAAGAAAATAAATATTTCTGAGACTGTATTTTTTAATGGAAATTTGTGAGATGCACCCCAGTAAAATTACCTTTCCAAATTTTGAAAATTATAAAATTGATATTTAACTATTAAAACAATTATTATGTTAATTGTACCTATTTGCCCACTGCCTAAGATAAATTAGTCAAAGTTTAAATGAAATCATTTGTTACATAATCGTCAAAAGCCGATTAAAAACAGTTGTGGCTGAGGCCAGAGGAATCTTTTGAAATGACATCATAAACGTCCTTTTCTTATTGCTCCATTAGACCACAGAGTGTTCCCATCTAGGATGTGAATGTTCTACACAAAAATTTCACCTTGCACTCTAGTTTATCCAGAACTTTCAAGTTTTAGCTAAGGATTTTTTTTTTTTCTTTTTAGGCATTTCACTTCCATCATCAGCATTAGCAGTAATTTTCTTTCTTGGCTACTTTTCAAAATGAAATAGAATTGATTTTGCCTCATGAGTGTTTCTGAATATGGGACAATGACTCAGCGTAAGAAGCTAAGTCATGACAAGATTGCTAAAGGAGCTAGGAGCATCGTTCAGGAGCTGAGTAGCTCATTCAGGAATATCAACCTGCCTATACCTAAAATACTCAAGTGTATGAGTCAGTCAAATCTGAAATTCTTTCAAATTATAGACCAGGGAGCCTTCAGTTCAGTTCAGTTCAGTTTCTCAGTCATGTCTGACTCTTTGCAATCCCATGGACGGCAGCAGACCAGGTTTCCCTGTCCATCACCAACTCCCAGAGTTTACTCAAACTCATGTCCACTGAGTCGGTGATTCCATCCAACCATCTCATCCTCTGCCAACCCCTTTTCCTCCTGCCTTCAATCATTCCCAGCATCAGATCTTTTCAAATGAGTCAGTTCTTTGCATCAGGTGGCCAAAGTATTGGAGTTTCAGCTTCAGCATCAGTCCTTCCAATGAATATTCAGGACTGATTTCCTTCAGGATTCACTGGTTTGATCTCCTTGCTGTCCAAGGGACTCTCAAGAGTCTTTTCCAATACCACAGTTCAAAAGCATTAAATCTTCCATGCTCAGCTTTCTTTATAGTTCAACTCTCACATCCATACATGACTATTGGAAAAAACATAGCTTTGACTAGATGGACCTTTGTTGGCAAAGTAAAGTCTCTGCTTTTAAATATACTGTCAAGGTTGGTCACAACTTTTCTTCCAAGGAGCAAGCATCTTTTAATTTCATGGCTGCAGTCACCATCTGCAGTGATTTTGGAGTCCAAGAAAATAAAGTCTCAGGGAGCCTTATGAATGGTTAAAGCCATGAACTTTAAATCCAAGAATGTATACATTGATCACATCCAATTTCTGCTAATTTGATTTACACCCTTTATGCTCTCCATGAAGTTGTATGATCTAAGACTCCTCCTGTTATGCCCTAGGGCAATACAAAGCTTCCCCTACCTTCTTTTTTTAGTATTCATTTATTTATGTATTTATTTGGCTGTACTGGGCCTTAGCTGCAGCGCTTGGGCCCAGTAGTTGCAGCGCACAGGCTTATTTGCTCCATGTCGTGTCATGTCCCCAGGCATTGCAAGGTGGATTCTTAACCACTGGTACCACCAGGGAAGGCCCCCTGCCTACTTTTAGGAATTTGTAAGACCTCAGTAAAGTTTTAGATGTCTTAAAGAGGACAGGTTTGAATAGAAACAGAAAGAACTGGGTTCAAGTCTTACCTTGGCCATTTACAAGCTGTGTGATGCCTGGAAAGTTGCTCAGCCTCTCTGAGCATATATCCCTCTTTCAGTGGGGATGATGGCGCTTCCTTTGTGAGATGTTTGAAAATGGCCTAGAGTAAGCGCCTGTGGAGATGGTCATGGAGATGCACCACACAGACTGCCCTTCAAGAGATGCTGCTAGGAGGAGCTCAGTGTGCCAACTGCTCTGGCTGCCACATATTTGACTTTGTTGCCGCATTTACATGAAGGCCATTCCTTCCAGCCCAAGACAGAACAAGGCAGGGGTGTTAGAGCTGGGCCATTTGATGTCTAAAGGTCAAACTCTGCTGGATTCTCATTGACCTGGCTGAGATTTTTTCTCAGAGCTGCTTTAAACCACCTGTGACTATTTCTACCCAATCATCTTTCCTTTTCTCTATGCACAGTGGTCAGACCTCATCACAGGCTGAAGGAGCTCCCTATTTCCTCAGCTATCTAACCCTTGATCCTTCACACGTGTTTCCTTCAATATACCTCCTGCATGTCTGGTTGTGGCTTAGCATCTGACTCTGACACACTGCCTTTAATGAAGACGAATAGGACCTTAGACAAGAGTCCTGAGGGCCTAGCATTTCTTGTCCCTAGGACATAGACCACATGGCAGCTTCTCTGCAACTTTACTTGTGAGTAGCTAGTTCCACATCAGCCATGCTTGAAAATTTCTGGTCCATAACTGCTCTTAGCTTTTGACCTCCAAAACATGTATACAAACTGCCCAGCATGGTTTTGTCTGTCCTCTTCAAATTCTTAACTCCACCTTTGTGTCTGGTTCTTTATGACCCTACCACACCCCATCCCATCACTATTTCAGCTCCTTAAACTTTCCAAGCTCCTGCAAATACGTGTACAGATGACCTCAGGAACCGAGTTGTAATCCCCCGACACTGGCATTACCAAGGAAACAAGGACTCAGCTGTGCCCAGACTGCCTCCAAGTTTGGGTCATAATCCCCAGCATAGTGTGGAGGGAAACACTTGTCCTCTAGAGTCAGACTGCCAAGTTCAGACCTTGAAACTGCCACTTAGACATGTGGTCTTGACTAGGAGAGTATGACTTTGAGTCACTGGTACCTCAATTCCTTTGTTTTTTAAAAATCAGACAACAATCACTTGGTGTTTATTGCTCATTAATGTTTACTATGATAAGTATAACCATAAAAGATTTTTCCAATAAACTAGGATGCTTTTATGAATTTTGGTTTTTAAATTATGGATGTGGTTTTAGAGAATAAAGTTAAGGGAGTGTGTTTCCTACATCTGTTTATTTACATAAGTTTCACAGTATTAGTACTTTACTAAGTACTAATACCCATACTAAGTACTGATACCCATATCAGAGGGTATACTGTCTGAATATAAGTAATTCAGTAGCAACATATTAACCAAATGGAAAAAAAAAATAAAGAGTTAAAGAAAAAAGAGAGAAGAAATGGGAAGAAAGAAAATTAGACAAAATAATATTCAGGACAAGGATAAAGATAAGGTGTTAACATAGAAGGATGTTTATTACTGAATTTGTTATGTAATGTAGCAGAAATAAACAGTAATCTGGCTGTAAGGAAGTACTTCTCAACATTTTAAAAACAGGTTTATTGAAGTATAAGTGACATGTTAAAACCTGTATTTATTTAATACACACAATTTGATGAGTTTGGACTTATATTCATGAAACCACCACAGTGAAGTCAACTTGTTAAAACAATGATTGTCCCCTACTCTGTGAGAAGCCTTTTTAGATATTTCTTTTTCTGTACTCATCCATCCATCCCATGAAAATTTAATACCACAGATATGTATTTAAGCAGTTTGGCAATTTGGAGATGACTGTTGTGTGGTCATTTGATGCAAAGAGCTGACTCATTTGAAAAGACTCTGATGCTGGGAAAGACTGAAGGCAAAAGAGCAGTGTGGCAGAGAATGAGATGGTTAGATGACATCATCAATTCAATGGACTTGAGTTTGAGCAAACTCTGGGAGACAGTGAAGGACAGGGAAGCTTTGCATGCTGTAGTCCATGGAGTCACAAAGAGTCAGACATGACTTAGCAACTGAACAACAACAACAAATTGTAAGATCTAAATTTTTTTACCCCCAAGAACCAACTTCCTTTCATTGGAGGCAACCTCACCCTTGCTGAGAAGGCATCGTAATGCCCCGTGAGTTCTAGTACTGGGTTAACTAATGAATCAACCTTTGCAAGTCACACTCATTCTCTGAGACTCAAGTTTCTCATTTGTAAAATGAAGAGGTTGAACACCATACTCTTGAAGACATCGACATTTCTGGACTCCTGACTTGTCTGTGGTTCACAAGGACCCCCAGAGACTGATTCATCCTGTCCTCCCCACCTTCTCGTCCACCCACCTTTGCAGGCCGAAGAAGAAGGCAACACACTCTGTTACCGTTGTTAGTATGGGTGTCAGTCTCCCTCCAAAATGACATGAGCTCCTGGAAGCCCGAGTTCACTGCATTTGGTATAGTAGCTGCCAGGAAATGGGCACTCGGTTGATTCTGTAGAATGGGCTACACAGTGCATGTACAAGTGGAAGCAGATGAAGTTGCCGACGTTAGCTCTTTTTGACATCAAAATACAGGCTAACTCAGGCACTATGGAATTAAATGACACCTGCCTTGTACTGCAGCTCATGGGCTGGTATCTGGCATTTCAAGAGATCAAGTAACATTTAAAGAAGGAAGAAAACTTGATAATAAGAGAGGGGAAAATAAAGATGTCATTCTGTTACCAGTTTTATATTTCTTCAACAGAGCTTAGAGTAGATTTGATCTCCCCTAAATCCAGCAAGTTAGTTAATGAGCTTGGCTCAGATTAGGCATATAGGAATATTGCCATTGAAACATCTTATGCTGTTTATAGTATAAATCTGTTATTAACAAATAAAAAGGAAATAGTTGCTCACATTTGAAGAGCACTTCCTAGTTTCCAAGGGACTTTCTCCTTGAGTATTCCATTGCAAGCTCCAGAAAATTTTCATCTCATGCCAAAGGCAGTCAAACTAAATCCCCTGAAGCAGTAATAGGATCATTCCATTGTCAACCACATTTTTATCTTATGTAGATATCTTAAGTTTTATCCTCACAGACTAGTTGAGAGTATTCAGAGTTGCCATGGATACAAGATAGCGATAAGAACCCATTTGTCATTTCTCATCATCAGCCACTAACCCTGCTGTGAATAGACTAAGAAAATGTAAGAAACCAGTGTCACTAGCAATGCCCAAGGCTTAAAGCAAGAAGTAGAGGGAACTGTATTTCTCTGTGCAGACATTCTTAACCTTAGGTATGTGAATACCTAAAATTGACTAGAAAACTTTATGGCTATGAGAATGTTTCTCATGCCATTCCATAGCTTTCATCAGACGATGAAGGCAAACAGGTTTCATGATGATAGTCCACCATTTACATATGAGATAATGGAGTCTGGAGAGGCCAAGGGAATTTCTTGGGGTTCCACAGTACTAGTAAAGGCAGAATTGGACTTGTGGCACTTCTAGTTAAATATTCTTTTCCCTTGTCACTCAGATGTCCTCAGGAGGGACTTCTCTGGTGGCTAAGCCCTCCTGATGCAGGAGGCCTGGGTTCTATCCCTGGTCAGGGAACTAGATCACACATGACAGAACTGAGTTTGCATGCTTCAAGGAAAATCCTGCATGCCACGACTAAGCCTTGGTGCAGCTAAATACATAAATATATGTATTTTTTTTAAAAAGCCTTCAAGAGCCATACATTTTTTTTTTTTTTACTTCAATCAGGGAATAGTTGTATCCATCCATGTGTTTCTGAATTAGAATATGAAAGACTCTTGCACAAGCCTGTCTCATTTATCCTAAGGTTCTAGCATTTCATTGGAATGAGTTAGCATTATCTTAATTATACAATCTCAGCAGTGAAGTGCACAGAAAATGAGTCATTTCACCAGGAGAAAATCTGGTGGGTGCACTTTAAAATTTTGAAAAGAACTGTTAATGCTCCATGATTACAGATTAATATGTACATTCAGTTTCCTTGGAAATGGTTAGGGCAGATGCCATTATTTAAGAATTAAGAAACTGGGAACAATCCTCATTTGTAACCTGAAGAGCCTTAATGCATACAAAAATCAGCAATGAAGATGCTGGAAAAGCTTATTCAGGTAAATGTCAAGGACAAAATTTTAAAAGGCCAGAATGCCAGAGTTACAAGTAAGAAATAGGAAATGTTAGTAGAATTTGGGAAATAAGATTCCCCTTAGTTTTTGTATGTGGGAATTTGCTTAAATGATCTGAAAAGTACTTTTAAAACAATATATAGTTATCAATATCATTAAAAGTACTTAAATACTACTTAAAAATATAGTTATAAAAGACATAGTTATCAAAACACAAGCAATTAATTGATTGCCTAACTTACATAAGACTAGGGAAACGGGTTTAAAAACATAGCATTTTATACCTTATCTGTTTTTAACCCTTTATCTTGGTTCCTTCCTACACACAACTCTTCAGATGCCATATCTTTTCCTCACATCAAAATTAGCTTTCAAGAAAAAGATCACAATACTAAAAGACAAAGCCTTGACAATTTTGTCATGTTTTATGGCAAACTGCCAAAATCTCAAAAATTGCAGGGAAATAAAAACCCTAAAACATAGGTGGTGGTTGTTTGATCACCAAGTCACACCTGACTCTTTGCAACCCCAAGGACTGTAGCCCTCCAGGCTCCTTGTCCATGGGATTCTCCAGGCAAAAATACTGGAATGGGTTTCCATTTCCTTCTCCAGGGAATCTTCCTGACCCAGGGATCGAACCTGTGTCTCCTGCATGGCAGGGAGATTCTTTACCTCTGAGCCGCCTGGGGAGCCCCAAAGCACAGGTTACCCTGTTAGTCAATGTCCAAAACCAGTAGGATGTGGATTCAAAGAAAAGGAAGCACCAGCTTTAAAGTGGAGGACACAATGAGTGCATTCTCTGGTTACCAGGCAGCTAAGTTTCCCAAGTGTTGTAGGAAGTCCTGCTCCCCAATCTTCCAAAGCCTTCCAGGTCACCCTGGAGGGGACCACACAGAGAGGAAGGCCTTGGATGCCAAGATTCCCCATCTTAGAGAGGGCACTGGTGGATGCGGAGGTTGAGCGGGAGTGCTGGCCTCTGGACTCCGGTGGCTCGCTCCCTGTTATTCTAGAAGAAAAGAAAAGGCCTGGTAATGGCTGTGGCCGGAAATCTACAGATGGGAAGACATGGACTTCTGGAAACCTTTTTTAAAAAAGTTTTTTGGCCACCCCAGAAGCATGTGGGAATCTTAGTTCCCTGAAGAGGGACTGAACCCACATCCCCTGCATTGAAAGTGTGAAGTCTTAACTACTGGACCACTGGGGAAGGCCCTGGAAGGAAACCTTCCTTACAGTTCTTTTAACTCTACTGGGACGCTGTGAGTGGGACGAGTTGGAGATGAGGAAGTAAGTAGATGGCGGGAGGAAAGGTCAGACCCCACATGGGGAAATCATCCCTCAGTCATCATCCCTGGATCGATTCCACAAAAGGTGGGGGAGACACCACTTCCTGCTCTAGGTTCTGACTCCAGCTCTTGGCCGTCTAGGAAACAACTGAAGAGTATTCAAAACAACTGCAGAATTATGGCCTTGGGTACTGGTGAGCCTTTTGGATCTTGGAATCTTAGAGAAGGTATCACAAAATGTTCCATTAGCCACCAATGACTGCCCCACCCAGCCAGCTTACCTTGTGTAGGCTGTGGTTGTGTTGAGATGGGAGCAAATCTAATTACAACCTGCTTATAGTTAGGACTGAAAGAAACTCCCTCCACTCCTGCTAGAATAACTGAGAAGAGGGACACTCCAGCCAGAGGGACACCCCAGCCAGAGGGACGGCTTTCTGAATGAGGAGAGTAGTGGGCCCGAGAGGTGGATAGCATCAGTCATGCTTCCCCTGCTCTGTGTAGGGTTGGTAGGACCTTCCCTCCCCCAACTCCCAATAGAACATCTTGGCCAGTCTCTCTGGCAAGTGGCCTTATTTATTTGCAGAGTTGTTATTCTGCAAGATCTGAGTCAGAGGCAGGCCAGGGTTTTTTTTGCCAGTCATGCTGAATCTGCCCTTCTTCCACCCTTCCACCTTGTATTTTTACTGGGAGTCCCCAAGTGTGGGGTTAGGACGAAGCAGGGCTTTCTGTTATTCCATGGAGATTCTTCCTAATAACTCAGACCTTTTCACCTCCTTTCTAAGCGTCAGCCATGGAAAGCATTTTATCTCTGAGTTCACAGCATCTCGCAGGTTGAAAATCTCTCAGCTTGTTGTGTTGATGGGCTGGGGAGAAAAGACCAAGGGATAAGGGACCAGCAGGCACCCACACTCTGCACACCCCCATTTTCCTGTGTGCCAATAGGGGCACCTGGGTGAAACAAGGTTACTATCACACCATCATGGGCAGCTTTGAAGGGGGAAGGTCATTGGAGATTAACAGAAGGAGTGGGGCATCTTTCTTCGATGCCTTGAGGCAAAGGCTGGTAAGAGACTGGGGGGCCTATGACAGTGCTTGATGATGGTCACCCCTCCTCTACAACTGCCTGCACCCACAACAGAAATTAGACCGGAAAAAGCACAATTCAGTCTGAGCTGCTGCTTATACGATCTGCTTCTTCTGAAAATCTGAATTTGAGTCTAATGAGTCCCGTGCTAGATCTTTAATCCTGGAAGTTGCTCCTTCTCACTTGAAACTTGACTCTTTTTTAATTAATTTTTTTGGAGTACAGTTGCTTTATGAAGCTGTGTTAGTTTCTGCGGTACAGCTAAGTGACTCAGCTGTATGTTTACCATACATCCCCCCCTTTTTTAGATTTCCTTCCCATTTAGGTCTCCACAGAGCACTGAGGGTAGGGTTCCCTGTGCTCTACATTAGGTTTTAATTGGTCATCTATTTTATACATAGTTTCAATAGTATATGGGCTTCCCAGGTGACACAAGTGTTAATGAAACCACCTGCCAATGAGGGAGACATAAGAGACACGGGTTCAATCCTTGGGTTGGGAAGATTCCCTGGAGGAGGGCATGGCAACCTACTCCAGTATTCTTGCCTGGAGAATCCCCATGGACAGAGGAGCCTGGAGGGCTACAGTCTACAGGGTTGGAAAGGGCTGGACATGACTGAAGCAACTTAGCCTGCACGTGCACATCGACAGTATATCAATCTCAGTCTCCAAATTCTTCCCACCTCCTCCTCCACCCCTACTTCTCTCTATTCCCGCCTTGGTATCCATAAGTCTGTTTTCCACATGTGTGTCTCTACTTCTGCTTCGCAAATAAGATCATCTATACCAGAAACTTGATTTTCTTTTTTTAAAAAAGATTAGATGAAAACTTCAGGAGAAGGCAATGGCACCCCACTCCAGTACTCTTGCCTGGAAAATCCCATGGACCGAGGAGCCTGGTAGGCTGCAGTCCATGGGGTCGCTGAGAGTTGGACACGACTTCACTGTCACTTTTCACTTTCATGCACTGGAGAAGCAAATGGCAACCCACTCCAGAGTTCTTTCCTGGAGAATCCCAGGGATGGGGGAGCCTGGTGGGATGCGGTCTATGGGGTCGTACAGAGTCGGACACGACTGAAGCGACTTAGCACCCGCAGCAGCAGATGAAAACTTCAACTAACAGTGCACAATGACCTATGTGAAATTGACCAAATTCTTAATATACAGGCACACATGTCCAAACACTATACATAGTACTGAGCACAGTTCTGGTGTTAGAGTCAACTTCTAACGTGGAACTGGAAAACAGACAAACAAAGCTCCAGGCAAACTTGGCAAAGATGATAAATCTTTCTTTTGCATCTGGTTTTCTGTCATTTCACAAATTTTTTTCTCTGTCTCAAGCTGCCGGCTTAACTGTTTATAACTGGTCAGATTGCACATTTTAAGTAGGTATTCACTGAATGCAGTTCTCTCCCTCAGGCTACCGTATTTCCCAAGTGATCACTGCACACTTCATACAATGGTTCCTTCTCTTTCTAGGCTTGCTCTTTAATTTCTCACTTTAGCCATTCAAGGATGCCCACAGTTATGTGAAGGGAGAATGCTAAATGAGTAACTGCTTCCTATTTTTAAGAAAATGATGAACATTTTGGGTTGCGATCAACTTAAAAAGATTTCTCCTTTTGTCAAAGACATTGATTTTTACATTTCTTCTTTTGTGTTAAAGGTTAGCCATTTCATACTTATACATGGGGCGCTCATCAAGAACAGTTCAGATTGTGAGGTATGGTAGGGTTTGGGGCTAAACAAAGAGGGTGACATGTGAAGTCTTGTGGTCCTCTGATCTGGGTGGCAAAAACATTCTCCAGGCAGACAGCAAGTTCAAAGAGCCCAGGGTGCAGACATTTATGTAATTCCTGCTCTGCGCTAGACACTGCCCAGGTCACCAGGATCACTTAGATAAGGAAGGGGCTGTCCTCATCTCATCTGAACCCTACATATTGCTTCCTAGGTTTGTCTGTGACTTTTTTTTTTTTTTTTACAGACACCTATGTATTATATTGCAGAGAAGGCAGTGGCACCCCACTCCAGTACTCTTGCCTGGAAAATCCCATGGACGGAGGAGCCTGGTGGGCTGCAGTCCATGGGGTTGCTACGAGTCGTACGTGACTGAGCGACTTCACTTTCACTTTTCACTTTCATGCATTGGAGAAGGAAATGGCAACCCACTCCAGTGTTCTTGCCTGGAGAATCCCAGGGATGAGCAAGCCTGGTGGACTGCCATCTATGAGGTCGCATAAAAGTCGGACATGACTGAAGCGACTTAGCAGCAGCAGCAGTAATGTTTACCATGTGCTTATGAAATTGCAGAATAGGTTCAAGTCAGAATGATGACAGTATAAAGAGGGCTGGGCCAATAATAATTTTATGTAAAGTATGCATGATTTTCCATCAGGTGTCAAGAATTCAGGGCTTCCCAGGTGGCTCAGTGGTAAAGACTCTTCCTGTCAGCTCAGGAGATGCAAGTTTGACCTCTGGGTTGAGAGGATCCCCAGAAGAAGGAAAGGGCTCTCTACTCCAATATTCTTGCCTTGGAAATCCCATGGACAGAAGAGCCTGGCAGGCTACAGTCCATAGGGTCGCCGAAAAGTCATACAGGACTCAGTGACTAAACAACAGCATCAAGAATTTAAGTTGGCTAATTGATTGCATATGGTAATAACACTATTTATTGTAAGGCAAATACATCTGCTTTATGTACCTAGACTTGATGAAATTGGAGGATCCTAGAAACTAGCTTCAGGATACTATTTTTTGGATAAGGGACCTATTTCCACCTCCTTATGGCCACTATAATTTAAGTAAAATCATTTTGAAAATAAACTGAATCTTTGGGACCCTTCCACTTCCTTTTTCTTTTCTTAATTTCTCCAGTACTTTCTAAAGACTCCTAAATCACACAAATATTTCCTTTAATATACCATACAATCACCAGGCCTATAATCAGTAGTTATTCTATAATTATTTGACTTTTCTCCATGCTTAAGTTCCTTTCTGGTCTTAATTTTTAGATATGAGTAGAATCAATTAATTCTATTACTTCCTTAGACTAGGAAACTTAAGACCTAGTGATAGTTATTACTTATAGATGATAGATGTACTTATAGATGATAGATTACTTATAGATGATAGATTACTTATAGAGAATAGATGCTATTTTTTTGTTTGTTTGTTTTTTAGGAAGAGAATTTGGCATGAAATACAACAAATTCTGATGGAAAATGTAAAGAATTGAAATGAAAAAGGAAACTATAGGTTTTTTAGCTAGTATGTTTTCAGATTATTTTTCTGTATCACAATGCAGTATTTCTAATTCTGATCTATTTTTGACTAGATTTAAAATGACTTCTTATAGAAATTCATTCCATGTATTTATAAGATAGACACTAGCCAGGTTCATTTTTTCTATAGTAATATAAAGTCAAGCTGTTTGATGAAAATGACAGTTTACTTACTTGTTGAGATATAACTCATATGGGAATAATTGCTTTGAGAACACTTTGAGTACAGAATGCCTTAAAAGTGTTCTTGTATTTACAGACATGTCCTTCATTGCAATACATTCTACTAATGTAAAATGAAAACACACAACTGAATCATCATGATCCATTGACATTCATTTTTTTACTAGAGCAGAATTTACTATGATAAATAATGATAGAGAAATACTTATTTTTAGTTTGCAATAATAAAGTTTTACATTAGGAAGACTGCATGTAAATCAGAGCCACTTTCTAGGAAGCAGGTAAAATGCAACTTTAAAATAATAAGTTTACATAAGTCCAGAAATATTTAATTTGGAAAGCATTTAACTAGAGATTGTGAAGGGTCAACATGAGGGAAAAAAACAACTAGGACAAATCTTGTCCTCAAGTTCTCACTTTCAAATCCCAGTGGTGAAGTCAATGGAAAGTTTATGGAAATATCTGAAAGGCATATTTGACCTAGTTCAAAAACTCTATTAAGTTAGTATTTTAATACATTGTCCTAGTTAAGTCTTGTCTTTATGGTCCTTTTAACATTGCTTCACCCAGGGTTCATTCATAGCTTACTCAGAAACCACAGAAATGAGAATAGGCTCCTGTTAAGGAGAGCTTCAAGCTTTTAATTTCAAAGGTACTTTGACTTCCTAAACTTCTCCACCTTAATGCTGATAAAAGGACTTCTGTAAAGAAATTCATGGGTCCAAGGTAAGCTTTGTGTTTTTTTAATACTCATAATAGGTAAGTATATACAGCTGTAAATATATAAACTGACATTATTTGTGTGTGTTTGTATGTGTTGTTGCTCAGTCATGTCCGATTCTTTGTAGCCCACCAGACTTCCCTGTCCATGGGATCTCCCAGGCAAGAATATTGGAGTGGGTTGCCGTTTCATTCCCTAGGGGATCTTCCCAACCCAGGGATCAAACCCACATCTCCTGTGTCTCCTGCACTGCAGGTGAATTTTTCACCTGCTGCACCATCGGGGAATGCCATGAATATTATTATGTTTTATTTTATAACAGTGAGCATATAAACATCATTGTAGCTGCTTCTTGCATTACATGGATGAAGTCAGGAAACCTCTAACTTCCCGTGATATCTGTTTACAAAGCCTCTATTTTGGTCTGGTACTGGCTAAGATATCCAGCTATGTATCTTATCAGTGGTACCAGGTTTGGTTGCTGGAAATACAGGAAAATGGTTTCACTGTATTCTGAAATATAGTGATGGTTTCTGCAAAACATCATTCCATGACATCATGGAGTCTGTTATCAGAGAAACTTGATTTCCTCAAAGAGGTGTACCTTGCTAAGTAACCACCATCAGGTTTTTTCAGACCCATCTTTGCAGTTGGGTCAAGGAGGTTTCCAGGAGACATCTGCTAAGAGAACAAGGAGCCAGTGAGACATTCTCTGCTCAAACCTGAACCTTGTCCTTGGAAGGAGAATTCTGACCATAGACTCTGGAGCCAGATGGAACCATATCGCATCCCTGCTCCATCACTTACTAGCTCTGTTACCTACTTAATTTAACCTCTCTGGGCCTGATTTACCTCACACCCAAGAAACAGACACCACCAGGATTCTTGTCAGAATTTAAGAGTTCAAGTATCTTGAGCATTGTCTGCTCAGCTCATTTCTCATTATACTTGTATATTAAGCTCTTTCACTTAGATTTGTCTCTTAGTCCAGCTCTGCACCCCCCTCCACCCAATGAAATAATGGTTAAGGGATTTGGATGAGAAAAAGGGTGGGTGAAGGCAGAAGAAGATGCCATGAGATAAAAACTGAACAAGCTGCTTCAGTACAAACCCTGTGAGCTCTGCTACCCTGCTCTATCTTGATAATTATCTAACATAATTTCACAGAAAGGAGAGAGAGGCCTTCTCATTATGCAGTGCGACCCTCCCGTGGGCTTCTGTGAATCCAGAAGAGGCGGGTGAGGCCAAGGATCTGCCAGTGCGGGGTGGCAGAACTGGAGAAGAGGAATAAAAGCAGGTGCCACTCTGCAACGGTGACTCTGGTTCCTCGGCCCTCTTAAAGCACGCCCAGGCGGTGCTCTGAAACATGGTCAAGAATTGGGGGAAAGTGTTAAGCAGTTACCAGAACTGTATCAAATCACTGAACAGGTCAGGCTTGTCTGTTGCCTTAGGCATTGTGTTGGCGACTGCGGCACAAAGATGATGATGACGATGTGCCTAATCTCAAGCTCCTATCTGGCTCATCCAGGGACCCAGATATTCTTAAGACCACGTGCGGTCAGAAGCAGCTGAAGGCCTAGACTACCTGCCCCTGCATGGGGGGACCCAGGGTGGGGATATCAAGGGAGAGGAATGAAGACGTTAGCGCTGCGGAGAGAGATTTCAGATAGAGGGGGCGGAGCAGAGCAAGGAAATGAACTTTTTGCTTTACATTTGCACCTCTTAACTAAGATCTTCTTAACGCTGATGGCACAAGCAGAGTGACGTCCTGCTTTCAAACCAACTACGTATGGCTTAAGCATTTAGTTAGTTCTAACATCACCATTTCAGAAATGTCGTAACATTAATACTGACAAATAGTTTTTTCGCAAGAAGGGACGTTGCCTCACTTAGCTCTCTGTGTGCATAGGGAAGTGGGACACGAACAAAATTCCCGGCGAAACGCCAAGAGAGGGTGAACTCTAGTCCAGACGCTGCACACGTGTCGCCCGCCCCGCCCCATCCCCATTGTACAGGGTCCGCCAAAGCTCGCGAGAGTCTCTTGCCTTCCACGTCTGCCACGTTCCAAAGGACCAGGACAGACTGGAAAGTCGAAAGCTGCTGGCTCTCACAGGCCGCAGCGTCGCGCCAGAGCAGTCCTAAGCCTGCAGCGGGGCGGGGAAAGGCGGCACAGTTACGCCCCCTCACAGAGACCCTTGTGACTGGCTGTATACCCCGTCGCTCAGTCTTCTGTGGGCGGGGAGGGGTGGGGCTCGCCTGACGGGGGCGTGGCCTCAGGGCGGGTGAGCGGCGCGCTCTCGCGCCGGGAGGGCAGTCACCAGCTCGGAGCACGCGAGGGCCGAGCGCGCGCCGGAGGCACGCGGGCGAAAAGTCCTCGGAGGCGCTGCGGGCGGTGCCGAGACACCCGTGCAGCTTCAGGAGCCGCAGCCCGCACCCGCTGCAGCGCCTGCGCCCCCCGCGGCCGGAGGGAGCCCCCCACCCTTGCCTGCTCCAGCCGTGCGCGCGATGGCCCCGCGCAAGAATGCCAAGGGCGGCGGCGGCAACAGCAGCAGCAGCAGCTCTGGTAGTCCGACCGGCTGCACCAGCGGCGGCAGCAGCAGCCCCGGGGCCCGGAGAGGTCAGAGGCGCTCCGGAGCCGGGGTCCGGGGTGGCCCCGAGGATGGGGCTCTGTGGGTGGGTGGGGGGCGTGGGCGCTGCGGGTCCACCTCCCCAGATGCCGCCGTGCGCCTCCTCCATCCTCCGTATGTGTCCTTCTCGGGCGGTGGGCGGAGGCCGTGCTCGGTGGGCCTGGCGGGTGGGCTGGAGGGGCCGGGCCGAGCTGGGAGCCCCTTCCCGGCCGATCCCTCACCTTGCAGTGCGCAGCCGAGATGGAGATTGTGTCGATCCACTCCTTCTTGGCTCGCCGTGGAATTGAAGATAGGCGTAAGAGAAACAGCTTACCTTGGCCGTGCATATTTTGGAGAGTTTGGAAATGAGCCAAAGTCAGAGAATAAGTTCTTGCCAAACCAGCAGCTTTTAAGTGCAGCTTAAAGGAGAATAAGGCTGCTGGGATGTGTGTGCGGGGCGGGGGAGAAGGGAGTGATTTGAATATTCTTGAAGATTATTTTAAATATTTTTGCCTTTATGTAGCTTTCTTATCGTGTATTGTAGTTGCCTTTAAATATCACAGAATACCATAAATACTGGGCAAGCTTCTCTCTTTTTTTCCCTTTGGCTTCTCTTTAAAAAAAAGATATTCACCTTTCTTCTCCTGTGCTTATCCCTCAAAGAGAGAGAGAGCAGATGTTTTAAATCTGTTTCATCTCATATTTCAGTGGTTCTCGTTTCTATTATACTTCCTTTGACTCATATTTAGGATATTAAAACTGCAATCCACATGTGTATTGAATCTGAGCTGTAAACTTTCCCTTTTAAAATGATTCTAGATTCTTTGTTTCCTGAGGTCTGCAAGGAATGTATTTACTTGTATTAAAACAGTAAATCAGAAGACTATAGTCATCCTTTAAAGAGCTGTATTTTAAATAGCACTTAGCACTATCTGAAATTATTTGTTTTCATGTGTATTGCCTTCCTGTCTCATTCATTCCCTCTGGTTGATTCCTTTTCCCAAATCTTTGAGTCTGGCCATTAATAGATGCTCAATAAAAAATTATTGGATGAGTGAATGAATTTAAATAGTTAAATTTAAATGATGAAAATAGTGCAGTTGAAATAATTGAATAAATTTACACTCTGAGAACTAATATTTTGTATTGTAGAGAAGAAAGGTACAGTTTGAATTCCATAGAAAACATAACAAGTCACCTTTGGCATAAGTAAACTTTATGTTCCTTTGTCACTTGACCTTAAATGCCAGTCAGTTGACTTAAACAGGCAGAAGGGTAGGTGAAGGAAGGGCTCTGGCTACACTTTCTAAAATATCTAAATGAGAAGAACTCATGCAACTTAAGCTCCAAGTAGAGAAAGCTGATGAACAACACTTTAATGTTGTTTTCAAAAGTTTTTGTAGCCATATACAAGCAAAGCACATCATCTTTCTTCCACTTTGCCTTTTGCAGTTCTGGGTAGAGAGGTTTGATTATGTCTGAAGCAGTTGTTTTATTAAATGCCCGGTTGTTGGTGAGAATTAGCATCCAAAGTGTGTATTGTATCCCATCCCCAGTGGTTCAAGATCCGAATCAGTTTTAACAGGTAGGTGATACATACAGGAAATGTTAGGATCAAAAGGAACACATTCCAACTTTGATATTCCAGCCTTCTAGAGCAAGTTCCATCCTATTTGAGGATCTACAGCCTTTTAAGCATTTTACACATTGATCCTGTAATGGTTGTGAAACAGACATAGTGTATAAAAGAGAATGTGGAAGTGAGAAAGATACCTGTATTACCAGAAAAATCTCCACGGAGAGTTGACATTGGAGTCTCGCTTGTTACATAACGAGCATTCTTCTTCCTCAGCTGTGTTTTTTTCAGTCGGTGATCAGTTCTGACTGTGTGCCACGTGGAAGGCACAGGAGATGAAAGGAGGTTTCTCTCTGTTGTAAGCAGTTGCGCTGCAGTGTGAATGTGTGATCCTATTTGTATTGCTTCCTTATAGCATAGGATACTGGAAAGATGGAGCCACTTCTGTTTGGTTGCTGTATCTATCTGTCATTGATGTGGACACACTGATGCCCACGTCAATACCTCGTGCTGGGGAGATCACAGAAACTGGAATCTTGGCTGCGGCCTTACCATGAGGCCTGGAAAGATTGTCTGACTCTTTAAGGGCTATATACTTCTTGGAAACCCAACTGATTATTGGATGATCCAAGACTAAAACCAGGTTTTCTCTTATTCATTTGACCATTGTGCTGGATTTTTGTTGTGCTGTGGCTAAGTTGTGTCTGACTCTTTGAGACCCCATGGACTGCAGCATGCCAGGCCTCGCTGCCCCTCACCATCTCCTGGATTTTAGGTTCTCTAATTTGTAAGATTTTATGGGAATCTTGGAGTCGAAATTGATTCTCTTTTCTTTCTAGCTCTCTATGGCATATTATACCTGTTTTTTAAAAGAAAAATATGCTTCCTATCGTATCACCAGTTAACTTTTCTTTTGACTAAAATTGTGTTTGAAACAGCATGTTTGAAAATCATAGTTTTAGAGGAAATACATGGGCTCAACTAATGTTTTTTTGAGTTGTTTTGCATTGAGATTCTGAAGGAGATGATGACACTAGTAAACATTAAGCATTATTATTTCTAACATTTGTGTGTGAAAGTAGAGTGGAAAAGCACCCAGTCCTTTGCAACATGCATTTTAGGGAAAATGTGATTATCTGGCCTTTTGTTGATCTTGGTGGTCATTTTTTCAAAAGTGGTGTTTTGAAATTGAAACTTGGAGGTTTTTATAAAAGTTAGATTTTTAAAGCAGGTGTCTGCTTTTTATTTAAGCCTTCAACTTAAATTGAGAATTGATAAAATGCTTAGCTTTTTGCAGAGCTCAAGTTTGCCTTTTCCAGTTTTATTCTTTAAAATATGAAAAAAGCATGAGTAAATTGAACATATTACCTCTGTGTGTGTGTGTGTTTGTGCTCAGTCATGTCTGACTCTTTGCGACCCTGTAGACTGTGGCCTGGCAGGTTCCTCTGTCCTTGGCATTTTCCAGGCAAGAATAGTGGAGTGGGTTGCCATTTCCTATTCCAGGGATCTTCCCGAACAAGGGATCAAACCCATGATTCCCCGAGCTTCCTGCATTGCAGGCGGATTATTTACCACTGCACCGCCGGGAAAGTTATCTTACCTTTAACTCACACATGAAAAACTGACTTGCTTGACCAACTGGGGCCAAGAGAAACCTCTTTCAGATTTATTGATTTGAAGATCTTTGATCAAGAGGGATCATGATGTGCTTTTAGACTTATTTTGTAGTCACCGACCCTGGTATATATAGTGTTTTTGTTTAGATTTTTCCTTTTGCAATGTCATGCAGTCTTTCCCTGTAGCTTCTAACTTGCTAGGGGATGTAAACATGTTTCCTTTGTCTAATAGTGTTGTGCCACCACGTCACACTTCACCAGTAGGTGTCACTGTAGAACACTTTTTCCTCTTTGAATTTTAAGTTTCGGCTGTAACATCTACTTGTTTTTTAAATTTAACAAGCCCCATACATACTCAGAACTATTGATGGACAACTACTTAAAAATGCTCAGCCAGTGCTATTGAATTCTGTCACAGTCCCTAACAGCAGTTTTTGAAATTTAGTAGTAATATTCAGTCCCTAGCAGTCTTATTTATTTAGGCTGATTGTATTTAGAATTAAATGCATTGATGAAGTAACTATCTGTAAAATTATACACTTGCAGATATTTGATTTAGATGAGTGTTAATCATTTAGAATCTTTTTCTTCCTTATTACTTTCAGTATACCTTAGACTGCTTAGTAATTAACAGACACTACACATTGCTGTTTGCCCTCTGACTCTATTGAATGAGGAGGCCTTGGTGAAATTCCTTTCCTTTAATCATTTTGTGCCAGTTACTTAATCCTTTGTGAGTCAGTCTAGAATGAAAAGATAGGAAGTCCATAATTCTTCCAACAGAGAAAGTGTGTGCTGTTTTGTGTTCAATTGAACAGCATTTTCAACTGGCCAGATTGTATGAAAAATGAGTGTTAGTCGCTCAGTTGTGTCCGACTCTGAGACCCCATGGTGGGTCTTCTCTGTCCCTGGAATTCTCCAGGCAAGAACACTGGAGTGGGTAGCTATTCCCTTATCCAGGGTATCTTCCCAACCCAGGGATTGAACCCGGGTCTCCTACATTGGCAGGCAGATTCTTTACTGTCTAAGCCACCAGGGCAGCCCAGATTGTGTGGAATCTAGTGCTAAAAAGTATTCGGAGGGAATTCTTGAATACATTTTGTTATTATTATTTTTAAACATAGTTACCTTTTTAAAAAAAGTCTTCATTGAATTTCTTACAGTATTGCTTCTTTCTTTTTTATTTTTATTTATTTATTTATTTTTCTTTCTTTCTTTCTTTTTTAATGTTTTAGTTTTTTGGCCACAAGGCATGTGGGATGTTATCTCCCTGACCAGGGATCAAACCTGCAACCCCTCTACTGGAAGGTGAAGTCTTAACCGCTGGACCACCAGGGAAATCCCTTGCACACAATTTTAAAAAGACCAAACTTTAACCTGGGTTCGGAAGTAAAAGGAGAGATCTATACTTTAGCTTTGCTTTAAAATCACGTGTCTCAGAGAGATTACTAGACAATGAGAGATTCTCATTTTCAGCTGACTGGCAACAAGGTAGCTTGGATTAAGAATCATGTGAGCTTTCCACTCTAGTTAGTATTGGAAATTTAACCTCTAAGTTCTTTGGTCCCAGTAGAATATCTACCTCCCACCCTTTTCCCCCCCCTCCAGAAAGACATTGTAGTTTGGGAAAATCCGATGACCTAGATTCATACCCATTTAAGAACTGTGTAACAGGTCACTCAAAATTTCTAATCCTGGTCTCAAATGGAAAGAATTATTCAGAGTTCTGACAGCCCTAAAATCAATTCTACATGGTTTTCTGTTGCTCAGATTTTTCATTGAAGTACCTGTAATGGTAAAGTGGAGTGGGTTGCTCCACTTTAGAGAATATATAAGGCTGTAGAACTAAGCAGGCTATTGCATGCTTGAAAAATTTTTTATGATTTAAGAAATGAGTTTTTGTGATACTGGGTAGCATCTGTTGGCGCCAAGTGGATGTCCTAGAAGTTATGTTCATAGTGGGCTCTGAGTACCCCTTGACACATTTCTGTCTGCTTCTGTGGTGCACGTCAGCCTTCAAGTTTCGGGTTTACCCGCTGATCCCTCCCGGGTCTGCACTGTTTTCGCTTACTAGAGCTCAGATATATTTCAGTCTTTTGATGTTACTCCAGCGTACTGCTTTAATATCCTGAAAATACACAAGTAGTTCGTGTCTGGTGGTATTTCTGCATCTCCTGCGTGGTTCGACTTCATTCTGTCCTAAGATAAACAGAACATTTTAAAATTAGCTTCCCTTATAATAAATTCTGTATGTACAGAGAACCCATCTACAGTTTACCCAGATTCCTGGGAAAGCCTCAGCCATCTGTTGGGAGAGGCGGGGGTGCTCAGGCTGCCTCCTGTGTTCCAGTATCCACTGCTCCAGCATCTATGCAGCTCTGAATATAAATCTCGGTGGACACGTGTCTGGTGTTTAGTCCTGCAGATCTGGCCGTTTCTGCTAGAGGACCAGAGGTTAGGATGTTCATTTCTTCCTTCTTTTATCTCTACATGCCACTGTAGAGGCCCTTGTTCTGAAGTCGGTTGCTTTAGCTGTTTCTTCTGCTAGGCTAGGAGCCAAGGTATATTTCCTCGGCATTATTGTTTTTTAATGAGAGTGCTTCAGGCATTTCGTCTGCATTTAACTTTTGCTTTTCAAGGGTGTGTCTTGGTTACCTTTGGCTGATGTGGATATCTTCTAAGGGCAGATCACTGAGTCTAATTTAGTTCTGATCAGATTGATGATGCCTGAGGACAAAATTGCTGTAGATAACCTATTAGAATCAAAGGAAATTTGTTTTAAAAAATAATTTTTAAAAATTTTGTGTTGGGGTTATAGTCATTTGGGGCTTCCCAGGTGGTGACAGTGGTTAAGAACCCACCTGGCAATGCAGGTAGATGGAAGAGATGAGGGTTTGATCCCTGGGTCAGGAAGATCCCCTGGAGGAGGGCATGGTGACCCACTCCAGTATTCTTGCCTGGAGAACCCCACAGACATTGGAACCTGGCGGGCCGTACTCCATAGAGTTGCATAGAGTTGGATTCAAGTGAAGTGACTTAACACGCTCGCATAGCTGATTAACAAACAGTATTGTGGTAGTTTTCAGGTGAACAGGCGAGGACTCAGCCATGCATACACAGGTTTCCATTCTCCCTCATGCTCCCCTCCCATCCCGGCTGCCACAGGACACCTAGCAGAGTTCTCTGTACACTAGGTCCTTGTTGGTTATCCATTTTAAATACAGCAGTGTGCACACGTCCATCCCGAACTCCCTAGCTATCCCTTCTCCCCATCCTTTCCCCTGGGAACCACAAGTTCCTTTAGACTCAGAGGAAATTTTGAGGCTCCTTGGTGAGTAAGTCTTTAGAAAAAATATTTACACAAGATCTTCTGAAGGCTTGGGCTGGTCTCTGGCCCCCTTGGAAATCCAGATGTCTTGCCTGGTCGATCTGGCTGTAGCGTAGCTGTCCTCATCTGCTGTGGATGCTCTTCATGCTCTAACGCGGATGAGGGCTGGGGGTGGTGGTGGGGGGGGTGTGTAGTTAGTGCAGAGTGGAAACGACTGTTGGCTGTGCTTGAAAAGATGCCAGCCTTTCTTTCCTGCATGTGTTCCGACAGATTTAACCCCCTGACTCATTCTGCATGGAAGGCAGCAAGCATCAGTCTTAATTTTGAGTGAGAAAATATGCCTGGAGAAAATAATTTCATTCTATCACCAGTACTATATAACTGTTATTTCTCATACCTTGTATGGGTTTGGCAGGCTTTGCTGTCATTACCTAGTGCAGACTCAGTGCTGTTTTGTTCTCTCCTATCTCTTACTTTGGTTCTTGTTTATTATATTGCTATTGTACAGTTTCTCACACTGTCTTTCACACTCTGTTTTTAATTCAATTTTCCTGAATTGGTCTACTGGAAAGTCTGTTTGGTCTAGGTTCACAGGTAAATTTTATTTAGAGGTTATTTTTTTTTCCCCTTACATGAAAATAAAAATCTGTGCTGTGTTTATTGAAAGAATACCTGCATTTAACTTTTCCATTTTTTGAGTCAAATCAATTTGAATAAGATGCTTGTCACTTACTGAATTTTATATTTACAAATTATTTCATTTTCATGCATTTTGCTTTTTGATGGAGAGCCATCTCTCTTTTAGAATGTAAATATTTATAAATAATGCAGTGACTTACCATGTAGCCACTGTACAGATGAGGAAGTAAAATGTTATCAAATTCTTGGTTTCTCCTCTCCTGTGTTACCCCTTTACAACCAATCTTATTAAACATATTGTGATAATCATTGTCATACATTTCTTTATAATATATATTATATAATATATAGCTTCCCTGGTGGCTCAGTCAGTAAAAAATCTGCCTGCAATGCAGGAGACCCAGGTTCAATCCCTGAGTCGGGAAGATCCGCTGGAGAAGGAAATGGCAACCCACTCCAGTATTCTTGCCTGGAGAATCCCATGGACAGAGGAGCCTGGTGGACTCCAGTCCATGGGATTGCAAAGAGTCAGGCACGACTGAGCAACTAACAAATAATATAGATAGTAATATATTATATAACAATGTTATGCTGCATATATGATATATATAATAGTCATATATAACTTAATATAATATTATGTTGCATATTGTGTACTATATATCCATTTGTATAAAACATATTATTAAATTCTATATATATGAAAATTGCTTAGGAAGTATATCTATATCCCTATGTGTATAAATGTTATATGTATGTATATATACATACTTATACATTTGTTTGTTGTTGCTATTGTTTAGTTGCTAAGTCGTTTCCAGCTGTTTTGGAACCCCTTGGACTGTGGCCCATCAGGCTTCTCTGTCCATGGGCTTTCCCAGGCAAGAATAAGGGAGCAGGTTGCAATTTGCCCCCCCAGGGGATCTTCCCAGCCCAGGGATCGCCTGCGTTGCAGGCGGATTCTTTTACCACTAAGCCACCAGGGAAGCCCATACATTTGTTTAGCACATGTCAGAAGTTTTATGAATAGGCTTATATTCGGCAACTACTCTACACTATTTGCTTAAGATTCTACCAAACTGGCTTTTTGTTTTCGTATATATAGTGCTTCACTATATGAAAGTGCTTTTTCTTTAGCCATCCTGGAGTCCAGGACCACTTTGCTTTCATTTTTTTCTCTCAAACACTGCTGCCCTGAACACTCTTGGAGCTGTCTGTTCCCTTGTATACATGTCTAAGCCCTTTTCTAGAGCATAATTTAGGATTGGAATTGTTGGGTCGTAGCAAATACACATATTAAACTTTACTAAAGTATTACCTTTTTTGTCCCCAACCTCAAAGTGGTTGTGTCACTTTACACTCCCACCCACCGTGAAAACAGCTACCTGTATGCAGCAACCACATTACCAATGCTCGGTAACCTTTAATATTGCAAGGGTAGTAAGTTTAGTGGGTGTGAAGTCATATTTTTGCTTTAAACTTGCATTTTCCTCATCAGCAATGAGGTTACTAGTGAGAATAGCTATTTGAGTTTCCTTTTCTGTGAATTTTTTTAATATACATATATATATAACCTATTTGTCTAGGTTTTTAAATTTTATATAATTAAAAATTTTGACTTGTAGAATTTCTTTATCTTGAACCTTTTGATTGTGTGATAAAGGGCTTCTCCCAGTCTGTGATTATTCACGTTGTCATTTTCTGTAGCATAATTTGTTGAATAGAATTTTTAGATTTTTGATATATTGATAATAGCATTTTTCTACTTTCTTCTTTTTGGTTTGTGCTTTATTTAAGAGATCTTTTCTAAAGAGATCATAAAACATTTTCTTTTTTTCTAGAAAGTACTAAATGTTGCGTTTTACATTTAGATGTCTAAACTATGGGGTATGGTTTTTATTGTATATATTGTTGGGTAGGGATCTGATATTTTTAAAGAATGAATAATGAAAATGTCCTGCACCATTAGTTGAAGTGTCTTCTTTCTACACTAGTCTGCTCTATCACCTATTGTGTGTGGATACCTGTGACTGTGTTTTGTTCCTGGTATGTGGAATTAGGCAGGTCCTTCTATCCTGTCTTTTTCATCATTGTCCTCACTGTTTTGGGACCTTGCTTTGCCTGTGTGTTTTTAGAATCTGCACATCAAGTTAAGTTTCATGAAGAATATGTCAGGATTTTGACTGGGATTGTATTGAATTCGTAGAACAGTTTGGGACAAATATGTGTGTGTGTTCAGCCACTAAGTTATGTCTGACTCTTTGCAACCCCATGGACTGCAGCATGCCAGGCTTCCCTGTCTTTCGCTATCTCTTGGAGTTTGCACAAATTGGGACAAGAACACATGTATAATAATGAGTATTTCTGTACATAAACATGATGCAACTTCCTAGGTATTTGTCTTACAATGAGTTTTTATAATTTTGTCCCAACGTGAGGTGCCTCTTTTATCACGTTTAGCCTAAGTGCTTTGCTGCTGCTGTTGTTCAGTTGCTCAGTCGTGTCTGACTCTTTGTGACTTCATGGACTGTAGCCCACCAGGCTCCTCTGCTTATGGGATTTTCCAGGCAAGCAAACTGGAGTGGGTTGCCATGTCCTTCTCCAGGGGATCTTCCTGACCCAGGGGTCAAACCCATGTCTCCTGCATTGCAGGTGATCTCTTGCATCAAGGCATGTTATATACTTCTGAGTATAAGTGGGGGAGCCCTTAGGTGACTCGTACCTGGTCCTATTTCATCCTTCAGGCATTGTCATCTTCATAAAGTGCAGGTCCGATCATGTCGCTTATTTGAAAACCTTGCCTAGTTTCCCCAGTCCTCAAGGTGTAGTTTAGACTCCTTAGCGCCATCTAGGAGGCGCCTCATGATCTTGCCCCTCTTACTCTCTCTAGCCAATCTTAAACTGCTCTCTTTATAGTTATGTTAATTCACCCACGTCTAGTCACTCTCTGAGGTCTCTGCACTTGCGCTTGCTGTTTCTTCTGTGACAGCCCGCACTTACTCTTTCCCTGTGTGGCTCCTGTGTGTCTGTCAAGATGCAGCTACCCCATCAGTTCTACTTTCCCCTTCTTCATCTTCCCAGTGGGTTTAGCATCCCTCCTCTCCCACACCCCCAGTGTGAGTCTCTATAGCGCCCTCTGCAGGTACCGTTTTAGCATCCTCATTGATCCACAGGTTCCTCTGGCAGATGAGAAGTGTGACAACACAGTATTAGACTGCCCTGGACCCAAGGACTAGCTCTGCCACTCATTTTTGACCTTTTAGTGAGTCGACAAACCTCTCTCAGCATCTTGAAATATTTCTTCATCTCTCAAATGGAGATAATACTCACACTTAGGCAAAGTGATGCATAGTAAGCATTTCTTAACGACTACAGTTGTTGTATGTGGTGATGGTGATACCCCCTTGAACAGAACAGATGTTTAATTTTGTACTGTGATCATCTATTGTCTTTCATTCTTGCTTGGTAATAAAGGCAAGAACTTTAGGAACAGACACCAGACGCAGACCCCTGTGAACAGTTAGGAATTGATTTCATTAAAAGAGATTTGATGCGCTCACACCAGACGTGATAGGATCAGTGGTTCAGGAATCCTCAGGGTACGTGACTTCTCCTTGTCAGTGTCTGTCATCCTGACGTTGGCTCCTCTGGAATTCAGGATGGCAGCCAGCAGCCTTGGGGTTTCTTGCTTCCCTGTTCACACTCAGCAGAAGAAGGGGGCTTTTTCTCTTTTGCATAGAACAGGGCTCCTTGGCTCCACACTGCCTGTCTCACCACCGCTGGCTGGGAATGGGTTAACAGGATTGTCCTGATCAGAGGTCAGCATGGTGGTCACATGATCTCCCTGGAAACAGTCATCATTTTCTTTTTTTTCTGATTTTTTAAACTGGAGGATAACTACTTTATAGTGTCGTGTTGGTTTCTGCCGTACAACAGTGTGAGTCAGTCGCTATCATTTTTTTTATGTTATTACATTTTTCTCTTGATTTCTTTTCAACTGATTTAAAAAGTCAAAACCATTCTTAGGCCCTCGTTCATACAAAAACGGGAGGTGGTTTGAAACTCACTCACCCTGGTCAAGAGTACTTTCTGGGGCTGGGAGAATTACCCCTAGGATTTGATGTAGGTAAACGCCTCGTTCCATTTTCTTTATATCTCTGGTGCTTAAATGATGGTCTGTGCCTAGTAGGCACTCAGTAAATATTGGTGTGAACAAATTTACAGGGAGAAGTCTTGCTTCTCTCTCACAGATCAAAAGGGCGCTGATGGTGTAAGCTCTGTTTTTTGTCTCTTCCACACTGTCTTGAATGTAAAAGGTGCTCCAGGACTATGTGTTACATGTGTAGATTTTTTTTTTTAACGTTTATGCTATGGGCCGTAAGACAGATTGCAAAATCCTCTTGATGTTTATAAGTGTTGGAGTTAAAGAAATAAAAATTTGTAAGATGTGGAGAACTGTTTAAAATGAGCAAGTCCTTTCTGGTAGTTTTGACATACAAGTACTTAGGCCAGTAGGAAGCATTTGTATTTTGTTCATTCTGATTAGGAGGAAAGTTTCGGCAGAAGCAGGCATTTATTTGTTCTGCAACATTTTGATTTTCCCTCACTTTAGCCTCAGATGTGACTCATTGATAGGCTAAAATTATGTGCATACTGAAATACTGCTAAATTTTTGTTCCCTTCAGTTTTTGGTTTTGCATTTAAAATTCTTATGTAAGAGTTATGGATATTTCCGTCTTGACTTAAGGCTAAAGTTTGACAAACTTAATTAAAAAATATGGAAAAACTGAGTGAAAGTCGCTCAGTCGTGTCTGACTCCCGGCGACCCCATAGACTATACAGTCTGTGGAATTGTCTAGGCCAGAATACAGGAGTAGATAGCCTTTTCCTTCTCCAGGCAGGGAATCTCCCCAACCCAGGGATTGAACCTAGGTCTCCCACATTGTAGGCGGATTCTTTACTAGCTGAGCCACAAGGGAAGCCCAATGCTATTAATAACATTTATAAAGCAGATTGTACTTCAAAGTGCTGTATCTTTAAAATTCAAGAGAGTGGTTCTTCCCAAGTGATTGTTTTCATCCACGTTGTCCCATATACTCTTTTAGCTTAATTTTGTTTTTGTTGTTTAGTCGCTAAATTATATCTGACTCTGTGTTCCCAGTGGACTAGAGCCCACCAGTCTCCTCTGTCCATAGAATTTCCCAGGCAAGAATACTGGAGTGGATAGCCATTTCTTTCTCTAGGGGATCTTCTTGACCCTGGGTTTGAACCTGCATCTCCTGCTTTGGCAGACAGATTCTTTACCTCTGAGCCACCTGGGAGTTAACCCACCCTAAATACCCTAATATTAATACTCATCAAAATGAATTTTTATTTTATTTTTGTTTTACTCCTCCACTGGACTGTAAGCAAAGTGGCCTCTCTTGTTCACAATACGGCAGGGATTTCAAGAGTTATTAGTCAAAGGAATGAATATTCAAGTGCATGGAGAAAATGGTGAAAGCCTTTTAAAAATTTACCATCCTGTGATTTTGATAACTTTGTGTCTTAAAATCTTTATTAGCTTACAGAGACCTGAAAGCACCTTGTTCTGCCAATCTGAATTATTTGTTGAGCAGAAATTTTCTATTTAGGGCAAGACTTTTATTTAAGATGATATTACAGACATTTAGCCACTGCTGGGAAGAGATTGTGCCCTGTCGGGACAGCACCTGTTAAATATACCTGTGCTTTCTGCCCAAACATTAGCTTCTCAGGAACTGGCATAAAGCTTTGCGACTTCAGCCTTTTCAACTGGTCAGATTATGTTGCGTCATATTCCTAGGAACCATTGGCAGCAGACTTGTCGGCTTTTTCTGGAACACAGCCAAGAGATCAGTGTTTGCGACAGTTTATGCAGTGGAGCCTGAGTGCAGGGTGGTGAGCCGGGTGCCTGTGACTTTTATTTCGGGGGACCTCACAGGGTGGGTGGGGGCCAGTCTGGTGAAGGTGGAGCTGAGGGAGGTGTTGGGTGTGGAAGTTAGGGTAAAATGAATCAGTGAGAGTTGAGTTAGGGGACACCTGAGCAGGTGGTGCCATTGACTGCCACTTTGGTTTCTGAACTGGGGCAGGATAGGGAGGAAAAGGACAGACTTGGAGTATGGGGGTGAGGCAGCTGCGTGGATGAAGCCCATGGGGTCCTGGCTGGACCTGCCCCTCACCCAGAACCAGCCTGTGGTCTGGTTTTGTTTTCAGAATGCTGCTGCTACTGCTGCTAAGTTGCTTCAAGTCATGCCTGGCTCTTTGCAGCCCAGGTTGCAGGTTGCAGGTTGTAGGTTGTAGGTTGTAGACTGCAACCTGCCAGACTCCTCTGTCCGTGGGATTCTCCAGGCAAGAATACTGGAGAGGGTTGCTTGCCCTCCTCCAGGGAATCTTCCCAACCCAAGAACTGAACCTGTGTCTCATGTCTCCTGCATTGGCAGACAGGTTCTTTACCCCTAGTGCCGCCTGGGAGCGTGTTAGATTTGTTTTACCATCTGTTGTTGTTCACTTGCTTAGTCATGTCTGACTCTGTGGTCCCATGGAATACAACACACCATGCTCCCCCGTACTTCACTCTCCCAGAGCTTGCTCAGACTCGTGTCCATTGAGTCACTGATGCCATCCAACCTGCCTTCTCATCCTCTGGCACCCCTTTTTCCACCTGCCCTCAATCAGGGTCTTTTCCAATGAGTTGGCTTTCGCATCAGGTGGCCAAAGTATTGGAACTTCAGCCTCAATCCTTTCAGTGACTATTCAGAGTTGATTTCTTTTAGGATCGACTGGTTTGATCTCCCTGCTGTCCAAGGGACTCTTCAAGAGTCTGCTACAGCACCACAGTTTGAAAGCATCAATTCAATTTTTACCATCTAGATGGTACAAAAACATTTATATTTACCTTGGGGGTGTGTGTGTGTGTGTGTGTGTGTGTGTGTGTGTGAATCGTCCTGTGTGTGTGTGTGTGTGTGTGTGTGTGAATCGTATATTTACCTTGGGGGTGTGTGTGTGTGTGTGTGTGTGAATCGTCCAGTGTGTGTGTGTGTGTGTGTGAATCGTCCAGTGTGTGTGTGTGTGTGTGTGAATCGTCCAGTGGGGTTTACTCTGTCCAGGGGCTGTGCTCTGCAAGGAGCAGATACAGCGGTCAGATCAGATCTAACACCAGCCCCTGTCCTTTGGGCCGCAGAGCAGTAAATACTTGTTAGATGGATGAAGTGTGTGTGGTCAGGGAGTAGGGAAAGGAAGACTAAAATACGAACCAGCTGAGGCTTTTCAGGACTCTCAAAACCGCAGTCCCAGCTAACACTTTCTGGGCAGTTAAACTCTGGGGAATCCTGCAAATTAGAAGAGGTGACAAGGACACTCAAGGGACCAATGCCCTGTTTTTATTAAAGGAAAGAAAAGTAGATTCAGGCCAGCTCTAAAATGATGTCTCATGACAATCCTAGGCAAATTCTAGAATTAAAAATCATTTTTCAGTGAATAGAGAAGAAAGCCATGGACAGTAGGAGATACTGCAGGTATACCAGGTTCAACGTCTCATTGTGCATTTTGATGAGTTTTCTAGACAAGTGGTCAGGATACAATCTCATCATTTTTCCTGACTGCACCAAGCGTTTAACACCATCTCTGAGCATCAACCTGTGTCTCAGATGGCAAAGCATCGCTCCTGTGATGGAGTGTGGATCACAGCTGGCGACTGCATTGCATTCCTTTGCACATTACCGATTTCATGGGTCGATGTCAATTTCAAGAGCCCGGAGGTGAGGGCAGTTAGTCCTGGGAGGGAAAGGGACATCATAGGGACAGCCTGGCTGGGAGGGTGGACAGGGTTGCACACTTCTGCAGAGTCAGCTCATTGTTGAGGATAAGCTGGGACAGACTTGATGTACTAGGTATATTTTTGAGAAGGCCTAATGTTTTGTTTTGTTTGGGTTGGGTTTTTTAATTTTTTGTGGTCTCAGAGGGTGCTGCTTGCTTGATGTGTCTGATTAGGAATCCCCTTGCGTGTTAGTGTAATTGGGGACCAGAGTGAGGGAGGGGACTGTCCCACTCTGCATAAGTCGGGTTGCATCCAGAATTTGGGGGGTGCCTATTGAGGGGGGGAGTGGTGGAGATGACTGGTGGGAGGAAGTGCCTTTTGGGTGAGATCTTGGGGTGAGTGTGGGGTAGGGACAAGAACCCAGGGAATGCTGGCTCAGATGAAGCACCACCCCCCCCCCCCGCCCCGCCCCATCCAGGAGGTGGCAGAGGAGTTAGGCTTATAATCCCAGATTAATCAGAGGTGAAACCCAGGGCATCCAGTGGAAATGGTGAGCAGGTGGAGATGTGTGGGCAGAACCTGCGTGGAGGAGACGTGTAGTGGGGAGCATTCTCCCTTTGGTTTGTCCTAAATCGGAGGCCAGATGCGGAATTGGTGTTCTTTCCATTACTGTTGGGTTTAAGACTTGATCCTTGACTTCACTTATTCTTTCATTCATTCATTCATTCCATTTATTTTTAAATCAATTCAATTTTGCTTTTAGTTTTATACTTATCTAAACTTTTGTTTTGAAACTTTTAAACCTATTTAACAGCAAAAAGTTCAGACCATTGAAAGGCTTGTATACTCTTCACCTGGACTTACCAACTGTTGGCAGTTGGCCATGTTTGCTCTCTTTGTGTATTGATCTTCCTTCCTTTCTCATCTGTCTGTCTGTCTGTCTGTCTCTGGGACCTCTTTGTAGGTAACATCATGACAGTTTAATTGGCTTAACTGCTTCCTACCCTGAGCCCTCCTAAGGACATGGTGAAAGTGAAAGTGTTAGTGGCTCAGCCGAGTGACCCCATGGACAGTAGCCCTCCAGGTTCCCCTGTCCATGGGATTCTCCAGGCAAGAATACTGGAGTGGGTAGCCACTCTCTTCTCCAGGAGATCTTCCTGACCCAGGGATCAAATATATGTCTCCTACATTACAGGCAGATTGGCAGATTCTTTACCATCTGAGCCATCAGAAAGGCAGCACTGATGCAGTATTACCTAAATGCACTTTCTCATCAGATTTCTCTGAGGGTCTCCAGAAGCATCCTTAAAACTTGATGTTTTACATTTTTAAAATTTTTTACTTATCCAGAACCCAATCATAAATTAACCTGAGGGGAGACTTTTCACACTCTTAACCCTTATCTGGAATACCTTATCTGATTCTGAATATCTGATTCTTTAGGACTAGAAATGGGCCTGGAAATCTGGATTTTCCCAACTTTTTAGTGTGAAAAAATTCAAACCTTCAAGACAGTTATAAGAAAAGTTTGTTTAGGTTCAGTAGTTGTTTTGATGGCTTTGCGTTTTCTATAGGTCACTCTAGATTCATACACACCATTTTATTTATTCATTTTGCCTTTGAACTGTTTAATTAAATCATGATACTTTGTTTCTGAATTTTTCAGCACGTTTTCCCTAAAAACAAGGATATGTTCCTACATAATCACAATATAATTATCACACTCAGGAAGTTTAACACTCCTTACAGCACTGTTAACTGACTTAAGTCTATATTCAAACCTTCCTAGTTTATTCCAATAATATCCTTCATACAGCCCGCTCCACCTTTGAGTTGTTAGTGTCTCTTTTATTTAAAAGATTTTTAAAATTAAGATAGATTTTATTCCACAAAATCTCATGGGTAAACTACATGCCTTTCCCCTAAAATATGTTGCTTTTTGTGATATTTTGTAGCACTTAGGAGGTGGATAAAGTGAAAAATCACAGTAAAGAGAAGCTGATTTCACAGCAGATGGGTAATTTAAATGTGCAGTCATGAGCAGTTGGGGGAAAACATGCAGATAAAAACACAAGTACACTAGTTTTTGAAAGAAGAGGTTCCAGTCTTGGCAGGGCTGTTGGGTGACAGAGGAATTAGATTTAGTCCATCCCGTCAAATTTGAGGGAAAAACAACTAGCTTGGAAACTTTCTGTGACTCATTGGAGCTAATGAAAATATTCCTTAAAATGATCAAAGTGCTCTTGCTTTACCTCTGTGATGTCTGTGGCTAGCAGACATTTAATTGACATTCCTGGACTTTGATTTCAGGACTGTCCTTCTCATGGGCACAGGTTTTGAGCCAGTAACGTGGCTTCTGTGAATGTTTGTGTTACACACACAGTGGTTGTGTCAAAGTACTGAAATCAGTGTCACATTTCAGAACTGAAGGCATGGAAACCCTGTCAAGGTTTAAGTAACATTTTCCGATTTGGTGATATATTTAAAATACATATAAAGTTAATTCATGAACTTTATTAACATATTAATGAGTTAAGACATCCTCAGAATGGGAAACTTTTACCCATTAAAGATGCTTTAATAAGGAATAGGAATAGGACAATCACAGCCTGGGAGAAAATTTTGTAACACATGTTGTCTGTTAAAGGGCTGTTGTCCAGGCAATACAAAGACATCCTACAGTTCAACTTAGGAAAACATTTTAAAAAATAGGCAAATGTTCAGAAGATTTGAGTAAACAGTTCACAGAAAAGAAATAAATGGCTAGTAAGCACATGAGAAAAGTGCTGGAACATTGGCCCCGGGGGGAATGCAAATTAACCAGATAAAACAGATACCACTGCATACTCATCAGAGTGGCTAAAATTAAAAAGCCTGACCACAGCAAATGTTGACAACATCTTAGAACAAAAGAGCTCTTACACATTCTTGGTGGGTGTATAAAATGGTGGAACCACTTGAGTAAAAGATCTGGCAGTCTCTTACCATACTGAGTGTGCCTGAGCCCTGTGACCCAGCAATTCCACTCCTAGGTGCTTATTGCCCAGGAGAAATGCAAGCTTTTATTTCTAATATGCAAGCAATGTTCTTGCACAAGAATATTCCCAGCAGCTTTATTTGTAATCCTCAAGGCCTGCCAACAGTTCAGACTTCTACCAGTAGGAAAATTCTCTGCTATACTCAGGTGTATTTGTCCAACGGAATACTTCCTAGCAATAGGAAGTCATGCTGCCTATAACATACATGGCCCCTCAGAATGTAAAGCTCAGGGAGAGAGGCCTTACACAAACAAGCATATACGAGGTGATGCCATTTTTATGCCATTTCAAGAACAGGCAGCACTAACCTACAGTGGGGAAAAAAAACGAAACAATGGGGCTGTCCCTGGGCTTGGGGTTGCTGTGGAATTTGGCTGGTAAGGGCCTCCGTGTTCTGTGTCTTGATAAGAGATCTGGGTTACACAGTGCATATTTTTGTGAAAACTCAGTGTACGCTTTAAATTAGGGCATTTCATTTTATGTAAATGTTAAGTGCAATGATAAATATCGGAATGTGGTTTATGATGTAGAAGCTGAAATTCTTGGGGCAGTGTGCTAGTGTCTACAGTTTTAATTTGAAATGCATTAGACATATAAAATGAATTCATGAATGAATGTTGAGGAATGAATAGACATGCCGTAAGCAAGATAGTAAAATGTTAATCATTGCATCTGAGTGATATGCATACAAATATTCTACGTAAAATTCTTTCAACTTTGTTGTGTGTGGGGAGATTTTTGTAATAAAATATTTTTAGAATATTCATGTATTGTTTGTTCGAATCCTATGAAGTAGCCATTTTTGTGGGCCCCAAATAGTCAAATACTGGCAGCTTTTTGTGTGTCGGCCTCACATGCAGCCACGTTTTTAGCTGCTGTCTTTCATAGGCTTTGTCTGGCCGGGTGTTATCACGAAGCTTCACTTTCCTCCAGTCCCTGTGGTTAGTTGGACTAATCTCTGGGTAGCAGAGGCTCTTGACCATCTCTGGGGCGGATTCCTTAGCACCCCAGTCACTCTGCGTTTCTGGAAGCCTGTCTGCTTTAAGGATGATCTCATTTTCAGTGCAGGATTTCTCCTCTCCCGTTGGCAGGAAGGCAGGAGGGCCTGCAGTGGGAGAAGTGATGTCTGCGTTCTCTCCACATGGTCAGCTTTGGGGCGGTGTTCTTGTCTCTTCCAGGCTCTAGTTGTCGGGAGTGCTGGGGATGGGAGAGGGAGAGAGGGGAAGAGAGGGAAGCCATCTATCTTCTCACTGGTCCCTGTCAGCCTCCTGCTGGTTGATATGATCAACTGTCCACGGTTGACAATAGGTGAAAGTGAAAGTCGCTCAGTCCTGTTTTGACTCTTTGCAACCCCATGGACTATACAGTGACAGGCAGCCAAACACTTCCCCTGTGAGTTTTTTGGAAGGTCTGGTGGGACCTTCCAGCCCCCCGGGACATCCATTCCTGGCAGAACCCCCCATCCTCTCTTGCTCCTGTGAATCCCTTGCTTGGCAGTCAGCCCTTTAGAGTGAGATGCTGGCAGGATGGTATATACCCGGGTTCTCCCTTCCTGCCCTCTTCGGGCGAAGGAAGCTAGGACACCTTGCAGGAGGCGGGAGGAGTACGGGTGGTGCGTGGGGGTTGCGGAGTGCACCCTGCTTGGTAATCGCTGCCTTTCCTCTGCAGCTGCCCCTCCCGCTCAGCCTGGCTGAGGGTGGGCCAGTCCCCAGGGCTGCTGTCACTTCAGACCAGCTAGCCACTAGGAGGCCAGCCTAGGAGGTCCCCACTGCCACTCTCAGGCTTGATAGCTTGTGGGAATAACTCAGAACTGGGTAATTTTCCTCTTTCATGCTCTGTTCACCATTGAAGTTGAATTGCAGTGAAAAGCTGCAGATTAGAACTAGCCAAAGGATGAGACTTAGAGCAAAGCGGGAAGGTTCTGAACACAAAGCTCCCATTTTCCTCAAGGACATCAGTTTGCAGTGTATGTAGAGTATTGCCAATGAGGGGAGCTCATCTAAGCCTTTGGTACCCAGGGTTTTTACTGGGGCTGCATCACATACTGGGCTTCCCTGGTACTCAGGGGTAAAGAATCCACCTGCCAACGCAGGAGACATGGGTTCAATCCCTGGCTTGGGAAGATTCCCTGGAGAAGGAAATGGCAACCCATTCCAGTATTCTTGCCTGGAAAATCCCATGGGCAGAAGAGCCTGGCAGGCTACAGTTCGTAGGATTGCAAAAGTATCGGACATGGGTTAGTGACTCAACAACATCACATACTGAAAGCATGGCTGCCCTTAACTGATATATATAGTCATACAGTCTGCAAATCACTCTGTTAGACTGTCCATTGGCCAAAGCCTCCAAGCAAACTAATCACCCCTATTGGGCAGGACATGTCAGGGACCTCCAAGATAAGGGCAAAAACCAGACCTTTCTTTGGGTGAAGTTAATTCTTTACTATGCAATTTATAATTATAGGCATTCTTGCTTTTTATTTATTATGTTTTATCAGCTTCATTATTATTAACTTATTTAGTAAAGTGCTGAAGCTTGTCCCCAGAATTTATTGTGATACACAATTGCATCAACAGCTTTTTTTCTTGTAATTTTTAAAATGCATATGTTTTGTAATTTATCACATGAGTTTTCCATATGTGAAGGTGTTAGTCGCTCAGTCATGTCCAGCTCTTTGCAACCTCATGGACTGTAGCCTGCCAGGCTCCTCTGTCCATGGAATTCTCCAAGCAAGAATACTGGAGTGGGTTTCCATTCCCTCCTCCAGGAGATCTTCCTGACCCAGGTGATCGAACCCAGATCTCCTGCATCACCAGCAGATTCTTGACCTCAGCCACCAGGGAAGCCTGAGCTTTCCTTATAATTTTTGCTAATGCTTTTCTTTACTTCCGTCTTGCATCTCTTGGGTACTTTATTGTAAATGCTGAATTCTTTCACCCTAGAAAATGTGGGCTCTTGGGAAGGATGGCTGCAGGTCTTTTGCTGTCTAAATAGGTTAAGGTCAAAAAGTCCTCAGGGACACAGCTGTAAGTCAGTGGTGGTCACACATAATGGCTTTGTGACCTAGTCTCATTGCCTCGGATTTAGAGCTACATGAGTAAGTAGGGTTATGCTTTTCTGTTGTTTTTAGTTTGGGGGTGGGAAAAACTTTTCTTTTTCTTGTGTTTTGAAACAACTTTCATCACCTCAGAGTTTCTGAATGGACACCACCACTTACTTTTTGAAAAATACCTTTTACCACTCTAGATTCTGCAGGAGACTGAATTTCAGTACTGTACTAATAGTATGAATGACAAGCTGGGGGTGTTTTTGTTCCTAAGTCTTCTCTCTTTATTAAATTCACTGTAGAAAGAACTAATGAAACTGTAAGAACTAGCTCATTAGACCTGGCTTGAGCATTTGGGGTTAGCTTCCATTTGTGTTGTATTTTTAGCTTCTTACTGGTGGAGTTCTGGTCTACCACAGAGTCATGAGGTGGGGTTGATGGGCCTGCGCTTTGATACAGTCGTTCTCTCTGCAGTGAATCAGCAGTAATCCAGACAGACATAGAAGCTGGGGCAGTGGTTCCCAACTTGGGGTTCCAAAGTTTAATAAAGTTTCCAAAAATTGTTTGGGAGCTGATTTAGGCAGTCATTGCTAATTGTTTCTCTTTCCCTCATTTATCCTAATGCGAATGGAAACGGCTTTCTTCACTTTGTTTTACTGAATTCTAAAACCCATGGCAGCCCCTTGTCACTTCTCCAGTCTCTCATGCCTTTTCCACAGGGTCAGTCGGGGGAGGTGTCAGGTGCTTCAGGTGTCTGGCTAGCGGGCTGACGAATGGACTACACAAGTCCGTCATGCTCAGGTCTTCTTGTGCTCAAACTGGGTGTCATTCAGCCAGCATTGATCAGTGAGGACTTTGTCTGACATAGAACCATGAGGTTTGGTCCTAGACCATTTTGGGTTCATCACCAGTGTTTGGTAACTACTGGACTTTCCCCCTAATTTCTCTCTTTCTTAATAATTTATAGGTCTTTTCTTCTTATGAATGAATTTTGGGATCATTACATTCCTGGAGATGAGGAAGCTTGAAGTGACTTGGCATTTATTGGAACATTTATTGGGTCCCTTTGCTCCCTTATTTCTGAAGTGTTAGCAGGAAGAAGTTTGATTACTCTTGTAACAGCAAGGATTCGAGAGAGAATTTACCTACTTATTTAATAAATGGGTGCAAGGCAAGTGTACATTAATGAACAAGGCAGATTCAGTCTCTTGCTCCAGACCCTGAGAATTAGGGATGCAGTGATTCTGTTTTTGTGTGGTCCCTGGACCAGCATCAGATCACCTTATTATCAATAGAAATGCATAATCTGGGGCTCCACTCCAGACCTACAGATCCGGAAACTGGGAGGTGGGCCCAGCAATCTGTGTTGCCAGGTCCTCCAGGTGACTCTGTGGTTTGAGCAGCACCGCTGTAGGTAAGTGGTAGCTGATTGGGTAAGCCATCAGGAGGATGGCTTGAAGGAAGTCATCGCTCTTGCCCTGTGAGAAATCTGATGGGTTTTCACCTGGTCAGTTTTAGAGGCAGGAAGAGCACTGGACTCCATGGACATAGGTCTTGGCTCTTGTGGTCTCCAGTGATGTCAGGCTGATAGTAATAATCTCAGAGCACACTGTAGATGTTTAGTCTTTGCTTGAACCTAGGATTTTGCTATTAGTTCCAGCAGCTGTTACAAGGAATAGTTAATATTACTTCATTTTTCTTTGCTAAGGTCATAAAGACATGATTTGCTATATGCAAATTTTATTTATTTAAACGATTTTATAAAATTGAATTATTATTGTAAGAGGTCAAACCAATCAATCCTAAAGAAAACCAACTCCAAATATTCACTGGAAGAACTGATGCTGAAGCTCCAATACCTTGGCCACCTGATGCAAAGAGCCGACTCATTGGAAAAGACCCTGATGCTGGGAAAGATTGAAGACAAAAGGAGAAGGGCAGCAGAGGATGAAATGGTTGGATAGCACCAGATTGACTCAACGGACATGAACTTGAGTGTACTCCAGGAGATAGTGAAGGACTGGGGAGCCTGGTGTGTTACAGTCTATGGCTTTGCAGAGTCGTACACAACTTAGCAATCAAGCAGCAATTATAAGAGATAGTTACTTGGAATTCAGGGTTTCTTTTTCCTTAAGCAATGCTATTTTAGAGAGATTTCATCCTAATGGCCCTATCTAGAATAACAGGTCTGCCATTATTGTGAAACTGAGGAGGTAAGATATTTTATTGCAATACCTGTAGAACTGTTGCAAGAAACAAGGAGAAGGTTAACTCTAGGGTGTGTAAATATATGTGATAAAGATTTGCAGAGGAGAATTATTTGGAGCTCACCCTCAGGGGTGAGGCGTACCCACACTTAGTAGCTGTGATTCTTGTCTCGGTTCAATGTTTGACCCCAGACCTGGAATTAGGGCCTTACCCAGGTCCATAAAGGGAGAGGGGAAGCCCCTCACAGTCTCTGCAGGCTTGGTGGCAGACCAGGGCCATGAAAAGAGCTGTAAATTGGGGCTGAGCAGACTTGTGCATGAGTCCAGATGGCTCCAATCACAGTGTGCCGTATGCATGACTTCAGCAAATATTTGCAGGCCTCCTTTGTGCCAAGACACTTTTCTTCCCCTAAACTTTAAACTTTTTATTTTGTATTGTGGACTCGCCGATTAACAATGTTGTGGTAGTTTCAGATGAACAACTCAGGGACTCAGCCATGTATATGCATGTATCCACTCTCCCCCAAACTCCGCTCCCATCCAGGCTGCCACATGACATTGAGCAGAGTTCCCTGTGCTATACAATAGGTCCTTGTTGGTTATCCACTTTAAATACAGCAGTGTGTACATGTCCATTCCAAAGCCTCTTAACTGTCCCTTCTCCCAGCCTCATTAAGTCATTCATTTGCATCTTCATAGATGGACCTACAGAGTGTCATACCGAGTGAAATAAATCAGAGAGAGAAGGAGAAATATCGTATGACATCCCTTATATGTGGAAGCTAAGAAAGATGATACTAGTGAACTTACAAAACAGAAATTCTCCAATACACTTTTTATAGGCAAGGAAATGGAGGCCCAGTTGTTTGATGACTACTCTCAAGTCAAAGGTTTTGAAACTTGAATTGAATTGAGGTCTCGAGTCTGAAATGGGCTATGCACATGTAAGTGTGGTGGCTTGGTTTCCAGTGTTTGCAAGAAGGGCCTCCAGTCACTCTTACTTCCTCTCTGAAAACAACAAAAGAAGCTTCTGAAATATTTGTCTAGGAAATCTGTATGATGGTTGGTGACCTATCTTAAACCCCTATCAACAGATGATTCTTTATCATGTCAACATTTTAGTCAGCACTGACTTCAGCGGGACAGACCCTTGAAGGGGGGAATCACTCTTGGTCAGGGCACCTAAGACCCTGGTCAGTTTTGCCTAGGTGTCCCTGTGGCTCTGTTCACTCCGTCCAGGCTCTGGGCCATTGAATATTGGCATCATAGGTTGATGACTCCTTTTTGGGACATTGATCTGTTTCATTTGTGTGTGAAGTATTCAGTTTGACTGAAAAAATTCAAGACTCATAAACAACTTTGAAAGGTTGCTGCCTCACTCTGGAAACTGTGTGTGCTCAATTAATTTAGTGTATTGATCAGAGCTCTGATGAAGTCTGTGAGCTGCTAAACTGGGAAAGAGTACAACAAGGGGGTGGCAGAGGATGAGGTGCTTCGATAGCATCACGGACTCAATGGACTTGTGCGTGCTTGCCTGCTAAGTTGCTTCAGTCACGTCCAACTCTGAGACCCCATGGACCATAGTCCGCCTGGCTCCTCTGTCCATGGGATTCTCCAGGCAAGAGTACTGGAGTGGATTGCTGTGTCCTCCTCCAGGGGATCTTCCTGACCCAGGAATTGAACCTGCGTCTCTTACATCTCCTGTGTTGGCAGGTGGGTTCTTTACCACTAGCACATGGATTTGAGCAAATTCCAGGAGACAGTGGAGAACAGAGAAGGCTGGTGTGCTGCAGTTCATGGGGTCACAGAGTCAGACATGACTTAGCAACTGAAAAACAACAGCACATCTTAAATCAGTGAATAAATTGGGCTGGTTTTATTTCCCAGAAGAGAATATTTGGAGAGGGGGGTGGGGAGAAGATGGAAAAAAAATCAGAATACAGTTATGCAATCTGTTTCCAGTTTCCTGAGACGATTTATCTAGTGTTTCCTAGATGATTCTCTTACTGCTGAAGAGTTCCTTCTTTCACTGTCCACTCCCCCTGCCCACCATGTCTTCTTCCGCAGCTCTCTCTCCCTCCTCTAGGAAACACTTTTTTATTGTCGCTTTACTTTTGCTGTTGAGGGAATTAGTCTTGGGAAGGTATTGTCTGTGACTCAGAATTCTAGAGCATTGATTCATATCTTACCTTTTAGGGCTCTGTTTCATTAGAATAAACTAAACAATGCACTTTTCACATAGGCATTGGATTAGATTCCCAAGGGTCAATTCAAGCTGTTGCTGGGCGTGGGTCCACATTTTATAGCAAGACTTATTTCAGTTTTGAATGATTTGGTGTTTGGCTAAAAGCACTGAAGACTGATTCCAGAGAACCCAAACTGGCAGCACATCTGTTCCTCTTTTTTTTTTTTTTTAAGGCATGCTTGATATTTCTTTTTTTTTTTAAGTTTTAGAGTTGGGGAATAGGATCAACCCAGAAAGGGATCCCAGAAGCGGGAGAAAGGCTGTTGTACTCTTAGCAGAGCATTTCAGCCCAAGTGATTAGCGGTATTTGGCCCTGAGGAAGAGGCCTCTAAAAATAACTGGTGAGCAGAGCTTGCAGTCAGGTCCAATTTCAGCTCTAGAGGCCTTGCCCAAGGAACTGCTGGCCTCTCCACAGCGCCAGTAGCAAAGGGCCTGTGTCGTGCCTGGTACCTACTCACAGGGCTTTGGTTTTTTTTCCTTTCATATATATTATTCATGGATTGAAGAAATCAAAATGGCAGACGGTAAAGTTATATTTTTGTTCTTTGGGTTAAAAGTGGTTTGGAAACTAGATGGCAGTTTTTAGCTTGATTTTTCAGTTGTGCGCTGTTCAGATATTTTTGGCTAAGTGCTTTGACTGCATCTTCTATGTTTTCCATTTCAAACTCCTGGAGATCTCAGTGTTTCAAGTAGTTTAATTTTTCATGGGCCAATCTGTCTTTAATATTAATGTTAGGTTTTAGAGTCTTAACCTAGAATATCTTTTATTGTATTGTAATATCAGACAACATTTTACAAACTTCAGATAAATGAACAAGTGGTTTGTCTTGGTCTTAGAATTTAATTACAGTGATTTTAAAGAATTGTGTGCATTTAGATTTCATGTAAAATTTTCGGAAATTTAAAGGCTTTATGATTCCTGTCTTGTATTAATGAACATACTTAGTTGGCTCAAGCAGAGCCTCATATGTGGAAACGGACCTAATTTTTGTGAAGCAGACAATAAATGCAAAGAAAGGACTTTGGGATTTTATTTTGTTTTTTCAAATTGAATCATTAACCTTCAACCTTTCTTTAATGGTGTATTGATTTGCATTTTTGTATGTGTTTGTTTTTGCTTTTCTTTGTGAATTAAGATAGTCTTTTTAATGGAAGGCAAGTTGTGTTGGCTCATTATGTCGAAAATGTGTTTAAGAAACATAAAATAGACACGTTGAAACTGCTTCCAGCTCTCAGCTACCTATGCAGTCACTGGAAGGATTCTATTATTAGTGTGGAGAATATGAGTCTCTCTGCTTTGAACACTGTTTTAAATAAATGGTGAAAGTGTATCACTTGACCGTCCTGATAGAGAATATGAGATCTGTTTCTGATTTTTAGTTCTTTTATAAGGCGCTTCTCCCCTTCTCCATGGATTGCTTAATCTACAGAGTGAAGCAACATCAGCTATTACTTCTGACCCACTTTTATAACAGTTCTTGGCTCCAGGGGGGTGATATTCTGTAATGCAAAAAAGTGATCAGTTTGATGAATTGCTTTTATGGTTTTTTAAAACTTTACATGTGTATACAGTTTGGAGTATAAATATGAAATCCCTAAAATAATGCTTACCAAAGCTTATAAATGGTTGATTTGTAATTCACTTAGTTATAGTTCCAGTTATGTAATTGACCAGATGCTGGGGTACATCTTCTATTTTGCGTTTCCTTAACCACATAAAATTTCTGATGGTCCCTATCCCCAGCTTCATCTAATCTTAGAAAAGAGGGACAAACTATTGGATGTTTTTCCAGAATATGTTTGGAACAGAGCACTCATTTCAGGTTTGCTTGGGGAGTTGTAAACTCTCTTGAAGGGTTTGTCTTACTATGGTTTTTTCAGTCTGGTTGGACAGAAACTGATCTGCCCTTTGGGACCGAGCACACCGTGTTTACAAAGTGACGTATCAAGAATGTGTTATTTGATGTCAGTTAAAAAGTTCCGCTAAGATGGTTCAGAAAAGACACCTTTCTATAATTTGCTGTTTCGCTCCTTCATAGAATTAGTAAATAGTAACAGTAAAAAGATTGATGCTACTGGAGTAATACCTCATTTATTTGACATTATGAAGGGATGGATAAAATAATGCTAATCATTTCATGTTCTAGCTAAGTATCATTTACCCTTTCTTTGACATTTACCTTTTAAACAATAAATCCATTTAATTTAAAAAATTTGAATAAAAATCTTTCCAAAATTTGTTATATATTTTTTGCACTGTTAAACAGTTTGAAACAGTGGTTTAAAGGCAGAATTAATTTGAATGTCATTATTACTTTGTAATATGTATTACATTTTAATAGATAAGGACTATAAGTTTTCTAGTTAAGGTCTGGTCACCAATGAGTATCAATCATAAATGGCTTCCTGCCATTCTTTTCGAGTTCTTGTGTCTACTCTTGGCTATATTCAAATATTTTCCAGGCACTTTCCTCCATCAGCACTTTATTGCTTTAACTCCTTTGGGTTAGGCTGTCTTTAATGTCTGTTTAATTTTGTTCAGTGAGTTAGGAAACTTTTTTATTGTTTTAATTGTATTGGAGTCTAGTTGATTTGCAATATTGTGTTAGTTTCAAGTATACAGTGGAGTGATTCAATTACACATATACATATATGCCTTCTTTTTTAGGTTCTTTTCTCATACAGTGTATCACAGAACATTGAGTAGAGTCCTCTGTGCTATACATATACAGTAGGTCCTTATTGGTTATCTATCTTATATATAGTAGTGTGTGTGTTCATCTCAAGCTCCTGCTTTATCCCCTGCCCTCCAACCCTGGAAGTTAGGAAACTTGATTGAAGTTGTTAGAATCCTCTAAAGTGAATATTGGCGAAGGAAATGACAACCCACTCCAGTATTCTTGCCAGGGAAATGCCATGGACAGAGGAGCCTGGTGGGCTAGAGTTCATGGGGTTGCAATGAGTTGGACGTGACTTAGGGACTGAACAACAACATAAAGTGTATTAAATGTATCAAATGTGAGGTATGACAGTTCCCGTGGACAGGACCCTACAAAGGTGTTTCTGCATCGAGACCGATTTGGAAACCTTCCCCTGTGTCTGTGGGTCCCAGCGGATCCCATGTAGAAGGGGCACTGAACTGCTCTGGTCGGCTGCTCTTCTTCCCTGGCCTCTATTTGCTATAAGTAGTTTCCTTCCTTCTGTGTCTCTCTGCCTGAGAATATGGAGCATTTGGGGGAAAGCTTTTTTCTATGGTAGAGTTTTCCAGATTCTACAGAAACTAGATGGAGCAGAAGAAAAGGCTTTGGCTACCTCTGTGATCTTATTAAGCTATTGATATACTCTGAACTTTGAAGGAGGTTCTATTTAGGTCGTTTGGATATAGAACGTGGAACATACATATCAATTTTTATCTTAAAAAATAGTCATTAGCAGTTTATTTCTTTCATTGCTTCAACATTAGGATCTTAGGTATGTGGTTTTGTGTCGAACCATAAGTCTTTTCCATTTTCAAAATCTTTGTGTAACGTGATTTAAGAATTTAAGTGACAACTAACTTTGAAGTGATTTAGCATTGTAAGCACTATCAAATTCCTCGAGAAATATTTCAGTGAAAAGAGGCTCAGTAAAGCTTTTTCTTCTTATCTAATGACATTTCCCCTCTTTTATTTTTTAACAGAGACAAAGCAGGGAGGACCCAAGAACGGGAGGAAAGGAGGACTTTCTGGAAGTTCATTTTTTACATGGTTTATGGTCATCGCGTTGCTCGGAGTTTGGACATCAGTAGCTGTGGTCTGGTTTGATCTTGTTGATTATGAAGAAGTGTTAGGTAAGGGTCTTCATGTTGTTTCTTATTAGTACTGTTAATTTCTGTAGCCTTCCAGTGGTTCTCAGTAGGGAAGGAAGAAAAGGGGACATTAGCAGGGTTAGCTTGGAGTGATGGCTTCAACTTCTTTGAACATAATCTGTTGAAGTAAAAATAGACTTACATTGTTTGCTCAGAAAAATTGTGTCAAACAGTACATACTCCCATGACATGCAATTGTCTATCATTTCTATTCCATTTTGTTATATTATGAACTTTTAAAATAGGTCATGAGCCACTGAATTTATTCAAGGACCCATGAGTGGATCATAAACACAACCAGCAAGACCCTGACTTAAAGAAAGCATTTCAAAGCATACCCTTCCGTGTCCTCATTGAAACTGTGGGAGCACAAGTGTGTGTGTGAGTTAGTACGTAGGTGTACCCTGTACGGTGTTTGGAGGAAGTTGTCATGCTACTTCTGATAGCTGTCGTCCTTCCTTCTCCTTTTCCCCTCTCTCTCCCCATCATCACTGCAGTTTTTCATGATTTTTTTTACTTTCATGATTCTTTGTTTCACTTGGTCAAGTCTTTTTTTTTGTAATTGAGGTAAAATTCACATGACATAAAATTCAACAGTGTAAATATGTAGAAACATAGAGTTCACTGGTTTTTAACTTTCTGTGCTGTCATCATTATTAATTTCAGAATATTTAAGCGCAAGTAACAATTTCGTGTTTTTACATGCATGCAGCCAAAGCAAAGGACTTCCGTTATAACTTGTCAGAGGTGCTTCAAGGTAGGCTCCTGGAGATGAGTTTTAAGTCTACTTGTGTTAGCCTCTAAAACTGCACCCTTAGGCTACTGTTTTAGTTATCACCTGCATTAGAGAATGTAAGTGATGGGACCAATTTTCCCTTTTAAATTTCTCAGAAAGTGTAGTTTCTGTTTTTTTTGTTTTTAATGTTATTTGAACTGTACTATATGTAGCCTCAACTGCAGACCAGTGCTTTTCATTTATATTTTCTTAGGTATAGAAATGATAACTTCCTTGTCTCTCACTATTACCATTTTCAATATATGTGTGCTTTGTAAACCAGACTTCTACATAGCAAGTTAAATGTTTTCCAAAGTAGGACAAGGGCTCTGGGAGGGTCCGAGTTGGTCATACCTATTCTACTCCCAAAGTTCTTCATGCTGTTATGCAATGTTTTAATTTACTTTTTAATGAGAAATGGTGGCAGTGTTGCCAACTAGTGTTTTTGTACTGATACTCTGTTTGTGAATGTGGTTTAAAATATTGTTTAAAAATGTGAGACTAATAAACCTTTTCACATCCATTGTCCAGTGATGAATTATAAATCATGTCAATTTTTAGATGTTTTTAGGAAAATGAATGTATTTGACTCACATTTGAAATGCTGAACATAACAGTGCTGCGAGATGATAAAACTTTATTATGTCTTAAAATTCATACTTATTCTTTTTGAAGGAGGAAGTCTCTACTAATATTGGCTTTTCAGCTTGTCAGTTTTAAGTCTTTTTTTTTTTCCTTAGCAATAGATGACTGGTGCTAGTTATGTTTTTAAGTAGGATAATTGTAAGTGTTCCTTTGTAATTTCAAAAGGCCAGTTTTACATATTTTATTTCCAGAACAGTCTTTTTTTAAAGGTTGATTCATGATGCTTGTCATAAGTCTTTATTATAAAATATAAAGTTAATCTATCTTTTTATTTTTAATACTTGTACTTGATGTGAATTATATATAATCTTTGAGATTCTATGGTTTGAGAATCTATGGGTATTTAGTTTTGAATATTGATGGTATGAGGAACTTCTATATTATAGAAACGTTAAATTTCATGTAACTGCTAGAAGTAGATCCATATTGTTCCTTATATATGTTGAAAATTTTATCTAAAATATTTTTAGCAATAAAATTGAAATATATTGTTCTGAAATGATGAAATATCAGGGTATTGTTAAGCCCTGAAAGAAAATATTATCTCAGTTATACTTCTTATATTTGTTAGGTGAATATTTCCTTCATCTCTAAGTGAACTGTCTTCATTTTTAAGTGAGATTATCATTTAGCACAGCTTTTCATAATGAAAGGAGCAAAGAGTTGCCTTGCTTGGTAGCATTAATAACTAATATGCAGGACTGTAAGAAGTAGTAACAACTTATTAAATTTGGTTTTCCTTTTGTTCCCATATCCTTCTCTGCTTCTCTTCTTGTAGGAAAACTTGGAATCTATGACGCTGATGGTGATGGAGATTTTGATGTGGACGATGCCAAAGTTTTATTAGGCAAGTACACATTGTTTAAAAGTTAGTGATGCTAAAATATTGGAAGCAAAATAATATTTAAGTTTTAATAGTGTCTGTGTCAATCATTTATGTTTTATGGAAGATATTTTCCCACATTATATATATTCTTGTTAGGATGAAATGAATAGCTTAATTATTTTTCCATAAACTCTCACATTTCAAGTTACTTTTGCAAATAGATAAATATATAGCTCCTGCACAGATGTTCTTAATTGGTATCATTTCATATGTGTTTTTAGATTTAAAGCACTGTATATTTTGAACATAGCATTTGAAAATTTAATGTCCTAGTCTGTTTTCAGATATGGTAATTACAGCCATTCTTTAGCATCATTTGACATATTTCACGTGCATTTGAAAGTGTGAATTTCTAAAAGCTTACATAAATTCATTTTGAAATAAAGTAGTGGTAGTAAACATCTCAAAATGTCCTATGAAGGTTTGGAAGTTAACATTAAAATATAAACTAGTAGTCTTTGGCCAGATTACTTGATTTTTTTTTTTAAGTCTTGACGTTTCTTTTTTATCACCAGAAATACCTGTCTTAATCATTGAGATGTTTTTTGTAATAAATAAAGAGGTGATATTCTTTCATTTACTTTAACATGCTGTCATGCTATAAAAGATTGTGCTAATTTTAATATACAAATTTTATATAATCTGGCCTGATGAGCTATGTATTTCTGCTTGTCAAACAGCATCTTTTCCTTTGTTTCATATATAGCATAGTATGTTCAAAACACTTTACACTGAAGTCTTTAGAAAAATAACAAATATGGTAAGGTATTACATACTAAGCTTAATAGAATAATAGCACAAAGAAATTCTTACACAATTTTGTGTATATTTTATGGATATGAAAAAATGGGAGATATTACATCTGTAACTAATGAAATATAATAAAACTTCTTAATTTTGACTTTACTGTATGTTATCTTGTTACTGCTCAGTGAGAATTATATTTGCTACTTAACAGTGAAAGCTTCCAGTACCCATGAAATTTCTTTTCCTGTCTTAACCATAATAGAATTTTCTATATAATTTTGTCATTACACATCTAAATTTGGGTTTCTATAAATACAGTAAGTCCTTAGAAGACTATAATCCTTGGCATGTGAAAGAAAGAAAATCATATAAAACATATCAACAATGCTGATTTGCTTGCCTTTAAGTGATTTATTACTCTATTTTATTACTTTTCTGTAAATGACAAATTCTGCATAGCAGAGGTTTTTATTTTAAAAATAGCTTCATATGGGCTAAGTTTCCTTGTTTTAGAAATATTACTTACTACATTTGGTTGCTTTTTTGTTTTTGTTTAAGGAGGGTGGTGCTTAAAATCAGCTATCTGGTCTATTCGGAAACACCAACTATTAAAAATTAAAATGCTGTTTCTTCTATAGCACATATTTATTTCTACTGCAAATTCACATTAATAAGTTGATTTTTAGAATTTTAGATTTCAAAAATTTTTTCCCCTTAGTATTTTTAAACAGCCATTAAGAGTTTAGCTGTAATTTAGAACATTCTCCTTTGTGGGTAGCCATGTATGTGGAACGGGCAAATGGTAATCTGATCTTTTTACAAGAATCGTATGCTTGGAGTAGAACCCAGTTGGAGAACGGGAAGGTTCATTTGGTTACATGCAAACGATTACATGCAAAAAGGCCATGACACACTATTTTACCGTATTATGTGTACTGATTCACAGTTGGATTGTGGCTTTGGTAAAGATGAAGGAAACGAATGTGAACTGTTTGTCCTCTAACCTTATTCTGTAGCATTTGAATTCTCTGCGTGAAATACAACCTTGACGGGAATTGAATTTTATGACTAAAGTTCTTTTCTCCGTTGTGAGGTTGTTGTCGCTGAGTTGTGCCTCTGTTACAGGAGGGTGATGGCAAGAACCAGGTGAATTTTGGGGGGCTCAGGCACTGCTGGGCTCTGTATGCTCAGGGAGAGATTATGGGGGAGCAGATTGTGTACCCCAAAAAGAGCTAGACCTTGGGATATACTCTCCTTGGAGAAGCTGAAGCTCTAGTTGAACAGCTTTGGATTAAGGCAGGGGAAATGCCCAAGAGGGATGAGAGGAGGAAGTCAGAGATTAGGTGAGAGCTTGGCAGGGCAGGTGTGATGATATTGCTAGTTATGCTGAACTTCCATAGGTTTGGCATTTATTCCATTAGTATTTCTTTCTGGAGACCTAAATTTGTATGTATCTAAATTTGATCCATTTCAGGAAATGTATACATTCATATTTATATTTCTTTCACATTTCAAAGTTTGGCTTTTCTTTTAAAATATAAAGAGAAAATGAAAAATGTGAGTATATCAAGATCAATAGCTATCATTCATTTTATTATTTATTTCTGGCCATGGCCCTTATGATATACTTTGAAAATGTTCTAAGCCTGGTCTTGTTTATATGACTTCCTAGTTTTGTGGCCACATTATCTAAAATAAATGTCTTTGATTTAGGTTTGGATGATTGAAAGTTATACTGTCCAAAAATGTATTCTTTGAAAATATGTTTCCCAAGTGAAATCAATAGGAAAGAGGAATAAATACTGAGTAACATTTTCTTAGAGTAACAAGACACATGGTTATCCTTTTGTCCTGCGACTGGTACTCAGCTGGCATCAGGTATGGCTAGAGAACAAGAGGGAAGGTCATTCTTAGAGCCTGGACAAATGTTTGTAGATTGGCAGATCATGAGTGTGCAGAAGGGAAGGCTGGCTCTTGCTCCTTGGTTCAGGCCTTCTCTTAGAGACAAAGAATTGTATACCCAGAACGTATTTTCCTTTTCTCTTAGGACTAGTTCTTTTGTCTTAAAAACCACAGAAAGGTTGCATAGTTGGGTAATTAGTTTTTTTCAAATGTTTCTGCCCATTCGTTGCGTACTTCAGCCTGTCATACTGAGGGGTAGTAAAGTTTTATATTTTATATTCAATACTTGAAAGTACTTATATTGGAAAATGGAGAACAAGAAATATATTTATTCTAAATATGTGTTAGTCACTCAGTCGTGTCTGACACTTTGCAACCCCGTGGACTGTAACGTGCCAGGCTCCTCCGTTCATGGGATTTTCCAGACAAGAATATTAGAGTGGGTTGCCATTTCCTTCTGCAGGGGATCTTCCTGGCCCAAGGATTGAACCCAGGTCTCCTGCATTGCAGGCAGACTCTTAACCCCTGAGCCACAGGGGATGACCATTTATTCTAAATATACAGCTTCTATGTATAGCTTCTTTTTGAACAAGAAGAAACAATGTTATTTCCATAGAGTCTTGAGTGGGAAGACAGATCTCTGTTCATAGCTTTTGTGAACTCTTCAATTAAATGAAGAGACATTCTGGGTTGATCAAAAAGTTATTTGAATACCAGCAGCAGTTTGTGTACCCCACCACACCCCAAATACATGAAGAGTGGCATAGTGTAGTTCTTCTGTGGGCTAATACAGAGAAAGTTCACTATAACCTTTAATATTAGACTAGTTGTCTTATTATTATCCCTTACGTGCCCATCTCAATTGCCAGTAGTTACGCTTTGGGGACAAATTTTGTATTGCCAATGCCAGGAATACCGAATTAGGTGGTTCTAACCTGTAAAGCTCTAAAATCATGGATGTTCACGTTTCTTACAGCCAGAACCCTCCAGCCTGATTTTTTTTTTCCCACCCCATCAAAATTATAGAGCTTGACAGTGCTTGTGGACTTTGAGACCTGCTGGAGGCATGAGACTAGTGATACTCAAAGCCAGTCCTTCACAGGAAGAAAGCAAATGATAAAAACAATATATACGTTGCTTTCTTTCCATCATGGGGGTCTCATCAGGGCCAAGACTTAAAAATAACAGGCATCAGAGTTCTTTGCAGTAGAAGCTAATTTCAGGAGCTGATAAGTAGAGAACTCTGGAATGTTCCTATTGCAGGTGACTGATCACATTTCACATTGGTAGGCTGAACGAATTGTTATTAATTCTGGTTGACTCTTATTATTTGTCAGCATTGTAGGACCATGAGTCAAGTAATCACAGCATAATAAAGCTGACATCTTACAGTGTTAAAATTTAAGTTGATTATCTGGTAGAATTAGAGTGCACTGGTGCCCATTTATGGAAGCTGAACAGTAAGCCTGCTAATCATGTTAATTCCAGAGTTTCCTAAATTAACTCCAGCTCCTAAAGGGAAAAAAATTGATGAAATGAATGTTTCTATTTTCAGTGAATATTTATTGGTGTATGTAAATATTTGCATAATCAACTCTCGATAATATCTGGGTGCTAAATGAGGAGAGGTGGGGCTGTTGGAAGTGTCTTTTTATCCTCATATTACTTTTACTCACTTTTCCTGTTGAAGTGGGTGAGTCAGTTTCGGCTGGTGCAATTTTGTGTTTTTCGGATTCTCGATTCTCTAATGAGAAACCCAGTGAGGGACTGGTAGGAAGGCTGAGGATTGATCCAACTGGCCTTTCCTTTAGTCCGTATGATTGAGAGTTGATTGTAAGGTGTGCATCTTAACCCATTCCTTTAGTTTCCAAAATGTCTTTTCTGTAAAAGTCCTTGACCGTGATGCACATCCTTTTTTGAGATCACTCTTCCAAGGCTTCTTTTTCCCACTTAACTGCTCTCATTTTCTCTTTCTCTCTCCCTTTATCCTTATGTAGGCCTGACCAAAGATGGCAGTAATGAAAATATTGATTCTCTTGAGGAAGTCCTTAATATTTTAGCAGAGGAGAGTTCAGATTGGTTTTATGGTTTCCTCTCATTTCTCTATGATATAATGACTCCTTTTGAAATGCTAGAAGAAGAAGAAGAAGAAAGCGAGACCGCAGATGGCGTTGATGGGACGTCACAGAATGAAGGGGTTCAGGGCAAGACTTGCGTCATCTTGGATTTACATAACCAATAACTTTGATGCAGGGGCTGAAGTCACTGGCTTATGAACCCCTGCAGCAGGCTCCTTTTTCTTTCTCTCCCTCGTTCACCCAGGGCTTAATGTGCAGTGGGGCAGCTTGATGGGACAATACAAGGCAACCATGTGATCTTTCCCCCAGTACAGCGCCTAATTAGTCCCTTGCTTGACTTTCCCCTTGAGGAAAGCAGCATTCTCCTCCTGGTGGTTCACAAAGTGCATTGAGAATGATGTTCTTGGTAGTATAATTGGTTTCTGTATCATTTTGTTTCAACTTATGTGTTCACTGAACTAAATTCAGAAACTTAATAGCAGATTGTTTTGTGATTGATTAACCCTTACTGCCTGTCCTTCTAACATGCTATTCATTGAGATGATTACAGTGGAATTGATTATAAATATATTGCTAGCATGATTCTTGCCTTCAATGCTTCTCTGTTGATCCTTAACATGATTGATGTGTAAAATGATGGCTCTTTAAAAAGCTGGTACTTTTTATTGTAATTTGTTTAGGTTGATTTTGTCAGATGGATTAATAACAGATTGCAGTGTCAAATTTTGTATTCATGGTGCTTTGAAAGTAATTTGAAAATAACCCCATGTTGTTGCCTTAGGGTAGTTCAATTGCTGTATTCAGATGGTAGTGTATCTGAATCTTTCTCTCTATGAAAGCAAAATTTATTTTTAATTTCATTTCCAAATATACATTCAGAGAAAGTAATTTGTATTTTTCTTAAAGGAGGCTTATTACACAGGAAGGAAAATGTGAATATGTATCTTAAATAATGTTGTACATATTAAAATTATTCATCCTAAATTACAGTCTTTTTCCATTTTTTCCTATATTACCTTGTTAATTGACCATCAACTTTGACTTAGGTATAATATGGTTTTTAAAATTAAATTCATTCAAGTGGTAATTCTTTTTCTGAAAATCTGTTTTTGCCGTTGGAAAACTTTAAAAACACCTTTGAATTAATTCATTTAAAATGAGTTTGCTTTGGTGATAGCAAGAGCAATGGTATTATTAGACATAGGTAACATGCATTTCTTAAAATGAGATTTCATTCATTTCCCACCTCAAATAAAGCTCTTACAGCTTAAGAGCAATAAGACCCAAGACTCCTAATTTCTTTCTCCCTTTTTGAGAGTGGTTGTTCATGTTTTTACATCTTTTTGAGCCTCTGTGAAACTTAGCTTAGCTTTGGTTCTTTATAGAGCTTAACATTGGAAAATATTTGAGTTTTTTAATATTTTACTTAGCTATAATTTCCACTTTTCAAATATTTATTCTTATTTTTTCCCTTTTAATCAAGTTGCTTTCAGAAAGTGAATTATTCATCATTTTTTTCAGAAGCGAATATGACCAAGAGGGACTCCTTTTTTAGAAGTCTCTTGCAGGCTCTCAAAACAAGAGCCTGAAAATAAAAGTTTCGAATTAGAACCCTGGAACCTATCAACTTCCCCTTTGACTTAATATTTACATGTGTTGGGGAAAACTGTCCAGTTTGCTAATCTTAAGCATTATTCATAACTCCTTTTGGAAACAGATACATGTGTTGTACATTGGGGCCTTCCCAGATGGTGCTAGTAGTAAGCAACCCACCTGCCAATTCAGGAGACATAAGAGATGTTTGTTTGATCCCTGAGTTGGGAAGATCCCCTGGAGAAGGAAATGGCAACCCACTCCAGTATTCTTGCCTGGAGAATCCCATGGACAGAGGAGCCTGGTAGGCTATTGTCCGTGGGGTTGAAAAGAGTCAGACAGTACTGTGAGATTTAGCACACACATACATTATACATTGGACAATGATCTCCTAACACTTAAATGATTATTATAATCCTAGTTTGTCTTTTCCTAATTATTCAAGGAATATGCTTCATTCTGTTAATGTTTCTGACAATCAAAAGCTTCTAACTTTGGAATGTTAATATTTTGAAGCAGAAGAGTAGGATTTAATAATGTTCTTTCTAAAAAAAAAAATGTTCTTTTTGAAAGTTTATGCTGTCTTTGTCCATATTTATCATGTTTTCTCACTTTGAATTTGAGTACTATGACAGATCAGAGTTTGTTAGGTTTAAATTCAAAAGGAGTCTTAAGCCTCACTCTCAGAGAAATTCCTTTAGTCCAGTGTCTGAGATGCGTTTTTTAAGGCAGTCTTGTTTCTTAATGCTTCATTGCTACTAACTCTAGAAGATGTTTGATCAGTTTATGAGAAGTAAATAATGAAGTTTGTGTGTTAAAAATGTTCAGAATCATTAACTTTTCATCAGACTGCTTTTTTGTCACAATACTAATGCACACTTTATGTACAGAAATTAATTATGCTGTATTTTTGTAAGTGAAAAATAAGGATGTGGGATCCTTTGCCATTTTTTTGGTACCCCTGCTGATCAGCCCTTTGAAAAGCCTCTGATGATGATAAAATCCAGGTAACTGGTGAACCCCTGACTTCTGTGACAGCCTTCAACTTGTGCCCATGGCTTGCTTTGGTGAGAAAATAAAGGTATTTGCAAAACGTATAAAGTACTTTGAAGCTGATGAAACTGATCTCATTTACATTTTATTTATTATATATGTTATAGTTCTTAATCTTCTAAGGATTGTGTCATTTTCTGTTTAATCGTAGAAATTCTTTACTAGCTTGTGTCTTTTAAGCTTAGGAACAAAAAAAGACAAAAATGTAATTGTTACAGTGTTTATAGTTCTTAAGGAATCTTACATTGTACTATATTTTTGTTAAAGAACCTACCTGCCCTTGCAGGAGACATGAGATGCCGGTTCAGTCCCTGGGTTGGGAAGATCCACTAGAGAAGGGAATGGCAACCCATTCTAGTATTCTTACCTGGAGAAACCCATGGACAGAGGATCCCAGCAGGCTAAGATGCATAGGGTTGCAAAGAGTCAAATGCAACTGAAGCAACTTAGCACGCACATACTTACTCTGTGTTTCCAGTTTGGAACAGGCGAAAGCACTTTGAGGACTGTGTTCTGAGTTCAGATGACCTTGTCTCCTCCGAGCTGCCCTTCCTCAGATGACACTGCTGTTTGTCCAATTGAATAGACACCGAGTTCTCTGGAATTTGGTGCAAAAGCAAGGCGGTGGCACTCAGAGGACTTCATTTCTGCACTTTAGTTTCTTTCAGCGCTTATTTCCCCTGGGATGTGAGGGGTGCAATGTAAGTTAATTGGAGAGGCATCTCTTGGGTACTGATCCCTGATATCCAGCTGCCAGCTCACTGTATCTTGCAGATGACTTGGACATGATGGAATGCTGGGTGATTACTGCTTTTTCAGGCTTCCCAGGTGCCTCAGCATTAAAGAATCCTCAGGTCATTGCAGGAGATGTGGGTTTGATCCCTGGTTTGGGAAGATCCCCTAGAGAAGGAAATGGCAACCCACTCTAGTATTCTTGCCTGGGAAATCCCATGGACAGAGGCACCTGCTGGGCTACAGTCCATGGGGTTGCAAAAGAGTCAGATACGACTTAACAACTGAACATCAACAGTCCTGCTTTTTCATCTCGCACTTGGTTCTTTATTCTAGAAATTACCTCCCTATCGTATAGAGCTGAATGCAGACATGTAAGAATAGCTGTTTTCTCTGCTTGAATTCTGGTCATGCTCATTTACAGTTAGCTAGATGGAACAAAATGTTCCCCTGTCTGTCCTGATATTTGTAACTTTGGAGAATTAGCAAAAGCAAATAGAAATATAGACAGATATGAATTTGAACATTCACAGTTACACCTTTTGGGGACTGACACTCAAAGACCCATCTTAAATCAGATCCTGCTCAATGAAACAAGTCATTTTCTGCATTTTGGGGCTATGGAAATTTCTCTGATCACCATGGATGTGCACACTTTTTATAAAATTCAGTGATCACAAGTTGATTGATGAAACAGTATACTGAATTCTCTGTCTTGGTTATTTGCTGAGATAACCATGTGAAACACAGGAGTAGATATGAACTAAATTTTGAATCCTTGAAGTTGGGAGTGAGGTTAGCCTGGTTTTGACTCCTCTTCAAAGCTGAGCCCAACACAGGATATTTATTAAATATTTGCTGGAGTTGGTCCTGGTGATGAGAACTTTTAGGAATTATCCATTGTATAATAAAGCACTATTTTTTTTTAAAGCTTAAATTAGTGAAAACATTATTGGGTATATATTTTTTCCAAGAGAAGTGACACTTTGAAGTTAATACAGTGGCCTGACCTGTGCTAGTAAAGGTCTTCAGGTGATTTTTCTGCTATCTCATTTGTATTTGAGTCTGTATTTTATCTTTATTCATGCTCTCAGTCTCTCTCCCTTCTTAAATTTTTAGTTTTTCAATTCTCCGATGTTCTGATCTTCCCTTATGCTTGAGGGGTGGAAGGTTTGTAGCTTCCTTTTTTTGAAAATGTCCATGATAATATTGTTATGCCGTCTATTTAAAAATAAAAAGAGAATTGGTGTAGTGTTTTTTGGTTTGCTTTAAACTTTATTGCCATAGTAATTACTTATACATTTAAAAATGTATTTCTTTAGTTATGCCTCATTTTTGTGTGTGTCTTTTGCAACTATATCTTTTATTTTTTTCAATTGGCGTATAGTTGCTTTACAATAGTGTTAGTTTCTGCCATTCAGCAAAGTGAGTCAGCTTCCCACTGAGGTCACCACAGAGCATTGAGTAGAGTTCCCTGTACTGTAGGTCTCATCAGGTTTCTGTTTGGGTGTATAATGTCCTCGCTTATATTTTACAAAGACTAGACTCACGTTCTAGGGCGACAGACTGTCTAACTCACAGAATCTTCTCTTAGCCATCTGGAGCTCACTGTAATCAGCGTTGAAGTAAATCATGATGCTTTGACTGGCAGGAGGAAGATACACAACAGGCTCAGGGTGACTCATTGGTCTCACCAGGGACAGTGGGAGTGACTGGGATGACCTAAGTATGACATGATACCCAGCCAACCGATTATTGACCAACTCCCTGAAAGCCTACTTGGATTTCTGTAACGGAGCCAGTCTTCTAAAATTGTGGTGGAACCGCAGGTCTGACCACTGGCTTCATGATTCAGCATTTTAATTTCATGCTTAGCATTTCACTTTGAAAATGTGTCTGAGGTAGTGTCTCTGAGGCAATTGCCACAGTAACAGTAATTACTTTTAGGCAACTCTCTCAGGTTCTAAGAGAAAAATATAAGACCTGCTTTAAAAAAAAAATTTTCTTCCCCCTAATTTTCTGTACAAGAATACCCAAAGCATCAACTGAGTTATTAATAATAATCACTTTAAAACCATCAAACTAAGTAAACTTACGGGCAAAAAAGAAACAAACAACATGATGATGCCTTTTTTTCTTTCTTTTTTTTTTTTTTTGCCATTCTCTTTGCCCAGAGCCACATTGTAATGCTTATCTGATCATTGCCTTCAATTAGAACATATTCTATCAATAAAAACAACTCTTATCCAAATGAATTATAGAGTACCAAGATGCTTCCTTTTCAGACTCCAATTGATACAATTTTCTCCATAGTATTTAGAAATTATTTTTAGGGAATTATTGTATTATCATGAATTATATTGTCTGATGGAATTGTTAATTTTTTTTTTGCCCTCCTGCGAATTGGCTATAGTTGTAAAGAGAGAAAAGGAGAAAAAGAGGGTACGTTGTTGATTTTACACAGTATTATAGCGAGAGACCATACTAGCCATTGATATGAATGATAATTTAATTCTGTCTGGAATTAGGAATATATAAAAGCAGAGCTTCAAATCACATATTTTCCTGTTTCTAATCAACTAATCTGATGTCGATTTAATATGTTGGCTTAACTCTAGCCTTTTCACCAGTTTTGACTACATCATAATGTTGGAGGGGATAGTCCGATTCCCACCACTCTGCTTTGTAAGGGAATATCTAGGCCTTCCAGTCAAGAATGTGTAGAAATGGGGGGGAGAGCAGTAGCATCATTAAAAGTGTTTCTTCATGCTTTATACTAATTTCTTTTGCACATTGGATAATACTCATGGATTTTAAAGTTGTCATTAGAAGAATGAGTGTTATATTTTATCTAAATAAACTTTATTAGGGAGTGGTCCAAGATAGCATTCAGTATTACCCAGTGGTATGCTGTTCTTGACAGAGTTTTGGAAACAGTTGGGCTTTGTCTGTGAAAGATAGCAGTCAGACACACACACTGGTTTTGGTTATGTGTGTATATCAAATAACCAGACAGATAGAGATAGCCACATGGAACAGTGAGTCCACATTTCTGTTTTTAATGTAGTCAGTGGTAAGATGTAGTATTACTTTATTTTCTCCAGAATGACAGTGGTGAGACCTCAACCAAAATAAATGACCATTCTCACATGAACTATCACATTTGATGGAAACAAATTGTCATGAAGAGAAAGGAGAAGGGACCTAGGAATGGAGGAGGATTCAAAGAATATAACAGGAGTAAAAAATATCTCATACTGAAAGTGGGAGTGTGATCATGGTTTTGAGAAACACAGAGAGGGGCTTCCATGGTTTCCAGGGGAGTACAGTAAGTCTCCTACACACAGACCTTCAAGTTGAGAACTTTCAGAGATGCAAGCGTGTGTTCCATCAGTGTCAGGCATGAGTGGCGTTGCAGCTTTCCCTCCATCTCCTATTGCTGACTGTCCTTCAGCTCTGCAATCTCCCAGCTCCTCTCCCTCCTCCAGTCCTTCTTGCCTGTTCACTCGATGCCAGCCCTTGTGTACCAGCTGTTGTACTGTGCTACTGTAGTTTTCAAGGTACTGTCCTGAAGGTTAAAAATGTTTTATTTGTGTGTGTTTGTCTTTTTATGTATTATTTGTGTGAAAGCTATTATAAACCTATTACAGTGCAGTACTATATACCTGATTGTGTTAGTTGGGTACCTAGGCTGACTTTGTTGGACTAATGAACAAACTAGACTTACGAATGCTCTCTCAGAATGGAACTTGTTTGTATGTAGAGGACTTACTGTATGTGTAAAAGGGTGTAGGTGTTTTCTTGGGGGGACACTTGAGACCTTCACTGTAGAGGACAGGTTGTACGTGGTGCTGCGTCCATGGGGGATGAACAAGAATCACTAGATTTCCCATCCTGGTGTACCCAGGAAATGGATTGGCAACCTGGAATGCCACTTTGGAAAGTTTGCTGATGCATGAGTGTAAGATAACATTTATGTGAACAGAAGATAGAACTGGGAGCATCAGCTGGCTGGGAATGATATTGTAGGGAGATGGTATTGACGTTTGTTGCTTTTGTTGTTTAGTCGCTAAGTCTTGCTCGAACTCTTCGTGACCCCATCGACTATAACCCGCCAGGCTCCCCTGTCCTCCACCATCTCCTGGAGTCTGCTCAGATTCATGTCCACTGAGTTGGTGATGCTATCTAACCATTTCATCCTCTGCTGCCCACCTCTCCTCCTGCCCTCAATCTTTCCCAGCATCAGGGTCCTTTCCAATGAGTGGACTCTGCTTCAGGTGGCCAAAGTGTTGGAGCTTCAGCTTCAGCATCTGTCCTTCCAATGAATATTCAGGGTTGATTTCCTTTAGGATTGGCTGGTTTGATTTCCTTGCAGTCCATGAGACCCTTAAGAGTCTTTAGCATTAGTAGCAGCACCACAACTTGAAAGCATCAGTTGTTCAGCACTCAGCTTTCTTTATGGCCCAACTCACTGATATTTGTTAGAAAGTTAAAAAATAAATGCATTATCAGAACTTTCATTTGCCTAGAGAGGAAATAGCCTTTGCAAAGTTTTTAGATGAAGAGTAAATACATCCCTCTGTAACTGTATAATTCTTACTTATATAGTTTTTTATAGAAGAAGTTTGAAGCTGTGGGGGTAAAGCCATGATAATTTAGACAATAAAAAGTAAAATTCTATATAAATATGCTGTCTTGTTATTGAGTGGCAGTGATGACTGAGTGGGGTCCCCAGGTCCTTTCAGCTCTAGTGCCTGTAATTAATCATCCGTGTCTAAGCAGAAGTCCCCTAGCATCCAGGAACCAGTGAGAGGGAAATGTCATTCCCAGTGGTAATTAGACATTTCTAAAGCCAACAGTTCTTTCAGATCTAAAGCAGGTTGTGAAGTTAATTAAATAAAAAATAACTTTTCCTGAAAAAAAGTGTAGTTTTTGGTTATAAAGTTCTGAAATGACATACAAATGATAGAAATTTTTGTATGTTAGAGGAGTGTATTTTTTAAATGGTGAATTGAATTAAATTTGTTGGCCAATGCATCTGTTTGAACTATTTTATAGACAGTTATTTTTAATTACCTTACTATTTTCTGTTTATAACCTATTTTCATCTTGTAAACACCAACAGAAGGACCTGGTGGGTTAGCCAAGAGAAAAACCAAGGCTAAAGGTATTTTCTGTTTTTCAAATTAGCCTTGAGTGAATCAAGTTTAATGCTTGAAAATGCATGACAGTTTATAGATGTGTTTTGTAGACGCAGCTACTAATGCTAAACGTTATCGCTTTTTGGTTTTGGGTGCACTTCTGGTCATAAGTAGTTTTATCAAGATTTCATTAAAGAAATTTTTGCCTCAGGCTTTTAAGTAATTTCCTTTTCAAATGATCAAAACCTTGTAATAATCTTTAAAGTACACATATTAAGTTTGCAGTATACACATCCTACCTTTCTTCTAAAACCTTTCTTAGTCTAAATTTTTTAGTTAAGTTGGAAATACAGATGAATTCATCAACAATTGATTTCATTTCTCCAGAAGCTGTTGATGCTGCCTTAGAGCACAATTAAAACTAGTGTGATCAAACTTGTAATTTTCAGTAAAGTGAAAACTTATAATCTGGAGCACTGCATTATGCCAGCATTTAATTTGCTATATTTGCTATTTTAATTCACTGAAAATCATTACACCCGTTAAGCATTCTGTATGTTCTAACACTTATTATTGCAGTCTCATTTTATATCCCCATGGTTTTTCTTGTTCACTTGAAACACTTGTAAATATTTCTGTCCTTTAGGGAGAGGGGCATGGGGAAAGTGCATGCTTTTTATACATATATATATAAACTTATAGTATTTTTTTGTGTTCAGTGCTTGTCACGTTGTAGTTTGATTTTGGTGAAACATTAACAGGTCAGACTTTTACTGTGTGGTTTATAGGGTTTGTGATTTGTGCTTTAATTTTAAGATGAAGAAATTTTAATGTTTTAACTTTAGTATCCCACCTGAATAATTCCTGGGAAGAAAACAGAATTTTTACCATTTTATTCTTATGTAAATAATTATGAAATAAATGGCCAATAAAGTATACTTTTACTCCTTAATCTAGAGAGGCAAATTCAACATTAAAGATTTAATATTTTAAAACTGTGTGCAGAGTAAGACCTGCCAGCTTTGTACTAGCATTCTGCCTTTGCCCAGCGACCTTTTCTGTGTTACTCTGAATGGCGTTGAAAGAGAATGAAAACTCTGAGGATGGTTGGTGATTTATGAATTCTATTTTGTATTTTTAGGAGGTTTTAATAAAACTGTCAGGAAGAATTGAGTAACATTTTGTACTTGCATAAGTTTAACATGATTCTGATGTGGAGAAACATCTTCCACATTTTATTAAAGAAATCTCTTTTTTGTTTCTACTTACATGCTACACTATACAGTGAACACCTGGCTTCTCTTATGATTTCTTAATGAGAGAAGCAAGAAGCTGATATTCAAAGCTTTCGCAGTCAGGACTTTTAAACTTTATTTAAAGCAAGTTGAAAGCAGCACCTGTTGTGAGATTTGGAGTCACCTGTAGATTCCATTCAATTGTTGTTTCTCCTGTGAGCATGGACAACACAGGTGTTATCTTGGAATGGCGCTACATAAAATAGCAGAAAATATACTTAAAGGAATACTGATTCCATGATGTTGAATGAGAGTAGAAAAGAAGTTCTCTTTGTCATTTTAGATACTATAGATAACAACCTTAAAATTTCATATTCATGGAAATTGTATTTTTCTAAACTGAGAATATTAGATAGTATTTAACTTTTCATTGGTGCAATATATTTGTTTCCATGGAATGCAAATGCAAATACTTTAAGGACATAATTTTTGTTAGAGCTAAAGATTTTTAAATTATCTTTGTGCAGATACTTGCAAGTTATGGAAAATTTGTTATTACATTGCCAGTGTTCCTTTAATTATGTTGTTAATAGCTGTGAAATGTGAGTTGTTAACACTTTGAGTAAAGTGCTGCCTTTGTGGATGGGCTCATTTTATTAATTTTGCATGTTAACCTTGTTTTGAGACAAACACACAATGTTGCAAGCTAGAAAAATATGATGGTGAGTTTCTAGCATTTCTTTTATAACTGATACCTCATAGAAGTTTGCATCTGTTGTTAGCCAGATTAAAACTAGTGGATGAAAGTCACTTTTTGAATGATCATCTCGTGTGTGGGGAGATAGAAAAAAAGGTAATACTTTTGCACTAAGTTGCTGTCTATGAATTGAGATGCCTTCAATAAACATTCTTTCCTTTAATTGGAAAACCTGAAAGTTAAAGAACTCACTAAAGAAGAGCTCAAGAAGGAAAAAGACAAGCTGGAGTCAAGGAAAGAAAGTAAGCATGAAGAAAGAAAAAGGAAGAGAGAAAAAGAGGATGACCGGAAGGATAAGAAGATTACGGATTCAGATGCTTCCAAGAAAGAGTCTCTTAGGGGTAAAAAAGACAGAGAAAAGGAGAAAGTGGGACTGGAGAAAGGCACTAAAGCCAAGGAAAACAGGAGGAAATCAACGAATATCAAGGATGCTCCTCGTAAAGTGGCACCCAGAGACAAAGATGATAGAAGGGAAGAGAGAAGCTCTGCCAAACACGCACACTTAGCCAAGGGAAATAACCAGAAGAGAAAGAGCTAAAACTGGAGCAGCAGCATCTCAGGAAATGGTAATAATCTTCATCGCGATTTGCTGCTAAAGGGCATAGAAAGCTTAGTATTGCTCTGGTTGGGGAAGTTGTTTCATGTAGCCATTGAATATATTTATTGGTGCTCAGCAAATAAATTCTTTGAAATTGAGGTACCTGTCTCATGCTCCCATGTTTAAAAGATGTTTTTTAAAAATATGTAATAAAAATGTGATGTAATAAGGTCTTTTTTATTAATTTATTGATCATATATCCAGATAAATGTATATATAATCTGAATTGTAATGAATTTCTTAAAATAGAATATCTTCATTGGAGTGAAGTAAGAATATTAAACTTTCATATAGTATTTATATGCAGAGTGATTTGTAAGTTTTAGGAATGAGAAATAGGGAGTTAGGAAGTTACCTTCTTTTTCTGTTAGCTGGTTTTCTTCCCTCCTCCTCTTTCCTGCATTTCCTTTCTTCTTCACCTGCCCTTTTCTTTCTCCTTCCTGTCTTTCTCTTCCTGCACCACGCCCCCCCCCCCCCCCCCCCCCCCCGCCAAGCTCTTCTGAGGGCATCTCAGGATGTCTCTGCATGTCTCACTCCCATGGCCCAGCTGGCTCCCCAGTCTCTCTGGAGACTGCCCCTTCCTGAGGCTCTTCCCCATTCAGCTCCACCTTCTACATCTTTCACTCCCTCCTCCTTGGTCTTTTACAGTCTGCTTTACCTCCCTTTCCCCCGCTCCTTGCCACCTCACTCCTCACCCCTCCTCAGTGTCTCTCCATTTCCAACCATCCCTCCCCCACCTTCTCCTCTCGCCCTGTAATAAGCACTGGATATTCACTGTGTTCTGAGAATTCTAGAACCAGCCTTGGATAAAAGAGAATTTTATGTAGAACAATTTTAGAACACTTGTTTATGATATCTTTACAGGCGCAGAATCATTATAGAAAGGTTTTAATTATTTCAAATTGTAATGTACTTTCATTTTGTATCACAATTTTTCACTTACATTGTTGGAATGGTGCATATTTTTCATATTTGATTGTATCATAGTTGATTACCATTTCTAAGGAGTTGCCAATCTGAGATCTAATTAGAGATCAAAATTGAATTCAGAAAACATTTAATAAAATGAAATTTGAGTAAGAAGTACTTTTTGGCAAATAGTCTGTGCTGTTCTGCATGAAATCTTAAGTCTTTAATGGTGACTGCTGGCAAAATTCAGCTTCTGAGTTTGAGGGGAGCACCCTGGTTTGTTGTAACAAAATTGTAGGTGCTGCCACAAAAATTTTATTTTTTAAAAAATTAATTCTTCAGCTTTTTCTATGAAGAGCTTTTAAAAGCAGAGATTTTGGCCCAATTAAAGATATTTCAAGTCAGATATGGGGAAGCATTAAGTGTAAAATTTTCTAGAAGTATTGTGCATGTTTTATAATATTGTGGTAGCTTTTCCTGCTTAAAACCAAGCACATGCATTCATTTAGTTGACAGGAATTCCAACTGATATAAAAAAGTTACACAGCATGGAGGCCTAGAGAATATCCGGTCTAATATCTGTACCCCAGTCCTATGATTTTATTGTTTAAAAACTGAGGCCCAAAGAAATTGTCACATGTGTTAATCTGGGGTTTTGTGTGCTGATCAGTCTGGATTATGTTGTTTTTATAGATCAATTCTAGGAGCACCATGTAATTCTAGTAAACCATGGAGAATTTTGTGGCTCATTTGATTGGCAAATGTGGGGCATTGGCTTAAAGTGAATATTAATAGATCTCAAGTACACTCCTGTAATCAGAGCTGATTCTTCCTTGCTGTGTCCCCAAGTCTTGGTTCTGTTGATCTACATTTGATTTTATTCTCCTTGCAGGTTCTACCACTTGATGAGAGTGGTAGCCTTCCACGGGTTCTGGAAACATCTTTCTAGTTTAGCCATCCTTGTGCAAAGATACAGTTTTCTGGGCTGACTTCTGGAAAGAAGTCCTAGGAGTCCAGCTGTCCTGGTTGGGTCTGGAAGCGTCTGCGGCCAGTCCTATAGTTGGGGTTGGGTCTGTCTTCCCAGGCTGGCTCCTCTACATAAATCTTTGGGTGAGGGTTGGTGGGGGGGCTGACCCTCTCAAACCATGTGACGTTTTCTGCAGAAAAGAGTTTCTGGGAAAAGAAGAGGGAGGCTCTGATAACTGGACAGAGCAAAAAGCAGAACTATATTCACCAACCATATAATATTATAACCTTTAAAAAACATATCCTGATGTTTGATCTTGCCAAGATAAATGGATTGAGTTTTTAAATTTATATACCAAATTTTCGTGTTAATTTCTGTACAGATGACTTTTTTTCCCCTCCCTTGCAGAGAAGGGCAGAGAATTATAATTACCTTTAGTGAGGGCATTATGGTAATTTTTACCTTGGTTTTTGAAGGACAATTAATCCTACAGGGCATAATGTACATAAATGCTAAACTTTAAGAAATTGGTGATAAAACTTTAGAAAAACTAATCAGTGTAAGCATATAGACATCTGGTTTTTTGCTTTTTTGTTGTTGTTGTTCTGTTGTTTTTAGTCACTTAGTCATATCTGACTCTTTGGGACCCCACGGACTCTAGGCCCCCAGGCTCCTCTCTTTATGAGATTTCCCAAGCAAGAATACTGGAGTGTTGCTATTTAGCAAAGCACTTGAAAATATTTTAGTTCTACCATTGAATTTTCCTTTAAATCACAGCTCAAGAATTGAATTGAATTCAAACTTCTCTACTAAACATCAGAAACATTTTAAGAGCTCTTATGAACTGGGAATTGGCCTATAATCTTTCCGTCCATTTTCCTCAGTAAATAAAGCTGTCAACTGAATTTTATTGAAGTTAACGTGACACTTGACCCAGATGCATTGACACTTACTGTTCACCTGAAAAGCTTAGTGCAAGAGACGCTTTTGGTCATGACTAATGGGTTAAAATTATGCTTACTTCCTTAGTTTTGCTTGCTTTTTTACTTTGGACTTAATTATTTCTATATTCTGCTGCTTCATACTGTTTAGAGTAACTAAAACCAAAAGGTCACCCTTTGGAAACATCAACTAAAAATAGGGACAAAGTTTCATAATTTGCAATAGTTGGGAGTTAGAATAAGTCCTGAAAAGAGAAAATTAAGTATTAAGAGTATAAAGTATATATATCTTATATCACTAACATGCTTCTTAAGTTGCACTAAGAGATGATGCATAGAATTCTTAAAAAGTGATATTGTTGGCATAATTTTCCTTAAACTTTGTATAACAGCACTTTACATGTGAGAAGTAGTCATTGTATAGATGGTCAGATTTTCAAAAATATTTGAGAGCCTATCAGTTTTTCTAGGAATCTCTTATCTTTTAGTGTTCAAAATACTTTCTTTGGAAGCACTTTATCATCGTTGATTTTTTTTCCCTTCAGTTGTGATATGTAACTTCTATTGGTTAATAGCCCTATGTGTTATTTCTAACATCACTTGTAATCAACCATTTAAAATCTTATTTTTTAAACAAAATTTTTGGTTTCACTTTGTGGATTTGCGTTGTATACAGATGGTCCTGCAACATTTCAAAATGAGGGAGAAAGTTAGTAAAGAAATTGACATATATCCATCAGCATGAAAGTTTGAGTGAATCCCAGGGAATTAATTCTGCAAACAGTTGGCTTATAGAGTATTTTGTAGTGTTATGGCCATACAACTTTGTAACTTCAGAGGTTCTCATAATGGTTAGTTGGGTGACAAGGACTTCCTGTATATACTTCTATTATAAAACAAAGAAAGGTAATAAACAAATATGATTTTAAATGTTAATGTTCTAAGTTAACGGTAAATGTCATTTTCCATGAAATGAGTCTGGTGATTTAAACTATGTCCTCTGACTTTAATTCCTTTCTCATGTATCCCCCACTGTTTCTTCTGTTAATGTCCATTGATAACAGTTCTCCAAATCGATTACTCAGTTAATTCACTATAAAATGCATCTTGGAAATGCTGGTTTTCCTCTCCTTTCCCTCAAGGTGGTTGTGGGAATAACTGGCATTATCTGTGTGTGAGTGGCTAGTATGTTGTCAACACTCATGTTTTCCTTTCTTTTGGCAGAATAGTGGTAATAATTCTACTAAGTTGTTTCAGTTAGTCGTTAAAAATTTGGAAGCACTGGACCTATGATTCCCTCTCCCTCTTTTGTCAACAGATGGTAGGACAGGTGCTTAAGTCCTTTATCCTTTGCAACTACTGTATTTTTGTGAAATGGGTGTACTGGGTCCTACTTTACTGAGATCTTTGAGGGAGGCATATAAAAGTAATTCTTTTATATTGTTACGTATGTATAAAGACACAAGAATGCCTAGTTAAAAGATACTGCTTAAACAGAAGATGTGAAATGTCAAGCCTAGAAAAAAGTAATGAAGAAATAAAATGTAGTCTTAAGTATATGGTATAATTAAGAAATTTCCTACCTAGTCTAATCTTGAGAAGCTTGCTTATAAGTTTGCTTTGTACTCAAAACACATTTTTCCATGGAAGCAATTTTATGGTCTGCAGAGGTTTTGTACGCCAGTCCACAAAAACCTATTCAATTCCTCGTTTCCAGTTCTGCAAGTCTCAGTGTGACTGTGTTTCTATGGAAAAGGCATTTGTCATTCTTCCTCAGAATATTAGGAACACATTTGGTTTTACTTCTAAGTATTTTCCAGAATTCTTTTGATTATATGTGGGAATCTATTCAAATTGGCTTATATGGACAAAAAAACATTGATGCACTCACTTAACTGTAAAGTCCAAGGGTATTTGTAGGTTTTAGCTTTTGGTTATGCGAGGTCTGGGGACTTAGAGAGTGGTTTGGATCTCTCTGTCCATCTTTGCACTCTCTCAGGAGGTGGTCTTACTTCTCAGGTAACCTGCAGGCCCCTGTGGCTCATTTTTACTCCTTATCCATACAGAGTGGGGGATGGGATCGCAAAGCTATGACTACAAGACCATGGGCCTATGAGTACCACCCTTGAAACTGTGGGGTGATGGGAAGATCAGTCCCTCAATGTGAATTAGTGTGCTTTTACCAGAAGAATTAGAACTCGGTGCAGGGTAGGCCACACAGTGACTTTTTGTACCCTGCACTTCGTCTGAACCAAAGGCAGGCGGTTTATGGAACTGTTCCCCCCTCTCCTCCTCACTCTGTGCCTCCTGCTGCTGCTGCCCAAACAGGAAGAGTTGAATGGGATGAGCCTGAACGGGTATCTCAGACCTAGAGTGGTGGGAATAGAGAGAGCTCATCCCAGTTGTTGGTGAGCAGTACCCTTAGGTGATTAGAGGAATGTAAGAGAATGTTGTCAATTGATAAATACAGGTGAGTTGGGTTTATTTTGTTGCTAAACTCTTTACATTTTACCCTGGTTCTATCTAAAGAGAAAGTTTTTGTTCTTAGGGTGAGTATTATGTAGCAGACCAAGAAAGCTTATTCTCATGGAAATCTGATTTGGAGTACTTGGGAAAAATCCTTAGTAAAAATCTTCCATGTCATACCCTGCCTCCTCCACTTGTTTGAGTGTAAAAACACATAAACTAGATGTTTTATTAACAATTTTGGTTGTCATTTTTATGTAGAAATCAATTCCTGCAAAAACTTCCATTTTGTAAGGCCTGCAGAGCAGAAAATCATCTATTTTTCTTTGCTATCATTTGATTTCACTTTGTATATGTGTTTATTACTTTTTTCTTTTTTTTTTTTTTTTTTGTTTATTGCTCTTTATTACCATCTATACATCATAGAAGTCTGTCCGTCACTTCTTCCTCGCCTCAGTCATTACTTCTCTGTATCCTAAGAGGTTAGCAAAAGGTATATACTTAAAGTTTCTGTGTTGCTTTTGATAATGAATTAAAAACCCACATGCTGTGTCATCTCTCTTTCCCATGTATTGATTCACTGGAGAAATATTCAGTCTCTGCAGTGTACTGGGAGCTATTCTAGGCCCTGGTAAGAATAGTCCCTGTCATGAAACGCTCTGATATAAACAGGGGACAGGGAGAAGAATAAACTGCACTGCAGCTTCTAGTGCCCGCCTCCCCTCTGCCTCCAGTGTGCGCCCACTCTTAAACCCACTTGCAGGATCCAGCTGAGTCATGTCTGTACGCTGCTTTCTCTGATCCTCCTAGGCGGTTGGACTGTGTACCTTTCAGTTATCATGCTCATCATTTTGCTTCATTCCTGAACTTTGTTATTAGACTGTGGTTTAAGTCCCGTGCCTAAATAAAGTTACGTATCATAGTAACTGACGGTAACAGGCATGCAGTGTATGTTTATTGAAAGGAGAATCCAGGTCTCCTGCATTGCAGGCAGACTCTGTACCAGCTGAGCCACGGGGGAAGCCCATTGAAAGGTAAACATACAATATAGATAATTAAAATGTATTTTAGGTCTGTATACACTGTTAGTAATATTAGAAGCTGAAAAAAATTATTTAAAGAAAAACCCAGAAGCTTCTTCAATAATTGTTTTTGACCACCTTGTAAATTGCCTTTAGCCTTGTTCATGTTGTTGTGTGTATATGTAGGGAGTAGGGTGGGGGGTTAAGTTTGTTTCTTTAGAAGAAATAAAGGAAAACAGTAACTGATGGGAAAAAGTGTATATATGCTGGATTTAAATTATTTCATTTAATTCTTAAAGGCCTTGTAAGGAGGTACTATTTTATCTGCTTTCTGTATTTGCGGAGACCAAAGTTGTAGCAGTGTTTATGTGTTCAAGATGGGATTCAAATGGAATTCAGATGGAATTCTTGGTTCATATTCCTGAGCTCCTACACATGACCTCATGTTGTGAGATGTTAAACTGAGTCCACTCCATTCCAGTCTTTGTGGAGTCCTTTCATTGGTCCTGAAACCAGGCTCTTAGGGATCTTTGAGGCAGTGTTTAATTCTTCTGACCTGTCATCCTCTTCCTGGAATCTCTGTCCATCTTGGGTTGTGTGAAGATGATTTGAATCTGGAATGGCTCTTACTGTATGTCAAGGGAAGCTCTTAGAGTTTGCAGCAGTAGGACCGCTTTTGGCGTGCCTGCCAAGATTGTATCTGTTGAGTATACAAGCCAGGAACAACATGATTGGCATGGCAGTTAGTATGGGTGCCTTTCTGGTGTATCAGTTTCCCAGAATGCTTCTCAAATTTCGTGTACTGTTAGAGTTGTTCTTGGGCTATGTTGATTTGTGCTGTTAGACTGCTTGCATCTGAAGCAGTAGCAGTCCTGAGTACTTCCCGCATGAACCACAGCAGCCGGAGTAACCTGGATGGGTAAGATCAGTTTTTTATTATTCTGTACACCACTGAATTAGTGAAGATTGATGTAAAAGATTGTGGAACTGAATTTTTAAAATATCTTCACTTTTATGTGCTAAGTGTGTGAAATCCTATGAAGCATTGTATTATGTATAATCCTTATTTTCCAAAATTTTGGTGAGGAAGCAGTTTGTACGTAATTCTTGTAAAAAGTCAATTGTTCACTCTTAGAGTAAGAGGCGGGTTTCTAGGACCTTTCTGATGCTCAGGCCTATGCTTTTCGCCTGTGTTGGCCACCTGGTCCTTCCTCACTCCCAGCACCTTCCCTGCTGAAGAATTTTGTACTTACTGGTCCAATGCTTTACCTGGAGTCTCTTGTCTAGTATAACTCATAAGGCCATACCCCTGATGTCCTCCTATAATCTGTTTCAGTCTTATCAGTAAGTCCTTTCCTCATCAGTTTTTTGTGAATAGCCCCACCCCCTTTCCCTAAGGGTCTGTCACTTTCCCCATCTCGTATACTCTAAAGAGTTCATGTTTCTTATCTTTTTACTGTTCCCTTCCTATGGGTGATAGGGGTTTTGTGTGTTGGTTTTCTATAGAACAGTACCTTGAGTTAAACTTGTTTAGTCACTAAATTGTGTCTGACCCTTTTTGTGACGACATGAACTGTAGACCGCCAGGCTCCTCTGTGCATTTGATTTTTCCAGACAAGAATACTGGGGTAGGTTGCCATTTCCATCTCCAGGAGATCTTCCTAACCCAGGGACTGAACCTGCGTCTCCTGCATTGGCAGGTGGATTCTTTACCACTGAGCCACCAGGGAAGCCCACCTTGAGTAGTAGGTGCTGAATATTTGTTGTATGAATGAATGCAATATGCAATTCAGTAACTTTTAAAAGTTGCATATTTCTGGGGAGAAAATCCATTTGTTCTTTCCCATGGTGGTCTGGTGTAGTTGGGTAGTACTGAATAAATTAAGCTGATATTGGACTAGGGTAATTGTGTCAGGTAATTAAACTTGCTGTGAACAGTTGATTTAAGGTACTCATTCATTTACTTTTTATAACTTCTTCCATTTTGAATTAAAATTGGAGGCAAAATTACACACTTATTAAATATAAACTTTTTAAAAATTAATTTATTTATTTTAATTGGAGGCTAATTACTTTACAGTATTGTGGTGGTTTTTGCCATACATTGACATGAATCAGCCGTGGGTGTACATGTGTCCCCCCCATCCTGAATCCCCCTTCCCACTTCCCTCCTCACCCCATCCCTCTGGGCTGCCCCAGAGCACCAGCTTTAGGTGCCCTACACATGCATCGAACTTGCCCTGGTCATTTATTTTACATATGGTGATATACATGTTTCAATGCTATTCTCCCATATTGTCCCACCCTCGCCTTCAGTTTTTTTTTTTCCTAATTTATCTCATGCACTCAAAGACCTAAACACAAGGTATGTTTTTAAGAGAATTCGATGATCTTCCAAATCATACAGGAGCGATTGTGGTTGGCTCGCAGCGGTCATTCAACCCTATCACCATCAGGCAATTATGGTCACTCTGCTGCTCTTGCCAGTGGAGGAATAGAAGTGGGTTCTGGTTTTGACTATTAAAATGGGAAGAATGGTAAGAACTTGCAGGAAAAATTTCTTCAAGCCTGAGAAAGAAGCGGAAGAAGAGGTGGTTCTTTGCTTCTGGACAAAGTCTTGTCTCAAAGAGGACCTTGCCGCCTGGGGGACCTGGTTACCGCCCTGAGGATGAAGCCAGTGCTGAGAGCCAGCCAACCTGCTGTTAAATAATAAATTTCCTTTTTGTTCAAGCCAGTGTGAGTTGGTGTCTTGTTATTTGCAGCCCCAGCAACGTCAAAACCAATACATTCATTTCATAACCTGACTGACTATTTATTTCAGTGCTACATCCTTGCCATGTGTACCTCACAATAAATCCAGTTTGAAAACCTTTCCTTTGCCTTACACGTATTTATTTTTCTTGTTTAGTTTTTGATTTCTTTTTGCCTCTTCTCTTGTACAAGACATGGGTTTACCACTGTTTGCTGGGGAACACTTATTCATGGATTCATGGGCTAAAATGGACTTGGTTAGTAAGAAAAAGAAATTGGAAACGCCAGAGTAAAAGCTTTCATATGGGTTATCAAATCAGTAAGAATTATTCTAGAATGCGTTTTCATTAAATATTAGAACCTTTATAAGAGTCTAGGGAAGGAAAGATGTTAATAAGATCTTCAACTTCTTTGAAGTTTACAAAATAGTTTATTTTTGTGCTGATTTCACCTCTGGAAAATCACTGTGACCAGGTATCAGTAAATTTACAATTCAGCTGCCACTTTGGACAGAAAAGAAAACGGCTCAATATTTTCTCTCGTTATGGGATTTTGCTTCCTCATGTTATTTTTCATGTTTTACAATTTCAACTTTAGAGATAACTCCCAGCTGATTTAGAGAAAACTGGTTATTAGAGGCAATGTGGGTCTGGATATTGATGTGTAGTGGTAGTTTTCAGGCACTTTTGGCCTCACATTTTTTTTTTTCAAATGAAATTTTTCTCTAAATCCAATACAAATGGGGTTTTCAGGCAGCTTAAATCTTTCTTGTTTGATGGGGACATATTTTATTGCTTATTGAACCCATGGAGCACAGTTTGAAAGCCTGCTACAGACAGGCTTAGTAGAATGACCTTGTAATTTTTCATCTATCCTGAGATACCTTTGAGAGTGAAATAATTATACCAGGACAACAGACATAAACTGGGACTGTTTAGGCAAATTAGACTTGTGGTACTGAAACGGTGGATGATGCTAGGACTGAGATGGGCATCTCTTTGGTAAATAGTAGCAGGGAAATTGATGAGTCCCCATTCCTCCCTCTACAGCCCTAAGCCACTCTGCTACAGCTAGAGCCAGGGCCCTGTAGAGTCTGCAGTCATTTAAAAAGCAGAGCAGACATTCACTGGGTACACCCTGTCCTTGAGCATTGCTATGTACCAGTGTTTTCTGCAGTGCTCAGAGTGCAAAGATGAATCTTCTGTTCGGAAGATGAAAAGTTTACCCTATTAACTCAGCAAAACTTGGCTGAATTTGGCATGAAGAGGTCCATACCTGTCCCAGTAACTGTTGAGAGCTCTTAAGCATAGGTTATTTAAGTGGAAAAGCGCGTGGGGGAGTTTTCAGTCTTGAATTTGGATCTTGAAATGTAATGTGTTTTAATAGGCTTTCATTTCTTACCCCCACCCCCTGAAAGTGAACTATAATTAGGATCTCTACCTATTTGTGTATACCCTCTCTGGAATCTATAGTTAGGAGCAGAACAGGATGGTATTCCTTGGTGTTTGTTTTCTAATGTTAGATTTTTGCGTAAGTAGTGTCAGAAATGAGTCCCTAGAGGAAATACCAGTGATAAAGTGGGTCCCTGTGAACTGTTTCAGTGTCTTTTTTGGGATTTGGGAGAGGGGGTAGGAGTATGTTTTTGTTAATGAGAGAAAAATAAAGAGCTATAGAAGAGAGAATGGTTGGGGAAAACACAAAGAACCAGAGCAGAAGGGTAAATGAGGATTTCCCAGATTATAGCAGTATACCTACATTAAGTTAAACGTGCTTAAGATTAGAAAAGGCCTTTCTGTTCTGTCCTGACCTTTTCACTCCAGCCGTTGACATGCAGACACATGCCCTTTAATATCTGCTCCTGGTACAAGACTCTCAGTAGGGTAACAGAGAGCCCAGGGTTTGGTAAATGGAATTGTCAGGCTCATGACAGTCTAACTTAGTTTTCTAAATTTTTGTATTTAATTTAGGATGCATTTTAATGTGCTATGTACAAAATCTCAAAGAATTAGCAATATATAAGATTTTAGAGCAGCATTGACTTAAATCATCTTTCATGTTAATTTATCCTGATGTCCTATTTTCCTTAAGACAAAAAAAGAAAAGTGAAAGAATTTTTTTCCATATTTTTGTGGATTTTTTTATGGAATTGCATGTGTTAACTTTAGAAGGTTGTACATAGTGAGCTATGTGTTTTTTCTTCTCATATTTAACTATAGTTTTCAAGAAGAGTAATTAATTATATATAAATCAAAGAAAGGCATGCAGGCAATAAGAGTAGAAAGTTCCAGTACATCTTAGTTGTCTTATTGCTGAATTTGGAGTTCAAAACTTAGAAATTCATTAGTCACCCACAAACACGAGAGGAGATTGAACTCATACTGAACTTCTTTTGGCAAGTTCAGACATGACTTGTTATTTTATTTTACTTATTTTTTTTGACTTGATCTTTTAGAGATTTGTGAATATTCAAACAATGATTTATGATTTTTTAAATGAAAGGTTAATTTAGGTAAAGAGATGTTAAAGGCCCAGGTGAATTCAAAGAACGAACTATTTTCCAACTTTATTTTTTTATAAGCATATCAATATTCTCATGTAACAGAAACTGGAAAGCTTTGAATAACTGGCAGTATTGATGAAGTGTTGGGAAATATTATTTTACTTGGTTTAATGTGTCAAAAATTTTTTTTAAAAGAAAAAAAAAACCTTAAGTTAATTTTGTGAATAAAAATGCAGGCCTTAAAGAAAAACCTGCTCCAAAGCCAACAGTGCCGCCAGAAGAGACAGACATGTACCCTTGGCTGGAAGATCAGGTTCTGGAGAGTACAGGTAAGCTTTCCTCTGATTCTGACCAGACGCACCTAGCTGCATCCCAGGTACCCAAAGGTAGCAGCTTCCAGAGTCCTGTCTTATCCTTAATTTTGTTTCTCAATGATCGCAGAATAATGAAATACTGGGTTAGCCAAAAAAACTCGTCCCATTTTCCCATTAGATGTTACAGAAAAACCTGAACAAATTTGTGGGCCAAGCCAGTCCTTTTTCTTCTTGTCTTCTGAAATTTTATAGTAAACTCTCTATTTTTTTTTTTCTAGAAAAAATCCGCACAGGATCATTTTAATTTTTGAGATTAAGAGTCCCAGACACAGAAGGCTTCTCCTTGTCTGAGATCATAGTTAGAAACATCATGAACTAAGTGCTGTGTTTCTTGATTCCAAGTCCAGGATAACTGTGCCATATTATATTGAAAGTAAAATTAAACAGGTCTTGGACATTTAGTTTTGCCCTCTTCTGTCACATTATTTAATGAAGTAGGTCGACTGGGCTCCCAGTCTTTTTAATATAAGTCTCCTGTCTACAATGAAAGACTTTCCAGGCCTCCTTGGGATCATCTGTGAAGCCTGTTTTATGTCTACATGAATTCACACATCAATTCAAGTATTCCCTCAGGCACTCAAGGGCCAGTGACCCATATGATAAAAACTCCTGAAATCTCTTAATAAATTGTTAAATGACGTTTGATTCCATTACTCTCATTTCCTATTGATGATCTGGTTTTTATTAGGAAGTGGTATTTCTGCACATTTTCTTCTCAGTAGTTCTCAAAGAGTTGGTTTCATTTTGCCACCTATTGGAAATGTTAGGTATGACACTGCATTTTTACCAGCGATTTAGCTACTGAATCCAGATGGTAGTTGCGTTGATTTTATCACTATGTATTGGTTTACCTTCCTTTTAGTAAAGATTAGAATGTTGCTGTCAGTTCTTGTTGTTGTTCAGATAATCCCAGGAGAAGTTCCTGTTTCTCACATTCCTCTACAATTGCCGTAATCATGCCCTGGCTTCGCAGCAAGAGTGATATTTTTTTCCTTTTTTTTTTTTTTGAGAATTTAAATCCATATTTGAATTTAGCACCTCAAATTTTACTTTGCACTAAATTAATTTTTAAAAACCTTGTTAGTCAAAGCTGGTACTTACTCTGAAATGTGCCATTTGGTTTCTCTCTTTGTTTTTTTATTCTTTGTTAATATTACACTGTGCATATTACTGATAACCTGTCCCAAACTCCCAAACCCTTCAGTTTGTTATCAGCTCATATCCTTTTCAACTTCTTGGTGATATTTGCTTTGGTTTAAATGTTACCTTCCCAACCTTCCTCTTATTTGGGTCTCTACCTTTTGTCTTTTCTAACTACCTAGTCTATAAACAGAGGTACATACCTATCATTAAAAACACAATAAAATAGCTGCCCTCCTTGATCCCTACTCATGGATCAAGGAACCTGGTGGGCTGCAGTTCATGGGGTCACGAAGAGTTGGACACAACTGAGTGACTAATAGTTAACTTTCACTTGATCCCTACACTTCTTTTCATCTGCCCTCCAGTCCTTCTTCTCACTGTACAAGCCACACTTTTGAAAGAAGGATTTGTAGTTGCTTTTTTGTCTTATTTTACACTTAGTCTTTAACTCATTGCAGCCTGGCCTTTTTTTTTTTTAACCTTTTAACTCTCCCAAGGGGAGAGAAGGTACATCCGAGGCTCATAGAGAGATGGAACAGGTGGTGCACTCGCCAAGTTCAAAGCCAGTGCTGGTAACAGGTGTGACTGGAGAGGCATGGGAAGGCTAGATTGTGGAGGTCTTGTATTGCCTTCTGAGGTTTCAAGGAGCTTAGACTTTCATCTGTTCAGGCCGAGGGAGCCATTAAAGGGTTAACAGAGGAACAGAGTGTCAATCTCCACTTCTCTTTATTCACTTTATATTTTCCATGGTTGGTGCTGTCAGCAATTTTAAAACTGGGAACTCAGCTGGGAAGCTCTCGTGGGCATTGTGTGAGGACAGAGCAGAGATTGGCAGGCTCCGTTGGAATTCTATGAGAATAGGCATAAAAGTAGTTTGTGAGATGTAAGGATCTGTAAAACTAGAAGGCACTCTGTGTGCTTTAGAAACGGTTTTCTAGAATAATTAGCAAAATAGTCTTCTGGTTTTTTCCAGCCTGAAGTTCAAATTAACTTACTCTGTTTTTGTCATTAACGAAAACCTTCTCAGTATAACTGATGTCCTCGGTGTTTATCTCATGTGATGACATTCGTGATACTAAGCCTGGTTCTAAGCCTATGATACTAAGCCTATGTTCACCGAACATAGATGATGGCTGTTAGAAGATTTGTAGTAGTGTCAATGTGGTTGTAGCTTCTTGTTTATTGTATGATGTTGCAATAAGCCTAAAAATACGATAAGCCGCACGGTATAGTCTTAGTGTCACTACTAGTGTTCACATCTGCAATTTAAATCTGTTTGAATCTATGGATGTGACTGTCAGATGAGGGTCTCCAAAGCTATGAGGATTGTCTTGTAAGGTCTTCTACTCACACTTCCAAACACCTTCTGAGAGCAGGCAGCCAACCCTCACACCAGCCAAGGGGCCTTTTCTCCTGACTACTGGGGCAGACAGTGGTTGACCATGTGCTTTAATGTATATTGACTTCATCTTCTGCATTTTATCTTTATTTCCCAGTACTTCCTTTTCTGAAAACTTTGCCCCTCCTATTTTCTTTATTCTATTATTAATGTGAACATTGTTAACTAGAAACTGAAATAATTTTTTCTTTTTTTAAGAAAAATCTGAACTTGATTCATTTCTCATTTTTTGATATCTTATGGAGAAGTCTTTTAGCATTTATATCTGCTCTCAAAATCAATTTTAAATATCTACCATATTTGTCAACCTAAAACAAAGGATTGAGCTGTTATGAAAAAGGAGCGTAGCTGATTAATCCAATATATTCATTTTAATGTGTATACGTGGAGGTCATATTTCATGTTATGCTTTGATGTCTAAATTTTTTCTACTTAGTAATGTTTTAATTATTTTAGGACCTCAGAATATTGAAGATGAAGTACACGAACAAGTTCAGTCACTTGATGAAACAGTATACTCAGAACATGGTATGCATTAAAATATGTTTCATGTGTTACTAAAATGATGGTTAACTACATAAAATGACTTGAATATTATTTTAAAATTTAAGTATTAATTGAGTGGGCTTTTAAAAATTATTAGAGGACAAGTGTTTTTAAAATAACACCATGCTAGTTTTATTTTGCCCCATTTTATTGTTAAGAGAATAAACAAACGGAGACCAGTGATAGCATGACCAATGATACATCAAGAACAAATAACATTAGCAACAGGAGGAAGGAAATAGAAGAGAAACAGGCAAACTATAATAGGCTCTCTGGGGACTGTTTTCAACCCTCAAAATTATACTGACTGCTTGGGTGGCCACTAGAGCAAAAAGAAACTTTTAATTACATAGATCATATTACTAGGGAAGACACGAACATGCTGTTTACTTACAGAATGTAAAGCAATTCTCTAGCTCTTACATCTAAAAAGTTTAAGTTCTACATGTAGAATATTAAATGGTACTCTAGAAACTGGTGTTTTCAGATTTGCTAAGACTGTTTCTTGACTCATCCATTGATAAAAACACAGAACCCCGAAAGGGTTTCCCAGGTGGCTCTAGTCGTAAAGAACCCACCTGCCAGTGCAGGAGACTTAAGAGCTGCAGGTTTGATCCCTGGGTAGGAAAGACCCCTGGAGGAGTGCATGGCAACCCACTCCAGTATTCCTGCCTGGAGAATCCCACAGACAGAGGAGCCTGGGGGCTACAGTCCACGGGGTCTCAAAGAGTCAGACACGACTGAAGCGGCTTTGCACACACGCACCACCACAAAATGTTAACAGTAGGGTTTTGAAGAGAGCAGAACGCATGGTGTCCTGATAGTTCTATTGGATTGGTGTGAGCTGAAGGTGGCCCTAAAGGAAAAAAATTATGTTTCTTAAAAACAAACAATTCCCCATCATTTAAGCTGGGCTTTTGAAGGCCTGCTAAAGTATCTTAGTCCATCTGGGGTATTTTGGGGTTAAGTGTAAAGCATCCATCAAGTTCCACCTGTGCTCCACTGGGGAGACCAGCTTTGGCTGAGTTTGAGGGTTTTGCCCTTGGCTAGTAGGGGTCTAGGAGCCTGGTCCTTTAGTACCATTTCTTCTCAGCCAGAAAAGCTACTTCACCTGCCTGTGTGAGCAGACACAGGCTTTCCTTGCCTACATCTTTTTTTTTTTTAAATTTCAACTTTAACCTAAACCAAGGATGATGCAGTCTCAGTACATGGTTGATTTCAATATGATGAGGTAAGTGCTGTGATGGTGAAATACATGATGCTGGTGGCACTTACTCAGACTTTGGGGTCCCAGGGGCTTCCTGGAAGAAATGACATTTTGATTTAGGAGCTGGAGGAAGGTGCAATGCTTTGCCAGTCAAAGGTTGTTAGCAAAGTTTTAAGTAGAGGGCATGGCATGTCTGAAAGTCCAGGCACCAAAAAGATCTGAACACAGGTGGAGAGGTGAGGGGAAGGGATGTTTTTACTTGATGCTAAGAGGAGTTAAAACCATTGGAGGGTGTGAAGGGGTGTTGTGTATTCTGTCTGCAGTGTGAAAAATGAGGTAGAGGAATTGTCGGTAGGAAGATGGGACAGGGAGTCTTGTACTGGGGATCTGAGTGAGTCGAAATGCTTGATCAAAGTAAATTTCAGCCAACGTTGGGGGAGAAGAAAGTGGAGAGTGTGGTGGACGTCTGGGTAGGTGGATGCAGGAAGCCAGACACTGGTGGAAGGAAGCCAGTCTAGCACCTGGATTCCTTGAATCTCTTCTTTGTCAAGACTTTCTCCTCAGAAAACCACAGACCGTGGCTTTAAATACTACTTCTGAATACATATCTGCAGCCCTGATCTCTCATCTAAGCTCCTGGATTTACCTAACTGAATAACTAACTGACTAGAGATAAGATAACTATTCATATCTCTATATGCATGTTTTATGGATATCCAGACTCAAAATGTTCCTAAAACTGAATTCTTGATTCCTCTCCATCTCACAGCTCCACTGAAAAAGTTTTATTCCAGTCTTTTATATTCTAGTTCGTGGTCTTTATCCATTCAATTGCCGAAGCTAAAATCCTGGGCGTTTTCCTTGATTTCTTTCTCCTCTTCCCCTCTCATGCATAATCCATCAGCAAGTCCCTTCAGCTTTGCCTCCAAAGTGTATTCTGACTTCTGCAGCGTCAGTACCGCCATCCCTTCTTTCATCCACTTGGGTCTTTGCTTCCATCTTTGCTTCTCTGCACCCAGTGTTTGATGTGGCCAAGCCTGCTGTGGGCCTGGTCTGTTTCCCCTTGATCACTTTTCTCGAGCCTAGTTGGCCTTCTCTCTTTTCTCTGTAATCGCCAGGCCTGTCTCTGCCCTAGGACCTTTGACTCGTTCTGTCTCCTATTAGTATCTTCGTGTGTGTGTTCCAGTCATCACATCTTATCGGGCCACACTTGCCTCCTTGACACTATCTCTAACATAGACTCTTTGTCCCCATCTTTCTGTGTTTCATTGTCACGTTCTGGTCCTGCAGTTACTTTTATTAGCTGTGTGGCTTTAGCACAGTTCCTCAAGCCCTTCACCCTTCAAAGTTGGATGACTGCTCCCTCATAGGGTTGGGGCGGCAGTTGCAGAGGGCATTGCCCGTGCCTCTGGTGAGGTCTCCTGAGTTCTCAGGAGACAGTCTTCCTCATGGCGGGCTGTCCCTGGGTCGTGGAGATGCTCAGACAGTGTACGGTGCTTCTGCTGAAAACGGGCTTCTGTTGAATGGATGGCCGAGAGAGCTCAGCCCTGCCCACATAAAACCTGTAAAACTACACCAAATAAATAAGTAAATAAGGAACATGACTAGAAGAAAAAAAGAGTCGTACAGTTAGTGACAGGAAAAATTGGTGTGCTGAGAAGCAGAAAATCTGAAATGAGGAGAAACAAGATAGGAAGGCGCTGTGATGAGAAGACTGAAAACAAACAGTGTCAACATAAAAGGGCCTCATGGCCCAGCTAACACCTGGGAGCATCCCTGGGCCACACCAGGTGACTGAGTGAAGTGACTAAGAACTCGTCAAGTAGAGGGACCAAGAACGCCGTCCTGCAGTGTGAGGGGAAAGGTCAGCAGCCGTAGAAATTGTATTATTGTTACCACTGTGGTGACATGACGGTAAAAATATTAACAGCAGCTGCACAGCAACAAAAAATTTACTTCTTATAGTGAAAGTGAAAGTCATTCAGTCATATCAGACTCTTTGCAACCCCATGGACTATATAGTCCATGGAATTCTCCAGGCCAGAATACTGGAGAGAGTAGCCTTTCCCTTCTCCAGGGGATCTTCCCAACCAGGGGTCGAACCCAGGTCTCCTGCATTGCAGGCAGTTCTTTACCAGCTGAGCCACCAGGGAAACCCAAGAATACTGGAGTGGGTAGCCTATCCCTTCTCCAGTGGGTCTTCCCAACCCAGGAATCATACTGGGGTCTCCTGGTTTGTAGGCAGATTCTTTACCAACTGAGCTATCAGGGAAGCCCTTACTTACTATGGGCCAGGCATTTTTCTAAGCCCTTCAGTCCTGGTAACAATGCTATGAGTAGGTACTCTTATTATTCCTTTTTTCAGAAGAGAAATCTTAGGCCCAAAGTAGTTAAGTAACTAGCCCAGGGTCACACACAGCTGGTATAGGTGGTCCTAGATGGTCTGATTCCTAGAGCGGTACTGCACTGCACACCGCTGTCTGGCTCACTTGAGTTCTCTGGTTAGAATGGTATATGTGAAACATCCTCTGCATGAGGCCATGTCAAGTTACCAGTGGGAGGATGTCTCAGGCCACAATGACAAGCGAACCCATGCTGCAGTGGAGTCACACAACATGTCCAACATCTACGCAAGGGAAGAGAAATGGTTAACTATATCATGCCAGTCTCACAACAGAAAGTGAGCATCTTGACATAACTTAAAGGCTAAACACAGGAACCTTTAGAAGCAAAGAATAATGCTTCTGATCTAGTGCTGATGACCTCGCATATGGTTTAGCTGGTGGTTGGCTATTCTTTGCAATAGAACATTTACATAGAGTTGTCTAAAACTGCTACATGGAATTTTATGTCAATTCTCAATGGAAGATCACAAGGTGACCTTTTCTCTGATCTAGCGATCATTGAAGAGGCAAATGTAGTAAGAATTCTGAATTTATTTATTCAGTTATTAAATATGGATTGAGAACTTCTCATGGCTAGTCATAACCCCAGGCGCTGGGCAGACAGAGCCACTGAAATAGGTGAGGTCCCATCCTTAGTGAGTTTAAGTTCTAGTGAGAGAAGACCTGTTACCCCCTCAGGTGAACTAGCCTTTGGCCAGAGAGAGGACAGAGCTTCGGCGTGTGCAGTGGCCCGGAGGAGGGGCAGGGTGTGCCCGGCAGCTGCCCCGGGTACGTGCAGCCTTGCAGATGGGCCGTTGGGGTTTGTGTTGGCTGCTGCCAGGGGCCCTTGGCGTAGACCTGTGTCACTTTGTTCATCATTTTTGTTCAAGGAGAGAACCTGCACCAAGAACCGGAAGGACCAGCAGAAGAACTGCAACCCGAAGACCATGTCTTTGTAGGAAGTGATGCAGGTGACAGACACGAACCCATGGGAACTGGAGCTGTTCATGAAGGTAGAACGCTTTTGTTTTTGGTTTCTGAATAAAGCACAGTGAGTCATTTGTAATTAAGATTGTTGTTTCTTGAAACCAATATTTAACTTTTATCTAAAGTATTTTTTTTCTTTAACTTGAAGCTAAAAATTTCAATAAAATGAGTCTTTTCCCTAAAATAAATAAATGTCCCAATTTTTAAATTCAAAGCACAGTAGGAGGGATTCTGAGAATTTATGCATTTCTTATAGGATATAAGTGAAATCCTTCAGTACAATTACTGGACTATCCATCCTGGAATAGCATTTGTTATAAGAAATTCAAGCAACTGATGAAATATTGACCTTAATAATCTACCAACAGTCTTGTTCTAAAATGAACTCTGCGACTACAGTGGGTAAAATACAATTTGTAACCTAGGCATTGGCAAATATTTTTTTGTAAATGGCCAGTTGGTCATTATTTTAGGCTTTGCAGACCATAAAACCTCTATCGCAACTTCTCAGTTCTGCTGCCATGGGGCAGAGGCAGCCCTGGACAATGCCCCGTTGAGTATGTGTGGCTGTGTTCCAGTGAAATTTTATTTGGAAAATCAGGAGGCAGGCCCAATGTAGTCTACATATGGACCAGACTACATATTGACTGGTTATCAATATTTTAAATTAAATGCTGGCTATTTAAGTATCAGTTGAGTCATTTACTTTGTATTGTTTGCATTAGGCCAGTTAGAATGATAGCTATTCACTAATGACATATAGAAAACTTTTCATTCATATACTTATTGTTCTGTTCTGTTTTAATATGAGGCTGCCATGGTTATTTAGAGCCCTGCTAAATTAAGTCCACATGCTTTGTTCTTTTGGGGGTCTGTTCTCTGTACTCTTCTTAAAGTAGTCCTTTGAGACATTAATGAATTCTTAAATGATTTTAAGCCACAAGTTTGTACTCTACTTTTTGTTATTTGAAAATATACAAATTGTATATCATATTATACTTAAAATGAGTATGAAGGAAACATTGTTTTTTAAGAGAGATGTTTTATCTCTAAAGAGTGATGCAAGAGAGACTTCCTGGTGGTTCAGTGGTTAAGAATCCCCCTGCCAATGCAGGAGACACAGGTTCGATCCCTGGATTGGGAAGATCCCACATGCTCCAGAGCAACTAAGCTCATGGGCCACAGTTACTGAAGCGTGCGCTCTGGAACCCGAGAGCTGCAACTGCAGAAGCCCATGTGCTCTAGAGCCTGTGCTCTGCAACCAGAGAAGCCACCGCGATGGGAAGCCCAGGCACCACAACGAGAGAGTAGCCCCCACTCGCTGCAACTAGAGAGAGCCTGCACACAGCAATGAAGACCCCGTGCCGCCAAAAATTAAAAAAAGAGTGATACAGGAAAACAAGCCTATGCTGAAACTAGGTCGCAGGGTGGTTGATGACACCCAATACGAAGCGAGCGGTTACACAACACACCCCACGCACCATGCAGTAATCCTCAGAGTCTAGAGCACTCATGTAACAACACAGCCCCACTGGCCGCAGAGCGTTTAGACTGGAGGTGCCCGGCAGGGTTCAGGGTTTAGCTCAGCCTAAGCTGAGTTCAGAGCAGTAGACAGAACAACGAGAAACAGGCAGTAGATCAGATCCACAGCTCTAGTAAAGGTAGGAGGGTCTGGAGCCATAGTGTCCTGTATTCAGAGAGAAAACCTCTTATGAACAAGATCCACTAAGACGGGTTGATGCCCCATTACACTGCTTCTGATCCTGGCTGCATTTCAGTGTCCCCTGTGGAACCTTTAAAAGAATTCCAGTGGCCCACCCTGGTCAAAGTGGATTGGAGTATTTGGGATGTGGGGCCCCCAAAATTGGGGATTGTAAAAGCTCCTTGGGGATATGTAAGTGCCGCCAGGTTTGAGCACAGGCATGGTTGGGCTGTTTACTGTCTCCTGGGCCTTACTTCTCATCCTGCTCTGCTGTGTCTGAATGGGTTAAGGCTTGAATGTCTGTGCTTGGAGCCAGTGGGAATCAGGCAGAGCTGATGGAACTTGTCCAGGCCATCCAAGAACTGAGTGAACAGGTAGCCTCCAGACAATGTCGTTGGTAAATGGTTGCAGGGACTATTTTAAAGCACAAACCTTATGAGGAATTAAGTAGATCTACGTCTCACAATATTTAATATATTGGGGAACTATGTGAGAAGCAAACAGCTCCTAGTTTATGAATAAACCTATTTCCAAAAGTTTATGTTCATGCCTTTTGTTGAGAAAAGAAAGTATACTTTGCCATATAAATAACATTGTAAGTGATGGTTTGATTTCCATACCAACCTACAGAATTGTATCTGATGCATAATTTGGGAGGAAAATTTAAGTTCAAAATGCTTTTCAACATGTGTATGATCTCACTTGTGTTGTGCATTGAAAATACACATGTACAGACTAGCTTTTGAACTTTAGACCTTCTGGTATCGTATATATCATGATTTCTATGGGAAAACATTTCTGAGTAGGAATGCTGATGAAATGATTTCATCCTTCCCCAGCAATCTCTTGCTCCTTTCCATCTTTGGCCAGGATAACTAAGGAAGATTGACAGTTGATATTCTAGATGATGCTTATACAACAAGTTTGATTTAAGACACTCAAATAATTGGAAACATAAGGAATTTGATATTTTTGAGGTTAGGAGTTATAGGTCAAGAGTAGGCAGAAACACTTCTTAAAAATTCATAAATTGAAGAAACTTTATTTTCTGACCTAATTTTTAATTGGGGACATAGATTCAGTTTGAACGTAAAAGTTGCTTGTTAAAAGTCTTCAGAAATTAAAAATACTTACGTCCATATGGCTATCAAATTAACAGAGGTCATGTGAGTGGCAGCACTTGGCCGTCAGGGGTATGTAGATGAAGGCATCAACACATTGACCTTTCAGTTCCCCAAACATCTAAAGTCCCTCAGTTCTCCCTTTGTGTTTCCATGTAGAGACTGTACTTTTGCTTCCGAAAATGGCAGGACATGTCTAGAAAATAGATCAGCACAGGGTGTTGTGATGTGGACATAGCCTTTGTCACTGTGTTGTGAGAACAGTCATGTCCGACTCTTTATGGCCCCATGGACTATAGTCTGCCAGGCTCCTCTGTCCATGGAATTTTCCAGGCAAGAATACTGGAATGGTGGATTGCCATTTCCTATTTCAAGGGATCTTCCTGACCCAGAGATTGAACCCTCATCTCTTGCATTTCCTGCATTGGCAGGCAGATTCTTTACCACAGTCGCCACCTAGGAAGCCCAAGTCTTTGCTCTGTCTGAATCACCCTTCTTTTTTAGCTCAAGTTACAGTATTTGTCACCTTTGTGGGGTTGTTAAGTGAATCATGTAAGAAAAATATGTGAGGCATTTCTAAATGTAATTCTAGTGAAAAAGCTATTTAGCAGACATTTGTTGATATTTTCATGTTTTGTTTTAATACCTATGTGCTTTCAAAATAAAGTCAATGATAAACATTCATACAGAATATACATATATAAAATATATAAATATACCATTTATTAAGGTAGTAATCTTTATTTAATGTTATTATTTTCAGAAACTGAAGATAACTACCATATAGAAGAGACAGGTAAGATTTTAATTTGGTACTATTCTTTTCTAAATAGAATTAATCTTTTCCTATAAAAGAGAGATAAAATGATTATTTATTAACTATTATACTTTATATCAAATATTACATAATACATAATAAATGATTATTATGTTATACCACAATTATATATATATGTATATTTGTATGTACACACATATATATAGCTATGTGTGTACATATATAGATATGTGCATATATCTACATATAGATACATGTATATATGAATATAATTTTGTGCTTTTGAGGTCTGTTTCCTGAAGATAAATTCCCAGTAGTGAAATTATTAAGTCAAAAGGTACTGTGGGAGTTTGGGATTAGCAGATTAGAAACTGCTGTATATAGGATGGATGAACAGCAAGGTCCTGCTGTGTAGCTCAGGGGACTATATTTAATACCCTGTGATAAACCATAGTGGAAAAAATATAAATAAGTATATATTTATATATATATGTATACTGAATCTCTTTGCTGTATAGCAGAAATTAACATAATATTGTAAACCTCAATGAAAATAAATGAATAGAAAAAAAAATTTTTTAATGATAATTGAAAAAAAGATACTGTAGAACTGCATGTTTTGTAGTCCTAAATTAACAAGTCAGTGAATGGTCAGAGTTGTGTCTTGTCTCATATCATGTGTCCCCAGAAGGTATGGCCACACTGGAGATGAATGTACCATCTTCCAGTAAGCCTGTGTTGGCCAGTTTTTCTCCCAGGGTCAGAATAGATCCCTCTTTCTGTGGGACTACGTCATATTGTTGGCTGGCATTTAGGACCTATGTCGTTTCAACAATAGGCATCTACAAACATGAGAACTGCATTGTGGTCTGGGGTGCTGAGGTGTTGAGTCCAAGTGAGGGGCTAGGAATGTAGGTCCTCACTCAGGCTTGCTCGGGCAGGTGCCTGCTTGTGCCTGGGAGGAGGGTTCACTGCACTGCTCTGTGTCTCTGCCTCATTTTTTGTTCTTTGAATGTCATTGAATTTTCATTAAATGAGAATATAGCTCCATGGTTTTGTGGTTCAGTTACATTGATGATGGAAACTTTCTTATTCATCTTTGTATTTGGCATTTAGCACAAGTTAGTAGCTGTTGGTTTCATGAATGAAAGTTTGAGCATCATTTTGATTTGATTTCTGTCTACACTAGAAATTGTGCTTTTCCTGTTTTAAATATCAAGCATAATCCTTTTCTGAGACATATTTGTCATTTCCTAATTGTTTCCTAATTTACAGCTTCTCCAGCCTACAGTCAAGATGTGGAAGACATGATATATGAGCAGGAAAATCCAGGTCTGTAATGGATGTTTCTGTTTCAGGCAGTGACCAAGGTCATTTCTACCCAGGGTTAATGATTCACTCTGATTCAAAATAGAGATCTCTTTATAATACTTGAGTCATTTTTGGCTGCCCAGGTATTATACAAATTTCTGAATGTAGTTTAATATTACATGGAGAAATGGGGGGAAAGGAGATGTTTTTCAGATCACTGTTGGGATTCTGTAAATATTAATAGAATACTGGCAAGAATATTTGGGAATGAATGAGGCAGTGTGATATAGTGGAGCCAGATTTGGTGAAAATTCTAATTCTCCTTCCTATCTTTGTGACTTGAAAGGAAATTATGGCCTGTTATTCAGCTTAAATTTTATTAAATAATGATAATAATATCTGTCTTACACAATTGTGAGGATTAGAGTTAATTTGTTAATATTTTAGAGTAGTGTCTAGCAATGTGCGTGTTCTTTCATGTTTGGCAAAGGTGTATGTTTTTTCTCTTTAGATTCCAGTGAACCAGTAGTAGTAGATGATGCTGAAAGAACGTACCAAGAAACAGGTACTTGATGAATTTTTTCATTAGATTTTAAACATTGCTTCTGGCTCTATGGTTGCAAATGCAATGCTTTTGATGGGTCAAAGAGCCTAATACAGGATTTTTTGCTTTGCATAGATTGTTCAAAAAGACTTTCAGGCTTTCATATTTCATCTCATCTGCCACCACCTCATAATAAAACAGGATATTAATTCCCAATGTTTCTTCTGCATGTCTTGCTTTATGCCAATTTGAGAAATTTTTATGAAAATAATTTACCTGTCCTTTCCTATCATTGTTTTTGGGCAGAGGCATTTCTCACTGATTGTGCGGTCATTAAATATTTAAAGAAGCAGAATTCTGTATTGGAGATTTAGTTGTGCTTTTTAGCTAAAATGACTAAAAAGTAATGACTGAAGTAATATTTATTTTGGTTTTATTCTTTTTTGCAGATGATGTCACCTACCGAGACTATGATGAACAAGGTTTGAAAATGTTTCTTAACGTTAAGCTACCTACTTGTTTTTAAAATCTACTTAGAGTTTGACTGTGAAGTATGGAGAGTGATACTTTTAGCTACAAATACCATAACTTAAAGCAGCCCAATTAATGGGTAGTTTTCAGAGTTTTCTTCAGGAGATGGTTTATCCATTCCAGTGGTTCTGCCATTGCTTTAGGAAGCAGTTACAAACTCTTCAGGAAAAATTAATCTCATTGCTTTATAGTTGTGGCTCTTTTTAAATTAAATATAAGTCCTATGCTTGAAGACTACTTTGAAGTGAAGTGAAGTGAAAGTTGCTCAGTCGTGTCTGACTCTTTGCAACCCCTGGACTGTATCCATGGAATTTTCTATGTCAGAATACTGAAGTGGGTAGCCTTTCCCTTCTCCAGAGGATCTTCCCAACCCAGAGATCGAACCCAAGTCTCCTGCATTGCAGATGGTTCTTTACCAGCTGAGCCACAAGGGAAGCCCAAGAATACTGGAGTGGGTAGCCTATCCCGTCTCCAGAGGATCTTTCTGACCTAGGAATCGAACCAGAGTCTCCTGCATTGCAGGAGGATTGTTTACCAACTGAACTATCAGGGAAGCGACGACTACTTTAGTCAGAGTTTAACTACTCTAGTTGCTTCTGCAAATTAATTTCATTAAATAAAGATGCCTGCTCTGTGGAGAAAGGTATGGGAGGACTCCATTCTGGGCTTAAAGCAGCATAGAGAAAATAGTTCTGGCATCAGATTCTGATTTAGGCAATTGCAGCTACTCTTGTTGCCCCAGCACTTCCCATGCTGTTTTCATTAAACTCCCTGAAGTAGGTTATATTTTCACTTCTCCCCAGATGAGAGAAGTGGGTTCGCAGAATGTAAGTAATTTTGCATGCGTTCATTTGACTAAGAAATGATAGAGCCAACAGTGGATCCTTCTTATTTCAATATCTTCAAAGATGACTCCATAGAAGGAAAGAAGCCATTTGAGAATAACTTTGTGTAAAACAAGAAGGTTGAAGAGATGTGTAGGTCTTGAGTTGGATATGGAGGACTTCCTATGTGCCAGATGATTTTAGGGCTTGATGCTCAAATATGAATACTATGAAGTCTCTACTTTAAAAAAAAATCTTGAGGTCGCATGTTAGCTGGTGAATTTCAAGTGAAGAAAAGTAGGAAGAGCTATGTGTAGGTCCAATACGCTAATTTATTAAACATGTGATTTTAAGATTTGAGCCTACCAAGATCACCATCCACAGGTCCTAATGGGATGTGAAGGATGCCATCAGAAGAATCCTAGAGTCTAGGGACTAATATTTTTTATAATAAATTAAATAACTTGGCCACTATGAATGCATTTAGGTTTTCTTTTCAATTTTGAATTTAAAGGAGAAAAGAGGAATTTGGAATTTAAAAATTGCATGCAGAGGTAGGATTTGAAATAGTGTTCTGATTTCTGCCAGTCATTACTGTGTTTTTCCAAATAAACTGGTAAGAACATGTTCCAAATGCAAATTGCAGACTAGATCTAGAGAATTTTAAAAAAGTATAAAATTAGATAAAATGCTAAATGAGATGTTGTGAAAGTAAAGATATTTTCATAGGCAGAATATTGTAATAAATATAATTTAAAATGTTAACAAGGTAAAAATATGACCTGAGGTGTCGGGAACCACATCCACTGTTGTGCTTATATGCCTGGTGGATGGAATGCTTTTTCCTAAGACAAATAGGACTGGAAAACGGCCTTGGGGCCAGAAGGTCATGAGCAGTCTGTCTGAGCAGGTAGAGCCTGCCGAGCCATCCAAGGGGAGACCTCAAATTAGCTAATGGATGGTATTTGGATCATAGAAGAGAAGTCTATTCCCAACTGAGTCTGAGAATCTTCTGAATATGCATCATGATTGAATCCAAAGACTTAAATAGTTTAAGAGTGGGGAGAGAGCTAGATGAGAGGAGGCGCTATGGCTGCACTCTGATGAAAGGCAACATTTAATGCCTGCTAAGAAAAAGGTGAAATGATGAAGATCGAGGAGAAAGGAGAGAATCAAAGGAGAGGATGGTTTCCCTGGAGTCCAAGGATGAAAGCATTTGTTAGGGAAGGAGCTGCCAGGAGATCTGGTTCAATAAAGGCAGGAAGTGTCCACTGGGTTAAATGAGGGCTCCTGGGTAGTCTTAGAGGAGTCTTTTCAGGGATGTGGTCAGCGCTGGAAGACAGACTGGAGTGGGTTGAGGAGAGGAAGTGAGAAGACAGCATATGCAAATGACTCTGAAGAAATTAGATTGTGAAATGGAGGAGAAAGAGGACAATGACAATCTTAATGGACGAGAATCTAAAAATATATATATATAATATATATACACTCTTAAACACACATATATATGTATAACTGGATGACTTTGCTATCCAGCTGAGCCATTGTAAATCACCTATACTTCAATAAAAAAGAAAAACATACAAAATAAATAAATGAATAAAATAAAAATGACAACAGCAACAAAAAGAAAGGGCTTGTTTGTTTTTCAGTTGATAGAAGAGCATATTAAAATGGGACACAGTCCAGGGTGACAGAGGGAGCAAGTATTCACTGTTCCTTTGTCTCCCAAACACCACCAGAAGGATAGAAAAGCATTATTAAAAACTGTCCTTTACTCTACCCAAGCACTGGGAATAATATCTAAAAGATAGTAAATGCTCGCTATTTTTCTTTATTAAATGATCAAGGGAAATACATTTGTAACTGTGCTAGGACTATAACACAGTTTGCTCTTAGGGTACGAGGACATTTGAGGCATTTTGGAAGATGGGAAAAGCAGGAATCAGGCTGACTAGGGAAGCTATGAACTAGCTGGACTCGAGGGGAGATGGTGGCAGAGACAAGAGCCTAAGCAGTGGAGCAGAGAGAGGTGAGCCCTGGGCTGTGGTTAAGGTAGTGGATTAAGACCTGTCCGCTGAACCCTCGTCTCAGGGGCGGGAGGCAGGGCCGTTTGCCCCAGGTGGAACATGTGAGCGTTGCTTACTCTGCGAAGTAGAGAATCTGCCAGGTCTGGGATCCAGAGTGAAGAGAGACAGAGCTGTGGGTAACTCAGAACCTCCACTACAGTCACAAAGGATGAAAGAGAAATTCAGCACCACCCGGGGATTAACAACGTACGGATGCTGTTAACAAGTGGTTGGGGAGGAACTTTAATTTTCCCCATTTTGCAAGAAGGAAACATATATCATTGTTCCTCTGGCTAAAAGCGGCTACTCTGCAATTTGAATCTAAGCCTGTTTCACCCCAGAACCAAACTCTTCCCCACGGTACTCTGTAAACTGCCATTTACTAGTAATGGAGTCGCAGAGGTTCAAGAATAAACTAGACTTTGAACTGTATGGCCGCTCTTGTGTTTTAACGAGATGCTGGGCTAAAGGAGTATTTTTTTCTGTATTTTGTAGTGTACGAGCCATTGCAAAATGAAGGGACAGAAAGTTCAGGTAAGGTATTGAGCTTCCTGCAAGTCAGCTCCCCTTGCGTTTGTTAAAACGAGTATAACTTGTGGAACAGAGGTAGATGTAGTCAGAAATACAAGACATTCTTAAGTCACTAAGGAATTGGATCATGTTGATATATTTATCCTGTTTATGGTGCAAGGTTTATGTCACCAGAGATAATGCCAACCTATTTTTATTTTTTTTTTTCCAACCTAATTTTAAAATCAATTGATTTTTAAGTATTTATTTATTTTTTGACTGCCCCAGGTCTTAGTTGTTGCATGCGGGATCTAGTTCCCTGACCAGGGTTTAAACCCTGGGCCCCACTGTGTTGGGAGCACAGAGCTTTAGACACTGGACCACTAAGGACATCCCCAGCCTATTGATGTGTTCTTTGGCTATAATTTAGAAATTAAAGTTGATATTCTAACAAATCTCTATATACGAATCCCCACTCTAAAAAAAGTCAAATTTAGGTCTCCAAACGAATATATTAATTTAAAGAACTTGTGAAAGTGAGTTAATGTAAGATGTGCTTAATTTTTTTTTTTTAGATAATGCTGTAGACAATTCAAACACAATTTTAGAAGGTAAGTTAATTTTATAGAAATCGGCTTACTTTTTATATTAAAGTTATATTCATTTCTTCAACCAGCATTTATCACCCACTATTTGCTGTCTTTCCAGTGCTCAGGGGCACGGAGGATGAGAGTGAATAAGAGAGTTAGAATTCTGTTTTCACTGGGGGCTGCACTCTAGTGACCAATGAGATGATAAAGTAAAGATTATGAGAAAGGCAGTGATGGAGATGAAATCAGGATTGTATAGTAGAAGGTATCATATTAGGGTGAGGAGAGCTGCCCTAAGTAGGAGGAGGTGGTGTCGTGAGAAGGAATTATCCATGGGCAGAAGCAGATTGAAAGTTGTGTCGTTTCAGTTGGAGAAAATAGGTATGATGCTTTTTTTTCCTTTTATCTAAAATATTTCCAACTGTTTTGAGCATTCTTACACGTAGAAGCAAATTAATGAAAGGAGAAAAATGATTAAAATTGCTGCATAAATGTTTTGAGTTTTAGAAAACGCTAATAAAATATTCTCTTTTTGACCAAAACCTGTTACACAAAATCTAAACAAAAAGAAAGATAACAATTTTATTTCTTGATAGTGTCTCAATTAAGGTACTTCCTGCCCACCGACTGTGTTGTTAGGGATGAAGATACTAACATGTGATGTAATTTTATAGAGCGAATCAGATCAATATATCATTATACCATTGGGTGTTGAGGCTTACAATTTCTTTAGTTGTAAGTCGGTTGATGTCTACAAAAAAAGACTAGATGTTATAATTCATATCCATATTTTTGGCTAGTTTTAGAATAGGTTACCTTGAGCATTATTTTTCAAAAACGAGTTTATTAAGGATAGTGATAACATTTTAAAGATTCTATTTGAAGTTAATTTTTTGTATTGTTAACAAGAAACAAGATGCTTTAAATATCTTTCAACAACTTTCCTATCGAGTCTGATGCAAAATTGTGGTGATAACTTGGGCTTTGCTTCATATCTCCTTTGCCAGACAGTAAGTTTTGAGGTTAGTCAGTTAGACAGATAATATTTTAAAGCCTGTGGTTCTGGACAGTTGAGAAATATACAAACTTTTACAAAGTTATAGCTCACTTTTCTTTATTGTGTTGGTACAAAAACCTAATGCTTTATGATAAATTGCGATCGAACCCCCAAAAGGTCTGTGAAAATAATCATGCCAACTTAAAGATTTATAGTCTTTAAACACTGGACAGCAATCTGTAGTGGAGTGTTTTTTATTTATTTTATTATTTAATAATTATTTCAGAGCTGCACATGCCTCCTGCAGAGGAACAGCAAGAAATTCCACCAGGTATGGCATTTCGTTATAAGTATTTCCTTTTTCTTTCTTGTTTAATTTAAAAGATGCTGTATGAAAAAAATTCTATGAAGAGTAGAATTCCTGAGAGAAGAGGATTAATTGTACCTATCCTAAATTTAAAAGGAAAATTTTGTGTGTTTAGGTCAGTTGAGCCAAAGTAATGGGGAATACGCATTAGACAGAGTGTTTATTGGTTGAGCTAGAATTTGAGGAGTGTTCATGATCAAAACACTGTATGATTTTTGCTATCATAGATGGTGATAGTAGTAATAGTTAGGTTGGGGTTTTTTCCCTTGTTTTGATTGACAGGCTATCTGGTGGAGGATGTGGAGTCAGACTTGCCTTCAAGTGAAAATTGAACAGTGCATAAATTAGTGACATTGGTCCTCTCCCGCTGCCCTGCACTGCCCATCTTCCCTAAAAGCATCCTTGCACCCCACATGGTCCAGGCTCTCTGGGACTTGTGAGTGAGTGCTCTGGAGTCCTTCCTGCCAGCCCACTGTGTTACATCCATCACCCTGCTTTTCCTTCCCTTCCCCAACACGTCCTCTCATCATCATCAAGTTTAAAGAATGGGGACCGCATTTCAGTCAAAGCCTGTGCTTTCAGATGACTTTTAGAGAAGACATTAACTCTTCCTGTAATCAGAAATGAACATATAAACCTCTTATTCTCTAAGTGGGGACAAATATTTTATTAAGTGAGGATTCTCCAGCATCTCTTTCTCAAATGTATTTCCTCTTGTTTCTGTCTTTTATTTCCATTTATTTTTTGTTTCCATGTTACTTACTGGTTCCATTTTTACTCATATTTTTCATCTTATGCTTAATGTGAATTTTGTAGCGATGATGTGCATTAGAAGTATTGACTTTGGTAGAAATAATTGTGCCTGCCAAAATTTGTCGAAATACTCAATTTCAAGGGGAAAAAGCCTTTTCTAATTAAGGACTATTTTTAGTTATACCGCAGCTCATATTTACTTATTTAATGATTGGGTAGTTCTAAGTTTTGATAGTTGTACATTGTACATTTATAGTATGTGTGAATACTGAAGGAACTGCGTTGTTGGCATTGTAACATGAATGAGAAACAAAATCCATGGAGAAGTTGATCTTTTACATGATAACTTCTGGGCGTCTGTGTGTTTTGTGTTTAGGAAAGATGCACAGAGTCAGGAAGGTTGATGTTTCGTCCTGCGTTTGTAATTTCCTCCGTGTTACTGAGCAGGACGTCACAGTGCGCCTTGCATGCAACCTGAGAATGCAGAGCAGGTTACTGAATTTGCACTTTGATTACTCTCCATTCCTTTAAAGAAAGTTGTTTTGTAAGTTTTCCTAAAAATAACGAGTGTCTACAACACCTTTTTCTAGTTATAGTTGATATTTTTTAATATCGACCTGACTTTAATGAAGGTATGAAATATAATATTATTTTCTCACCAAAAATCTCTGTGCTTCTGTTTTGGTGTTTTATAAATGAGCCCCCAAATTTCCTTGAAACATCACTATAAAATACTAAGGGAGTGGTTGCAGGGGTGAGGGGGCTGCGGACTGGAATAAGGTGCTTTTTTTGATGAGATATTTAACAGCCGAAGCAAATGAAAATGAAGATTTGATTCATATTCATCCTTTCTGGCACATAATGAGATCCCAGTGAATGGTGGCTGTGGCTGTTACTATTTACTAATTAATTAGGTTGCTATTGGGGCTTCCCTGGTGGCTCAGCCGGTAAAGAATCTGCCTGCAATACAGGAAACCGGGGTTCGACCCCTGGGTTGGGGAGATCCCCTGGAGAAGGGAAAGGCTACCCACTCCAGTATTCTGGCTTGGAGAATTCCATGGACTGAATAGCTCATGGGGTCGCAAAGAGTCAGACACGACTGAGCGACTTTCACTTTCACTTTAGGTTGATATTTGAGGTGGATCAAGAGAAGCTGAATTCTGACAGACCTGCTGCAGGAGTTGTCACTTGTCCTTTGGTGTCATAAAAATTTGAGTGATGCACTGCATACTATAGTTTGTCCTTTACCAAAGAGGATGTGAGGCGGAGAGTTGGCAATAGTTACCTGTAATGATTGTACTGGGTTTGCTTATTTCCTGTTATTTTCTTAGTCTTACTTTATGTTGCATCGTTTAATTATTCAATCTTATGAAAGAATAATATTCATGAATTAGTTGCTATTTTGTACAGTGAGTAGACTGCTTTTGCAATATTGTTGAATGACATATGTGATGCAGAAACTGTGGCAACAATTGTTGTGGGGCCCGTTTCCTTACTACCTTTTAATCTTTAAAATTCTTTAATCAGTGGAAAACTCAGATTGAGGCTCTCTGCACAATGCTGGATATCAGTTCACTTTTTCCTAGCCCTCAGAATCCAATTGATGATTACAATGCCTTCTCTGATCTTCTAAGACTAGGTTACGCAGTCTTCATAGAGCAAATTAAATTTCATAATAATATTGTTGGGATAATCCCAGGGGGCAAGAACTGTCTTGATATTCCATTATATCCGGCTGCCCACCAGGGGATGGAGAGTGCTGACTTTGGTTAAACATCATGTGTGCCGTGCAATTCTTGACACACATATGAATTAACTCCCTTAGTGTTTCCAGTGGCCCCAGATGGGAAATGCTCATATCTCCATTTTACAGATAAGAAAACTGAGGCATAGCAAGGCAGAGGAAACTGCCTGAAATCACAGAGCTGATAAACGCTAGAACTGAGTTTGATTCTTGTGTTCTGGCTCTAAGAGTTCACACTCTCAGCTTCTGTGCTCTAGAGGATTTCATGGAAATGAAGACCTAAAAACAGATGAGTTCTGAGAGCTGTTTTTGTGTGGTAGAGATGGTGTATCCTTAGGCATCTTTGTCTTAATATGCATTAGCCTTTCACTTAAGACTCAGAAATGTTGAAGGTTAATTATGATTCATTGTGGAAAAGTAAGCTGTCCAATAGCTTAAAATTTTCCATCTTTTGTTTATGTTTATAAATTCATAAGTGCTTTGCTGGCATCTTTTTGGAAAGGAAGTAAAAAGTCAATCCGAAAAATTGATCATGCTCATGTTAGAAGTCAGTCATTTTTAATATCACATTTTAAAAAAAAATTGATTTTGGAACCTCTGCTCCCTTAGTGGGTTTTCACCTTGTCCTCAAAGTCATATTTTTACTTGATATGACACAGCCTATTTCTGGCAATCTGACGGCATAACTACACATAGCATGGGGACTTCCATGGTGGTCCAGTGCTTAAGACTTCGCCTTCCAATGCAGGGGGTGTGGTTTTGATACCTGGTTGGGGAGCTAAGATCTCACATACATCAGAGTCAAAAAACCAGAATATAAAACAAAAACAATATTGTAACAAAATTCAATAAAGACTTTAAAAATGATCCACATAAAGAAAAAAAATTAAAAAAAAAAACTATACATAGCACAAATTGAATGACTTATGAACAGATCACTTAGGAAATTCACCAGCATAATATTCCCTGCCATACAATACTTTAAGACCATTTGACTAATTAGTTCCTTTAACAATTTTTCTGTCATGCCATGGAAAAGACCCTAATGCTGGAAAAGATGGAGGGCAGGAGGAGAAGGGGGCAACAGAGGATGAAATGGTTGGATAGCAATACCGACTCAATGGATATGAGTTTGAGCAAATTCTGGGAGATGGTGAAGGACAGGGAAGCCTGACGTGCTGCAGTCCATGAGACCGCAATGAGTCAGACACAGCTGCATAACTGAGCAACAACAATGCCAGGAAAAATGTTTATGTTATGTTTTGTGATGATAACCATGCTATCTGAAATGAAGATATGTGAACACCAATGTTTCTGGCTGAGTCTGCTGCTCTTTTCTCTCTGAAGATGGAGATGACATTTGTAACTCATCCACATTTGAATGTTCTCTCAGGCGGGCTGATTTCACTGTTGCCTCTGTCCAGAGCTGTCACTCATGCCCCCCTTGTCATCAAGCGTTTTCTAATTGGATCAATAAGACCCATGACCAGCTTTAGGCTGGCAGCTCTAGAGGTCTTAACTTATGGTAATAAGAGCCTAATATGCATATTATTGTTAGTGATTTAATCTTTTATTTATTCAAGAAATATATATTAAACAGCTCTTATGGTACAGGCTCAGGCCTTCCAGGTGACTCAGTGGGTAAAGAATCCATCTACCTGTGACACAGAAGACTTAGGTTCAATCTCCTGGTTGGGAAGATCACCTGGGGGAGGGCATGGCAACCCACTCCAGTATTCTTGCCTGGAGAATCTCCATGGACAGCGGAGTCTGGCAGGCTACAGTCCATAGGGTCACAGAAGAATTGGACATGACTAAATCACGCACACCTGCATGCATGATACAGCTCTGCCCCAAACACACAGTGAACAATGCAGTCCCTGTCTGGTGTCCATTCACAGACCTGTGGGTGTGCCGCTGAGGACAACAACCAATATGGCATCATTAACCAGCACCCAGGTGAGGGGGAACCAAGCCAGCTATGGGGGCTGGGGAGCAGAGCAGGAGGTCATGCTGGAGCTGAGCCTGGAGGAGCTGCTCAAAGTGAAGGAGCCGGCATGTCGGGGGGAGAGGGCACAAGTGCTTGAGGCGCGGAGACCAAGGCGGTGTGCCGTGTACCGGCTAAGAAGACATAGTGGACAGGCAGGCAGCATTTCTCGGAGTGTCCCATAAGTGATGTTTGAGAATTTGAATGTGGGCCTAGGGCTTCCCTGGTGACAGTAAAGAATCTGCCTGCAATGCAGGATACCCAAGTTCAGTCCCTGGGTCGGGAAGACCCCCTGGAGAAAGGAATGACTACCCACTCCAGTATTCTTGCCTGGAGAATTCCATGGATAGAGGAGCCTGGCAGGCTACAGTCCATGGGGTTGCAAAGAGTCGGACATGACTCTTTGCATGCTCAGTCCCCTACTGAGCAACTTTCACTAAGAATTCAAGGAAGTTGCTGAAAAACTTCAAGCATAGGAGTTGCATGATCTGATCCATGTTTGAATGGAGCAGTCCCATGAGGAGGTAGAGACCAGTCAGGGGGCAGGTATGTTCATCTAAGTGCAAGTGGTGGGAGCTGGGAATAGTGGCAGAGGTGCAGAGCAGGATGGACTCAAGGACCTTGGGGGTGCAGGTGATTTGGTGGGAGGTGGGCTGGTTAAGGGGAAAGAGTCTAGCTTGATTCCTTTGCTTCTGGCTTGCATGGATGAATGGTGGAACTTTAGTGGAGATAAGGAAGGTGGAAGGAACAGAGAGGTGCAGAGATGACTGGCCTCTGGAGGTGTTGGGTTTGCAACTTGGGCAACTGCTACTTCTGGGTGGAAACCTGATTCAGATACTTCGGGGCATAGATTTGAGTTGTTCAAAATCGTAATTAAGCTTTTAGTCTATTTGCCTTTTTATCAGTACTCATTTGTACTTTAAACAAGTTCCCATAGTCTCCAGGATTTTTGATTGCACTGGTTATAGAAATACATATTCCTTACAGTCCAGCTAATGTTTAAATTCTAAGAGAACTTTTCTTTTTAACTCTTTCTGGTGTGGTGTAATTTATACACAGGGAAGTACTCACCTGATGATATGGTTTGATGAACTTATACATGTCATATATTCTTGTACCCACAACACAGAGTTCTTCCAGCCCCTGGAAAATCTTTCCCTCTTCTGCCCTCAGTAACAACCCCACCAAAGATGACTACTGTTCCAACTGTGTCATCATAGATGGATTTGCCTGCCTTTGAATTTGATTAAACAGAACTAGAAGTCAACACATGCAAATATATATACACTTTCTTGGTGACTGGTTTCCATTGCTCACCATCATGGCTGTTTCATCCACATTGCTATGTAGAGCCATTGGTTTTATTATTATTATTGACTGTAAATGTATTCCATTTAAAAATTCCATCCCACATTGACGGCTAGTGAATGTTTCTAGTTTTGGTCTATTATGAAGAAATTTGCCATGAACATTCTTACACATTATACATGTCTTGGGGGAAATATTCATTTCTGTTGGATATATAAAATATACATATAATTTCCAGTTGCTTCTCATTAGCATCAAATAATTCTGCTTATATAAAAATTTCTGTTTATACATACATGCACATGTGTAGATAAATAGATAGGGAAGGAAGGAGGGAGGGAAAGAGGGCCTGTAATACAGTTTTAGAAATAACATCAAAATTTGCTTGGATCTTCATGTTCACAAGCTCCTTTTTAACTTTAATCGTAACATAGATCACAACATAATCATAACATAGCTGTAATAGTAACATAAATTTGATACTAAAGTTTGGAATAAGAAAATGTTTGTTGAAAGTTGGAATGAATTTTACTTCTTTAAAATAGTATATACTTTTTTTATCAACCACTTATATCATCCATAACATGAAAAATTGATATAAGATTATAAGTGATGCATTTTAACTGCAGCTTACAGTATCTTGTTGCTGCTTAAAAAATCCTCCTTATATTCGTGTTTCAAATACCATACTAGATTCTTCCCCCTCTGTTGCATTTCTTTTTAATACGGTGAGAACATTGACGGGAGAAAGAAATTGAATGTATTTCTCCAAAGACTGACATTCTTAAATTCAACTGTAATTCTCAGATGCTTTAAAGAACCTCAGGTTTTTATCAGCTTTGCAAGTAACCCTCCCAAGAACTACTCTTAAGTAGTGAGTCATCCTGTTACCCAGTTGCCATTAAAAACAACAATACAAAGAAAAAGAAAACATTTACTTTCCATTGGTGGTTTTTTATAAGTAGAGTAAAAATGAAGCAGTTTCGCAATCTGTGTCTAGTTGGTCCTTTAATTTAGATTTCCCCTTATTTTTGCAGATACTTAAAGCTTCAGAAAGACTGCCCCTACTACCTACCACAAGAGGACCAGCTTAACCATACGCTCCAAAAGATGGCTGGGATAGATCTTGTGAAGTAATTTCTGAGCAGACCAAGATCTTTGGGAATGAACACTAAAGATGTTTTGAATGAACTGTAGCCCACTGGCATTTTAGTGTTTTTCTTTTTTTTTTAAGAAACAAAAATCACACGTATTGTTACATTCCTGCATGCCCTTTTCTGATAGCCTTAGTGGGTCCACTGGATTTTTCTTTTCCCTTTTGTGATGCAGCTTCTAGTCTTACCTGCATATATGTGTTTTTCAGATAGTAATTAATAATCATTGACGAGATAGCAGCACTTGTCATGGCAGGGTTTTAATATATCTTATCCGTAATTAACACTATGTCAGCTGACTTGTATACACTGTGTGAAACATGAATTAAAGCCACTAAGAGTGCCTTGTCTTAGGGCTCTGAAAAACACTGATGGGATCATCATTAGCTGTGAAGATTTGAGTTGTATATATCTGCACTGATACCTTTATTAAAAAAAAATTGCTATATTAGCTTCGAGTATTCAGGGTAAAACTCAACATTTGAGATTCCTGCAGCTTTTAGCTTGTTAATTAGAAAAAATTTAATATTTAAAAAAAGGTTTAAATTATCGTGGGTAATTTATTTTTCAGAAAAAAGGGGAGAAATTAAAATTCTTGTTAGAATGTAGAGGAAAGGAACAGCCTATTATATCATGCAAAAACACTTTTCAGCACACTGGGGTGATTGTAGAATAGCTGTAGTCCTGTCCATATTTGTTTAAATCTTAGAAAATAGCAGTTAGTGGTGCCTAACGTAAAGGTTGTTCTGCCTTTGGCTGGTAAAGTAACCTGTACAACACTGATTCCTGCTCCGTGGATCAAGTAGACTTTGCCTCTGGCTGAGTGAAGCAGGGTTTGTGAAAAGTGCTCAGAAACCAGAAGTTCCCTGTGCTTTCATAGCCTTTGAGGCTTTTCCTTTCCACGCTGGAGACAGTCTTCTGTTTTAATGTGGCTAGTGTGTGGCTCAGAAATGGTTGCTGTGATGAAAATGCTCATTTGTTAGGAAAAAGAGGTAGCTACACTCTCATTTTGAAAGGGCCATGAGCTATTAAAAAAAGAAAAAAAAAAAAACCTAAGATGTGGTTTTATTTACATGTCAGGGGAGCTCTTGATCACGTTCACATTGTTTTAAGATAAAGCGACATTTTTTTTTCCTGCTTTTAGGGTTAAAATCAAAGAGATTTTATATTTTTATCATTAGAGATCACTACAGTGTAGTAAGGTATGCTGAACCGTAGTGTTAGTGAAACCCAAAGTAATACATTAGTAAAAGAGCAATAATTTTCTGAAGCTGTGATCTGGGTAATACAGAGTTGCTACTCAAAAATCTAATAAAGCTCTTACTTCGTATTGCGAATTATAGAACACTACTTTTTAATAAAGCCATATTTTTTTAGAGAAACAGGAGTGACATAGAACTGATAAATGCATAAGATAAATTTCGCTGGGTTTTTGTATATAATCATCTCTAGAACTCTGGACACTGAGGATTCATTATGCCGTGGTCATATTCAGATACTTTCTAATTCCAAATATCTTGATGGATGAGCCTTGTCTTTACAAATATATGCCAAGCTGAGAAACATCAATGGATTTTCTAAAAATAATGTAAACGTCTTCTGTTTAATGTTATTTGAGTGCAATAAAATGCAGAATTCTTCTTCTCTGTATTGTCATTATTTTAGAGTATATTTTTTTTGTTTCATTCCATAACATCGGTTCATTTTATATTTTCCAATATTTCAGGGTATTCTAGCACTTTTGGTGACTAAAATCACAAAGGAGTACCTTCAACCTCTTTCTTTCCCTATGTCTAGTAGGTAATGTTTATTTTGTTTAATATTTACTACGATGCTACACTTTGAGGGGCAGAATTCAGATGAAACAGTCCCTGCATCATGCTGTGTAGGCTTTTGTCCGGCACCTAGAAGTTCTGACAAGTCCCTAGCAAAAGGTCACATTCATTTACACCCTCTGGTCCTCCATGACGATCACTCGGTGAGGATTAGCCTTCAGCCTGGTTGAGAGAACGCGGAGTTTGAGCGACTGGAAGCGTAGCAAAGGGGAGAGAAGATTCTCTTCTATCTTCATTCTCTGGGCAGTGAAGGAGAATAAGACACAAATGGACGAAGCTTCTGGGGTTCTAGAAAGTGTTGTTTTTTCCTCCAAGGTGCTCAGAAGAAACAGAAAAAACCTTTAAGGTTAAGCAGGCCCGTTTTGCTGCACGGGCGATGCTAAGTGCTGAGTTAGGCTGTCGAGGCTCCAGGCACCTGGGTGTTACTCCTGTGCTTGCAGATGAAGAGACTGAGGGTCAGAGAGGCTGCAGTGCCTGCCAATCAAGGTCATTCACAGCCTAGAGTCTAGAGCGTACAGGCGGGTCCCTAGTGGAAGGTGGGAACAACTAGAGGGCAACCAAGGGCAAGCAGAGGGCAGTCAGGTCACGGAGGAGTACGAACCCAGGTGATGTCGTGATAGCATCTGACTGGGGACGTACTAGTGGACAGGGAGGACAGGGACCTTGTGACTTAGACAGGACCCAGTCAGGAGAGGCAGAGCCCCAGGGCTGGGTCTTGGAGCAGGGACAACAGATGCCAGTGTGACTGGGAGCTCGGGACACACAGACCTGGATGCAAATTAGCTTTGCCCACAAGAATTGGCCAGTAGGCACATTAGCACAGCAGCTGGAATGATAGGGTTCAAAATAATTGAATATACAAAAATGATTTTTTTCTTAATGGTTGTATGACAGTTTTTAAAAGGTGACGATCCTATTCTCTTTAGTAAGGTTTTCTTTAATAAAATAGTGTTGAGAAAGTTAGCACCATTACAAGATGTGTAGTTTCTGTTTCTTTGGGTTATGTGTCTATTCACTAAATCTGAGTTACTGCTAAGCTTGTACTTCTGTCATTTTCTGGGTTGGACTGATCGTAGTGTATGAACTGCCCACTATTGGAATATGTGGAGTGTAGTATTGTAGAGTGTGGCCTTCTGAATAGTTCTTACTTGTTCTGCAACCCTTGGCAATATTCCGTAGCCTCTTTCAGCCATTTTTCTTATCTATGGAATTAAAACTGCCTTTCAGAGTTAAATGGGACAATCTGCATTAAGGGTTGAGAACAACGCCTGGAAGTTAGTTAAGCGTTATCAATCATTTTCCTTTTTGGCACATTGAGGGCCATATGAGTTTTCCCTGGGAAGCCCCAGGTACAAGGACTAAAGACTAGCAAAGTCACACTCTATTATATTATGCAGAATGCTAGTGAGGTAAGCTGAAGCTCTTTGAAAACTTTACCTAAGCTGAATTTAAGCACTGAAAACCCCGGAGGTGAAAATCTCCTACTCTGTGTATTTTCCACACCCAAGCTCCTGTCTCACATCTCAACTTGCTGAAGCAGTGGGATCAGAAGGGAACAGAACCTGGGGCCTTTGCCCCTGGGTTGGACGATCTGGGCTAGGCCTTCTTAGTTCAGCCTCTTGTCATCCTAGGTAACTTCAGTACAGGAGGAAAAAAGATGGTGACCCTGGTCCTGGGAGCATACCTGGCCAGGGGCCTCCCACACCTATTTAAACGGTAATCAGTTCTGAATTTCCCCAGTGAAAAGAAAGATGACCAGTTCAATCCACTCTTCCTTCCTTGGTTTCCCTGGGGGCAGGAAGATTTGTGGACAGCTCTAAAATCGTCTTCATGACCAGCACCCAACAGTTTTCTATAGTCAACTGAGAAACTTGCATTTTATGCTTGATTTGTCTAAATTACACTAGCCATATGCCAGGTAACATTACTGGAGTGGGGGATACTCCCAGCCTTCCTGCACGCATCGCTGGTGCCCCAGAAAGAGAGATCCTCGGAAATTGAGATTTTTGAAACTTCTCCTCTATCCTGTATCCCTGATACAAGAGTTTGTTGTTCAGTCACACCCGACTCTGCCACCTCATGGACTGCAGCGCGTCAAGCTTCCCTGTCCTTCACTATCTCCCGGAGCTTACTCAAACTCGAGAGCATCCTACTAAATGATGCACTGCCTAACCTTATGATGGTGGTGGTTTTGTCACTGCGTCATGTCTGACTCTTTCAGCCCCATGGACTGTAGCCCACCAGGATTCTCCTCCTCCATGGGATTTCCCAGGCAAGAATACTGGAGTGGCTTGCTATTTCCTTCCCCAGGGGCTCTTCCAGACCCAGGGATCGAACCCAGGTCTCCTGCATTGCAGGCGGATTCTTTACTGAGCCACCAGGGAAGCCCTTTATGACAAGGGTACAGTTAATAAGATCAAAAATTCTAGAATGTTCAACAGAGATTAGGAAGTCTATTTTATATCCTTGTGCCTCCTGAAGCACTGACCAGGAAATGTGTGGCAGCCAACATTCTTTTTTTTTTTTTTGAAGATTTTGTTGATGTGGACCATTTTTTAAAAGCATTTATTGAATTTGCTGCAGTATTGATTCTGTTTAATGTTACTTTATGGTTTTTTGACTGCGAGGAGGGTGTGGGATCTTAGCTCGCCCACCAGGGATCAAACCCGCACTTCCTGCACTGGAAGGTGAAGTCTTAACCACTGGATCGCCAGGGAAGTTTCCCAGCCAACTTTTTAAAACCCTCACTTTGCAAAAGTCAAGACCTGCACTTTTTCTTCCCTTTGTTTCCCTTTCAACAAAATTAGAGACTGGCATGGGGAAAAGAATGTCTATTTTGGAGTCAGATACACCACTGACCTTGATGACTTAGACCCTCTATGTTGTCAAGCTTCAGCCTCCTCCTCTGCATGAAGAAGGAGATTGCAGAGGGTGGTTGTTGTTTAGTTGCTCAGTCCTGTCTGACTCTTGTGACCCCACAGACTGTAGCCCGCCAGGTTCCTCTGTCCATGGGATTTCTTGGGCAAGAATACTGGAGTGGGTTACCATTTCTTTCCCCATCTGCAGAGGATGTTAGGAGGCAAAAGATGTGCCTTGTGCTTGGCACCAAGCCTGGCATGCTTTTGAGTCAGTTTGCTTTCTCTCCCCTGGGGATCTCAAAGGAGAAACACTTGACTGATAAAAAATCCTCTCCTTGTATCAGGAGCCTCAGATTTATCTCTTGCCTCCAAAAATTGAAGCATTTTATATGAATGAATGTGGGAAGCTGGGGATCAAGAAATTGAATGATGTTGCCTGCACCCCTGAACCCAACCTGCACGGCACCCACACCCTCTTGCGTTCTACTCTAAGGAAAGGATGGAATCTGATTTTTTTTAATCAGACTGCCAAGCTCTGTGCCATCTCCACTGCAACTCACCTGTACACATGTGTACCTAGAAATTCTCAAAGACTAGGTAAATACCTACTGGGACTGAAATTGACTGGTTTACCTCTAACTGCTATGTCACACCTGGGCTCAGTGTGGGCACCCCCGTGGGTCACCTGTGGATGTAGGAAGTCCTTGAGGAGTCAGGTTAGTGTTCTCAGTAGGATGGCCTGCTACAATCCTTTCAAGCACACAGTCCCTGTTATAAAGCAGTGTATGGGTTTAAGAGACAATAAAGCTATTGGATCAGCTTTGAGTGAGTCTTCTCTGGACTCAGTTTGTACCCACAGAGGCGCTTATTATTGGTGGAGGTGGCTCCCATCACCCCTTATGTAGACCAGGAACACTCAGCCTGGCACCCAAAACCTGCTAACTGCTTGGTGACTTTTATAAGGAATTCAAATTCTTAATATTTTATAATAAATTACATGTGTGAAGAATTTAGGATTTAGGAAAATTGAATTGTTAACCCAGAATTTTTTTAATTGAAGTATAATTAATTTATAATATTGTGTTAGTTTCAATGATTCAGTGGTGTAATTATTTACATATATCACAAAGTGATGCTGTCATGTATATATACTCAGTCATATATATATATATATATATATAATTATTTTCTATTGTACATTATTACAAGATACTGAATATAGTTCCCTGCGCTATACAGTAGATCCTTGTTGTTTATCTATTTTATATATAATAGCGTGTATCTCTTAATCCCAGAAATATTGTGAATTGAACTCACATTTGAACTCATTTAAAGATAGTCCTATAATTTGAGATTTTGAATTGTAACTCTCACAATACTTGCTTTGTTTTGTCTTTACCTTTCAGAAGCAAATAAGAAAGCAGACGAGCCAGAAAAAAAAGGAAAAGGTAAGATTGTTAAAATCAACAGCCTTTCAAATACACATAAGGAGAAGTTATACTATCCGTGAATAATGGGATCTTATTTTCTACACTAGCCAAAATACATTGCCAGTGTGTTTATTATTTCAGTGGTTTTACCAACAGACATTAATATTCTACATAAACATTAAGAGCTAAGGCTCTGGAAAGACATTAGCGCCTAACGCTCGTTTTGCTGTTCACTCTGTATACATCCTGAGAATTACCCAACCTCTGTGCTTCAGTTTCCTCTTCTGTGATATGGGAATAATGAGAACAGTACCAGCTTCCAGAAACCATAAAACTGTTGCTTCCACGATAGTAATTAAGAGAAAACATATGTAAAGTGCTTAAAGCAGTGTCTAGCACAGGGAAAGCGCAAAGGAAATGTTAATTATTACTGTCACCTTTGTTGACAACTGTTCTAAGTACAAAGATTATTCGAATATGTTCTTTTTTCATGGGACTTTGAGCTGTTTGAAAGAAAGTCATGCAAATATTTACATCTATAAAGAAAATATCATCTCTGCCTTCCAAGAGCTTATTATAGAGGCATTCTAATAAATTTAAGGAACCAGTGGAATTCTAATTCAAAGTTCACAAAGGTTGCTAAACATAGAGTGAGGAGCTATTTTTTAAAGTTAAATTTATAAACATTATATGGATGGTCACAGAGTAGCAGTTATATTTTTAGTATCATTTGAATGGTAAAATCATCAATGATTAAACATTGTTGGAGTTTCAGGAATGGCTTTAACTTGTAGTGATAAAAGCAGTGTTTACTTTTAAAAGATACAGTTCATGTAAGAGCCAAGATCTTACTTACTCAATAGGTAAACAGTACCTAACTATATGGAGTTGCTGGCTTTTGGCCATAATTTCATAGCCCTTAGGCATTTATTTAGCTCAAGAATTTTTTTCCTGACTGGTTGTTTTTAATTTTTTATTAAAGTAATACACAGATCTAAGTTTTAAATTAAAATATAGTTTATTTACAATGTGTTCATTTCTGCTGTACGGCAAAGTGATTCAATTATACATATATATGCATTGCTTTTTAAAAAAATATTCTTTTCCATTATGGTTTATCATAGGTTATTGAATATAGTTCTTTGTGCTACACAGTTAGTACCTTATTGTTTATCCATTCTACTTATAAAAACTTACACCTACTAACCACAGCCTCTCACTCCATCCCTCCCCCAGCCCACTTCCCCTTGGCAACCGCAAGGCTGTTCTCTATGGCTGTGAGTCTGTTTCTGTTCCCTAGATAGGTTCATTTGTGTCTTATTTTAAATTCCACATATGAGTGATATCAAATGTTATTTGATAGCAACATTTTCAACAATAAATTTAAGAAACCAGTAGCATTTTAATTCAGTGTTCACAAACGTTGTTAAACGTAGAGTGAGGAGGACAAAGATTATTTCAAACATGTTCTTTTTTCACTTTTACATTTCTTTACAGATGTAAATATTTCCATGTCTTTCTTTCTAACAGTTCAGAGTCCTGTGAAAAAAGGCTGGGTAGTATTCCGTTGTATATATGTACCACATCTTCTTTATCCATTTATCTGTCAATGGACATTTGGATTGTTTCCACCTACGCATTTCTAAATAATGTCTGAATTCTGCAGTTTTCTCCTCCGTGTTGAAAACTGTTGGCTGCCTTTTCTATCTAGATGACTGAGCTTCTATTCACACAAGCTCTCCACACTGCCTTATTTCCCAATCTTCCACCATGTCCATGACTTACCTGCTCTCTCCACTGTTTGCTGTTGCCCAGCCTCTTTAAGTAGTTGCTCCTGTTTCCCTGACCATCCTGTGTTGAAGGTCCCAAAATCAGTCCTCAGAGCATTTCTCCATCTACACACACTCCCTTGATGATCCCACCTGATCCCGTGGCTTTAAATATCTTTATGCCAAATACAACTGCTTTAACTGCATCCCAGGTCTCTACCTCTCAACAAGTATATCCAGCTGTCTACCTAATGGAGACCTGATGGCTACCTGATGCCCTCCAAGGATATCTAATAATCGCATCAAACTTAATAAGTGTAAAATGGAACTCCTGACCTTCCCGTGAACACACACTGCTCCTACAAATCTTCTCCTTCCTGCCTCCCTGTCATTCCATCAGCAAACCCTGTCCACCCTCTCTTCCCAGTTTCTTTCTGCCACCTTCTCTCTCTACCACCATCTCTTGCCTGATTACTCCACTTACCTCCAAATTGATCTTCCAAATTGATCTTCCTTTGTCTCTATCCTCTTTCTCAATTCAGTAGCCACGGTGACCCTTTTAAACTTTCTTTGCATGCTAAGTTGCTTCAGTCGTGTCCAACTCTTTGCGACCTTATGGGCCGTAGCGCGCCAGTCCGTGGGATTCTTCAGTTAAGAATACTGGAGTGAGTTCCCATTCCTTTCTCCAGGGGATATTCCTGACCCAGGCATGGAAACCACATCTCTTATGTCTCCTGCATTGGCTAGAGGGTTCTTTACCACTAGTGCCACATGGGAAGCCCTTTAACTTTCTTTTTTATTTACTCTGCTTTTTGTTTATTTATTTTTGCCTGCCCTGGGTCTTTGTTGCTGTTCTTGGGCTTTCTCTAGTTGCGATGAGCAGGGGCTACTCTCCAGTTGTGGTATGTGGGCTTCTCACTGCAGGGGCTTTGTTCAGAACAGAGGCTCTAGGGCTTGGGCTCAGTAGTTGTGGCGTGTAGACTTAGTTGCTCTGAGGCATGTGGAATCTTCCCAGAGCAGGGATCAAACCCCTGTACCTGCATTGGCAGGTGAATTCTTAACCATTGGACCACCAGGGAAGTCCACGGTGATGCTTTTAAAACCTAAGTGGTAGCCTGTTGCTCAGATGCCTCCATCATCTTCACGTCTTTCTCAGAGTAAAACCAAAGTCGTCTGTGGTGGTTTACAGGCCTCGCACATCAGGCTCTCACTCTCAGAAGGTCTCTGAGGTTAGTGATGTGCTCAAGGCAACTGTGGCTAAGAGCACTCTGAATAGCAAACAGTCTGCAAAGGTCCTGAGGCGGGAGGGAAGGGCCTGAGACACCGGAGCCCACAAACAAAGCCAGAGCGTGTTCAGTGCAGCCAGAGGGGAAGTCGGGGCCAGACCATGGCGGAGTCAGGCCACCTTTGTTCTTGCAAGGGGACTCCACACCCAGCCCATGCAGATGTCTGCAGGTCAGAGACTTTCCAGTTCACACACTGACTGGTTTGCTTCCAGGAGGTGCACCCTGGCGCTTTCTGACAAAGGTAGAGACCGGAGGGTGAGTGCTGGGTGTGGCTTATTGCAGACATGAACAGGTGCAAGCCCTGCTCCAGATGCTGTGCTTAGCGTTTCTCATTCTCCAGGGCTCCATCTCCTTCCTTCTGCACTGCACTTCCCTCTAGTAGCCTCTGCACAGCTTTCTCCTCCCGGGATTCTGAGCGCATACGCAGCTTTCCAGTGGCCTGGGAGGTGGGCTCCCTGGCTTATTTCTTCATAGAACTTGTGGAGAGAATTTGCAACAACTTCACCTGATTGGCTCTTCACTGTCCATCATGTAGAGCTGGCCTTATATCCACACCAACTGAGGGAAGTTGTCAACTGAAGTCTTTTATTGATTGTGACATACAGGGAGAATCTTAGGATTAAGAGACATAATGAGTCAGTGTTATCTCAAGTTCACTGAAAATCCTGTTGGAGTAAATTGTCAGCTTTGGAAATTCCATTTTTTTTTTTTTTTTGCCCACATTCATGAGAAGAAGCAGAAGTGTTAGCCGCTCAGTCATGTCCGACCATTTGTGATGCCATGGACTATAGCCCACCAGGCTACTCTCCATGAAATTCTCCAAGCGAGAATACTGGAGTGGGTTGCCATTCCCTTCTCCAGGGCATCTTCCCAACTCAGGGATCAAACCCTGGTCTCCTGTGTCTCCTGCATTGCAGGCAAATTCTTTACCATCTGAGGCACCAGGGAAGCCCATACAATGCTGTTAACTGGTATGGCAGAGGGAGGGGAAATATTCCATTTCTGGGATACACAGTGAAAATAATGGAATGTTTTAACAGCCAGCTTTTAATTTCACAATAATAGAAATGGAGATTTTTTAAAAACAGTAAATTTGTCTCAGGATGAATTATTAGGCTAAGTTTCTATTGAGTTATCACCCTCAAGTTCTTTATCAGAGATCTACAGATGAGAGGGGGGAGATGTTATTTTTACTTACAATTAATAATCACATGATTCTTTTCTTTTAGAGAACCAGGTTTAGTTTATTTTGATAGAGTCATAAGTTTGGACTAGGGCTAATTCTAAAATAGGACCTCTTTGGAGATACCAGCTTCTTATATTGAATGAGATTTTTTATATCTGTTTAACCTAAAATTGCTGTATCAGTTTTTCCCCACTGGATGTCATCTTTTCCCACACATTCCATATTCCACACCCACAGAATAGGACTGTGAGCTGAAAGGTAATGCAGTACAAAAATGCCTGATGAAATGTCCAACTGAAACAATTCTTTTTATTCATTCATTTATTCAGTACATATTGAGTACCTGCTGTGTGCCCAGGCCCTGTTTTAGGCACTGGGGCTAAAACATTCAATAAAAACAAAGTCCCAGTTCTCATAGTACTTACAACATATTTTAGTGTATGTGTGTCGGGGGGAGAGGTTTGTCATTTTCAAAAAAATAAAATAAGTATGAAAAAGAATATAAAACAGGAAGAAGATAGAGAATGACAATGATCAGGAGTGTTGCTCTGTTGACGAGCCTCTTGGACAGTGACACTTGGAGATGTAAGATGCGAGGGCATGAGCTATGCAGCCATATGGGTGAAGTGAGTTCCAGGGGTGGAAAAGTATATTTATAGTCCCTCAGGGAGGTGTGATTAGGATGTGGTTAGACATGATGAGTGGTGCTTAGATTCTGCCTATATTTCATGTAAGGTCTGTAGGATTTGCTGATGGTTAGGATATGAGGCATGAAAGAAAGAGGAGTCAAAAATGACTCAAAGCTTCTTAAAAAACTGAGTTAACAAATTCATTGAATGAAAAAGTCTGCAACATGTTACTGATTTAATACATATCAAATGTCAGTTACTAGTTGAGGATTCGTGGGCCTTTAAAGAAATTTGAGGAACAACAGAATACTCATGCCTGCAAAAGGGGAATGTTTGCTTGTGTATGTATGTCTGTGTGTATATGTTATATAAAACTGCATTTGGATCAGGGTTGTTTCCTGAAATTCTCCTTTGATTTAAAACCAACATTTAATGCCCCATTATATTATTTGTTGCAATCAAGGATATGCTTAAACTGTATTTTGTGAACATCTTTAAGAACCCTATATGCAAAACAGAAAAAGAGACACAGAAGTACAGAACAGACTTTTGAACTCTGTGGGAGAAGGTGAGGGTGGGATGTTTCGAAAGAACAGCATGTATATTATCTATGGTGAAACAGATCACTAGCCCAGGTGAGATGCATGAGACGAGTGCTCGGGTCTGGTGCACTGGGAGGACCCAGAGGAGTCGGGTGGAGAGGGAGGTGGGAGGGGGGATCGGGATGGGGAATACGTGTAACTCTATGACTGATTTGTGACAATGTATGACAAAACCCACTGAAATATTGTGAAGTAATTGGCCTCCAACTAATAAAATAAAAATAAAATAAAATAAAATAAAAAAAAAAGAATGCATTTAAGGATTTCCTGGGTACTATTTGTATTGTTTTAAAGAATAATAGTCAGTGCCCCGACAAAACACCAGATGGCACTAGAAAACAAGTCACATTTACACTAACAAATGACGTCTTTTTATGCAACTTAGAGAAAAGTCTGGGATGGCTGTATTATTGCTGATAAATCAACCTGATGCAACCAGTACTTCTGAGTTTTCATATCTATACTTCTGAGTTTTCTATGATCATAAATAGAGAGAGAACCAATAAGGGCAAAAAACAAGTCTAATTAAGACGTTTTCTTGTTTTAAAATATATTTATCTCTAAAGTTTTTCCTGGGGTTCTTACAGCTGTATGTAACATATTTGAGCAAAAATGGAGAACATCACCCTAAGGACTGAAAACTAGACTCCTCAGGACAGCACATAAAGCATCTTTATGAGATCCAGCTCCTGTTTATGGCTTTCCTCTGTTCAAAATGCTCTTCCTTGCCTCCCTACTTCACAACTACAAACTCCTGTTCCTCAGAACTGGGCTTAGAGATGAGATCTGCCAGAAAGCCTTCCCCGATTACACCCCCATCACCTACCCCAGACCAGATGATGTACTTCTTCTCTCTGTTTTCCCAAGAAAACCTGTGTTTCAGGTTTTTAGCACATATTTTGAGTTTCCCCCTGAATTTTTAGACAAAACAACTTTTTTAAGAGTGGGAACCATGACCTCCCCCACCCTAGTGCTAGTCAAGGTTCTTCAGAGAAAGAGATCCAATAGTGTGTGTGTGTGTGTGTGTGTGTGTGTGTGTGTGTGTGTGTGTGTGTAGAGGGAGAAATAGGCACAAAGATGTATTTTAAGGAATTGGCTCATGACATTGTAGAGGCACCAGATCTGAAATCTGCAGGAAAGGCAGCAAGCTAGAGACCCAGAAGAGAGATGCTGTTGCAACTCAAGGTCAAAGACATTCTGGAGGCAGAATTCTTTCTTGTTGGAGGGGCTGGTGTCTTTTTCTTTAGGCCTTCAACTGATTGGATGAGACCCACCTACATAATGGAGAATAATCTTCTTTACTCAAAGTCTACTTATTGAAATGTTAGTCTCATCCGAAAAAAATACCTTCTCTTCTAAAAAATACCTTCACAGCAATATCCAGAAAATACCAAATATCAGGTACCATGCATGTGTTCATGCTAAGTCACTTCAGTCATGTTCAACTCTGTGCAACCCTATGGAATGTAGACCACCAGGCTGCTCTGTCTATGGGATTCTCCAAGGAAGAACACTAGAGTGGGTTGCCATTTCCTCCTCCAGGAGATCTTCCCAACTCTGGGATTGAACCCATGTCTCTTAAGTCCTGCATTGGCAGGCGGGTTCTTTACCACTGGCCCCACCTGGGGAACCCTCTAGGTATCAGAGCCTGGTATATTTTACACAGAAAATTAACTATCACATCCCTCCTCCAGTGGCAGTTAGCCATTACAAAGTAGGAACTGAAAAAATAATTGTAGTATGAGAAAATGTGGTTAATTCCATTTACTTTAGTTGCCTCTTCATCTGATAGTGATAATATGAGATGCAAATAGCCTAAGTGGTGGGCAGAGGGCGGGGTTGTAAATGGAAAATCCAAGCATGAATGAACTTTAAATATCTACAATGTACTACATTTCAAGTTACTTTCACACAAGTTCTCATTTAATCCTTATCAAAAAAAAATCATGTGAATTAAGTGTTTTATAGCCATTATTTCAAATATTTTTCTTCTTTCTCTCTCCACTACTTCTGGTATTATTAATTGCGTGTTGGACTGCATGATACTATCTTACAGGTTTTGAAACTTGGTTCATTTTTTTTTTTTCATTTGGATGGCATAATTTCTGTTGCTCTATTTTCAAGTTCAGTGATTCTTTTGCCATTTCAAATCTAATGTTAAGTCCACCTAGTAAAAATTTCATTCCAGCTATTTTTTCAGTTTTAAATTTTCAATCGCTTCTTTTTTTATAGTTTCCATTTCACTGTCAAGATTTCATATCTGTTCAGTCATTAACACCTTGCTTTTCTATACTTTTTTGTCCTTATTTATAACCACTGGTTTGAAGTATTTTCTGATAAACCTGATAATCTGGGCACACACCAAGACAGTTGCTATTGACTACTTTTGTTTTAATCCTGATTACAGGTCAGGAGAGTCCTTATTCTTTGCATGTCTAGTAATTTTTGGTCAAAAGCTGGCTTGTGTATGTTGCTGTTGTTTAGTCGCAAAGTTGTATCTGACTTTTTGACCCCATGGACTGCAGCATGCTAGGCTTCCCTGTCCTTCACTATTTCCCAGAGTTTGCTCAAACTCGTGTCCATTGAGTCAGTGATGCCATCCAACCATCTCATCCTCTGTCATCCACTTGTCCTGCCTTCTATCTTTCCCAGCATCAAGGTTTTTCCAATGAGTCAGCTCTTCGCATCAGATGGCCAAAGTATTGGAGCTTCAGCTTCAGTATCGGTCCTTCTAATGAATATTCAAGATTGATTTCCTTTAGAATTGACTGGTTGGATCTTCTTGCAGTCCAAGGGACTTGTAAGAGTCTTCTGCAACACCACAATTCAAAAGCATCAAGCAGACTGTGTATATATTGCAGCAGTTCTGGAATTGTTTTGCTTTTTCTGGGAATTGTTGGTGTCTAGTACACAGTTAATTTGCCTGGGCTCAACCTGCAAAAAAAATCTGTCTCCCCTGCAGCGAGAAGCCGTTAGTGCCTCTGCTCAGACTTTTTGGTTTCTAACTGCTGTTTTTTGGTCTAGCTCTCTGGTGGGTGGGATGGAGGTGCCCTGTGTGTGCATAATTTACTGGTCTGCTGAAAATTTGGACAGAATTCATACTTAAATTTTGGGGCTTGCTTCTTGGATTTCTCTTTGCATCTCGGATTCCCCATTGATGTCTCTGGTTGCTTTGGCAGTTCCATTTTCTCAAGTTATACTTCAAGCCAGTAGGGCATCTATTTTCTGCTACTCAAACTGTGTGTGTATTGAGAAATGCATTCAGGCAAAACACGATAAACATAGATTTCACCAGAAGCAGTTCTTTTTTTCTGAAGATTGGTTTCTGCAGTCATTGTATGTAGGTCTTCTGTCTTGAGCTATTAGAGATGCTATGGTTCAGTTCCTAAAGCACTGTCTATTTTTCATTATTAGTATCCACAGCATGAGGTGGTTAGATAGCATCATGAACTCAATGGACATGAATCTGAGCCAACTCCGGGAGATAGTGAAAGACAAGGAAACCTGGCGTTCTGCAGTCCATGGGGTCGCAGAGTCAGACACAACTTAGCGACTGAACAACAGCAACAAATCAACAGCACCCTCAGAGACAGCACAGACTGGGGGTTCGGTTCAGGCCACATCTCTATGGCTTCGTAATTTTCCCTTAACGGAGAAGAGCAGTGTAGCAATAGTACACTTAAACCAACTCAGAGCAGAGTTTTGAAAAAGCAATCTCCCTCCCACCCTTGTTGCTGGGAAAAGAGGTTATGAGATAACTGCTGTTAAAGATTTATTATAGTCATTACATTCAACAGCTACAGTAGTTTTAGTGGTTCCTAAAATATACCAGCAGTTATTGTCTGATTACTTCTCCAGATAAGTTAATTATGGGAGATTTCTGACTCTTATACAAGTCTGATTTAGGGAGAAGTTTAATTACAGCAATTTTAGTGATTTCAATAAGCTCAGCATATATTACCAGCCTCAGCAAATGGAGTAAAGGTTTTTAGCTGTGTTGAAATACACATTTGCTTTGTTTTTATTTTTCATTTCATGATTTTAAACTGTATTGTAGTCAGGGTGATAATTGAGGCACCTGCTTCCATCAGACTGGCTCTTCAGTCAGATACACCGCAGGACAATAATACCCAATTCTCTGTTATCATTAAAATTCAATTCTAATGTTTCCCATTGAGCACTCACTGTTTTACAATACTCATTTCTGTAACGATTGTGGCAACATGATCAGGGGAAGAAAATAAGTTTCTTAAGGAAAAAACTCAGATATTGGTGTATTTTAAAATCATCATTAGGATCTAAATTTTATTGTCATTGATGGGAAATGAGACTGTCTTCAAATCAGAATAATCCACCTTTTTGTGTGTGTATTAACGCATTGTCTATTTGTATACCAAAGCAAATTAAAGAGTGACATATTAGCCACATATGCCAAAGCTAGCTTAAAATTAAGCTTTCAAAAAAATGTGCTGTGAAAAGGTAGTGCTATTGTAGTTGAATACATTCATTTATTTAAGCAACACTTCAAATTGGCAGGGTGCATTCGTTTGAAAAATGCATTACTGAAAATTATCTCAGTCTGATTACAGAGCTCTTCCCCACAGCATTTTTCATTCTCCTGATAGAATGGTAGATGGTACTGACATTTACAGCAGTAATTCTGCCATATGTTTATGCTTTTCATTAAAAAATTGAATATGTGTTGACAATAGAGAATATTAGTAATAGTGAAAATAAATCTTCTCTGTTACAGTTTGGGTGATTTGATTACATTCTGCTTGGGAAGCCAGTCTGTTTATCCCTAACACCATGTCAGTCATGTTTTTCTAGAATGTTCTCTCTACTTTCTCTCTCTCCACTTAGATCCTGCAGCCTTTTGCTGTTATTGAGGTTTCACAGCGGTGGCTTAGAGCAGCATGGGAGTGGCTGGAGCCTAAGGTCAGGCAGACACTCAAGAAAATTGGGCGCAAACAGCAAGTTGTGACTAGGAGGCCAGATAGTAGGCAACAGGCAAATGTATGTTTGGAGGAGGAAATGGCATCCCACTCCAGTATTCTTGCCTGGGAAATCCCATGAACAGAGGAGCCTGGAGAACTACAGTCCATGGGGTCGCAAAGAGTCTGACCCAACTTAGCAACTGAATGAGCACAACTGTTTTGTTTTTAGATTCAAGAAGTGTCTGAATGTGGTTTTTGGAGGTTGAAGCCCATCGCGACATTGCAGGAAATTGGCAGCTATGAGAATATTTCAGCCTGCTTTGTTGTTTAGTCGCTAAGTCATGTCCGGCTCTTTTGCAACCCCATAGACTGTAGCCCTCCAGGCTTCTCTATCCATGGGCTTTTCCAGGCAAGAATAATGGAGTGGGCTGCCATTTCCTTCTCCAGGGGATCTTTCTGACTCGAATCTGCATCTCCTGCATTAGCAGGCGGATTCTTTACCTGCGAAGCCCAGTTCAGTCTGCATCCGTCTTTAAAGGAGTTACCATTTTGTTTCTTTCTAGCCATGAACATTTCCCTTCTGTGTATTTAAATTCCTCTTACTAGTGTGAAGTCACTTGATCAGAACTAGAAAATTGTTGCACTTCAGTGAAAGGGTTCCTTTTGCAGAAGTTTTAGTCTCAGCTCTATCCATTCTTATTGGCATTTGATCTTGAACTTTTTATTTGCTCTTTGATCTTGAACGAGTCTCCTAGCTGCTTGGAGCTTTTCTTCCTCCACGTATAAAATACAGAGATAATCTTGCCTGCCCTCCTGCAGTTTGGGATAGGTCTCAGGTGACCACATTGCTTTGTCTCTGGTCTTCTGCTGCAGAGACAGGAGCAAGTATTGTGGTTACTTTCCCTCCTATTACTATTTTGGCTTCCTTGGTGGCTCAGGTGGTAAAAAATGTGCCTGCAATGCAGGAGACCTGGGTTCGATCCCTGGGTTGGGAAGATCCCCTGGAGGAGGGCATGGCAACCCACTCCAGTGTTCTTGCCTAGAGAATCCCACGGACAGAGGGCCTGGTGGGCTGGAGTCCATGGGGTTGCAAAGAATCAGACATGACTGAGTGACTGACACTTTCACTATTTTGTTTAAAAGGTATGCTAGGGACTTCCCTGGCGGTTCAGTGGTCAAGACTTCACCTTCCAATGCAGGAAGTGTGGGTTTGATCCCTGGGCAGTTAACTAAGATCCAACATGCCTGCAGTCAAAAACCCAAAGCATAAAAATAAAAACAATATTTTAACCAATTCAGTAAAGATTTTTAAAATAGTCTGTATAAAAAATATCTTTTAAAAATAAATAAATACATAAAATGTTTGGGACCTGCAAATCCAGATGCTATTTCGTGTTATTTAGTTGCTAAGTCAGGCTTCCCAGGTGGCGCTAGTGATAAAGAACCCATCTGCCTGTGCAAGTAGATGTAAGAGACACAGGTTCAGTCCCGGGGTCAGGAAGATCCCCTGGAGGTGGATCTGGCAATCCACTCCAGTATTCTTGCCTGGAGAATCCCACGGACAGAGGAACCTGGCGGGCTACAGTCCCTAGGGTCACAGAGTCGGACATGACTGAAGCAACTTAGCGTGCATACACAGAGTTGCTAAGCCATATCCTTCTCATTTGCGACCCCACGGACTCCCCCCTGGCTCCTCTGTCCATAGGTTTTCCCAGACAAGAATACTAGAGTGGGTTTCCATTTCCTGCTCCAGGGGGAATCTTCCTGACCCAGGGAATGAACCCACATCTCCTTCATTGGCAGGTGGATTCTTTGCCACTGAGCCACCTGGGAAGCCCCAGATGCTGTTTAATACTGTTTATTTGTATGTGTTCCTTTTTTAAGAGGTTCTTGATGAATCGGATAAACTTAATCCTCTCCACCTCCCAATATATTTAATGTCTTAAGTGCAACAGGAGAATACTGATTCTTCTGGGATGTTTCTCTAAAAAGCATTTATATGTAGAAAATGAACATCTCCACGCTGATTCAGGTGTGAGAATATTGAAGAGCTAGTTGAAGAATGCTACAGTGGCATCTCATTAAAAAGTAAGCTATGCTTTCCTTCTGCCTCGGGCCTTAAAGCTTTATTAACACTGCTTTGGAAAACAGCTAACTAAAAAAGCTAAATGCTTAGGGGATTTATTATAAACCTCCATCGTGCCATTAATTTCCATGTGTGCTTTAAATTGCTGGGGTAAAATAATGTATTCAGCAAGGCAGCAAGTTCCTGCTTCTCCCATGTGTCCGCTTGATTGTGCTATTGGTAGCTCATTCTTTAATTAAACATGTCCAAAGATAGGATCAGCTAAAATGTGTACTGTATAAATAGCTTGCATTCCCAGTGTGCAAGTTTAAAACCCTGGTAAAAAGAGTACCATCTGTTAAAGCCCAAAACAGGGGGTGTGCCATTGCATGAAAATAAACTTCACGTTATTCATAAAGAGAATCACAACATAGATCCTGCTTTTCATATTGACAGTGATCTGTGATGTTTTAGAATGTCACCAGCCTCCTAAGTGACAGCGTGCTGAGTAGTGCATTCTGTTAAAAAGCACAGCCATCTAGAAACAGTGAAATTAATAGATGTATTTTTATTCAAGTGAAGATAAATTTATCTGAATGTAAGTTTTGCTGGTGAGAAGTTGCAGCTTTTTCTTTGATATTTGCAAGTATAATTATTTCTAAGAGTTTTATTTTCAAATCTTCTTTCCTCCTGAAATGTAACCACTTCATTTAGCCAAGAATTTAACTTTCTCCCTTAGTGCTATGACAGCTTCTACTCTGACTTTTACAATCACTTTCATTTCTCTCTTTTTAGATCGAAACGTAGTTGATTTACAATGCTGTGTTAGTTTCAAGATATTCCTGTTAGAAGTAATATCATGCTTCTTTTTGCTCCCAAAGTATTTTATAATCCTTAGTTTGCCTAATAATTTTCAACATTCTGTTCTAGTCATTAATATACTATCCTTTGTTTTTACTTTCTGATGTCCATTATTTGAGGATAGATTGAGATTGCATAGAAACTGTATCTGGGGCAAGGGTGGGGGTGGGGTGAATTGACATCTCTGATGCCTCAGACAGTAAAGAATCTGCCTGCAATGCAGGAGACCTGGTTTGATCCCTGGGCTGGGAAGATCCCCTGGAGAAGGAAATGGTTACCCACTCCAGTGCTCTTGCCTGGAGAAGTCCATGGACAGAGGAACCTGGCGGGCTAGAGTCCATGGGGTCACAAAGAGTCAAACACGACTAAGCAACTAGCACTTTCACTTTGACATCTTTACTGTGTGTGTTAAGTCTTCTGATCTCTGAATTTGGTACATCTTTCTATTTAAGATCTTTTAAAATTTCTCTCAGCATTGTTTTTATAAGTTTTCTTGTATAGACCTTTTACAACTCTTGTCAGATTTATTCCTAAGAATATTATATTTTTGAATGTAATTGTAAGTAGTATTAATTTATAATTTGTTTTCTTTTGTTTGTTACTGGTATAAAAGAAGAAAATTGAATTTTTTTTTTATACTGAACTTGTATCCGAGAACCTTGTTAGACTGACCTCTATATTCCAGGAGTTTTTTTCCTAGTCTCTGTCAGATTTCTAGAAAGATATTTATTTATGTACATCTAAATAAGGACAATTTTACTTCTTTGTTTTCAATCAGGATGCCTTTTCTTTCTTTATCTTGCCTGATTCAGTGACTAGAACCTCTAGGAGAATTTCAACCCAAAGTTATGAGAGTAGACATCTTTGTCTTGTTCTTCATCTTTGGAGGAAGAAAGTCAGTCTTTCACCATTAAATGTGATGTTAGCTGGAGATTTTTCACTGATGCTATCAGCTTCCCTCTGTTTCTGCATTACTGAGAGCTTTGATTCGGTCTGGGTTTTAGATTCAAAGACTGTTTCTGTGCCTAAAAAGACAATCATATGGTTTTTAATTTTTTATTATATTAATATTATAAGTTACATTGATTGATTTTCAAATATTAAACCAACTGTGTACACTCCCAAGATAAATCTCATAGGCCACTATCCTTTGTCTATGTTATTGGATTTACTTTGCTAAAATTTTGTTTAGAAATATTTTACAGCTATGTACAAGAAGCAAATTAGTTCATAGTTTTCTCCTCATGTGATGTCTTTCCTGGTTTGGGTTTCGTAGTAAGGTTGACCTTGCACAATGAGTAGGGTAGCAATCCCTCCTCTCTGAGAGTTAAGGTATTGTGATGTATTAATTCTTCCTTAAATGTTTGGTGGAATTCACCTGTGAAATAACTGGGCCTAGAGTTTTCTTTGTGGTAAGGTTTTTAGTTACAAATCCAATCTCTTTAACTGATATAAGTTATTCAAGTTATTTATTTCTTCTTGAGTAACCTTTAGTAGATTGTGTCTTTCAAGACTTCTTTTTTTTATTCTTAGTTGAAGGATAATTGTTTTAAGGAGTTTGTTTTATTTCACCTAATTTGTTGAATTCATTGGTGTAACATTGTTCATAATATTCTCTTATTATCTTTTTAATAACTATAAAATCTGTAGTGATGTCACCAGACTGATTCCTGATTTTGGTTATTTATTTCTTCTCTCTTTCTTGATCAGTCTGGCTGGGGTTTTATCAGTTTATTTATCTTCTCTCAAAACCAACTTTAATTTTCTTGACCTTATTATTTTTATTTTTTGCTTTCTAAGCTGTTGATATTTGCTCTGATCTTTATTGTTTCCTTTCTTCTACAGCTTTAGGTTTAATTTGTTCTATTTTTTAGTTTAAGGTAGAAGCTTGGAAAATATTCTGTGTGCACTTGCAAAGATAAGTATTTTGCAGTTGTTGGGAAAAGTGTTCTAGAAGGATCAGTTAGGTCAGCTTGGTTTATACTGTTATTCAAATCTTCCTTATTCTCGCTGACGTTCTCTCTACTTTTTTAGTCAGTTGTCGAATGAGCAGTATCAAGATCTCTGATGGATTTGGAGACTTTTCTATTCTTTTTATAGCTCTGTCAGTTTTTTTGACTTTTTATTTTATTTATATTTATTTATTTTTGCAGCACATGAGCTTCTTCCAGTTGCTGTGAGCGAGGGCTGCTCTTTTTTTGGTGCACGGGCTTCTCATTGTGGTGGCTTCTCTTGTTGTGGAACAGGGGCTCTAGAGCGCAGACTCAGTAGTTGTGGCTCATGGGCTTAGTTACTCCATGGCATGTGGAATCTTCCTAGACCAGGGATTGAACCCATGTCCTTGCATTGGCAGGCAGATTTTTATCCACTATACCACCAAGCAAGTCCTAACTTTTTATTTTATATTATACTGTAGTATAGCTGGTTAGCAATGTTGTGATCATTTCCAGTGGACACAAAGGTAGTCAGCCATACTATACATGTATCCATTTTCCGCAAGCTCCCCTCCCATCTTAATGTCTGAAGCAGGTGTTGGAAAGCCCATGGACCACCTTGACACTGAAGGAATCTCTGTTAAGTATAGAACACACATCATTTAGCATCTCTGAAATTTCTAATTTAACATATGGGGTCACATCTGTTAAAGGATGATTACTCTAGAAGGGGAGGGATGTATAACTTATTAAAATAACCCTACGGGGAGACAACAGACTCTCTTTAATAAGTCAGAATACTTTCTGGAGCCATTGACTGCTCCCAGCTGAATCCCACATTATTTCAATACAAGAGGCAGACTGAAAACAACTGCCCTTTATATGTTTATGTGTTGTGTTAGTGTCTGTCAGCTGAAGAACATTTATGTTAACTGTTTGGTTTGAGCTTTGAATATTGAACTCCTGCTGGCATGTAGTTGATATTTAATTCTTAGGAGAACAAAAGCCCATTATTTCTTAATCTTGGGCTTCCCTGGTGGTTCAGACAGTAAAGGATCCACCTGCAATCTGGGAGACCTGGGTTCGATCCCTGGAATGGGAAGATCCCCTGGAGGAGGGCATGGCAACTCACTCCAGTATTCTTGCCTGGGAAATCCCGTGGATAGAGGAGCCTGGTGGGCTACACTCCATGGGATAGCAGAGTCGGGACATGACTGAATGACTAAGCACAGCACTTAGGAGGCAAAGGAAGGGTCCACCTTCCTTCTAGGCTAGCAGGTAAGACCCTCTGCCCTGAGCTGCCAAGATTTACGTCTTCTCCCTGTACTATGCACCTACAAGGTCGATACAGCAAATTAGAGGAAGTGTGCTCAGACGAGGCTCTTTTTGGATCAAACACAGTAATTTTCCTTTGTCACAGTGATGATACAAAGACTCCCTTCAGAAACACTTCCATGGCTGTCTGCTGATTGAGTTTCTCAACAGCAAATAACATGACCCCCTCTTGATATGAAAGCAGATTTATTTCAGACCCCAGTGTGAAGCCTAGCAATAGAATATCTTGCACAATTTCCATTTTTAAGTGGAAGAGAAAAGAACGGGTCCCACCTTCATCCCCTGCAGGTGTCTGGGAGGGGCCCTGGTAGATGTGGGTTTGCTTTGCCTGTACCCAGAGGGAGGAATTCCATCAAAAACCCTAGTACTGGATTCTTGAAGTCTTGAATGCTTTGCTCAATTGTCTTCTTCTTTTGTGTCATGTGCCTTAATTT